>NC_080078.1:48616206-49816206 GCF_949987535.1 Balaenoptera acutorostrata
CCTGGCCACACTGCTTGCCTTTGAACAGGTCTCAGTAATTAATGATTTTAAGGGAAGTGAAAGAATGCAGGAACAAAGGAAAAGCAGTCAAGAAACAATAGTTCAGCGATAAAACAGAGTCCTAGTTCCTCCTCAAGGGATATATGTAATAATCTGTATGAGTTCTGCAGGAACTAAGGCCCCCATCAAGGTGGAGGATGGAATGATGATGACGACCTTTTCTGACTTCAATCAACTAAAGCTTTGACTCTGTTGACCTTTGCCCCAATTCTATGCTGAATTCTCCTCTGCTCAAGTCCCTTCATGAATACGCATACACCACTCAAGTCCCTTCATGAGTACGCAAGTACCCTTAGCTTAAAACTTCCCCAATTTTGCTGTTCTGCGAGACACTGCTTTGGAAAAGATCCCTGGTGTTCTTCCTACTTGTTGCAAGTAATAAGTCCTTCCTTCTCCCAATCTTTGGCTTGGTTGTGTCTTTTGGCCTGACACCCACCAAGACTCGAACCCAGCTTTAGGGTAACAGTATAACAAATACATCACAAAAAATCAACTACTCACCAGCATTGACTATAGCATCTACCTCTAGCAATGTGATGTCACCTCTATAGAGAGAAACTTCTTCACTCAAACTTTTCTTCACCTGTGACGTTTCCTGAGTATTTTCTTCTGTAATAAAGAAGGAATATATATTAATAGTAATATTCTTATTTAATTTAATAAAGACAATTTGAATACAAGAGCCAATATGGGTCACACTCTGATACATTAGACAAGTGGAAATAAATGTATAAGTACCAGGGATGTGACTGACTTATTCTCTATTTATTGTGTATTCCCCAATACAAATGCAGTATCACATACATAATAGGCATTCAATAAATTTAGGCATGTTATATGGGTCAACAAAAAGTTCAATGTTTACTATTAATATTATAAAAATATCAATTTTAAGATATAATTATGTACCACTGGTTTCACAAGAAGATGAGAAAAAGATGTGTAACTACCAAGACAAAATAAATTTTTACAGTGAACGAGCTTATTTCTATTTTGTTCTAATTACCTAAAATGCATCCTTGAAAAGAATTTTTACTCAGAAAAAAAAAATTTAGGTTCAGCTCTTTGCTACTTCTAAGTAATAAGCTGTCCCTCGGAATGGTATGGATCAAGAACATTTGAAAGTGTGATACTGCTTCTTTATCAAATTCTATAAACCTTTCACTCTAAGAGGGCGCTGCTAGATTGAAAAGAGAAAAATCTCTGTCCTGCACACAAGAGCCAGAAAGCTGGTGTATTTAAAACAAGCCAAAACATTATCTTCCAAAACCTGACATATTTTTTAATGTTTTTGAGGGGTACTATAATCTGAATTTTCATGTATTTTTTTACAGATAGTAATGTTAAAATATATTCAACGAAGCTATATAAAATCAATGTTTTAAAATACATTAAATTGCTATACATAAAAAGCTTTTTAATATAACTTTAGGAAACATGATTTATAAATTCAAACATTTTAAACTCATGATCTATGCAAATCTTTCAAGGGGGAAGGTAATGCTATTGATTCACAAAGACACTGTCAAATGAGCTTGCAATAATGAGGTATGTAGGGGATTTGAGGTGATAGGTTACAAGACACTTAAATTGTCTTCGGGCCCTGATAACCAAAGAAAAAATTGGCCAAGACGAAGGAAATGATCTGTGGCCATAAAAGTGATCTTTCCTCTCTCTGCCTCCAAAGCATCCCCTTCTTTGCAATCACTTTTCTCCTTAAAGGATTCTAATCAATTATTCATTGGTGGTAGTAGCAGTAGTAGTAATAATAATAAGCAGGAGAATAATGTGGGAGAATTGTACATTAAAAGAGTAGAGAAAGACTTTAGAAGACCTCAAAATAGAAAACACTTACAGCTGACTTGACCACCTCAGGGACTCCTAGAGTGCTGTTTCCCTGAGTCAGGTAAAGACTAAGAGTTAGTCAGATAAAGACTAACTGTTCAATTCTTGGTTCTGCCAATTAACAACTGGGTGACCTTGGATAAGTTATATATTTTCGCCATGCCTCAGTTCATAAATTACTGGCTCCTTTACAGTTAACATGAGTTCATTACACTTAGAATAATGTTTGGTCCATAGTAAGCTCTCAACAAACATGCCCCTTTTTTACAAAGGTTTTACAGAGGTGACAAATATTATTTCAGCATCCATACTGAAATACCACAATAGTTTTTAAATATTTTCAACATTTATTATTATTATTATTCCCTATCAGTGAAAGAGATTGGATTTTGTTTGTGCTCTTACTAATCTGTCAATGCCTGGTCCAATGACAAAGACTTTGAGCAAGAAGACCTTGAGTTCCATGACCAATCAATTTCTATTCTTACTACTTTTACCAAATTAGAAAGTCCTGATTCCCAAATAAAGATTGTTGGATGATAATAAATATTTGGTGGCTTTGTCAGAAAATTCTGGATATTTGGACTATTGTAAACCTAGAAATTATAAAGACTTCTCACTGATGATGAGTTTTAAAACTCCATCAGGCATTAAATTGATAAACATATCACAAATGAAAGCAGAAAGACTGACTGTTTCAACTTGGGAGACAGAGTAAATCGATTCCTGACCTATCCTCTAGTTGCATTTAGTTCTAAAAAGTATTTCTTCATTTTCTTATGAAGCATTATGTATGTAATATTGCATTTATAGTCACGTAAGACTTTTAAACATATGTGGCAACAAATCATGTATTTTTTTCCAGAAGAAATTGTTAAAGAATTGTATTAGAAAGCATCAAAGTTTAAACTATTTATATCACAGTTCAGTTTTCTTAAAAGAAATCCTAATCTCTCAACTGTAAACTTTAAAAATGGGACATTTTGAGCCTAAAGGTTCAAACAATTCAACATATTAAATAAATGTAGTGCTATGACATGTCATTCAAGTAAGTTACTCAAAATGGTCTTATTAGAATTATTAGCATCATGAAGAAATATCTTTATCTCTCTTTCATTTTAAAAATTCACATGAGCATCATTTTTCTTCAGAGCCAGATTTATACTTGCTGTCCAGTTCCTCACATGGTATATCAAAAAGGCATAAATGTACTCAAAAACTACAATTTGATAGTACTAATAATTATCAGTATTTCCTCCAACAATAAACCAAAACCAAATGGCATATTTTTGACCACCAAGTGTTCTCTGTAAATATAACAATGTAAATTACCATTACAGGCCACATCTTTTACTTGAATAGCAATGTACCACCTTCCTTTTCACACAACTGTGTTCCATCAGCACTGATCTCAAAGTGTCTTTTCCCATATCCTGGGTTTTCAGTAATAAATAGGACAGAAAACTGTCAAGATTGCTCCCTCACAGACATTCTATATGTACACAAAGCACTGATTCACATTTTGTACATCATTGGCTTTATCCAGATGAAAGTTAAAATATCTGTCAGTGTGCACATGTGATAGTAATTGTTTTTCCAGATTGTATCCTATTGATATTGTTAAAAAAAATTTTTAAAAAAAAGTTTTTTTCTGGAACTACCACAATAAGGGAAAGAGATCTCAGTACAGAACTGGGCTCACTTACCAATACAGCAAGAACAAGTGGGGATTTATAACCAAGGAGCAGAGTGGGGATCAGTGGAAAGAAAATTACTAAAAGGAAACTTTGTGGGTGAGGGAAGATTTTGGTTAAACACACAATTCTTGCTGAAGGCAAGCCAGGGTGGTCAGATATCACCTAGGGTATGAGGGGGGGGGGGGGATGCAGAACTTTATTACATATGGAGAGTGACCAGATAGCAAGGATGGGAAATTCTCTCTAAACTGATTTAGCAGGATTCTTGCTAAAATTGGACAATGCAGGTCTGGCAAGGATGGGGCCTAGTTGAAAAAAGGGTTTGGTGGAACCTGACTAAAGTTTAGTTAAGGAGAGAGTCTTTGTCAGTCCCTGCTCTTATTTGAGGAAAGAGAGACTTCTTTCCTTTGAATAATGTAAGTCCATTTCTCATCAGGCTGCCTTTGCCCTTTAAGGACCAGCTGAACCATTGGTTGAGACTTGGTAGTAGAGGATTTCTGCTAGGTGGTGCAAGCAGTCAGGCATTTAATGAGGAAAAATCCCATAGAAAGAAAAAGAAAAACAAAGATCAATGGTTGGAGCACACTATAAAACTAGTTTCTGAGTCCAGAGGGCAGACAGTTGAGAAGATATCTAGATGTTGGGCTTGAAGCATCTTTTGCAGTTTCAGTGTCCTTGGTGATGGCATCAGGTGTTCCAGCAAACTTTCTGAATGGCCCACACAATAGCAAGCATGAAAGTTGTACATACATGATCTGTTGTGGTGATTTCTTTGAAGTTTATATCAGCTCATCCAGCTTCAGCTTGCAGGGCTTCAAGAAAGGGGCAGTTTTAGTTCTCAATGAGGCCAAATAAGGAGGAGGGGAGAAAAATTGGAAACATTTTGGAGAGTTGTAGCCAGATACTGGAGGAAACTAGGAAATTGACAATATGTGCAAGACAATGAGCAAGACTGGAATTAATAACCCACAAGGGTGCACTACAGTTTTCCACTGAAACCTAAAATGTCTCTCTACAGTCACCCCCCAACCCCATTTTTATTCTTGTTTACAAAATAAGTCTGGTCTCATTAGATTTGGTCTGATTATTTACATAAGTGCAGCAAGAACAGTCACTGACCACTTAGGCCTTTCAAGTTTGCGTTGCTGGAACTTTTCATAAAGAATCTCAAATTAGACTTTTCAAAGCCTCTCAAGGCTAGGGAGCAAATCCAAGAACTCACCACCAGATTTAGCCTGTAATACCTACACATTTGGGTAAATTCCTCTCTTCTCAAGGTTCCAAGAATATCCTAAGGTTCCTGGGCTTGATAGGAAGTGACCTTCCTTACTCATCTGTAAGGCTGGGAACTCTATAAACCAGGTACCAGACTGGTTTCTCCAAAAGGGCTCTGTAAGCATTGGCTCTATAATGCAAATCTTAGTTCCTTAAAACTATCTGATAACATGAGATTCTATATCTTTGAGATTATCATTCACAAATATGACATTCCAACCAAAGTCTATACAACTAATTTTTCCAATTATGTTCTGTTACAAGGAAGACAGATTCTTACTGAACCTATACAAAGAATGTCATTGCCATGAAAATAAGAATACTCAAAGATATACAATGGAGAAAAGACAGCCTCTTCAATAAGTGGTGCTGGGAAAACTGGACAGCTACATGTAAAAGAATGAAATTAGAATACTCCCTAACACCATACACAAAAATAAACTCAAAATGGATTAGACACCTAAATGTAAGACTGGACACTATAAAACTCTTAGAGGAAAACATAGGAAGAACACTCTTTGACATAAATCAGAGCAAGATCTTTTTTGATCCACCTCCTAGAGTAATGGAAATAAAAACAAAAATAAACAAATGGGACCTAATGAAACTTCAAAGCTTTTGCACAGCAAAGGAAACCATAAACAAGACGAAAAGACAACCCTCAGAATGGGAGAAAATATTTGCAAATGAATCAATGGACAAAGGATTAATCTCCAAAATATATAAACAGCTCGTTCAGCTCAATATTAAAGAAACAAACACCCCAATCCAAAAATGGGCAGAAGACCTAAATAGACATTTCTCCAAAGAAGACATACAGACGGCCACGAAGCACATGAAAAGATGCTCAACATCACTAATTATTAGAGAAATGCAAATCAAAACTACAATGAGGTATCACATCACACCAATCAGAATGGGCATCATCAGAAAATCTACAAACAACAAATGCTGGAGAGGGTTTGGAGAAAAGGGAACCCTCTTGCACTGTTGGTGAGAATGTAAATTGATACAGCCACTATGGAGAATATGGAGGTTCCTTAAAAAACTAAAAATAGAATTACCATATGACCCAGCAATCCCACTACTGGGCATATACCCAGAGAAAACCGTAATTCAAAAAGACACATGCACCCCAATGTTCATTGCAGCACTATTTACAATAGCCAGGTCATGGAAGCAACCTAAATGCCCATCAACAGACAAATGGATAAAGAAGTTGTGGTACATATATACAATGGAATATTACTCGGCCATAAAAAGGAACAAAATTGAGTCATTTGTTGAGACGTGGATGGATCTAGAGACTGTCATACAGAGTGAAGTAAGTCAGAAAGAGAAAAACAAATATCGTATATTAACGCATGTATGTGGAACCTAGAAAAATGTTACAGATGAGCCGGTTTGCTGGGCAGAAGTTGAGACACTGATGTAGAGAACAGACATATGGACACCAAGGGGGAAAACTGCGGTGGGGTGGGGATGGTGGTGTGCTGAATTGGGCGATTGGAATAGACATTTATACACTGATGTGTATAAAATTGATGACTAATAATAACTTGCAGTATAAAAAAACAAACAAAACAACTAATACTAAACTTTCATTGGGTTATTTGTATGGAAATATGTTAATATAAGTGTTTCAGACATTACATGAAATTTCTAAAAACCTTATATGTTCTGGTATAATGTTATCAATCATAATGCTAGTTATTACTTTAAAATGTATATCTCAGAAATAACTGCTTTTCTTGTCAACTGCATTATTATGAACTTTCATCAAATCTTTAACCGTGGTCATTTTTAAGTCTTTTGTCATTTACAGACAGTTCTGGGTGTACTCTGATGCTTTTGCAAATATGTTCCTATAAAAGGGTTTCATCTTCCAAGAAATTCATGGAAAAGACTCTGACAAGTACAGGTTTCTGGTAACTGACTGTACTGCTGAACTGAATGAATAAGCATTTTCAGAACTCTAATGAAAAACTGACGAACTCATAAAAGTGCTAACAAAAGATCAAGATGAAAAAAAAAATTAATTACATGGGACTGAGTGAACTGATGAGGATGAGTATAATTTTTGTGACTTTCTGTTTGAATTAAAAAAAAAATCCCACAAGGACTCAGAGGCAAAGAATATACAAATCAATTTTCACTGCAAAGTAAAGGAGCTGTTACAGTGGAGGATTACTGGACTGAACGTCAATATTATGACATAGTATGAGTGTGTTTCATGTGTGGTAATTGCAATCATTGTTGCTTTTATTGTGGTCATCCATGTACAATGCTTGGTGTCAGTCTATTTATCTCTTGTAAAAATAAAATACAGTGTGTGTGTGTGAAAAAAAAAAAACAGGGGGGGTCAAAGAAGATGGCGGAAGAGTAAGACACGGAGATCACCTTCCTTCCCACAGATACATTAGAAATACATCTACACGTGGAATTGCTCCTACAGAACACCCACTGAACGCTGGCAGAAAACGTCAGACCTCCCAAAAGGCAAGAAACTCCCCACGTACTTGGGTAGGGCAAAAGAAAAAAGAAATAACAGAGACAAAAGAATAGGGACGGGACCTGCACCAGTGGGAGGGAGCCGTGAAGGAGGAAAGGTTTCCACGCACTAGGAAGCCCCTTCGCGGCCGGAGACTGCGGGTGGCAGAGGGGGGAAGCTTCGGAGCCACGGAGGAGAGCACAGCCACAGGGGTGCGGAGGGCAAAGCAGAGAGATTCCCGCACAGAGGCTCAGCGCCAAGCAGCACTCACCAGCCCGAGAGGCCTGTCTGCTCACCCGCCGGGGAGGGCGGGGGCTGGGAGCGTGAACACAGCCTGAAGGGGTTAGCGCACCACAGCTAGCCGGGAGGGAGTCTAGGAAAAAGTCTGCAGCTGCCGAAGAGGCAAGAGACTTTTTCTTGCCTCTTTGTTTCGCGGTGCGCAAGGAGAGGGGATTCAGAGCGCCGCCTAAACAAACTCCAGAGACGGGCGCGAGCCGCGGCGATCAGCGCGGACCCCAGAGACGGGCATGAGACGCTAAGGCTGCTGCTGCCGCCACCAAAAAGCCTGTGTGCGAGCATAGGTCACTCTCCACACCGCCCCTCCCAGGAGCCGGTGCAGCCCGCCACTGCCAGGGTCCCGTGATCCGGGGACAACTTCGCAGGGAAAACGCATGGTGCGCCTCGGGCTGGTGCAACGTCACGCCAGCCTCTGCCACTGCAGGCTCGCCCCGCATCCATATCCCTCCCTCCCCGTGGCCTGAGTGAGCCAGAGCCCCCGAAGCAGCTGCTCCTTTAACCCCCTTCTGTCTGGGCGGGGAACAGACGCCCTCAGGCGACCTACACGCAGAGGCGGGTCCAAATCCAAAGCTGAACCCCGGGAGCTGTGCGAACAAAGAAGAGAAAGGGAAATCTCTCCCAGCAGCCTCAGAAGCAGCGGATTAAAACTCCACAACTTGATGTGCCTGCATCTGTTGAATACCTGAATAGACAACGAATCATCCCAAATTCAGGAGGTGGACTTTGGGAGCAGGATATATTAATTTTTCCCCTTTTCCTTTCTTTGTGAGTGTATATGTATATGCTCCTGGGTGAGATTTTGTCTGTATAGCTTTGCTTTATAATAGCTTTATTTTACTTCACTATATTTTATCCTCTTTCTTTCTTTCTTTCTATTTTTTCTCCCTTTTACTCTGAGCCGTGTGGATGAAAGGCTCTTGGTGCTCCAGCCAGGCATCAGGGCTGTGCCTCTGAGGTGGGAGAGCCAACTTCAGGACACTGGTCCACAAGAGACCTCCCAGCTCCACGTAATACCAAACGGTGAAAATCTCTCAGAGATCTCCATCTCAACATCAAGACCCAGCTTCACTCAACGACCAGCAAGCTACAGTGCTGGACAGCCTATGCCAAACAACTAGCAAGACAGGAACACAGCCCCATCCATTAGCAGAGAGGCTGCCTAAAATCATAATAAGGCCACAGACACCCCAAAATACACCACCAGACGTGGACGTGCCCACCAGAAAGACAAGATCCAGCCTCATCCACCAGAACACAGGCACTAGTTCCCTCCACCAGGAAGCCTACACAACGCACTGAACCAATCTTAGCCACTGGGGACAGATACCAAAAACAACGGGAACTACGAACCTACAGCCAGTGAAAAGGAGACCCCAAACACAGTAAGATAAGCAAACTGAGACGACAGAAAAACACACAGCAGATGAAGGAGCAGGGTCAAAACACACCAGACCTAACAAATGAAGAGGAAATAGGTAGTCTACCTGAAAAAGAATTCAGAATAATGATAGTAAGGATGATCCAAAATCTTGGAAATAGAATAGACAAAATGCAAGAAACATATAACAAGGACGTAGAAGAACTAAAGAGGAACCAAGCAATGATGAAAAACACAATAAATGAAACTAAAAATACTCTAGATGGGATCAATAGCAGAATAACTGAGGCAGAAGAACGGATAAGTGACCTGGAAGATAAAATGGTGGAAATAACTACTGCAGAGCAGGATAAAGAAAAAAGAATGAAAAGAACTGAGGACAGTCTCAGAGACCTCTGGGACAACATTAAACGCACTGACATTCGAATTATAGGGGTCCCAGAATAAGAAGAGAAAAAGAAAGGGACTGAGAAAATATTTGAAGAGATTATAATTGAAAACTTCCCTAATATGGGAAAGGAAATAGTTAATCAAGTCCTGGAAGCACAGAGAGTCCCATACAGGATAAATCCAAGGAGAAACACGCCAAGACACATATTAATCAAACTGTCAAAAATTAAATATAAAGAAAACATATTAAAAGCAGCAAGGGAAAAACAACAAATAACACACAAGGGAATCCCCATAAGGTTAACAGCTGATCTTTCAGCAGAAACTCTGCAAGCCAGAAGGGAGTGGCAGGATATACTTAAAGTGATGAAGGAGAAAAACCTACAACCAAGATTAATCTACCCAGTAAGGATCTCATTCAGATTTGATGGAGAAATTAAAACCTTTACAGACAAGCAAAAGTTGAGAGAGTTCAGCACCACCAAACCAGCTTTACAACAAATGCTAAAGGAACTTCTCTAGGCAAGAAACACAAGAGAAGGAAAACACCTACAATAACAAACCCAAAACATTTAAGAAAATGGGAATAGGAACATTCATATCGATAATTACCTTAAATGTAAATGGATTAAATGCTCCCACCAAAAGACACAGACTGGCTGAATGGATACAAAAACAAGACCCATATATATGCTGTCTACAAGAGACCCACTTCAGACATAGAGACACATACAGACTGAAAGTGAGGGGATGGAAAAAGATATTCCATGCAAATGGAAATCAAAAGAAAGCTGGAGTAGCAATTCTCATATCAGACAAAATAGACTTTAAAATAAAGACTATTACAAGAGACAAAGAAGGACACTATATAATGATCAAGGGATCGATCCAAGAGGAAGGTATAACAATTGTAAATATTTATGCACCCAACATAGGAGCACCACAATACATAAGGCAAATACTAACAGCCATAAAAGGGGAAATCGACAGCAACACAATCATAGTAGGGGACTTTAACACCCCACTTTCACCAATGGACAGATCATCCAAAATGAAAATAAATAAGGAAACACAAGCTTTAAATGATACATTAAACAAGATGGACTTAATTGATATTTATAGGACATTCCACCCAAAAACAAGAGAATACACATTTTTCTCAAGTGCTCATGGAACATTCTCCAGGATAGATCTCATCTTGGGTCACAAATCAAGCCTCGGTAAATTTAAGAAAATTGAAATCGTATCAAGTATCTTTTCCGACCACAACGCTATGAGACTAGATATCAATTACAGGAAAAGATCTGTAAAAAATACAAACACATGGAGGCTACACAATACACTACTTAATAACGAAGTGATCACTGAAGAAATCAAAGGGGAAATCAAAAAATACCTAGAAACAAATGACAATGGAGACACGATGACCCAAAACCTATGGGACACAGCAAAAGCAGTGCTAAGAGAGAAGTTTATAGCAATACAAGCCTACCTCAAGAAACAGGAAACATCTCGAATAAACAACCTAACCTTGTACCTGAAGCAATTAGAGAAAGAAGAACAAAAAGACCCCAAAGCTAGCAGAAGGAAAGAAATCATAAAGATCAGATCAGAAATAAATGAAAAAGAAATGAAGGAAACAATAGCAAAAATCAATGAAACCAAAAGCTGGTTCTTTGAGAAGATAAACAAAATTGATAAACCATTAGCCAGACTCATCAAGAGAAAAAGGGAGAAGACTCAAATCAATAGAATTTGAAATGAAAAAGGAGAAGTAACCACTGACACTGCAGAAATACAAACGATCATGAGAGATTACTACAAGCAACTCTATGCCAATAAAAGGAACAACCTGGAAGAAATGGACAGATTCTTAGAAATGCACAACCTACCGAGACTGAACCAGGAAGAAATAGAAAATATGAACAGACCAATCACAAGCACTGAAATTGAAACTGTGATTAAAAATCTTCCAACAAACAAAAGCCCAGATGGCTTCACAGGCGAATTCTATCAAACATTTAGAGAAGAGCTAACACCTATCCTTCTCAAACTCTTCCAAAATATTGCAGAGGGAGGAACACTCCCAAACTCATTCTACGAGGCCACCATCACCCTGATACCAAAACCAGACAAAGATGTCACAAAGAAAGAAAACTACAGGCCAATATCACTGATGAACATAGATGCAAAAATCCTCAACAAAATACTAGCAAACAGAATCCAACAGCACATTAAAAGGATCATACACCATGATGAAGTGGGGTTTATCCCAGGAATGCAAGCATTCTTCAATATACGCAAATCAATCAACGTGATACACCATATTAACAAATTGAAGGAGAAAACCCATATGATCATCTCAATAGATGCAGAGAAAGCTTTTGACAAAATTCAACACCCATTTATGATAAAAGCCCTGCAGAAAGTAGGCACAGAGGGAACTTTCCTCAACATAATAAAGGCCATATATGACAAACCCACAGCCAACATTGTCCTCAATGGTGAAAAACTGAAACCATTTCCACTAAGATCAGGAAAAAGACAAGGTTGCCCACTCTCACCACTATTATTCAACATAGTTTTGGAAGTGTTAGCCACAGCAATCAGAGAAGACAAAGAAATAAAAGGAATCCAAATCGGAAAAGAAGAAGTAAAGCTGTCACTGTTTGCACATGACATGATACTATACATAGAGAATCCTAAAGATGCTACCAGAAAACTCCTAGAGCTAATCAATGAATTTGGTAAAGTAGCAGGATACAAAATTAATGCACAGAAATCTCTTGCATTTCTATACACTAATGACGAAAAATCTGAAAGTGAAATTAAGAAAACACTCCCGTTTACCATTGCAACAAAAAGAATAAAATATCTAGGAATAAACCTACCTAAGGAGACAAAAGACCTGTATGCAGAAAATTATAAGACACTGATGAAAGAAATTAAAGATGATACAAATAGATGGAGAGATATACCATGTTCTTGGACTGGAAGAATCAACACTGTGAAAATGACTCTACTACCTAAAGCAATCTACAGATTCAATGCAATCCCTATCAAACTACCACTGGCATTTTTCACAGAACTAGAACAAAAAATTTCACAATTTGTATGGAAACACAAAAGACCCCGAATAGCCAAAGCAATCTTGAGAACGAAAAATGGAGCTGGAGGAATCAGGCTCCCTGACTTCATACTTTATTACAAAGCTACAGTAATCAAGACAGTTTGGTACTGGCACAAAAACAGAAATATAGATCAATGGAACAGGATAGAAAGCCCAGAGATAAACCCACGCACATATGGTCACCTTATCTTTGATAAAGGAGGCAAGCATATACAGTGGAGAAAAGACAGCCTCTTCAGTAAGTGGTGCTGGGAAAATTGGACAGATACATGTAAAAGTATGAAATTAGAACACTCCCTGACACCATACACAAAAATAAACTCAAAATGGATTAAAGACCTAAGTGTAACGCCAGACACTATCAAACTCTTAGAGGAAAACACAGGCAAAACACTCTATAACATAAATCACAGCAAGATTCTTTTTGACCCAGCTCCTAGAGAAATGGAAATAAAAACACAAATAAACAAATGGGACCTAATGAAACTGAAAAGCTTTTGCACAGCAAAGGAAACCATAAACAAGACCAAAAGACAACCCTCAGAATGGGAGAAAATATTTGCAAATGAAGCAACTGACAAAGGATTAATCTCCAAGATTTACAAGCAGCTCATGCCGCTCAATAACAAAAAAACGAACAACCCAATCCAAAAATGGGCAGGAGACCTAAACAGACATTTCTCCAAAGAAGATATACAGATGGCCTACAGACACATGAAAGAATGCTCAACATCATTAATCATTAGAGAAATGCAAATCAAAACTACAATGAGATATCATCTCACACCGGTCAGAATGGCCATCATCAAAAAATCTAGAAACAATAAATGCTGGAGAGGGTGTGGAGGAAAGGGAACACTCTTGCACTGTCGGTGGGAATGTAAATTGATACAGCCACTATGGAGAACAGTATGGAGGTTCCTTAAAAAACTACAAATAGAACTACCATACGACCCAGCAATCCCACTACTGGGCATATACCCTGAGAAAACCATAGTTCAAAAAGAGTCATGTACCAAAATGTTCATTGCAGCTCTATTTACAATAGCCAGGACATGGAAGCAACCTAAGTGTCCATCATCGGATGAATGGATAAAGAAGATGTGGCACATATATACAATGGAATAGTACTCAGCCATCAAAAGAAATGAAATGGAGGTATTTATAATGAGGTGGATGGAGTTAGAGTCTGTCATACAGAGTGAAGTAAGTCAGAAAGAGAAAAACAAATACAGTATGCTAACACATATGTATGGAATCTAAGGAAAAAAAAAAAAAGGCCATGAAGAACCTAGTGGCAAGACGGGAATAAAGACACAGACCTACTAGAGAATGGACTTGAGGATATGGGGAGGGGGAGGGGTGAGATGTGACAGGGTGAGAGAGTGTCATGGACATATATACACTACCAAATGTAAAATAGATAGCTAGTGGGAAGCAGCCGCATAGCACAGGGAGATCAGCTCAGTGCTTTGTGACCACCTAGAGGGGTGGGATGGGGAGGGTGGGAGGGAGGGAAATGCAAGAGGGAAGAGATATGGGAACATATGTATATGTATAACTGATTCACTTTGTTATAAAGAAGAAACTAACACACCATTGTAAAGCAATTATACTTCAATAAAGATGTTTAAAATAAAACAAAATAAAATAAAATAATTAAAAAATTAAAAAATTTTAAAAAAAGGAATACTCAATAGAGTTTCTGAATTCTGGAGAGATCAGGTAGGGAGAAAAGCTAAATGTTTCATTTCTGTTTACAAAAGTATAATTAACTAAATTGTCATGAGTTACAGAGAGCTTGAGAAAAGATAAAAAGAGGTTCCTTAAATAAAACATTAAAGAACCAGTATTGTTCCAAAACAATAACCACAAAAATAATCATTCTTCGTCGTTAGTTCATTCAGTCCCATGTAACTGATTTGTTTTCTTCCCCCAGCGTTATTTAATGTGTTGGAACAACAACAGCAACAACAAATCCACATACTTTCTTTATTCCATTAAAACAACAACTATATTAAGTAATCTTATATACTGAGATCTCTTTCTGAATTCTCTATTCTGTTCTACTAAACATTTTTTATAGTATATTCTTTTTTTTCTTCTTCATGTAATGGATTTTTGTTCTGCTTGATCTTGGGTTAGCATTTTTTTTGTTTTGTTTTGTTTTGTTTAAACCAGTCAGCTTCTCCATTAGTTCTGGAAATCCTTACTTGGTCCAGCGGTACAGTCTCAAAGTTATTTAAGCAATAATGTCTTTAGAAGCCTATACACTAACGTGCTTGCCATAGTCCTTTCCATGGATCTCTGAAATAGTCACTTTTTGTTGAAGACAAAGCACTCTTGCCTGTAGTTGACTGCAAGAGCTTTCAGGGAAGAATCAGAGTAAAACAAAAATTATCTGTGAATGATAAAAGACATAAAAATGGTCATTGTTAAAGATCTGAAGAGAGTTTATTATAAAAATGATATAACTGATGAGGGAATCTGGTTATTTCTATGACATACAATGTTTAAATAACTCGAATTATAACTGACAAAATTATACCAGGACATAAGATGGACGAAACGAATACTGGCAAATTTCTATGAACTTCATACAATTTCTGAAATATACATAGTAATAATTTTTACCCACACAAATATAACCATGGGAAGGTTAAGCATCATTTCTTTTTGGACAATGTTTCCCATGTAATGTAATATATCAAATAAATCAAAAATTTTTAAGATTTTTTTTTGATGTGGACCATTTTTGAATTTGTTACAATATTGCTTCTGTTTTATCTTTTGGTTTTGTCGGCCGTGAGGCATGTGGGATCTTAGCCCCCTGACCAGGGATCGAACCCACACCCCCGGCATTGGAAGGCGAAGTCTTAACCACTGGACCTCCAGGGAAGTCCCCTTAAACCAAATTATTTTTTTACCTTTCCTTTTTTACAAGGTAAAAAAACAAATCCTTTGAGATTTTCCAGGAACCCTCTGGGAGATATCAATCTCAGTTAGAGTTCAAGATTTCATTTAGGATTTGATTTGGGGAACATAATAAAAACAACATAAAGAACAGGAAATTATTTTGATAAGACATAGAATCTTTGTTCCTAAGTAGATTACTTAAAAGATAAAGAAAATCCTTTTATGATCTCTTATTAAGATCAGACTAATAATCCAAGAAAACTTCGTTACTTTAACAGAGAGAAAACCCAACTCTAGTTTTGCATCAGTACATTATTGGGCTCATTTAAAAACAAAAACAAAAAACAAATTCATTCAATCTTAGCTAATTTGATCACAGATAAAATTCCTCTTTTGCAAACCTTCTATAACTCTATATCCATTCAGGTTTTCTCTGACGTTTTTTCTCTTTCTCGTTCTGAAATAAGCAGTGATCTCAATTTAGAATAAAATGACTCTCATTTTCCTTAACAACAACAAAAATCCTTCATTCCTCACAAACCTTGCATACAGAGTTGTTTCTCTTATTGTTTATTATATTTAGTAGTTTCATTTATATACATTAATTATAATTTTTAACCAATTTTTATTTTACAGAGAAGACTAAGAAGTAGACAATTGCAAATTGTCACATGTCAGCATTCTGTAGCAGGCTAGCAAATTTTATACATTTATCGTCTTTCGATTTCTAGAGACATGTTTTTTTATATGGCAAAGGACATTTATTAACAGATTCAAATACATTTAGCTTCTCTATACCACATTAAAATAAAGAAGCCAAAGTATATAAACAAAGTTATGTTCAGTAATCAGTATTTCAGTAGTTTGTTTTACTTAGAAATAATCTAGATTTTTATAATGAATATCTATACTTAATTTAACATAAGTCTAAGGTTACAAGGTACTAAAAAGAGTTTGGAAACTATTTTTATGCAGACATATTACAACATAAAACAAAGCTGACCATCATCTCAAGTTATCTCTCTGTTAACTATTTTTACAGCACATGCATGTTAGGCAAGTTTGCAAAAGCAAAAACCTAAAAAAGTTAAACACGTGGATTTTCTTTTACTGCTACGCTTGATATACAAGAAGTCATGGATAACAAGCAATTCATTTTTACTACATCTTTACTTGTATATTTGGTCTTGGGTTGAATTTATAATATTTATAATCTTAAACATCTAGTAGATATAACGTAAGCTTATTTGACTAGTAAACCCAAGTACAACAAAAATGTATGCTCGTATTATACTTAACTGCTGATAAGTCAGAAGACATACCTGTTTTTTTAAACCAACAATATTAAACTAGTCTTATTTACCAGAGATTCACCCAAGTCATGTAAACTTGAAAAGTTTTTGGGTTAGTTTCTATATTTCTGGGAGTTTTAGGAATATTTAACTTATGTAATGCTAATTTATCTCTAAGCTAATTTGCATAGAGCTCCTTCATGGGATTTTATGAATTAATTTGGTAATACCATCCGAAAGTAGAAAGATATCATATACACATAAATGCATATGTACATAAACATACAGACAGACAGATGCAAACAGAGACCTTATAGCTTTCACATTAAAATTTTAGCCATGAGTCAGGTAAATATAGTAATATACTCTGGTCTTTGCTCCCCTTGATATTTTTATCCAAATCTTGTTTCTGGCAGAAGGAGCAACTTAAGGTTACCTGTTCAATACAAGGGCTAATGCTTTTTACCAGTATTTGTGGAGGAGACTTTCAAGATTTTTCATTTGCCCTGATATGTAATCTTATGGAGGATGTGGACTAAACTTTAGGTGAGAAACTGACAGGAGACATCAAGCAGCTGCCTGGCTGTCCCCAAAGCTTTTCTGAGTGGACAAAACATCCAGTCTGTTTTCAATCACCTTTTCTTCCTTTTGAGCCTCAAGTAGTTGCTTTCAGGGGCCCCTGAGTACCTTGAGAGTCCCCAGTTGGGAGCAGGGGGCCTAAAGTTCAAGTGACTATATGAGCTGAGGAGCTTAAGTAGGAAGGGAAAAGTCTGGCAGCAGGAGAGGAGGGATGAAGAAGATAGGGGTTTTGAAGAGGGATATATCAAAGGATTTAAATGGAACTGAAGGGAAAATCAAAGGTGTAAGAGGAGGAAGAAGGACCAGAGCAATGGAAAGGGAGAGGTCTTAGAGGATCCAGTCTGGGGAAATCTTAAGTTTCCCAAAGAAGCCAATGAAGTTCCAAATTATCCTTAGTAAAGTCATGCCAGCAAGAAAGGAAGTAGACAGTGATTGCAGAGCATATAGTCCTCAGGGCCTCAAGTGCAGGGAGGGGTTTCAGTGAACTGAGAAGTCCCCATGGGAGAAGCAGATCAAATAAAGACAGAGAACAGAGAGGCCTTACAAAGAGGCAGGAAAAGCCTTTCCAGCCCAGGAGTGAATCTCTGCTTGAAATAAAGAGCCAGGAAGAAAGATTTCCAACCCAATAAGCACCTTTTAAACAAAGAAGCCTTGACCTCTAACCCAGCTTCAGAGAGTATACTTAGAATCTTAAGGTTAAAAATCTGTCCCTACTGTGCTTCAGCTGACAGTCATCTGGGGCTCTGGCTCAGTGGAGATCACCACCAGGCACTGGATCACCAATGATCTCTACATCTCAAATGATCTCTACCTTTCATTGTCTTCGAGCTATTTTGTAATTCTGTAAATTGTAGAAAACAGATAATAATGCAAATGATTCTTGTCTGTGGAAATGCAAATAAATTATGTTCCCTTGAATGCAACTGATACTTTCCTATGGACAATTTGCATTTATTTGTAAATGCATTTCAGAGTTCCTTACTGTGTATACACGTGTGGTTCTTTAAATTCTCCTTTGAACCAGAGTTAAATAAAATTGTTGATAAATATTCAATTTATATTTGTATGAGTCATAATCTCATCTTTATAAAAACATTTCCCTCTAATAGACATTTTCATTTAGTTCTAGTTTAATTACTTAATACTTGTATAGCATTTACTATGTGCCAGCTGCTGTTCTAATGCTTACAAATATTACAGCCTATAATCCTCAGAACAAATCTACGTAGTACATATTACCACTATTCTCTCCATGTAGATAAGGAAGCTGAGGCATACAAAAAGGAGGTCGATGGACCAAGTACACACAGCTGGTAAGTACAAACCTGGGATCGGAGCCCAGGTAGCCCGTGCTCTTTACCAGCAAGCTAGGCAGGCTCTCATTTACCTATTTTATTATAATGCATCCAACTCTGAATGAGGTATCTGTTATTTAGATCCTCTCTCTCCCTTTAGTTGCAAAATGCATCAATTTCACTCCCCCCAAAAAGCATTATTTACTTCTGCCCTAGAAAAAAAGAAGAATAATGTTTATTGAAGTGGTTACCATACTTTGCAAATAATACAAGGGCCTCCATGATTTCTCGCTACAATTTACAAAATTTCATAACATACAACACACGAGGCATTAGAGAACCACATAATAAAATCAAATTTGCACATATTAATCATGCATTTTATTTGTATTTTCTCTTTTTCGTTTATTTATGCAAAATCATCAAACTTGCTGATTCATTTGTCCCAACACCTACTCTATTTGTACTGGGATTCAGTTTACTATTTAAATTTATGACCTTATTCTGAGTTCTGGCATTTATGTTACTATTTCACCTCTTTTTTAGGCATAAATAAACCACTTTAGAGATACTGATCCATTTTTATGTAGGAATATAATGCAATGCTATAGTAACAACAAAAGCAAATTTAATCAAATATACATTAACTCACTAATAACATTAAAATACCTTAGGAGAAACAAACTTTGTTAACTGAATCTTAATTAAGATAAACTGACCAACATTCCCCTTGTTTTAAAAGCATAACCCTTAAGACTATAATATTGATAATATAATACAATTTTCATAAAAATCATAGTTATATTTTACATTTCAAACTTTTAAAATATATTGAACAAAACTGCCTCATCACTTTTCCTCTGTAACTGCCAAATTACCTAAAGACCATTTGATATACAGCTAACAGATCATCACTGGGTCCTCTGACAGCTCAGAAGACTAAGATACTAGGAGATATTCACATGAAGTGCCTAGAACACTTCAAATTCTTATGTTCCCTCATATTAACATCCTCTATATTTTAGCACCCATGGGCATGATAACAAAAAAGCCACCAAGGGTGCCAATAAGTTGGCTGGTGATCCCACAACAAGGGCCCTATTTTGCCAGTTGACCTCTTTCATTCTGAGGATGCCAGTTAAAATCAGTTTGGTTTTAATCCAGCTCTGTATATACAAATGCAAATTAATATTCCCTCTCTCTAAAAATAAAACAAAAAAGTTAGTAGGAGACCATGCCACAAAAGTGGGAAAAAGAAAGAAAGAAAGCTCAAGCAAATTTCTATAGAAATCAGCATTTAAATTAAATTAAATTTATAATCAAGATGATCAGAAAAATATCTTTGGGTTCATTACGAGGCTTTAAGAATATACAACGTGAGAACTAGAGGAACCCCAGGGATGCAGGCTGTGTTTCTGAGATTCTGTCTTGAAACCAGCCAGCCTGCTGATCTGCACACCTCCATATCCTATCTGACCATGTCAGGCTAACAATCATCTTGCCACTATTCCAGATTCCTGTCTGTTTTGCCCTTCCAACTTAACAGCTCACTTCTTTCATTGGGCCAACATTTAATCCCCCTGCCTCTCTTCCTATTTCCAACTTCCACAGAGCTTCCATGGATGAAATTCTCAGCAACAAATTCCCTTTATTTTCAGTCCTGGGACTCCAAACTAACCCTGTCAGGGAAAGTCAAGGAAACCATTAGATAAAGCGCTCATATTTGGGTGAGACCTCACTTGAGCAGGGAGGCAGGAATCCAGGCATGATAGCCATGCTAACCAATGCAGGAAATATAAAGTCCAGCCAAGCTATGAACTCCACCCTCTAGCAGAATAATAAAGCATACACAAATAACTTCAATACAGGGAAAAGTACTATAAATGCCATGAGAAAGACTTAAAGTACTTCGAGGTTCAGACAGAACATTCAACGAAGTTTTATTTGAGTGGAGATATCCAAGCTGAGTTTTAAAGGATCAGGAAGAATACCAGAGGACAGTAGGATGGGATAAGAGTGAAAAGAGGAAGGGCATTCCTAAGTCAAAGGGGCAGAAAATAGAGTTTGCCTTGAGGAAAAGTAAAGATTCATCCATGATGAGAATATGGAAAGCACCACAAACTGGGGGTAGTGGCAGATGAGATCAGAACTATTCAGGTTTAAACCAGATGGTGGAAGGCCTTGGATGGTGGCTGTTTGGGATCCATTAAAGAAGTCACAAATTGACAGCTTTTTCTTGAATTTAGCCCAAAGATAAGATTTTCTTCAGCTTAAACAGTATCACTGTTTTTGCTTTTTTAACTGCATTTCAATTTTAGCATTCAATTAAATTTTAGCATTCAAAGTCAGGAAATTTCACATTAAAACTTAGATTTCCTAGTTCTCTTGAAAAATCAGAAGATCTGGAAATACTGATCCCACATCCTCTCATGATGTGTGAGTAGAGGCTACACCCTTTGAGAGGCATCCTTTGCTTTCCAATTTACAATTTACAGTATATTTGTTTATACCTAAACTAAGCTGGCCTCACCCAGTTACTTACCTGGCTGTCTCCCACAGGCATTTGGGTGTTAGATTTCTTCAGGAGAGCTTCAAAAGATTAATGACTACAAATCCAAGGTAACTATTAAAAATCTATTTAAAATAGAAAATACTGAAATGGCATGAAAAAAAGAACATGAGACAAATTCCCATCAAATTAAAATAAATGTTTGCCTGTCAAACAATTAAACTGCAATCAAAACTTATATTGGGATCTAAGATGCAGTAAAAACTCAGTAACTCAGAACGTGTTTCATAAACTGAGTCAAAAAGAATTCCAAAGAATCGTACTTCCCTGTGTCTATGTCCTTGTATAATACTCTTCCTCAATGACTGAGTTTTTCCATGTGATTTGCTTTGACCAATGGGGCATCAACAAATGTGACCCAAGCACTTAACAATTGCTTGCACATTTGTATTTGCCCTCTCTTGCTATGCCAAGACCACCATGTAACAAAGCCCAGGTTAGCCTATTGGTGAATAAGAGGCCACTGGGAGCAGAGACAAGCCATCCCAGCTGAGGCTCCCTAGACCAAACAGCTTGACAACTGCCAGCCAGACATGTGAGTGAGACTGTCCAGAACCATCTAGCCCCAGCCAATCCACCAGCTGACTATAAAACCTCCTGATTAACCAGAGACTAATGAGCAATAATAAAAACAATGTTATTTTAAGCCACTAATTTTTGAAGGGTTTGTTGCACAGCAAAGCTAACTGATAAGGAAAGGAGGAGAAGGAGGAGGAAGAGGGAGGGAGAGAAGAAAGAGGAGAGGAGCAAGAGGGGGCTTTGAAGAAGACAGCACAAAAATGAAGTTGCAAACACCTGGCATAACAGTTATTATGAGTTAGCCTAGGAGAGAGGGTCTTCTAGTGTAACATCTCCAACACCTGAAAGAACCGTAAGATTAGAGAATGAATGGATATGCTTGAAGAGGGAGGAATGTGTGTGCAGGAGAGGGTGCAGGGTGCCCAGCATCATGTCTTTAAATAAGAACGAAAGATCCATTTGCATACATCCTAATTCCACCCTCCTTCCTAAAATGATACATTCAAATGTTTACCCATTTATTCTAGATGGCCTGTTTCTCTATATTAACACTTTGAATCATAACAACTCTATTGAGGTAACTTAAGGAAACTGAGGCACAAGGAAATTAAGCAACTAACTCGCCCAACATTTTACAACTGACAGAGACAAGATTTGAACCCTGGAAATGTGGTTCTAGAATCCCTGTGTTTAACCACTGTGCAATATTCCCTCATAATAAGGATCAGTCTCACAAGGTTTAAAAAAAATTAGATCTATAAGTTCTTTAAATAAGGACACACTTCATTCATACAGGATTTTTTTTTAAAGTTTAATGTGACTATCCTTGAAGAATTGAGATGGGAGCTTAGGTGATAAAAAGGTGTGCTTTATCCTAATGACATATTCTGCTAAAAATCAATTTAGTTAAAAATTATGATATGACTACATAGTACGGCTCCTAGTTTAAAGCTTATATAAGAATAATGCAACCTAATACTTAAAGTAACCTTGCATAAAAATCAATTAATTAAGTTCATAAGGTTATACTTCAAAGAAAGAGAGAATCAAATTTCTGCCCTTTTAGGAAATTTATGAAATCCTAATTTATAAAAATAGATAAATAAATTCTGGTTCAAATACAGAAATAATAGAAAAGAACTAAAAAATCAGAAAAACAGTAGCATATTTAATTATGCCTCCTTTTTTACTATTTAAGTGTAATATTTTTCAGTGTGTAGGTTAAGATACTTTATGGATTATGAACTCAGTTTGATAGACTGCAACCAACTTTTTCACAAACTAATATAGAATAGAATTAAAATGTTACAGTGCATCACATATACTAATAAAAAGTATTGTTTTATGAAAATTTTGTTTCAATTACATGCACATATTTATGGGTCATAATACATGTTTGTAACTGTGGATCTTGGGTAAATTTTTGAAAATTGTGAAATCACTGTGTTTGTATTCATCTCTACACTCTGACACAAAAATGTTTTAAAATGTCATTTTGGTATTTTGTCATTTCACAAAAATGAACAAATTTTAAAGACTAAGTTTCAAAATACTACACAGTGAACATTTCTATAAAATTTCTAGCATGCAGAAACAACGCCCAATTAATTCTAACATCTCAGGATTTTACAAGATCTGGCACAGAGGCAGGTATCTGGTAAATGCACAATACAGAATTCATTGACCAATCGATTACTGACTGTGTTTATATTTAAGAGGACCTGGTGTGTTCCCTAGGGGTCAAAATCCACATAGTAAAGCCCATAATAATGGACTTCTCTACAGTATCACATACAAAGGTATAACGAACACTCCGGTGCAATTTAAATGAAAAGTTGACATTTTCAGAGGCTATGATTTAACTTGTAATAGATACCTACATCTAAACAAAACAGGGGAAGGAGGGAGTTACAAGGAATAAATTAATGAAAAGAAAAAAACTGGAATTCCACAGAATTTCTGAAAGAGACCTTGGAACTCTATAGATGAAGAAACCAAAGTCCTAAGAGGTTACATTACTTGCCCAAGTCACAGAACTAGTTAATAGCAGTCCAGTATTTCTCTCCCTCCGTAATGATGACTCATACAGTTTGCATGCCATCCTGTAGTTTAATGTTATTTAAAAGAATATCTCTTTCTATTTGTGTTATAGCTATATATGTACCTGTAATATCCCCTCTTCTAAGAGTCAGTAAAGGATGGTGGTTAAAAAAAAAAGAACAAAAAAAACCTAGATTCTAGAAGCATTATTTCTAGATTTGAATCCCAGTTCTATTTACTAGCTGTGTGGCACTGACCAAATTTAACTTGTCTGGGCCTCAGTTGACTCACCTGTAAAATGGGGATACTCCCTATCTTATAAGGTTGTTGTGAGAATTAAATGAATTATGACATAGTGGGGACCATCAAGATGGCGGAGGAGTAAGACGTGGAGATCACCTTCCTCCCCACAAATACATCATAAATACATCTACATATGGAACAACTCCTACGGAACACCAACTGAACGCTGGCAGAAAACCTCAGACTTCCCAAAAGCCATGTGGCTGACAGGGTTTTTGTGCTCCAGTTAGGAGTCAGGCCTGTGCCTCTGAAGGGGGAGAGCCGAGTTCAGGACATTGGTCCGCCAAAGACCTCCCGGCTCCATGTAATATCAAATGGCGAAAGCTTTCCCAAAGATCTCCATCTCAACGCTAAGACTCAGCTCCACTCAACGACCAGCAAGCTACAGTGCTGGACACACCATGCCAAACAATTAGCAAGACAGGAACACATGCCCACCGATTAGCAGAGAGGCTGAGTAAAATCATAATAAGTTCACAGACACCCCAAAACACACCATCAGATGCAGTCCTGCCCACCAGAAAAACAAGATCCAGCCTCATCCATCAGAACATAGGCACCAGTCCCCTCCACCAGGAAGCCTACACAACCCACTGAACCAACCTTACCCACTGGAGACAGACACCAAAACAACGGGAACTACGAACCTGCAGCCTGCGAAAAGGAGACCCCAAACAAACACAGTAAGTTAAGCAAAACGAGAAGACAGAGAAACAAACAGCAGATGAAGGAGCAAGGTAAAAACCCACCAGACAAAACAAATGAAGAAGGAATAGGCACTCTACCTGAAAAAGAATTCAGAGTAATGATACTAAAGATAATCCAAAATCTTAGAAATAGAATGGAGAAAATACAAGAAACGTTTAACAAGGACCTAGAAGAACTAAAGAGCAAACAAACAATGATGAACAACACAATAAATGAAATTAAAAATTTTCTAGAAGGAATCAATAGCAGAATAACTGATGCAGAAGAGCGGATAAGTGACCTGGAAGATAAAATAGTGGGAATAACTACCGCAGACCAAAATAAGGAAAAAAGAATGAAAAGAATTGCTGACAGTCTCAGAGACCTCTGGGACAACATTAAACATACCAACATTCGAATTATAGAGGTCCCAGATGAAGAAGAGAAAAAGAAAGGGACTGAGAAAATATTTGAAGAGACTATAGTTGAAAACTTCCTTAACATGGGAAAGGAAATAGTCAATCAAGTCCAGAAAGCACTGAGTCCCATACAGGATAAATCCAAGGAGAAACATGCCAAGACACATATTAATCAAACTATAATAAATTAAATACAAAGCAAAAATATTAAAGCAGCAAGGGAAAAGCAACAAGTAACATACAAGGGAATCCCCATAAGGTTAATAGCTGATCTTTCAGCAGAAACTCTGCAAGCCAGAAGGGAATGGCAGGACATACTTAAAGTGATGAAAGGGAAAAACCTACACCAAGATTACTCTACCCAGCAAGGATCTCATTCAGATTCAACGGAGAAATTAAAACCTTTACAGACAAGCAAAAGCTAAAAGAATTCAGCACCATCAAACCAGCTTTATAACAAATGCTAAAGGAACTCCTCTAGGCAGAAAACACAAGAGAAGGAAAAGACCTACAATAACAAACCCAAAACAATTAAGAAAATGGTAATGGGAACATACATATTGATAACTACCTTAAATGTAAATGCATTCAATGCTCTAACCAAAAGACACAGACTGGCTGAATGGATACAAAAAACAAGACCCATATATATGCTGTCTACAAGAGACCCACTTCAGACCTAGGGACACATACAGACTGAAAGTGAGGGGATGCAAAAAGATATTCCATGCAAATGGAAATCAAAAGAAAGCTAGAGTAGCAATTCTCATATCAGACAAAATAGACTTTAAAATAAAGACTATTACAAGAGACAAAGAAGGACACTACATAATGATCAAGGAATCAGTCCAAGAAGAAGATATAACAATTGTAAATACATATGCACCCAACATAGGAGCACCTCAATACATAAGGCAGATGCTAACAGCCATAAAAGGGGAAATCGACAGTAACACAAAAATATTAGGGGACTTTAACACCCCACTTTCACCAATGGACAGATCATCCAAATGAAAATAAATAAGGAAACACAAGCTTTAGCTGATACATTAAACAAGATGGACTTAATTGATATTTATAGGACAGTCCATCCAAAAACAACAGAATACACTTTCTTCTCAAGTGCTCATGGAACATTCTCCAGGATCGATTATATCTTGGGTCACAAATCAAACCTTGGTAAGTTTAAGAAAATTGAAATCCTATCAAGTATCTTTTCCGACCACAATGCTATTAAGACTAGATATCAATTACAGGAAAAAAACTGTAAAACGTCCAAACACATGGAGGCTAAACAATACACTACTAAATAACCAAGAGATCACTGAAGAAATCAAAGAGGAAATTAAAAAATACCTAGAAACAAAGGACAATGAAAACACGACGACCCAAAACCTATAGGATGCAGCAGAACCTGTTCTAAGAGGGAAGTTTACAGCAATACAACCTTACCTCAAGAAACAAGAAAAAGCTCATATAAACAACCTAAACTTAAACCAAAAGCAATTAGAGAAAGAAAAACAAAATACCCCCAGAGTTAGAAGGCGGAAAGAAATCATGAAGATCAGATCAGAAATAAATGAAAAAGAAATGAAGGAAACAATAGCAAAGATCAATAAAACTAAAAGCTGGTTCTTTGAGAAGATAAAAAAAAATGGATAAAACATTAGCCAGACTCATCAAAAAAAAAGGGAGAACACTCAAATCAATAGAATTAGAAATGAGAAAGGAGAAGTAACAACTGACACTGCAGAAATACAAACGATCATGAGAGATTACTACAAGCAACTCTATGCCAATAAAATGGACGACGTGGAAGAAATGGACAAATTCTTAGAAAAGCACAACCTCCCAAGACTGAATCTGCAAGAAATAGAAAATATAAACAGACCAATCACAAGCACTGAAATTGAAACTGTGATTAAAAATCTTCCAACAAACAAAAGCCCAGGAACAGAGGGCTTCACAGGCGACTTCTATCAAACATTTAGAGAAGAGCAAACACCTATCTTTCTCAAACTCTTCCAAAATATTGCAGAGGGAGGAACACTCCCAAACTCATTCTACGAGGCCACCATCACCCAGATACCAAAACCAGACAAAGATGTCACAAAGAAAGAAAACTACAGGCCAATATCACTAATGAACACAGATGCAAAAATCCTCAACAAAATACTAGCAAACAGAATCCAACAGCACATTAAAAGGATCATACACCATGATGAAGTGGGGTTTATCTCAGGAATGCAAGCATTCTTCAATACACGCAAATCAATCAATGTGATAAACCAAATTAACAAATTGAAGGAGAAAAACCATATGATCATCTCAATAGATGCAGAAAAAGCTTTCAACAAAATTCAACACCCATTTAGCATAAAAACCCTCCAGAAAGTAGGCAGAGAGGGAACTTACTTTAACATAATAAAGGCCATATATGACAAACCCACAGCAAACATCATTCTCAGTGGTGAAAGACTGAAAGCATTTCCCCTAAGATCAGGAAGAATACAAGGTTGTCCACTCTCACCACTATTATTCAACATAGTTTTGGAAGTTTTAGCCACAGCAATCAGAGAAGAAGAAATAAAGGTAATCCAAATCGGAAAGAAGTAAAGCTGTCACTGTTTGCAGATGAAATGATACTATACATAGAGAATCCCAAAGATGCTACCAGAAAACTACTTGAGCTAATCAATGAATTTGGTAAAGTAGCAGGATACAAAATTAATGCACAGAAATCTCTTGCATTCCTATACACCAATGACGAAAAATCTGAAAGAGAAATTAAGGAAACACTCTCATTTACCATTTCAACAAAAAGAAAAGAGACAAAAGACCTGTATGCAGAAAACTATAAGACACTGATGAAAGAAATTAAAGATGATACCAACAGATGGAGAGATATACTATGTTCTTGGATTGGAAGAATCAACATTGTGAAAATGACTCTACTACCCAAAGCAATCTACAGATTCAATGCAATCCCTATCAAACTACCAATGGCATTTTTCACAGAACTAGAACAAAAAATTTCACAATTTGCATGGAAACACAAAAGACCCCGAATAACCAAAGCAATCTTGAGAAAGAAAAACGGAGCTGGAGGAATGAGGCTCCCTGACTTCAGACTACACTACAAAGCTACAGTAATCCAGACAGTATGATACTGGCACAAAAACAGAAATATAGATCAATGGAACAGGATAGAAAGCCCAGAGATAAACCTGCACACATATGGTCACCTTATCTTTGATAAAGGAGGCAAGAACATACAATGGAGAAAAGACAGCCTCTTCAATAAGTGGTGCTGGGAAAACTGGACAGCTACATGTAAAAGAATGAAATTAGAACACTCCCTAACACCATACACAAAAATAAACTCAAAATGGATTAAAGACCTAAATGTAAGGCCAGACACTATAAAACTCTTAGAGGAAAACACAGGCAGAACACTCTATGACATAAATCACAGCAAGATCCTTTTTGACCCACCTCCTAGAGAAATGGAAATAAAAACAAAAATAAACAAATGGGACCTAATGAAACTTAAAAGCTTTTGCACAGCAAAGGAGACCATAAACAAGACCAAAAGACAACCCTCAGAATGGGAGAAAATATTTGCAAATGAAGCAACTGACAAAGGATTAATCTCCAAGATTTATAAGCAGCTCATGCAGCTCAATAACAAAAAAACAAACAACCCAATCCAAAAATGGGCAGAAGACCTAAATAGACATTTCTCCAAAGAAAATATACAGATTTCCAACAAACACATGAAAGGATGCTCAACATCACTAATTAGAGAAATGCAAATCAAAACTACAATGAGGTATCACCTCACACCAGTCAGAATGGCCATCATCAAATAATCTACAAACAATAAATGCTGGAGAGGGTGTACAGAAAAGGGAACCCTCTTGCACTGTTGGTGGGAATGTGAATTGATAGAGCCACTATGGAGAACAGTATGGAGGTTCCTTAAAGAACTAAAAATAGAACTACCATATGACCCAGCAATCCCACTACTGGGCATATACCCTGAGAAAACCATAATTCAATAATAGTCATGTACCACAATGTTCATTGCAGCTCTATTTACAATAGCCAGGACATGGAAGCAACCTCAGTGTCCATCGACAGATGAATGGATAAAGAAGATGTGGCACATATATGCAATGGAATATTACCCAGTCATAAGAAACGAAATTGAGTTATTTGTAGTGAGGTAGATGGACCTAGAGTCTGACCTACAGAGTGAAGTAAGTCAGAAAGAGAAAAACAAATACTGTATGCTAACACATATGTATGGAATCTTAAAAAAAAATGGTTCTGATGAACCTAGGGGCATGACAGGAATAAAGATGCAGACATAGAGAATGGGCTTGTGGACACAGGGAGTGGGAAGGGTAAGCGGGGATGAAGTGAGAGAGTGGCACTGACATATATACACTACCAAATGTAAAATAGATAGCTAGTGGGAAGCAGCTGCATAGCACAGGGAGATCAGCTTGGTGTTTTGTGACCACCTAGAGGGGTGGGATAAGGAGGGTGGGAGGGATACGCAAGAGGGAGTAGATATAGGGATATATGTATATGTATAGCTGATTCACTTTGTTATAAAGAAGAGCCTAGCACACCATTGTAAAGCAATTATACTCCAATAAAGATGTTAAAAAAAAAGACATAGTGAAGCATATAAAACAGTGCCCCACACACAGTAAAAACACAATAAGTGTTAGCTAGCAGGAGAAGAAAAGTACTAGTAATCTGAAAGTTTGGTCAGAGTCCCTTCTTTCTGCCATATATGCCATCCAGCACAATACTTACTTTGCAAAAATACTGATTCACTATGTGCAAATACCCTTCTCCTGGCAGGTTAGGCAGAGATGACTCAACCAATGAATTAGGTGAGTACATAAAGTCAAGGACCCCAGAGGTATGCAAGAGCCAAGGAAATTGCAAGACAGAATGTGCAGGATCACCGGAGAATAAAAGTTAACAGTCCCAATGTCATTAAGAGAACACAACAGGTAAGCCAGATGTCCAGGAGGAATCCAGGTTAACTGGCAAGAACTACCATAGATGACAGATGTTCAGCCTTGACTGGGCCCAAATTTAAAGAACAGAGTTGGAACTAACATACCAACTGAGTTTGAGAACTATTTGTTGTTGCTTTCCCTGCATATGCTAACATCTGCGACAAACTTATTGAGTTCTTTGACTTAGACTGCATTAAGTTAAACATTAAAATCCCAAAATCATTTTCTTTAGCTCAAGTACTTTTTTCTTACTTGTGTCAAAATAGTATTTAATTTTCTGCCAGGATTCTTTGAATATTAAGTAATAATTCCTTAATATAATTACAAATCTTGGTGTGTCTTTACTCACAAGCTCTCTTCTTTTAATGTATTATCATTAGTATAATTTAGCTATTAATAGCTGAACTGCACTTGGCACTGTGCCAGGTGTTATACAATTTAAAATAGACACACAGTTGCTGCCCACCAAATACCAGTAAAAGAAAATCACTGACCTAGTTAATCAATAAGTAGGATTGGAAGGGAGCCTGAATAGAAACATAGATTCCCCAAGGAAGCTCTTAAAATAGTCTTGGCCTGAGCTAAGACTGTGGCAATGGAGACAGGAAAGGGCAAATGCCAGCAAAAATACTCAAGAGGCATCTTAACAAACTGTTAATGTCTCAGTGGAGGAGGGAGGCCAGGCAGTTGCTGAGGTTGACTTCCTGGTTTCTGATCTAGCTGGCAATGCAGTGGGAGGCTGGTTTAGGAAGGAAGATCATTGTCAGTCTTGGATAACTCAATTTTGAACTTCCTACAGAATGTTTTAGTACAGGTTTTGTATGTACAGGTCTTGGTGCTAAAAAGATAGATTTTCAGGCTATAAATGCAGATTTGGGAGACATCATCATGTGGTAGGGGCCCTGGGTGAGATCATCATGGGTGCACAGGTAAATGAAAATGGGCCAAAGACACAACACTAGAGAACACCAACGTTTATAGATAAGGCAAAGGGAAGGTACATGAAAAAGACACAAATACTTAGAGAAACAGGAGAAAAACCAGCAGAAGCACGTGGAGGATAAAGTTTAATAAGCAAGTTATCAGAAGCTTCAAATGTCACAGAGAATAGAAGAACTGAAAAATGCCCCATTGGATATAACTATTATGTCATCACTTAGCAAGAACAGTTTCAATAAAACCAGAATATGGATGTGCCTACAACCTAGCTTAGACCATTACTGCCCCATGAGATGATAAGAGAAGAATCTGTGTCCCTGAATGACTGATCACATGGAGTAGATCTCCCAGCTGACCTGAAATATTCTATAAAGTATGAATAAAGTAAAATCTTCTTGAAACCATGGAATCATTGGTAGGTCTCTTTGTGACAACAGCCCAGCCTTTCCCTGGTTTATCCAGTCAGCAAATAGATATGTCATAATTTATCTAATCAATTCCTTTTTGAGAGCATTTAGGTCATTTCCCATTTCCCAGACTTTCAGTACTGATATGTAAAATCATACAGATTTGCACAATCACCAAGCTGTACTAGAAGTGCCAGTCCCTAAGTAATATATATATATAACAAAATCACACTTAAATATTTTTATTATTTCTTAGGTTATCTTGACAAAATATATTACAGATTACTTCTAAATCTTTTCAGTACATACATGCAATTTTTATAATTTTTTTAAACATCTTTATTGGAGTATAATTGCTTTACAATATTGTGTTAGTTTCTGCTGTATAACAAAGTGAATCGGCTATATGTATACATATATCCCCATATCCCCTCCCTCTTGTGTCTCCCTCCCACCCTCCTTATCCCACCCCTCTAGGTGGTCACAAAGCACCAAGTTGATCTCCCTGTGCTATGCAGCTGCTTCCCACTAGCTATCTATTTTACATTTGGTAGTGTATATATGTCAATGCCACTCTCTCACTTCGTCCCCGCTTACCCTTCCCACTCCCCGTGTCCTCAAGACAATTCTCTACGTCTGCGTCTTTATTCCTGTCCTGCCCCTAGGTTCATCAGAACCATTCTTTTCTTTTAGATTCCATACATATGTGTTAGCATACGGTATTTATTTTTCTCTTTCTGACTTACTTCACTCTGTATGACAGACTCTAGGTCCATCTACCTCACTGCAAATAACTCAACTTCGTTTCTTCTTATGGCTGAGTAATATTCCATTGCATATATGTGCCACATCTTCTTTATCCATTCATCTGTCGATGGACACTTAGGTTGCTTCCATGTACATGCAATTTTTAGAGAACTTTTAAAAACTGACTCAGGTAACTAATAACAAATTGAAAAGAATTTTCCAGCAGCAGAATTTACATCCAACTTCTTTCAGTGAAATTTTCTAAAATATGCAATCAATAGTGTACTTACGTGCAAAAACATCACAAAGTACATTTCAAAGGAAAACAAAAACAAAAAAAAATGTAGCGACCTTTCTCGGTGTGAGAATGCACAATGTTCATACTTCTATGGTGACTGGTACATGTAAAATATATAATTTCCCCTCTTTCAATTTAGTCATATTTTATTTATTTATAAGAACTTCCAAGTGGTAATATTTTCACTGCTACATTATTAAGACACCAGGCATATAAGTAAGAATGCAAATCTTGACTACTTAAAAATCTGTCAACCAATTCAAATATTAGAATCAGTGAAACAAGGGCTACTGAATTTTCAGGGACAAAGACCTGTACCCAACGAATTCATCAGCTGGCCAAGATATACAAAGGCTCACCAGCTATACAACTCCTACACACACCCTAAAACACTACTAAAAGAAATGTTAAAACCTGTCTGTAAATAAGACACAATAACCCAAGAGGAAAAGCACCACGGTATAAATGGACTGGTAGTAGGTAGGCACTGAAACCATTCATTTAAAGAAAAATAGTCAGATTCTCCCTCTGAGCACATGGGTGATCACAGTTCCCCCAGTGCCTTCTGGAATCCTTCTCTGAGATCAGGAATCTCAACTATATCCTCAGCCTAGTCGCTGGAAGTTTCCTCAACTTTCTGGACTTCACTGAAACTTAGCTGTCCTCTAAGAATACCAGTTCATTTCAAGTGGAGGTTCCTTTGTTTTTTAAACTCTAACCACATGTTCCTCAAGGGTAAGAGGCACGGTAAATGCTCCCCACTCCAACATCCAAACCATATTTGTTCCTTCCTCCTCCAACACCCCGAGGACTACATACTCTCTTCTCTTCTTCACTGGAGTCATCCTCCATCCCCTCATCACCGCAGACTGTCCTCCTAGCTCAATGTCCTCTATCCATTCTACTCCTGTCATCATTCCCAGTAACGTCAACATGCACTTGGCTTTTGGTTCCTTGGCCTTCCCACCTCTAACAATCTTCTCCTCTACATCACTTCACTCATCCATTCCTATTATATGTACTTCCAAAATATAATCTCCAACATCTCAATCTCTGATAACTATCTCCTAGCCTTTACCTCACTTAATTTTCCTATCAAGGTCTGTAATCATTATTCTCATTCTTTCTCAGATCTGCATCACAGCAAACTTTCTCAAAATGTCCACACTCACTTTCTCCACATCTTTATTGCACATTCACTCTTCCATTGTTCAGAGGTTTTTTAAATAAAAATCTAAAGTAAAGCATACAGGAGATAATACATTAATATAAACCTTTAAAGAATAGCGCTTTTTTAAATGAACATCCAAGCACCCACCACCCAGCTTAAGAAATAAAACACTATCAACATATTTGAAGCTCCTTATTTGTCTCTCTCCTAAATTTTTGTTGGTTCTTTCTTTAAGAGTTTTAACAATATTCATGTATCCATATATGACACATTTAATTTTGACTATTTTTGAAATTTATGTAAATGGAATCAAACAGTATACATTCTTGTGTGAATTGCTTGTTTTGGTCAATATCTTGTTTTGAGGTTTCATCATACTGATGCATATGGTTATAGCCCGCCAATTTTTGCTCTGGAAGAGCATTCCATTTTATATATATGCCAGAGTTTATTTATCCTTTCTTCTGTTGATGGATATTTGGGTTGTTTCCAGTTTGGGGCTTTTATGAACAATACCACTAAAGAACATTCTTGAGCATGTCTTCCATGTACACAAGTGCAAGACTATCATGATGTACCTGGGAGTGGAAGCAGAGAGCCATGCAGTATTCACAGATTTAGTGCCAAATAGCTTTCTTGAGTGGCTGGACCTATTTATACTTTCCCTGAGTCACTCTTCAGCCTTCTAAAGTCTGGCTTTTGACCCTATTAATCCACTGAAATGACTCTTATCAAGCTTCCCAGTGACCTACATATTGTCAAATCCAATGCCCGCCTTTCTGATCCCATCTTGCTCAATTTTTTTAGAAGCATTTAACAGACGTAACTACTCTTCTTGAAACACGTCCTTTCCTTAGCTCCCATGGCTTTTTTTTTTAATATGTTTATTTAATTATTTTAATTAATTAATTAATTTATTTATTTATTTATTTATGGCTGTGTTGGGTCTTTGTTGCTGCATGTGGGCTTTCTCTAGTTGCGGCAAGTGGGGGCTACTCTTCGCTGCTGTGTGCAGACTTATCGCGGTGGCTTCTCCTGTTGCGGAGCACAAGCTCTAGGCGCTCGGGCTTCAGTAGTTGGGGCACACAGGCTCAGCAGTTGTGGCTCGGAGGCTCTAGAGCGCAGGCTCAGTAGTTGTGGCGCATGGGCTTAGCTGCTCTGTGGTACGTGGGATCTTCCTGGACCAGGCTCGAACCTGTGTCCCCTGCATTGGCAGGCGGATTCTTAACCACGGCGCCACCAGGGAAGCCCCCCCATGGCTTTTTGTTGTCCTAGTTTCTCCTTATCTCACGAGTCACTCCTTCTCCGAGTCTTTTGCTGGCTCCTGCTGCCACCTCTAAATGTTAAAGTTCCCCAAATCTCAGTCCTGAGCACCTTTTCTTTTCTCTATACATGCACTTGCTCAGGAGAGACTATACTTCTAAACCTCCCATGCTAAGAGTGCCCATGTGACTAAATGATGACTACACTTAAAAAGGAAGTTGCTAGTCCTTCATTCCCTCTTTGCAAAGTTAGAGATATGGGCCTGTAGATGGTAAGGTGGCTTGAACCACATACACAGGGGAAACACCTTGTCAGATAATTAAAGACCAAGATAGAGCAAACCAGGGTCCTTAAACAACCTTGTGGAATAGAGTAAGCTACCAACTCTGGACTGAGTTGCTGCACGAGATACTTCTGTATTGTTTGAGGCCTTGTAGTTGGGAGTCTTTTTATTACAGAAATTGAACCTACAGTTTCCCACTGTACTTGGAAAAAAGTCTAAGGTTCTTCCCATAGTATATAAGGTCCTGCACTGTTCAACCCCAGTTGTCTTCTCCTTCCCAGTAACTTTGCTCTAACCCAACTGAAATCCTGCCCTACATGCTCTTCCCCTAGGTTTTCATATGGCTGAACCTTTCTATTAATATCACCTCCTCAGAAAAACTTCCCTCACTATACTACCTAAAGTGGTCTCCTCTCCTCATTCAGCATCTTACGCATTTTATCATCTTCATAGCACTTATCACAGTCTGAAATTGGTTTTGATCTGTCTGTTCTAGGTAAAATGCAAATGCTTTGAAAGCAGAAACTTTGTTCATTCATGACTACGTCTTAAATACCTAGTACCATGACTGACAGAAGTTACAGTAAGTAATGATGAATAAAAGTTCTTCGAAAGATAAAACTCCTTACTTCATCGGGGCACTGGCTACTCTCAGCCTGACTGCTCGTCACCCAGCTCTATGTCTCTTCTTGTCCTTCAAGTCTCAGCTTTAATGTCGCTGCTTCAAAAAGGCCTTCTATGACCAACCTATGCAACGTGTAGCCTCAATCCCAACTGCAGTCATTCTCTATCACTTCACCATTTAGTCCCTTCATACTACCCTTCAAAATATAAAAGTATCCTATTTACCTATTTATTGACCATCTGGCCCAAAGAATATAAAGCTGGATGAGATCAGAGGCCCCATCTATCTTTTTCATTTATACTGTTATTTGCCTAGAACAGTGTGTGGTACTTTAGTAGCACCAAAATAAATTTGGGGGTGAATAAATTAATGATTATAAGTATAGTTATAAAACAGAGTGTTAAGTCTCATGATTAACTCGAGATTAAACAAAATACAAAAAATAACCTGAAAAAAATTTAAAAACTGAATCAAAAACTACATCAATAAAAGACAAAAGTGAGAAAAAGGACAGGGAAAGTGAACTTAAACTGGGGGAATTGTAAAAAATTTATTTTTGATACAATTAGAAAAATATAGGTTAAAACATTCAGAGAAATTTAAAGATAAGTTTCAATTAAAAATAAAGTTTAATTGCCTACACACACACACACACACAAAGAGGGCATAACAATAGCAATAAAGCATAAAAAATAAACTTAAAGAAAACATTTATGATTACGGATGAAAATGAATAAAAATTCCTTTGTAAAAGTCAATGACTCTCAAAATAGGTAAAAATTCAAAAAGGGAAAATAATTCTTTAAAAGTAGGGCAAAGATATAGCTGCCAAATGAAAACAAAACCAAAGCCAGAATAGAATTCAAGAAAAAAAAAAAAGTTTTGTTTTGTTTTGAATGTACCCTGCAATACAAATACAGAGCAGGACATAGAGAAGCTGGGTGAGACCATACAGGCAAATAACTGGCAGAGAAATTATTTATGGACGTATTCAACATGTGACAAAATTGTGGTTAAGGTGTACTGAATTTCTACTTATTTTAATATTAATAGAATCCTTACACCAAAGCAACATTTTTTGTTTCCTGTAATTTGTATACTTTTGTATACTTCTTTATCAAAGTAAAACATACATGCAAAAAACTCATAAATAATAAATTACACAACTCACTGAATTATTCTAAAGTCAGTAAACCCATGTAACCACCACCAATGTCAAGAAATAGGACATTACTAACACCTAGACGTCTCCTTAATACCACTTCCTAATCATTATCAAGATCTTCCTCCTCCTCAAACTAACCACTATCCTGAGGTCTAATTCCTAGGTTACTCTTGACTGCATTTTAATTTTATATACATGGAATCATATATAATATGTATTCTTTTATGCCTGATAACTTTCAACAAACAAGTATTATTTGTGTAATTTATCCTTGCTTGGAGCTGTAATTTGTGCATTTTCATCGCTCTACTCATTGCTACGTAATGTTGGATTGAATACACAATTTACTCACCCATTTTACTGCTGATGGACATTTTTGTTTCCAGGTTTTGACTAACACAAATAATGCTGCTTTGAACATGACTGTACTTGATTTTAGTGGATATCTGCATGAATTCCTATGAAATTGCTGGGATATATAGGTTATGTGTGTTCCTATTTATATCTGTGTACACAGAGCTTTGGTAGATGCTGCCAGAATGTTCAGAAGTGGTTTTCTCAGCAGCAGTGAAGGAGTTTCATTGCCATCCACATTCTGCTGACACTTGATATTGTCAGTCTTTTAAATTCTAGCCATTCTAGTGAGTGTTGTGATAGTATCTCACTATGGTTTTAATCAGCATTTCCCCGGTGAATAAGTTGTACAATTTTTCATATATTCATTAGCCACCTGAATATCCTCTTTCCCAAAGTGCCTGTTCAAGTCTCATTTCCATTTTTCTATTGGGTTGTCTTTTTCATTACTGATTTATAGGAATTCTTACATAACATGGATAAAAGCCCTTTGTCTGGTATATGTGCTGCAAGTACCTTCTCTCATTCTTTGGTTTACTTTTTCTCTGTTTTATTGGAATCTTCTGACGACAGAATTTCTTAACTTGTCAATGGTCCAGCATATCAATCTTTTCATGTTACTAAGCTTTGTGTCCTGTTTAAGAAATATTTTCCTACTTTAAGATAGAGAAGATATTCTCTTATATTGGCCTACAGAGGCTTCATTATTTTACTTTTCACATTTAGATCTTAAATCAAATGTGCATGGTGGGAAGCAGAGATCGGGTTTCATTTTCTTCCCATCTGAATATCCAAATGACCAGCAACATTTATTAAAAAGATTATTTTTAATCGATGAAAAGGAAAATCCACTATGAAGACGTCAATTACAAACTTTTAAGTGTCACATAACATAGTACTGAAGCATGTTAAAAAACAGTGAGAAAAATGACAAACACACAACAGTAATTTAAAACTTTAATCCTCATAAGTATACGACAGTTGAAGCAGTCAAAATGTAGAGGGTATCTGAAATAAAGCCAATAAATAAATATAGAGAACTGTATACCCTACAGAGGACTCACCTTCTTTCTCAGTTTCTGGAGAACATTTTAAATATTGATCTTGTTTGTACCACAAGAAAAAAAAATCTCAAAAAATAGCAATTGTATGGGCCTTATTCTCTGGTCACATTATAATAAAACTAGAAGTTAACAACTGTGAACATATACATACACACACACTTCATAATTTAAAAATATCCTCCTTAAACAACTCTTAGGTCAAGAAGAAAATCACAGCTGTATTTATTGAAAACTCAGAAATAACAAAAATAGTATATATCAAATAATATGGGACTTAGATATGGGTATCAGAAGCAAATTTAGAGTAATAAAAGCTTTAACAAAAAAGGAATAAAAATAAGTGGGTGCATTAAATTATTAGACAAGCCTAGAAGAGGCAATACAGGTAAAATTATATAATATTTTTTCAATTAGAGAGTAGGAAAACAGAAGAATTCAAAATAATCCCAGTGCTTCAAAAATACCAATAAAATACACATACCTCAATCTAATATTTTTTTAATGAAAAGAAAACACAAGACATAAAATTGGGAGTGATAAAAGGACTTTAATCAGATACAGAAGAAATCAAATGTTATACTGAAATTCTATGTACAACTGTTTGCTAATACTTTCTTATTGGGTGAAACTGACAATTTTTATGGAAAATACAAATTATATTGTCAAAAACCTGAAAAGACTAATAACTATAGAAGAAATTGAAAAAAATAGCAAATAAATACCCCTATGAAAGGCTATGGGTAAAATCTAATTTATATCATGTAATTATATTATGCAATCTGCATAATACCAGAGAAACTTCTATAACACACACCAAGATTCCTATTAAGAAGTGGTAGCCATTTATTCAATCATTTGTTCACTTAGTCATTCAACAAATATTTAATGAGGATCCTGTATCTACTGGACTCTGTGCTAAATACTAACGATACAAACATGCACAAGCCAAACATGGTCCCTGGCCTCTAGAAGTTACAGAACGTGGACAAGTAAATAGGCAGTTGTAGTACAATAAGATGCTTTATATCAAGAGAAATCAGAGGGGGTAAAAAAGAATTTTGACCCCCTAGCCTAGTCAATGAGGATGGGGAGAAGAAGGTGGAACAGAGAGTTGCCAGATGTTGAATGCCTACTCTTTGCTGTATTGAGTGTCACAAAAAGACATTCTCCTTCACTCCTCAAAAGAACTCTGGGCAGGTAACTTGCCCTAGGCACAGTCTGATAAATGAAGGTGTAAGATTTCATAACCAAATTTTTGGCTCCAAAGCTCCTGATCTTTCCCTAATGCCATTAAAGGAGAATAAGAAGTATAACTGGCCACACACACACACACACACACACACACACACACCCCTCAAATGAGGAGCAATAAAAGACACCAAACAATGCGTGCTGAGACAAAGGACCAGGGGTGTTAGAGACGGAACAGACTTTTCAAGTTAATAAATGCATTTTGGGAAGCGATCACTAGAGGGTGGCATTGCAAAGACTATGAATAACTTTTAAGTCAATAGGGAAAAAAGTCTGAGGTAAAACTATAAAGCACTTCAATGTTTAAGCCCATTTTTAAGTACTGAAAAGGAAGAGGTTGAACAATTTTTAGAATTTTCAAAGCATGTTTAATTTAAGAAAATAAATGCACAGATTTTTCTTCTTTAATCAGAAACATGTAGAAAGTATTTCCTTGCAGTTTCATGAAACAGTTTACTTTAACATTAATGAAGACAGATGAATAAGCCTCTAAATATAAAAGCTCATTTTCTAAATTATCTTTGTTATAGCAGCTTTTCAGTTTAAAAATAACCACACCTATCTTTATATTCTTATGACTTATGCCAGCATATTTATATTAATAAAATTAATTTATCCCATATATAACTATTTTCAGATAGACAGCCTATAATTAGATCATTCAGTCAGGAACTTAAGCTTTGAGAAAGTGCCTTTTAAAAATGGCAAAAGAAGGGAAAGAATTCTTCCAAAAGAAATCACTGTCTGTGCTTTCTCACCTCCCAGTCACTCCATAATCCAGAGTTTTCTGGGTTCTGGCCCCACTGAAGTTGCTTTAGACAAATTTGTCAGTGGGTGCTCTATACCAAATCCGAAGGACACTTTGCATTCTTTGTTTCTGCACCTCTGTGTGGCAAGTGACACAACTGAACGATTTTCTTTACTGAAACACTGATTCCTTGTCTCCAGCATAGCCAAACCACCAGACTCCTCTTCCATGAACAGTACTCTGTTATTCCTCTCACTGGTCATTGTTTAAAGTTCACAACTCCTTGGGGTTCCATCCTCAGCCCTCTTTCTCTTCTCTAATCCTAAGTTTTTTCCTTAAAGAATCTTCACTCCACTATATAGAGGACTTCCCAAATCTCATTTTTCGGCCCAGTTCTGACAACTGTACACTAGCTATCTCTACTTGGATATTCCACAAGCACCTCAAACCCAACAGGTCCAAAGCAAATTCCTCACTCTTCACCAAAAGTGTGTGATTCCTCCCACAACCCGTAGCCCTTAGTTGGTCTCTTAGTTGTCTCTCAACACAGAAATTCTACTTCCCAAATAATTTATTTCTGTCATCACTGCAACCACCTTGGTTTTGACCAGAAATTACTATGTTAAGGGTGTTTTACTTGGCAGCACAATGGTATTTAGAGTTTTGAATGTGGATTCCCTGGTGGGGGAGGAGGGCACACACACCGCATTTCCTTTCATAGCAGAACCTGACCCTCCTAAGTCTTACACCACTGCTACTTCCCACATTCATTTCCTGTCTGACCCCTTAAGGGATTTTGAGTTTGGGGCGGCTTAGTTATTTGGACTTAGACCACTACTTAGACTGTCTACCTGGGATTCAAGTCCTGCATTTTACCTCTCTCCAATTCAGCCTTCACACTGATACTATTAGAATGTTCCCTCTAAAATGCGAAGTGCAAAACTAACAATTCAGGTGCCCCTACCTACCCTCATTATCTATAGATTAAGGGGCCAGATATGGCAAAGAAAACTTATGATCGGACCCCTGCTTACCTTTGCAGCCTCCTCTTCCACCATCCAGCCTTCTACTTTGAGCTACTGCTACCTGCAACCTGGACTCCAAAAGCTAACTTCCTATTCCGACTGACTGGGATGTCCATCTCTCCTGTCACTCCCCTATCCACCTGCTTATGGACTTCTATTCACCCATCTACACCTTGCTGAATTGTCACCTACTTTAAAAGTTTCCCCAGTGTTCTCCAGGAATTCCCACCTTGGTTTATTTCGTTATTGACGGGGTTACACTAGATTGCAATCATTCATTGGGTTCTATCTTCCCACTCAGTAGCAAGATCCTTTAGGGAAGAGATCTCATTTCACCCCTTCTAGTATGCTAAGCAGTATTAGCAGAGAACTTGGCAAACATCAGGCTCTCAATAAAGGTGCAATGAGCTGACCAAATGAGTCCCCAGTGCCTATATGTACTTGCCACACATGACAATTTAGTCATTTAGAACTGCCTGACATTTTTTTCTTCTTGCTCCCTCCCCCCACCCCACCCTACCCACACACACACACACACACACACACACACACACACACACAAGGCACAAGATCAAACTGCTTCTCCTCCCTAATTCAGTAGACATTACCTGCCAGTTAGTCAATTTCCAAACCTATGAACATACCAAATTACCTGCCCTCAGCAACTACCCTCCATAGCCAATTAATAACCAAGAGCTTTTTATTCTACTTTTTGCATATCTCTAGCCTCCATCTCCTCCTCCTCTTCAGTATCAGTTTTTCTCCTTGCCAAGTCTAATGGTGACCATGTCTCCTCTTCTACCCCTATGTAAACAGAATTTTCTTAAAATGAGAGTTTGATCATATACACTCCTTCAAGCTCCACAGAATAAAGGCGAAACTCTTCAGAACAGTATATAATCTTGCTGTTGTTCGAAGTGTGGTTAGGGGACCAACAGCATCAGCATACTTGGGAGCATTTCCTCACCTAAGTCAGGGTCCTCACCCTGACTTACTGAATCAGAATCTGTATTTTAATAGCCAAGCCATATGCATATTAGTTTGATTTCTCATGCAAAGGCAATGGTCTGTGAGGCCTTTCATTAGGTGGTCCCTGACTTCCTCTGCCACTCTCCCGTAGAGAACCCTCCACCCTTAGAAATGGCTAATAGGACTCTAGAATTCTGCAGGTCTTTAAGTCTTGCAACTCTTTTTTCCTACTTCCTGGTGCTCCTCCACCCTCTCCCAAATTGATTATCTTCTTTCAGGTCTTAGTGTTGTTATCATCTCTTCTATAAAGTTCTCCCAACCATATCTCCTCCTTTGTCCCTGTGGTCCCATAAAGGACTACATACTGTTTTGTAATTTAAAGTATCTTAGATGTCAGAATTTTTATCTCATTCTTTGAATTCCAAGTACCTGAAGCAAAGCTAGGAGGGCTTTAAAAATGTTAGTTGAGTTCAACTGTAAATGAAAGTGAATAGTTCTGATGGAGTTGACCGGTGTTTCCCATTCTGAGCCGGTCAGTTTCTGCGTAGAGGCAATAAACACATATTTTTTTCCTTCACTGTAACAATAAAAATAAACAGAAGTAAACAAAAGAAAGCTAAATTTAGAGATCCTATTTCAAGAAATAATCTGGTGATGACTCTGGCAACTTTATTTAAAGATTAGTATAGTAACTAAACTAAGAAGCGCTATGAAATGGAAGAGTCACCTTGAGCTATTTCTGGAAAAATGAAAATTCATCACACAAAGGAATCATTTGACAAGATTATCTGTACAAGTTTCAAGGTAGGAGGAAACTGCCACCTTGGATAATAATCTTGAATGCCTGATTATGTATGTGATGGTGGGGGTTAGAGTGGGAGGAGGTGGTTAGAATCTTTGCCATTACAAGCAGTTAACTTTCACAAAACAGGATCTGCACAATGACCACGTAGTAATTTAGAAACCAAAGCTGTCTCTATGGGTAAGAAAGAAGTAGGAGTACAATTGATAGAAGATTATTTAATTCTTTCAGAGAAAAAAAAGTCAGGTATGAATTCTCTACTTGCAAAATAATGAAAAGGAGGAACAGCATGTAAGTGCTTAATTGGCTGTTCTTGAAAAATGGATTTGTACATAGTACAGTTTCACTAAATCCCTTATCCTGATTCAAGGTAAAAAGTGCCTGAATGGAAAAGTGTAAGAACTTACCTTAAGGTTTATGAACTTGTTTCTGCTTACTTTTTAACAGCTAAATTGTTATATAATTTATATATCAATTCCGCTTATTTTATTTATTAAGGGACAAAGTGAACCTTGAGTAAATCAGATACTAAAAATTAGCACTAATTTTAACAGGAAAAACATCTACAACTAGTGGTTAATAAGTGACTTTTCAAGTTTTTCACTGACCAAATCCCAGAGACTATTAGATCTAAATGATATCTAATACCCAGCCTAGACACAGGACCAACAATTAAGTGTGACACCTAACTGGCAATTTGGTAAATCAGCTAGTTTGAATTTTAACTGTTAAAGAAATATGTATGTCTTTTACACACAGAAGGGAAGAGAAGCTTCTTAATTTTTTCAAACGATTCATCTTTTCTTTCTTGGATCTCCTCTGATCAACGGTTCACAAAACAAAGTCATGACACAGACAGGAAGTACCCACAAGCCATCTTTGTACTGGCTAAGGGAAGAGAAGAAAAATGGAAGTTTACTGAGAAAAGAGACATAGAAAAGAATAAGACAATATAAAAAAAAACCTCACATAAATGCTTAAAAAAGAAAAGAGATTGCTAGGCTCAGAAGATGCACAGTACAGAATTTTCTTCATCTCGACTATAGTGGAAATGGAACATGAAAACTGATGACATCTCCACAAAAAGAACTATGTCCCATACCCACTGCTGTCATCCATATTTAGATTCCAGTTTTTATTTCAAATTGATCAGTTAATTCAACATTTACTGAGCACTTACTAATTGCCAAGCACTATGCTACGTGAAACAGAGACAAAGGCTCATTAAAAACAGTGCTTTATAGTCTCTTAAACCCAGTGAGCCCTGTTCCGTTTTGTGAAGGTCCAAAGACTCCTAGAAAACTTTGTACATTAAACCACTTCATAAAACCAAGTTTGACCAAATACTTTCAAGTTTGTCTTACCTTAGAAAAACAGAACATTTAAAATCAGAGTTACCTGCCTGCATTTAAAACTGCCAAACTAGTTTATAGTAAGTTTCTACTTTATTACTTTGGGGCTAAGGATTAAATACTTTCCTAGGCAACAATCTTTTCTACATTCTCATTTTAATATCTTAAACTATTATGCTGTAAACAATTTTAGTTTCATGGTTTTGTTTTTTTATTATCTGCAGGTTATGTTCATCTTCACTGAATTTCATATTTGAGAGACTACTGTCTTGATTGAAACAAATTTGCACGACCATTGGTTTCCTCTGGTTGGAAATGCCATTGGTTTGGGGATAGACTTTTAAATGGCCTAGTGGACCCCCTGGGGAGCTCTGTGCATTGACCTCCACCCTAAGACTGTGGTAAAGGGTAGACAGCGAACCCTTGCTTTCTCAGGCTGGTCAGGGAGCTCAGCAGGGCCCTGTCTTTTTGGGTGACCCCGTAGGGACTTCACTGTTTCTTTCTGACTTACACAATAGCGAATCCCTTTTGTTACTCCTCAGAAGAACTGTCCTCTTTGGCTCATAACTTTGTCATTTTCTCCATGGATTAGTTTTCTTGTCTTGATTTCACTGGAATGTAAGCTCCAGGAGCTCTGTAAGGGCTGGGATTTTTGTCTGTTTTGTCTTCTGCTGTATCTGTAGCACCAGCACCTGGATCAATGTCTGGTGTACATAGTAGGTACTCAATAAAAAGGTGTTCAGTGGGAAAAAAAAAAACAAAAAAAAACAGACAAAACAAACAAAAAAACCCCAATGCTTTAAAAAGTTCTTTAGGAAGCCAAGGTAGAGAATAATTTTTCAATATATCTTTTATACTTTTCCAATCTCTCAGGGCCTACCGGAATTATTTTTCTGCCAATATTTAATGATGACATACAAAATACCAGATGTAATACAAAGCACAAGGAATATAATGAAAAAGATCTTGCAGGGTCATAAAGAGGCCCCTTGTATGAGTTTAGTCCTTTATCACAGAAGGACTTTTAAAGGGTAGAAAACCAAAACAGTGATTTGATCAGATTTACCTTTAGAAAGATTGCTTTGAGAATGGTATGGATGGGATGAAGCAAGACTTTAGAGGCAGGTAGATGAGTTATGAGGCTGCCATTATAATCCAAATGAAAAATATGTAGAATCTGATTTCAGGTGAGGTGACATAAATAGAGGCACACACACACAAAAAAAGACATTTTAAAGAAGAACTTTAACAATTTAGGACCTGCTAGAAGTAGGTGTTACTGGAGAGTAGTAAATGATAACTTGAGACAAGTTATCCTGTTATCTGTAACTGGATAGATGAAAGGCCCGTTCTCCAAAATAAGGGTAAAGGGTGAACAGGCTTGAAAAGAAGATAATAAGTTTAGTTTTGGCCAAATTGAGTTAGAAACAAAAGGTAATAAACTTTAATATTTATGGTCATTCGTTAAGGCCTCAAACTATGGAATAATGTTGGATATTTTCAGAGTCACTTACTGTATTAAAAAGGTTAACTATTTGTCAAAGTCTACTAATTGAATCTGAAATGTGTCAGATTTTTCCTAAATTTTGGTATGTCTTACATACTTCCACACCTCATTGTATAATACTGGTAGAATCAGTTAATCATCTAGTAAAATCATCTCAATTTTTCTCTCTCAGTATGAAGGAAATATTGCTATTCATAGAACTGTACCATTTCAATTGCACCTAGAATCAGTAAATGATTTGCAAAGTGTTTTCAGCCCTTAAGAACATAGTTCTAGGCCCTCTAATCTTTTTTAAGTGAGTAAAACAATAACAATTTATTTTGTATAATCTTGATAGTTTTCAAAGCTTTCCTACCCACTGTCTCTTTCAATCTTTATAATAACCCTGTGAGTTATAATAAAAGCCAAATAACAGATAAGTCTTTTGAAATATATAGATGGCAAATACAGAACCACAACTCACAAATCAGTTTATGGTTCATGCTGTATACACACACATATATTACAGACTTTATTATAATATTGTATGAAACCATCTGAAATTTAGAAAATATTGGGTCATGCAATCCTTTGATAACCTAGTTGAAAGGAGAAAAACATATATACTTTATTTAAGTTTATAACCAGGTATTAAAATAATCAAAGGGATTTAAAATTATTCAAGCTGAGGGAAAGAGAATTGTAGAGACAAAAATGAAAAGCAAATAGAGCCTCTGCCTGTGAAAACTGGGTTCAGTGACTTAATAGGAAGCTTAATAGTAAAAGTTCATCTCTATCCCATAGACATAATGTTTTTTCCTCAAGTAAACTCAAGGTTAACTTTTTAAAAAATTATACACATAATTCCCTGGGCACAATACAAAATAAATTTAAAGCTTTTGTTTCCTTCATTATAATAGCTACTTCGTAACACTTCCATATCTATTAACTGCCACTTTTCTGTATTTTAAACAGTCATATTTTAAAACTTATTCCCTATGAACTCATAATGTTACCTGTACAAGCCTAAGGAAGCCATAAGTATTTACTAATGTAACAATTTTCTGTATGTAGTAGTAATCAGGTATTAAAGAAAAATATTCCAATATTTTAGTTGAGCAAAGTAATGCCTAAATTCACATCCATATGTATCACTATATTAACTCCACCCCCTTCAAAAAAAGGTAAAGCTACTAATTTTTACTGGCAGATGCAATATTACAACTTAAAATCAATTCTCTATTATGCAGGGATTCTTTACTGTGTAATCCTATTTCCAGGAAAGCCCTGAGTACAAAGTCCTTATCTTACACCCGAGTAAAGAGAGGCCCAGAAATTTTTTGATCAGAGCCAGGTTCACAATGCCCAGTTCTAGTCAATGTGTTCTCCAGCACAGTATTCAAATAACATTCAACTTTCTCCTCTTTACACTGTTGGATGCTCCTCTTCTGCCTGCTCCTTTCTAAGAGGGGTAGAAAGAAGCGACACAAGTAAATTCAAATAAATTTTGCTGAGCAATTTAGTGTCTCAAATGCAAAAGCACTGAGGCTGAGGAGAGAAAGCAGATTAAATGGAAACTAGTCTCTATAATAAGAATTTTGACCACATTTCAAATGTCCATACTAACCCTGACTCTCATTATCTCCTATAAACAAAGCTGGCTTCTATCTTAGTGTTCCCATGGAATCATAATCAATATTGTGTCCTCCTTAATTCATTTCACAGTAATAGCAAACTATATATATCACTGACCACTACAAATATTTTTATTCTTCTCTATTAACTTTTTATAAAGTTATAAAATACAATAAAACTACACAAGTACTTTCTCCATAATTCTTAAGCTCTTCCTGAAAAATTGTAAAAGTAACACTTTCACTGAAACCAATGTGATAATAAAAAATATGAAAAGGAAAAAAAGATCATCCCTATTCCTTCTTTATCCTCCATCCCATATATCAAGACAATTATACCTTTCTTTTATCTCAAATATATACATGTTTTATAGAAACAAGTTTTTTAAAATAGGATACTTCTCTGTGAATTATACATTTCTTCACTTATTAAAATATCACAAACATTCCTAACAATGAACAGAGAACCCATTTTTTAAGAGTTTCATAACATTCCATCACAACTATTCTCCCTCTTGATGTACATTATTCCTAGCTTTTTGCCATGACAAGCAATGCAGTAATAAACACGTCTGTACAATTCCCTATGTCAGACTGAAACAAAGTCATCCCCTCTCACAATCACTCTGCGTTAATAAGAGGGTACTCTTATTAACACAATCACTCTGCGTTAATAAGAGGGTACTCAGAAGAGAACCCAGTGTACAAGAGGAACTTTCAATCAAGAAACCCTCCTTGGAGAAAGGATGAGGAGAACACATTCTTGACTACTGAGATATTATGTTCAAAATGGATCACAACCTGTTCTAAAAGTCCTTAAAATAAGGAAAGACTGAAGAATTAGAAACAAGGTTCAGCATTCGTATTATTGGTATGGAGAACTTAAACAACCAATTATAGTTCAAAAACATAAAGTCCTCTTGTCTTCCAAAGAAAAGCTGCCTAATAGAATGATTACAAAATTTTTTTTAAAATTAAAAACAAGTAAAATTTACATTTAAAACACACACACAAGCCAAATCCTTAAGATGCTTCTTATATAACACAGATAAACTGATTTCCAAAAATTGAGATAAAGTTGTCATTTAGGATCAGGGCTTATATCAAAACCAAACTCAATATTTAGTGGAAAATTAATATAAAATCAGTAGCCACAATATTACAACATATGTACTATTTAAATATTTTTATTTTGACATATACAATAAGACAAGGTCTGTTAAAATCTCAAGAAAAACAGGAACTCATATGATTACACACCAAAAACAGCATAACTAAGTGTAAAAAATAAAATCTTAGTTTCTTCAAGCTGTCTATGGATTATCAAATTGGAGAAAACTGACCACAATACGATTAGGAATCGTTATACTTCATCTTGAAAATCTAATATTTATTGACCAAAAAAACCCAAAAAACAAAAAACACCCTACAATGGTTGGTTCTGCAAACTACAGAATTTTAAAACGCAGGAGGGGTAGCTTACAAAGCTCTAGTGATAAGTAAACTATACTTTTTAGGTTTTGGCAGACACTGTATATTTTCATTCATCCTTGGAAGCACTGCTGAAATAGAAGCAAGAGTGCCATCATTCACAGAGGATAAAGGGATAGTTCTGAATGTGAGAAGAGTTTATGGTAACTGTGCAGCAGAGACAGAAAGTCCTGGGACTGAAGTATCAACTGTCTTTCCATATTAGTAGACAGCCAGCATTTTCCCATCAGGCCCCACAAATTTCAGTCATTTCTTAATTTTCTCCCTTCTCAGCTCTCCATGTTCTCTCTATGAAGTCCTGTTGGTGTTACACACACACCAAAAACACATGTTTCTATCACCCTTCTGGTCTGTATGCCTTCTCTCAACAGTATTTCTTTTTCCTTCTTCAAAACAGACTCTTCTCAAAGCAGTTTTCAATGAGCATTTCTTGATTCAAAACGGACTGCAAGACAAGATGGAATAAAAGAGCTCTTTTTCCTAGTGCCCACACTAGAAAAAAAAAAAAAAAAAAAGAGAAAATAATACAAAAATCTCTATTAAGAGAAACATTTCTTATTTTCACTGAAACAAAAAAGTAAAAAAGAAAAGAAAACTCTATCAGCATATCCTCTCATTTCACTTACTTTACCTTGGCCAATTTTATTGACATATCTTTGTCTATATCCACTTAACTGAGTTGTCATATGTTCCAAATGCTCTAAGTTTTCAAAAATAACTTCACCCCACATACTCAGGCATACTGCTTATATTATCATTTAAAAAGCACAACATGGTTCTGAAGAACCTAGGGGCAGGACAGGAATAAAGATCCAGACGTAGAGAATGGAGTTGAGGACACGGGGAGGGGGAAGGGTAAACTGGGATGAAGTGAGAGAGTGACATGGACTTATATATACTACCAAATGTAAAGTAGATAGCTAGTGGGAAGCAGCCGCATAGCACAGGGAGGTCAGCTCTGTGCTTTGTGACCACCTAGAGGGGTGGGACAGGCAGGGTGGAGGGAGACACAAGAGGGAGGAGATATGGGGATATATGTATATGTATAGCTGATTCACTGTTATAAAGCAGAAACTTAACACACTATTGTAAAGCAATTATACTGCAATAAAGATGTTTAAAAAAAAACAAAAAGCACAACAGAATTACAAATTATCAGAATACCAGTGAAGATACCATTTCTAAAACTTCAATAAGCAGATACCTAGAAAATCTCTATGAAATTCCCTGACATACAGTTTGAAGAAAATAATCTTTTTGCAATATTTTTAAGCTGCACTGGAACTAGAGCTATCTTGGAAGCCATTCGCTGAGCTCCTGGCACCTGAGACTCTACTATTCTAGAGAAAACTCATGAATTTAAGACTTAAGGTTCTCCAGTTAATTAACTACTTAATTTAAGTGCATAGCAGTGTTAAACATCTTCATGCCTAAGAAATAAATCAGTATCAAATGGTTAAATAACCAACTAACACAATCAAAGAAGAAATAATCAACAATTACAAACAAGCTTTTTAAACATATATTCAAAAATTTAAATTCAATACAGTTCACAGATCTAAACATTTTCCATTGGTTTTTAAAATTTGCGGCTAGCTAATCTATTATGTCAGCATGCTATGTACCTAAATGTTCTTGGTGAATCTTATTACCACAGAAGTGAGTCTGTGATTCAAGCACAACTTCCTTTATTGTGAAGATGACAGCAAACGTTGTGCAAGAGCAGAAAAAGAAAAGACAGAAAGATGCTAGTATTCTTTCCTAGTTCTTCTAACACTCTTACAAAAGACTACTCCCTCCCATCTCCCACCTCCCGCTAACCACTCCTCACCCCTTTCAGGAAAAGAATTATTTTATCCAATAAAAACACAGCAACCAAGTAAAATATATAAGAGGAAGAATACCTGCAAGACTTTTCTTCCCATAACTTGTCCCAGGCAAGGATCCTCAGGCACTCTCTCCCATGTGATCCTCCACTTCTTCAACCATTAGAGAAGCATCCTGAATGATGGCGGAGGGTTCAGAAGTTTATAGTAGATGTAGCATATTGAGATCAAGGATCATATCCATCTCCTCACAAAAAGGATGGGGCCTTTTCAGGTGGTCCAGAACACCACTTCACACCTCTGTGATTACACTCATATGTTACTGTTCTGATACTGACCAATTCCTACTCTCAACCCAAAAAATCCGACTAGGATATACCTCAAAATCTTGAATATGGAAGTCTCCTTATTTTCCCCTTTACTACTCATTATTTTAATTTATTTACATCCTGACTCATTCTACAGAAGATGTTGGATTGATACTACCCTTTATTAATAAAGCAATATCTAGAAGATATCCTTACTTTAAGGTATTCTCCACATACATAATACCCGCTCTCACAAAATCCACATGTAATGAAGGGATTAGCCACCTCAACCCCAATACTCTGGGTAAAGAAGGTTCAGAGAAGTGTGTGAAAATACCCTTCTGTGAGAGTCTATGAAGTGAGGGAAGGAGATGCTTCCTAAGAAGTAACAGAAAAGTTGTATGTTACAGAGAAAATTATGGACTTGAGACTATGTGTACATCAGTGGCTTAGGAAACCGCTGCTAACCTCATGTTGCTCTCCTTTCCCCTCAACATAACTTTTTTTTTTTTAATACAAATTGACTTTTTTTTTTTAATTTTATTTATTTATTTATTTTTGGCTGCGTTGGGTCTTCGTTTCTGTGTGAGGGCTTTCTCCAGTTGCAGCAAGTGGGGGCCACTCTTCATCGCGGTGCGCGGGCCTCTCACTATCGCGGCCTCTCTTGTTGCGGAGCACAGGCTCCAGACACGCAGGCTCAGCAATTGTGGCTCACGGGCCCAGTTGCTCCGCGGCATGTGGGATCCTCCCAGACCAGGGCCTGAACCCGTGTCCCCTGCATTGGCAGGCAGATTCTCAACCACTGCGCCACCAAAGGAAGCCCCTCAACATAACTTTTAATGCTCTATTTTTTAAATAAAAATATGCTCCTTATAAAACAGCATTATGTTTTAAGAAAAACGGAAAGTATTCTTCTCTCATCCCTCCATCCTTTTCTCAAAAAGAGATCATTCATGTCCTTTCATCTTTCTTTTGCATATTTGAACATGCATATGATTTCTGATCACAAATATACTAAACATACTATTCTCACAACTTGCTTCTTCACTGTATGTATCTTGACCATCTTTTCACATCTGTATATATTGATCTAACTCTCCTTTTGTAATATTCATATAACACTCCCTGGCATCCCTGGAACACATACCTGGTTCCATGCCCCATGTAACTTAAACATATGCTCATATTTCAATCTCCATGTTTTTAACTTTGGGTTCTAGGATGTTTCCTCAACCTTACTTCTAAATCATTAATTCAACTTTCAGCCCTTCCTTTGAATATTTTTTATTTTAGCAATTTTTTTGATTCTGAGAACTCTGCAGATCGCTTCTTTCAGAATAGCCTGATTTATTTTTTCAGCTGCTTTATCCCCTTAAATCTCTCTAAGGATACAAATTACATTTAAGTTCTACCTACTTCTTGCATCATTCTCATTTTCCAGGAGTCAATTCTTCTCTCAGTTCATCTTCTATTGATATTGTTGGTGTTCTGGTAATCACTGGTATTCCAAATTTGTGAATGGTGTTCCAGAGCTATCTAAATAACCTGGGTTTCTCCTATAGATCTGTAGGTCTGTCCCTCTCTGAAGGAATCTTCCCTGAATGAGAGAGCTGATTTCAGGATGAATGTGAGTGGGCAGAGCATATCAAGAGGCTTTAATTTAGAATGTGTTGTCATAAAGCAGGTTGTGGTCTGGAACCTCCAAGACAGTAAACAATAGGAAGACTTTACTTTCGGGGTGGAGTGTTTTATTGTATTTCATACATGTGGAACCATTTTCCCTTTCTTCCCCTTTGTGTTCTGCTTTGCTACTCTCTCCAACCCCAGCACACACAACCAGAAGCCTTCTCCAGATTCATCATGTGCAGAACAGAAGCCATGACTCTATCCTAGAGACAAATAACCCTGGCTGACAACCATTCTGTACAAATGAAGAAGAAAAGAGTCCAGCTGGTACAGGCAGTTTTTAAATTAATTACTCTGATGATTACCCCACAGACCACTTCAATCCTTTGAAACTGTTAACAACACAAATGGAGTTTCTTGAGGTCCACCAAAGAAAAACTTCTCAATTTCAGTTGTGGTTTTTCTCTGCTTTTGTTTCTCTGCCCCTCTCATTCCATCTACTTTCTATCTTCAGGGAATTCCCCAAAATCTGCTCTATCAATGTAACCGTTTCTTGCTGCCCAATGCTGTTATAGGCTTAATTTAAAAAAAAAAAAAAAAAAAAAAAAGACATTTTTAGTCATTTCAAGCAAATATGGAGAAGGTTGGGAGAACTGATCATCTGCCATCTTCTAACAAAAGTCTCCTCAAACTTTCAACATGTATTTCCATCTATATTTCTTCATAAGTAAAGTAAAAATATCCACTTCTAGTTCTATGAATAGAAATATTTTGCACAGCAAACTATGCACAGTATTCTTTTACTTTCCTCCCTCCACTCATAACCTGCTAGAGCACAGGTTTTATTATTATTAAATCATCTAAAATCTTATTTCCTAGTTGTCATTTTTTCATAGCTTCCATTTTATTAGGAATATTTTCTCTAGTTATATAATACCCCAAATGTACATCAAAGTATATTATTAACAATTCTTTAGACTTAACCATAAGTTTCACTGACTGTTTCGGTTTGTTGCTTGATTTTTTTCATCTATGCTTAATGTATACCTTTCTTTTTTCCATCCAGAATTCTCTGATTCATTTCACTTTGCTTAAGTACTTCCAAATAATATATTCATTTATCCGTAAGTGCTGTAGTTCAGAATCCCTTGGAAAGAATATATATCTGTCTTCATACTTAAAAACAGTTTTGCTGCATACAGAACCTTAGGGTCATAGTACTTTTACCTTAGAATCCTATAGGAATTTTTCTTCTGTTCCTTAGTATCCAGTGCTGCATAAGAAAAATCAGATGCCAATCTGATACTTCTTTTGCTTTAGGGTGAACCTGTTTACTCTTTCTGGAAACTTGATTTTCTTTTGATCCTTGGAATTCAAAGCTTCACCAATATTTGATTTTACCAGAAATTTGATTTCAGTATATCTTATTTGATGGCATTCTTCAGCTCAGGAAAATTTTACTCTACCATTTCATTGTCTACTGCTTCTGCAGTATGTATTTTTCACTTCTGGAATTCCTATTTCACAGATAGTGATCTCTTGGATCTATTTTATAGGTCTCAAACTTTTCTCCCGTAACATTCAACTCTTTTTGCTCTATTCCCTGAGAGAAATCTCAATCTGTCAATATCATTACCTCCCTTTTTAAAAAATTTATTGTGAAATATTTTAGACATACGAAGGCATGTATGATATTATTTAATAAACAGCTATGTATCCACCCCCCAGCTTAAGAAAAAAGTGTTATCTAGATAACAGAAATATCTTTCTTTTCCTCCCAGAGATAACCTAAGTTTGGTGTCTATCATTACCATGGATTTCCTTATATATTTTATATATGTGTATATCCATAAAGCTATACATAGTATTGCTTTGCATTTTTAAGTTTCATATATCATACTTTATATATTCTTCTGCACCTTTACATGGATATACCACAGTTTATTTATACACTCTCCATTTATTAGGGCTTAAGATTGCTTCCAGTTTTTCACTTTTACAAACAATACTGTTATGAACATCCTTATTGCACTTATGTGTGAGTTTCTTTAAGGGAGTGTTTTTCAAACTACAGCTTACAACCTATCAATAAAATCATGTTAGTAGGTCAAGGTCACAGGAAGCTTTAAAAAAAGAGTGGTGAGGAGTAAAGGGAAAAGGGAAGAAAATGAACAAAGTAGTAAGGCACAGAGATAGATCAAAGTGTACTGTACACAGTAAATTTTGTTTCCTGAAATTTTGATTTATGTCATGGTCAAAACAGATCAATAAACAATGCTAAGGTATATAAGGTATATTCATACATATATATGTAGAATTCCTGGGTCACTGGAGAAATGTGCATTTAAACTTACTAGATATTGCTAAATTACTCTCAAAAACTAGTTTATACTTCTGCAAGCTAAGAGTTCTTGTTACTACACAAGCTCACCAACACAATATAGTCAGAGTTTTAAATTTTTACCAATCTGATATCTGTCTGAAAACATATTTCAAAACACTTGTTTCTGAATGATTTTGCTAGTTACTTCCAGGATGGTATCTGTATTCTTTTAGTATTTGAAGGCTGAATTCTCGACTTATGGCATCTACTGTTGGAGTTTAGAAGTCTGCTACTGGTCTAATTTTATACCTTTGCAGATAATCTGACTATTTCTGGTTACTTTTATTTTCTCTTTGTCCTTAACATTATCCAGTTATTTTTCTTCTTCTGGATTCACTGTGTTTTTTCAGCCTAATGATTCACATTTTTTAATTTTGGAAAATTCTCATTCCTTCTTTGGATATGGACTGTCAGTCTCCTCATTCTCCTTTTCTGAACTCCAACTTCCCATATATTAGACATGTTTATTCTTCTGACTCTAAATACGTCTTTCATGTTTCCATATCTGTTTTTTCAAATCTGTCTTCAAGTTAATTCCCTCTTCAGCTGGGTTTAATCCATTTAAGCCGTTCAATGTTTTTCCATTTCAATTATTGTATTTTTAATTTCTAAAAGTTCTATTCTTTTTCAAATCTTCCTGGTACTTCTTGACAGCATTTTGTCTCTTGCTCATGTTTTTTAATCCTCCATTTTATTTCTTTAAACATTTATATATATATTCCATACTCTTACCTAGTAATTTCAATATCACAGAAGTCTAATTTTGCTGTTTTTCCTGCTTACTCTTGCTCATGATTGCTGATTTTCTCCAAAGTATTTCATTCATGCTTTACCAACAGTCATACTAAAAGGCTTATCTTGAAGGTGCATCCCCCTAATGAGTATTAACTTTTGTTTCTATTAGGTGCTTTGTAGCACTATCAACATTTGACTACTTTTAAATAATTTTCTCTGCCTGCAGTTTCCTGAACTAGACAGATAGTATATATTAGAATCTCACACCCACATGAAGACAGGCTTATGGCCACAAATCTTTAAGGGAGACTTTTTAGTTTCACACCCAAATGCCATGAGAAGAAAATGTCTCTGATGTTCTCTGCTGGAAGTTAAATTTCATTTTCTGGACTCTCTTTCATTAAAGACTTATCTTGAAGAGCCTCGGCCTCATGCAGAGGCCTCAATTCCAACTCCTCATCTAGTGGAGGCCCAAAGATCTCTCCTCTCAAAAGCATGTGACCTTTAAATATAAGTATCTAGGTCAGCAAGTATTCTGATTACAGCTTTGGAGTCAGCTTAGCACTCTGGATTCTAGTACTCTCTATATTTTTTGGCCTCTAAGGGCCAAAATCAAATTTTTAATGGTCAAGAACTGTTTTTCACTGTTCCTTTCTCTAGAAACTAAAAATTTTCAGTTTCTTTTCTTTTTTTTCACATTAACTGATTTCTGGGCTATTTGCTCTGCTTATTTTAGTATGAGTCCTCTGTTCAGCACTGCTAATTTTCCTCAAATATCCAATATTTCATCATTGTCTTCATCTTTTTAAATAAAGATCTAGATTGTTCAGTACTGACGGCTGCTTCAGGTCACTGCTTTACCTTCCTCAAGAGTCTCCCCCACTCCCATAATAAAAGGCTGTGGGACTTTGTGGGCGGGTTTTGCCGTTAGAGTGGTAAAAGGGAGAAACTAGCATATTTTTCATATAGATTCACTGATCCTAGAGTCTTCTAACTACCCTGATATTGTCCGCAGTAATTTTCCCTATGTTGAGTTACAAGCTGTTCAGTAGTAGTGGTTTCTAATAATCTAATCTTGTCAGTCTTATATCTTCCAGAAAGTCCCCAAATGTTCTGATCCACTGACTGCACTCTTTCCTGTTTTCCAGAGCTGTTACGGATTTTTTTTTTCTTATTCTTATTTTCTTTTGTCATTGCAATTTGGACTTGGCCTGCTATCATATACTTGCATTAATTTTTAGGTATTCCAGAAGTCATATCACAGAAATTATATCCTCAAAACAAAGGATTTCTCCCCCCAAAATAGCAAGAACAGAAAACTGAGGGGCACATCTTAGAGGAGCCTCAAATAATTACCATCATGCGTACACACGTCTCGGTTTACAGTTTCTTCCCCGACCCCCTCTATTTTAGTAGTACTGTTGTATCTTATCAACAAGCAAAAAAAAAAAAAAACCACAAAAACAAACAAACAAAATCACCCTCTCCAATTCCTACTTCTGGTTGATCTTCTACTTAAAGCATAAGTAAAGAAATTTGAAAGTAGAAATTAGGATTTTTTTTCTTTTATCATGAACAATTTACTTTATGTTTTAAGTATATTCTTTATTATAAAAGTAATTAGCCAAGTTACAGAAAATTTTCAGTCTACAGAGTTTTACAGATGATGTGAATTAAACATGCTTGAATGAACAAATATAGTGATAAATCAAGAAACTTAGACTAAGAACTATGCCAATTCTACCGACCACTATTTTTCTTCCTCAGTCAAGCCTAAACAGAAATAAAACAAAGTAAAAGTAAAAAGAACAAAGTATATTTTTTCTGGTTAAATTTATTACACAAAGAGAATGCTTTATACTTCTCTCTGCTACTGGGTGGCAAATTCCACATAGAAAATACACTCCAGGACAGCATGCCAACTCTTTAATTTGCTCTCCCCATAACTGCCCTACTAAAAGGTTCGCTACCACCCACCCCTCCCCTCCTTTCTTTCTGAAATCACTTAAGTAAAAAAGCCTTGTGCCACAATTACCATCTGGATACTTCAAGAATATATTCATGTCACTCTACAAGTCAAATGATTACTGTTTTAATGGTCATACTTATTAATAAAATGAAAGTGGCAGCAACCTAAATGTCCATCAAAAGAGGAATGGATAAAGAAGATGTGCTGTACCATAAACAGAGGAATGGATGAAAGAAGACATGCTGTACCATCAACAGAGGAATGGATAAAGAAGATGCAGTATATATATGCAATGGAATATTACTCAGCCAGAATGAAAAGAATGAAATAATGACATTTGTAGCAACATGGATAGACCTAGAGATTATCATACTAAGTGAAGTAAGTCAGACAAAGACAAATATCACATAATATCACTCATATGTGGAATCTAATTTCTAAAAATGATACAAATGAACTTATTTACAAAACAGAAACAGACTTACAGATATCAAAAACAAACTTATGGTTACCAAAGGGGAAACATGGTGGGGAGGGATAAATCAAGAGCTTGGGATGAACACACACACACACACTACTATATACAACAGATAACCAACAAAGACCTACTGCATAGCACAAGGATCTCTACTCAATATTCTGTGTTAACCTATATGAGAAAAGAATCTAAAAAAGAACGAATATATGTATATGTATAACTGAATCACTTTGCTGTACACCTAAAACTAACACAACATTGTAAATCAACTATACTCCAATAAAATAAAAATTAAAATTAAAAAATAAAAAAGGAAGTGGCACATTCAAGCTCTAATCTCAGTATTTAGAATGAAATTGAAGGCAATTATCAATATTGCTTATACCCAAACCTATTAGGTATTTTAAGAACAAAACACTGGCTATACAGGTTTTCAAATTTATATCCTATTAATCTTTCAACATGAGGTTTTACATTAAATAAAATAAACATCTATAAACTATTGGTGTTCTTTGCTTCATTTATATGCAGGTCTGAACGCTGTGAATATAATGAACTGAAGAAGCTAAAGAAGCAAGTTATTTAAAGGAATACTATGTTCAATGCTTTTGTAAATTAAATGATAACCCCAAATTATCTTTTTTATAAATCCTAATTTTACTCAGGATTACTTTAAAATAGGGTTTAATAAAATAAAAGCCAAGAAAACCTTAAGATATTTCCAAGATTTAAAACAAGATGTGTCTTTGATAATATTATTCTTTTCAGCAGCCCAACAAAGATTACTGATTAACACTTTGATATGCTGACACTACAGTAGCTGACTGACTTCTAAAATGAGGGCTCTTATTCAACTTTACTGATCAGCATTTTATGTTGCTTAGTTCACTAATTTCACAACTTTCCAAGACACCAACTGATTTCAAATATAATCAAGCACTCCTGAAATCTTTCCACAGAATGAACTGATACATACCTCAGGATCTCTAGGGTAGAGACCATTAATGTGAAATTCTTTGCCTTTTATCTTGAGAATCATTTAGTTTCAATATAAAAAACTTTTTAAATGTCGAGCAATTAAATTACTTAATATTCCACCCCCACCAAGCTTTTAGTAGAAATGATGCTCTAAAAGAGTAATACTTTTATTGTGTGGCTTCACAAACTCCCTGGTAAAAATCCATAGATACCTTAGCACTCCAGTCTGAGCAGCAAGTTCATAGACCACACGTTGCTAAAAGTTGCAAAATGTAGTTTATGTGGTCCACGCACTAACTTGAAGAAAAAAATGGTGACTGGTAAAAAAATATCTTAAAAAGCAGATTTTTTTTAAAAACTTTCAATAATTCGTTAAGCACAAATTTAGAACACAGGTTGAATTACAAAGAAATGTAAATAAATTTTTAAGTGGTGTAAAGTTGTATTCATTACACATCTACTTGAGGGGACAAAGCCTTCTTCACAATGTTTGACAATTACTGACAATTCTATTATCCACAAGAACTTTATTTTTTCTACTATTTGCTTATGTTTTAAATTAAAAACTAACATCATGGTATTATGAATTGTAATCCATAAAAATTATACAATGCACAGCACAAAATACATCTTTCCAAACTTAAATATAATTAATAGTAAGCACATAACACATAAGCAATACTTTTGGAAAACAAAAGCATGCATTAACAGAGGGTAAGTGAAAAGGATGTAAAACCAGAAGGCCTCTGTTCCAAACCCAGACTCTGCCACTCAACAGCAGTGTGACCTTGGGCAAGCCAACAACTCAGTACCTCAGCTTCCTCATTTGTAAAGTGAGATAATAAATGTACTCCACGGAGCTGCTGTGATGCTTATGTAAGTTAACATTTGTAAGGCACTTAGAACTAGGTCTAGCACATATTAAGCACTTTATAGGTATCTTAAAAAACAAACAGAACCTTTTCTAATTCCAAGGGAATGTTTATTTCCCTTATCATTAACCTCTAATTATCCTTACTTCTATGGTCACTAACTTTCACTCCTCATCTCCACACACAGATAAACACAGGTGGTTTACACAGATTAGCAACATCACTGATTTAAATTCAGAAATGAAATTCAGAAATTCCTTTGAGCTGGGTAAAGCTCAACCAAGCTATCAATCAAGAAACTATGTATCTCTTATTAAAATTATCAAATAAATTAAATATGTAAATGCCCAGCATGATGAAATGTGGTATCAGTTACAGGACTCCATAAAAGGAACTTTTATTAATTACTGAATAGGACTTAGCAAAATATTTTTGTAACTCTTACAACTCACTTTTTTAAACTTACATTTAAGAAGAGAGATGCAACAGAAGAAGAAAAAAAGACAGAAACAAACAAAGCAACTGATCCTACTCAGCAACTAAAATATTTACTAAAACAAAATTTTACTGTAGAATTTTTATAGAAACCTTAAAATGGATTAAACTCCCATCATCACTTCTATTTTGGCTAAATTAGTGATGCCAAAATTAATACATTCTACAAACTTGCAATCATGTTTCCATGGGTCATCATAATCTGTTCACATTTTGGAGTGTATTGAAATAACAATACAAAAAAGGCTCTTATTAAATTGCAGGCTATGTTAGAATATAACCAGCTACTCATGGGTAATACTCTTTAAAATGAAGATTAGACTTTAATCATTAAAAAATATATTTTAGGCCTCATGTGAAATGCTTAACTTTTTCAAGCTCTATGCACCTAAGCCATGACAAGGATCTCAAAAAGGAAAAAAGATCATTTCAGTTTTCAGAAGTTTTTTTTTTTTACAAAATCATAAAGTTAACTTAAAATGAATCATTGGATTAGTAAATCAATAGCTAATTATTGCAAGTTATCAATGTTAAGTAACCAACATGTATTTAGTAAGTAGATACCCGAGAGCCCACCCACACTTGTGCTAAATGAACAGATTCCTCGTTAATGAAAAGCTGAAGCCTAAAGTGAAAGGCAAAGTTACATTACTAAGGCATTGAAGATGACAGTGAACCTCTTCCTCCAAAACTGATTTTCTGTGAGATACAACAGAAAATCTCTACTCAGAAAAAGAAATTTTTATACTTATGAGGAGCAACCACAGGAAAACACCCTGAGGTACTGTTAATAGGGTAGGTTCCTAGGCCCTAATCCATACCTATTGAATCAGAATCTGTATTCTGAACCTGAATCTGAAGCTGATTCTGAATACATTTCATAAACATTAAATATGTTAAGCAAAATTTTACTGAGAACCCAACAGATTCCAGTCATTGTGCCAGGAACTGGAGACTATTAAAATATTAGTGTCAGTAAATCTCAGCTGAAAAGACAAGACTATTAAATATTAAACATCATATAGAATTCAAAATGGCAGAAACCATGTCTTGTTCTTTATTGGCTGTCTGAATGATGCATTTCAAAAATGGGTTTGTGATTATCCATTTTTTGTTTATCTGCACTACTTTACCCTTCTATTTTCCTGAATAATGAATTTAAGAGATGATAGGAAAGAAATTAAAAGTCTAAATAAGCTTTCACTATATTATGCCCATGAAAAAATACAAATTACTTTTGAGATCAACGACAGAGTAACCAAAACTTCAGAGGAAAAAATTTTCCATAACTCAGTAGTCATGCCCCAGTGTGAAATATCAATAAGTACTTGAAAACAACTCAATAAATAGCCATCTGTCATATAATGAAACTTCTATAGAGTAACTACAATATCATGTTTAGTAACTTCCTTATAAAAATTTTACATTACAGATTAATAATTATCCTCACTATATAAATGGAAGAGTGGAGAATAAAATGTTTGCACAAGTACATGTACTAAAAGTTAGGTCTGTTAACCTTCAAGACGTTATCATGTACCAGGTAGACTACTTTCCTTCAAAATAAGTGCCCCTAAAAGATGAAATTACTATCTTATTAAGGCATAAATAAATCTCAATGAAGTCAAGAACAAGGCAAGAATGCCTGTTATGAACACTATTATTTAACACCGTACTAGCGACATTAGCCAAAGCAAAAGAAAAAAAAAAATAAGAGGTACGAATATTAAGAAGCTATAAGATCATTTGCAGAAGACCTTATTGTCTACCTAGAAAATCCAAGAGTATCTCTTACTCTTAGACTGTGACTAATAACAAAATTCCAGATCAGTATTCAAAAATGAACTTTCCTATAACTCATGAATAACCAATTATAAAATTAAATGAGAATGAAGAGCCCATTCATAATTTTAAAATCTATTAAATAAATATCTAGCAATAAGCCTAACCAAAGTTGATAAGACTGAGATAAAGAAAATTATGAAATATCAAATGACCAAGTAAAATTGTGTGTAAAATACATACATACACAATCACTAAAAATACGCAATAGATGAAACCAAAAACTCTGCAACACATATAACTAAAGGTAATTTCCTAAACGTGCAATGAACTCTTAGGAGGTTAATTTTTAAAACCTTTTTTTTAAATGAGCAAATGATGTGAGGAAATAATTCATTAAATGAGCATGCAATTCACTTAGTACGGTGCTTGGCCCACAGTAAGTGCTTAAACAGAAAAACAAATGGCTAATAAACATATTAAAATAGGTTCAACCTTATTCATGATTTCAAAAAATAGCAAAGCAATCAGAGAGGCAAAAATAAAATACAGCTGATAAAATCCAGAGGTGGTGCTGGGAAATAATGTATTTGCATAAACTAAAACTGGGAATAAAATGATGGTTCAACATTTAAAAGTGGAAACTGAAACATCTGTCAACTGAAAACTTTGAATCTTTTGACCTAGCAATTCCATGGCTAGAAATTATTCTTATGATATAAACATATACAAGAATACAAAGATAAATATACAAAGACATTCTATAAAATATTAGCTATACTAGCAAAAAAGAAATTGATAGAATCAAAATGCCCATCAATAAGACAGTGATTAAATAAAATCACAATACGTCCACACAAGGACAGACTACAAAGACTTTAAAAATAAATGAAGTAAAACACTAGAATTTCTTATGGAAGAATTTCCACAATAGATTATGAGGTGGAAAAAAGATACAGAAAAATAAACAGTATTAGAACATGATCCTATGTGTATTTTAAAAAAAAAAGGATAAGGGAATTCTAAATACACATTTATATAAATACAAAAATTTTCTACAGCATACATGAATTATTAATGGTAGTAACAGATTTCGGAAGTAAGCCAGAGATAAAGGCTTATTTTTCATTTTATGCTCTTCTGTACTGTTTGACTCTCCATGTTCATGTATCACGTTTATTAATTTTTTGGAAAGCTATATTCTTGGATAAGAACATTCAATACTGTAAAGATATCAACCTTTTCGAAACTTACAGGATTTTTTAAAATAAAATTTGAATAGAACTCTGATTATTCTATAAATAGAACAAAATCTAAAATCAGTTTGAAAGAGTACATCAAAATAACCATGAAAATTTTGAAAAAGAAGTGAGAGTAGCTTTTTTCACAAACAAAATATCAAAATATATAAATAAACTATAGTAATTATAAGAGTGTAATACTGACAGAAGAATTGGCAAACAGATCACAATGAAATAGAATAAAGAGTCCAGAAACAGATTCGTGCATACATGGAAATTTCAGTATATGACTAAGAAAACATCAATGGGCATAACTAGATATCCACTGGGGAAAAAACCCTCTAAGTCTACCTCCTACCACACAAAAGAAATTCCACTCAGATAACAAACGTAAAGTAAAATTAAGCCAACTTTTTGAAGAGACTTAAAAAGTCTTTACTTTTATAGATATTAGAATGAGCAGTCTTAATTTAATAAAACCTCAAATGCAAGAGACATTAAATAGAACACTAGCCAATGTGACCAAAAATTTTTAATTTTGCTAATAACAAGATAGCATAAATGACAATAGCAATAATTATTATAAAAGCTAAGCACTTCGAGATCACTTACTAAGGATTAGGTACTATTCTATGCTGTTTATAAATCACTAATTTTTTTAATCCTCACAATAATTTCTTGAGGTACACCATCACAAACCTTATTTTACCAATGAAGAAACTGAAGTACAGAGATTAAGCAACCTTCCACAAGAAATGGCATAGCCAGTATTCAGCCTGGCTGTCTGGTTCAAGTCTGTATTCTTAACTACCATACTCTTCAACAACAGGCTTTTAAAAAATACTGCAACATTTACAAAGTTAAAACACAAAAACAGGCAATCCAACAGAAAAGTGCGAAAAAGTTATAAACAGATGACTCACAAAAGAAATCCAAATGGCTAACAGCAACAGCAGCAAGTTATTAGTTTCTACCCTTTCCACTGGCAAACATTTCAGGGATTAATGGCACTTTTTGTTGACAGAATTATGAGAAAACAGGTGTTCATACAATGTTGATGTGTGTATAAACTATTTCAGCCATTTTGAAGGATGATGTAACAATATTACCAAAATTTCAAATCTGCACTGTGACCCAGCAGTTCCACTTTTAGGAATCTATCTCACATAAAGCCTCAGACATATATACAAGGGTTATAAACATATTCATCATATCCTTATTAGCAATTGGGAAAAATACCTAGTGTCCATCAAGGATAAAATAATTTATGGTAAATAAATTTAAACGATTTATGATAAAACATACAGTTTAAAAAAAACAAGGAAATGTCAAAATACAGTTTTAAGTGGAAAAAGCAAGCTCCAAAATGCCATGTATATATAATGTTAGTTTTTACTATAAAAACTAACAAAATACTATATAAGAGTACACACACAGTAGACTATTTGTAAAAGCATAAGAGGCAGAAAGATTAAGAGCACAGACTTTGCCAGAAATATTACCAGAGAAATCTAGAGCGGTCTCTCTCACAAAGAGGGAGATACATTAAATATTTAGAATACCAGTACAAATCTATTCAGAAAAAAGACATGTTTTCATTATGATGAAAAACACATATTTACTCAATAAAGCATTCCATGAACATAGTTCAACAGTCTTTAAAATCCCAGGTTTGAGCTATTGGCAAGTTATGAATGGCCAAAACTAAAGAGGGAGTGTTATTATTCACTATCATTATTTTCAGTAAAAGTAAATCTCAGATAACTTGACATCTAGATTTGGGTATGAGGAAGAAAATAAGAAAAAGATGTATCTCTGGCTCTCTCTCTTTCTAAAACTCGGCTGTCCTTCATCTATTTAATTTGCTCCGCAAAAGTGTATGAACAATCCTTGTAATGACCATTTGAGCCACTAACAGGAAAGGTCAGAAGATTCCTTATTTAGCTGTTTAAGTACTGATAATTCCAACGAGTCTGGCCAAAAGTACTGTGTTACAACAAAAAGAAAGAGAGGAAAGAGGGTCATTTCCATAAGCCTTTTTTTAATTAAAAATAAAATTGACAGTGGCCCCTTTCACAAACTAAACCCTGAAAGAACCAACAAATTAGAATTTTCCTGTGCCCCCAGGAAAATAAGGTAACAATATTTTGCAGTGTAATCCACAAAGAAAAAAGTACTATTCCTTGAATACACACTCCCTCTGTGCCAATCAGTGTTCCAAAGAATGCCTTGGCTTAGTATGTTTAATCACTTAATTAGAAACAGAACAGTAATCTGCATTTAGTTGTCTGTCTTACATTAAGGAAAAAAAAAATCACTGGTGTTGCAATCACCGACAGAAAGCACTGATAAATTATACTGTCAAGGATCAGAAAAGGGAAGACCACTTACACAAAATTAAATTATTTTAGAATAAGAATCTCAACAGTCAGAAAGACACATTAGACAACATCTTCTTCAATTACTGCCCAGTGAAGGAAGTGCTTTCACTCTGTCTGACTGATTTTCATCCAGAACCTTTCTGAATAATTCCAATGACAGAAAATGCACTGTGTCAGAGTCCATTCCATTCAGAAGCAACTAACAGTGTTTAAGTGTTTTCCTGTATTGTTCTAAAATCAGACTCTCATAACTTTAAGCCAATGCTCCAAAGAGCTGATCCATCCTACCCTTCACTTCACCTAATTCTCCAAACTAAAGAACTTGAAAAACTAAAAAATAATTTTTACAAATTCAAATAACCAGTGTTTTCAATAGGTTAGACATCATTAGGAGTAAAAAGTCCTAAATATTAAAAAACACAAAAACTTAAAAATCAAAACAAATTCAACATACTATACATCTTCAATTCAAAGATGCCTTTTTTTTTTTTTTTAACATCTTAACATCTCTGAAATTGGCAGGTGCCTTACAATTAAAGGTATTTACAGTTGCTGCTGTGGAGGTGGTGTTCATGACAGTCTTCACTGCCTGTGTAAAAAAGAATTTATTTATCATTTCTGGTGATATAATTAGACAACTGCAACCTCTCAACATTTCAGGCAACAATCCAAATGACCATCTGAGGAAAGAACATGAGTCCAAATACTGGTTGAAAATCTTTCATTAACACCACCTGGTAAGATCAAGAATATGCCAGCATTAAAACTTACAGACTAGGTATCAGTGGTTTAGAAGGAAATCCCAGACAAAAGCAGAGTACATTTTTAGGTAGTACTATATCACCAACTCTCCTAACTGCACATAAAAATAATTCTGTGGAAAAACACATCGACAACTCTGAATGGGAAAAAATGATTCAGAAGAATGGATCCTGAGTGCAAAGATGTTCTTGGAAGACCTAAACTTATTTCACTTATAGCTTCCTTCTAAGGTATGTTCAAGTATGATATATCATAAAAGTATATAATGGAGGAAATCTAAAATAATTTTTATTTTAAATTTATTGACAGAGATCAGAGTGATTAGGGAGCACTGTATAATAATTCAATTGACAGTGCTTTTTTTCCTCTTCCTTCTTAATGGAATATAAAATAATGGTGTATCTTACAGCTCATTCAATAGAAAATGGTAGTCTAAGGAAGCTCTGTGCATGGCTGGTATGGCAGATATTACTAGCTATTCACCAAAATAACTAGTTTCATCCTCTTCCTGAGTATATAGTTAGATTACATTTCTCAGCCTCTCTTACAATTAAATATGGCCATGTGCCTGACATCCAGCCCAAGATACGTGAGTGAAAATCAAGTGCACCATCTCTGGGGGCTAGCTCATAAAACCCTCTGATACATCCCTCTCTTTCCCCCTTTCCCCTAAGGTTCTCCAGGGCACCCTCAGAAGCAACGTGTTAAAGAAGGCATAGGCTTGATCAGCTCTGTCGCTGAAGGACTACGTGAAACAGAATGCCCCCTCAAAGACACATACTCACATTCCCCAACCCAAACACCACCACCACCACCACCACCACTGCTCCACTGATACCAATTACAAACACCCACAATGGACTGTTAAGTAAACTAGAAATAAACTTTTATCAGGTTAAGCCATTGAACTTGAGGGTTACTTTGTTAAATCAGCTAGTGGTAGCCAAACAGTTGGTTTTCACATTTGAAATTATAAAGTTCAAGCAGAATGGTGAACCAGATAGCTCCAAGTTCTCATCTGCCCAAATAAACACTGAAAACAACAAGCATAAACTGTCTGAACCAACTTTGTTGAAATTCTGGAAAACAGTCTAAGGTTTACAGAAGCCAAGCAAACACCCAATCAAGAAAAACCCATCTTCAAAAGAGACTTTTTAAAGTATTTTTACTCATCCTTGCCCTACACCCTCCCCAGCACAACAGCAGTCTTGGTGTTGAAGCAGTAGCAGTGCTTGCCAGTTCCCTCCTGTGAACCAGGAGAAAAGACCTTATCTGCAAATTATTGTGTAAGTCTGTTCTCACCTATCTGGGGATACTTGAAGAACTGATGGAAGGCACTCATCCCTACTTCACCTAACTCAAAATTAAGATGGAAAAATCATCAGGCAGTGCTCATAAAAGAGCTCATAAAAGCTCTAGGCAACTACAGACTCACAGACACCTGGGACAAGATTACGGGCAGACATATAATAGACTATATAATGCCCAAGGAGAAGATACGGTGAGGCTCTTTAGGAAATAAGGACATTCAAAAGCAGCCATGTATACAGGGGAATTTAGAAAGTCATGTGCATGTCTAGACAGGATACATGCTCAGAAAAGAGCTGAGAAGACCTTAAGCTTGCATCTCAAGATAATCCTTAGATTCAGAGGAGGCCTAGCTATGTGCTGAAGGAGTGTCCCAGCACTGAGCCGGAAGAACTCCTGAGGAAACATCTGTAAAACCCTGAGGAAGACAAAGTAAACAAAGAGAGACTTTGGGACTTCCCTGGTGGTCCAGTGGTTAAGACTTCACCTTCCAATGCAGGGGATGTGGGTTCGATCCCTGGTTGGGGAGCTAAGATCCCACATGCCTCACAGCCAAGAAACCAAAACATAAAACAGAAGCAATACTGTAACAAATTCAATAAAGACTTTAAAAATGGTCCATGTCAAAAAAAATCTAAATAAATAAATATCAAATCAATAATCTAATTTTATACATTAAGAAACTTAAAAAAAAAAAAAAAAAGAACAAGCTAAACACAAAGCTACCAGAAGAAAGGAGGTAATAAAGACTAGTGGAGATAAATAAAATAAAATAGAGACTAGAAAAACAATTTAAAAACATCAACAAAACTAAGGGCTGGCTTTTTGAAAAGATAAAGCTGACAAACCTTTAGCTGTATTAAGAGGAAAAAAAGACTAAAATTTCTAAAATCAGAAGTATAAGTAGGGACATGATTACAAATTTCACATACACAAAAAGGATTATAAGGGGATACTATGAACAATTACACACTAACAAATTGGATAATCTAGATGAAATGGACAAATACCTAGAAACACACCTAGAAATACCTACCAAAACTAATTCATAAAGAAATAGAAAATCTGAATAGACCTATAACTAATAAGGAGATTGAATCACTTTCAAAAACCTTCTAACATAAAAAGCCCAGGACTAGAGGGTATCATTGGTGAATTCCACCAAACATTTAAAGAAGAATTAACACCAATCCTCAAACTCTTCTGAAAAAATTGAAGAGGACGGGACACGTCCTAACTCATTCTATATAACCAGCCTTACTGAATACCAAAGCCAAAAAAAGACACTACTAGAAAACTACAGCCAATATCCCTTGTGAATAACTATGCAAAAATCTTCAACAAAACACAAACTGAATTCAGCAGCAGCTTAAGGGGAATATACACCTATGAATTGGAAAGGAAGAAGTAAAATTATCTCTGTTCCCAGATAACATGCTCATATGTGTAGAAAACCCAAAATATTATTAGCTTGAATTCAACAAAGTTACAAGATACAAAATCAACACACAAAGTTCAGTTGCATTTCTATGTACCAGGAATGAACAATTGATAAGGAAATTAAGAAAACAATTCCATTTACAATAGCATCAAAAAGAATAAAATACTTAGTAATAAACTTAACCAATGAGGTGAAAGACCTGTACAATGAAAATTCCAAAACATTGCTGAAAGAAATTATTCTTTATATTTTATTATTATTAAAAAAAAAAACCAGAAAATAACAAGCATTGGCAAGAATGTAGAGGAGTCCCTGTGCATTGCTAATGAGAATGTAAAATGGTACAGCTGCTGTGGAAAACAGTTTTGTGGTTCCTTAAAAAGTTAAATGTAAAATTACCAAATAATCTAGCAATTCCACTCCTAGTTATATACCCAAAAGAACTGAAAACAGAGACTCGAACAGATACTGGTACATCAAAGTTTACAGCAGCATTATTTGCAGTAGCCAAAAGGTGGAAACCCCAATGTCTATCAACAGATGAATGAATAAACAAAATGTGGCATACATATATAGTGGAATACTACCCAACCTTAAAAAAGAATGAAATTGGAATACACACCACAATATGGATGAACCTAGAAAGCATTATACTAAGTGAAATAAGCCAGACATAAGAGACAAATATTGTATGATTGTACTTACAGGAAGTCTAGAACAGGCAAATTTATAGAGACAGAAAACAGAATAGAGATTACCAGAAGCTGGGTGAGAGAGGAAAATGGGTAGTTATTATGTAATGGGTACAAAGTTTCTAGTTGGGAAGGTGAAAATGTCTTGGAAGTGGGTACTAATGATGATTTTGGAAATGGGTACTGATGATGACTGTAAATGTACTTAAAACCACTGAACTGTTAAAATTAAAATGGTTAAACAGATTTTAAACATGCTTTAGAACCAAGTCAAGTTACCATAAATTTGAACGAGTTACTTAGCTGAGATAAGCATATGTCTAGTAAACTGCTAGGTATGCATTGTTATCTCTGTCCCGTCTCTTACCACCTGCATAAGAGGAAGAATTTCAGAGACTACAGAGGATAGAATATTTTTTGTATTTGTCAAAGACACTCCTAAGTATGGTTAAATTCGGTATTCTTATGAGTCATATAATTTCTACTATCATTAAAACAACCAAGATGTCAGGTACTGGGTATCTGCATCCAAGTACACCTGTTATTTTAATAATCAGGTAAGATAAATATCTCCAGCCCCCATCCTATCTATATTCTTTAAGGATGGATGGATTCTGTCCTTACATAGGGACTGACTTCCTGCCGCATTGCTGGAGCTTCTTGCTCTCCACCATTTCTCCTCACATCTTTTCCTTTTGTTCCTATATCCTTCACACTTCTCTCTCAGGCTGCCCAAGAAACTCAAAATTCCCCTCTGCTTTTGTCTTTTCTTTCTAGACTTCTCATATCCACAAAGGTTCAAGATATTTTCCTCAACTAAAAGTCATCTCTTCTGATGTATGAATTATGCTATTCCCTTAGTATGTGAAAGCTGTTCAGTCAAATCTGGTTTTAAACAAAAATTTTTTCCCTTTCAATGATATTAGAATTCACATACACCAATGGCCAGAAATTTTATTAGCTTGTTATTTACTCTTACAAAGTGCTAAATAACATCAAAAAAATTAAGAAATTTTAAAATACTAGCCTTTAATTCAGAAAGTATCTTCCGTTTTAGATGCCATCTTCTCTCAAATCTAACAGTACAAGTTTCAAAACTCTTAAAAACAACGTACAAGCACTCACAGAGGAAACAAAAAAGTAGTGCCTGATGTTTCCAAATAACTGACTGTCTTAAAAATATTTTTCCTTGACCAGTTGTAACTCTATTTAGCACACTTACCACAAACTACTAAGTGGATTTGTACACAAAGACCTCCACTAGACCCTATAAAATAAAATTCCAAAACAGTCACAATTTCTACCTTCTAAAGCAGACAGTCCAAATTCAAACAAACTGTACATGTATTTACAGTTACAAACATAAGAAAAAAATCTACTTTCTATTATACACTGGCTATGAGCACAGATATGAGTAGGAGTCACAAGAAGTTTCATGCAAGAGGAAGGTGCATTCTATAATAAGAGAAGGCTTTGGAGCTATGTAGATGCGCTGATGTCCTCTCTCAATTAGTTCTCCTCACAACCTTAAGAAGGAAAAACAAACAGCCCCAATGGGGTAACTAACATATGAGGAGACAAGTTTAGGGAGGTCACAGGTTCTTTGACTAGGGTATATAACAGCAGAATCGGGATTTGATGACAGACACGTTTAATCCCAAAACCTGTGCATTCCCAGAGTTAACATAGAAGATACATATACTTATCAAAATAATAAAAATCACTCCCATTATTACACACCTGATGGGTATATAACAGTAAGCCTCAACTTATACAGAAATAAACAAAACAAAACAAAACCCTGAAAGTTTTTACCCCAACAGAATCACTAATACAGGAGAAGTATAAAATTTGGAAAATCTCTAACTCTGTTATTTTCATATGGCAGACACAATCTCAAATCTAAGTTTAATGCGAGACTCACCTCTATGTTGGGATAGTCTGGATTCTTAAAAAACTGAATATATCCTAATCCAATCTCTAGGGAACAACTAGCAATCTGAAATCCATGGCTCGCCCTGGACCTAGACCAAACTAAACCATAATATTTCCAAACCTCCAAAGGTTCATGTATCTTCTGCCCTGGCATGCATATGGCCAGGCATATGGACTTTTATTGAACTTTATTATCTATATTTGTTACTTGTTTCATCAGTAATTCTCAACTTGGTTCTAAATCAAAGGCTTCAATAAAACAGTAAACTATATTCAAATACTTGTTTTGAATACTTACATGAAAATGTAACAACTAAATATTTGAAAAAAGATGACAAAGACTTTATAAAGATTCTTTTATACAGAAAGACAATCAAGGTGGGGATGGGGGTAGGGAGAAAGGAAAAGGTTGGCTTTGGCTACCACCAGTCTATAACCTATCTCAAAGTATCTGTCTGCACTGACCAAAATGTATTTAAGTAAAACCATATTTTCTAGTATAATTCATTGAATGGGTTAAAAAGAAAACTAACACAATCTGTGGTGAAGTTACAGACTTAACAAAATAACACAGAAAGAACTTCTCATCTTGCGTTTTCAACACTGGGTCATCTTGATATGTATCAAAAAAAAAAAGATGTTTGATTTTTGTTTCTACATTATTTTAAAAACAAGCTTAAATACAAGGACAATTTACATAGCACTTGGTACATGATGCAATGTACGATAAAACTTATTTATGTGTTGTTAAAATAGTGTTGGAAAACAGTTTAAAAGACCAAGAGAGAGATAAAGGCAGAGGAAAAACAAAACCATGCAGTGAATTATGAATCACTATATGTTCTTTTCTTCATATTCTTTTTTCTCTATTTTAGAAGTTAACCTTACTTCACAAATGTTTGCCTAAACCAATGTTCACAACTTCACACAAAATATCATTACACAAAAATTTTTAATATTTTTATACATTAGAGTGAACGCTATTTATTCTCAAAATTCTCTTACTTAGCCTAATTCTTCCATGGGAAACCAAATTCTTTATCTGTAGCCAAGTTCTTTTTTGAAGCAAACCAGCTAACTCAGTAAAGGGCTTAAACAGGATATAATACTAATACAATTTCTTACAGTTGTTTTATGTGTCAAGAATCAATAATGCCAAAGTAAGTGCATTTACAATGGTAATAACTTAAGATTTTTCTACACTTTAAAATCTTATTATATAATAGGCTTAAGTTTCTACATTTACACTCATTTAACTTAAGTTCTGTTGACATTTAAGTTCACAGAAATTGAAATAACGTTTAGTTACTAAGTACTATAAATAATAATACACAATGCTGATGAATACACATAAATTCTCATCCTTGTGTCAACTAGTTAAATATCTATATAGTAGTTCTGTAAAATCTTAATTGTAATTTATCATTAGGCTATCTAACTTTTAAAACAATAAAACCAACCTTATATTACAGAGATACAAAGTTATTTATTACCTACATTAAAAAGCAACTGGATTAATTTCTAAACCCATTATTCCCACGTGAATCTTTACAATACAGTGAAGAAAATGTGGGAAGACAGAAAATAATGCATGAAATACCATCAGGCAAATAGTTTATCATTTATTCAATTCACACAACAAATACTTACTGAATATCTACTGTGCACCAAGCATAATGCTAGATGCCAGAGATATAAAGGAGAGTTAAGACAGACAACATGGTCCCTATGTTCACAGTAATTAATCTTATAAGGAGATAGATCTTGATCAGATAACCCTATGATTGAGTACATTAAAAACAAACTGATATTAATGCAGTATGAAAAGGATCATAGCTGTATGAAAGTATTTAATACAGGAAACTGTTCCAAAGTAAGGGTTCAGCGAAGACTCCAGACAGAATAGAAGGGTTTCAAGCTGGGAACTGAAAGCTGAGAAAAATTAACAAGGACATGGAGATAAAAACAACCAGATAAAGACCCAGTAGTGGGAAGGAGCACAATACATTCCAGAAAGAGAAAGGACAGTGTGGCTAGATGCAGAGACCAAGAAAGGGAGTGATATAATAAGAAGCCAAAAAGAAGAGGGGCCAGATCATAGAAGAATTCAGGTCATTTAGGATTTTAGTCTTTATCCTAGTCTACTTTTCACTTTTGGAGTGAAAAATGTCTGTTTCTAATATAAGTTCTACTTGTGCAACATTTTTACAGGTAATGGAAACTTCACAAATAATTGTTTGAAGAATAAGCTAGAGTGGTCTTAAGTTACTTGAGGCAAAAATAGCTTTCTGTTTTTTTAATTAAATTCATTTGAAGATCATACAAGTGGGGGAAAAAAATCACCACCCGCTGAAAATAAATGACTTGTATCTAAAAAGTTGAGATGTTTTGCTCTGAGCTTTCTTCTGCTTCTACAGATTATTTTACTTTTAAAGTATAGTGGTCAAACTGAAAATAATATAAAAAGGGATCAATATCAAAAGACTATAATAGGAAACATTCCTTTCCAATTTTTATAAGCCTACTGAATTCCATCCTGTTATAAATACCATTTTCCTAACTATTCAGTCATTTTAAATTGTGGCCTGTCTTCCAACCAACAACATTAAATATTTAATAAAATAATGCAGTTAATATAGTTTAAAAATCTGCGGCAAAGCCCACCTCATCATAGTTATTAGAATTTTTAAATTTGTTTTACCATATGGTCCCTTACCCCTCTCCATATAATATTCAGCAACATAATTATATTCTTATTTCCTCATTCCTGGTAATTAATAAACATACTAACATTCAAAAAATAGTTACTGCTAATTTACTAAGGATAAAAATACTGGACTATGCACTGGGATTGAAATATGATTAAGATACTCTTTCTTTGATGATTTCTGAATATCAATATTCAACCTAGGATATAGGTAAAATATAACAAAATTCAAAACCCACACTGAAATAAGATCTCAATGTGATGGAGAGACTCAGCAATTTGGACTTAACTTATATTTCTTTGGTCAGCCATCACCTCTTATGAAAATCATTTAAAAGTAGAAATTAGTTTAAGAGACCAAAAGAGGCTGAGCTTCTAAGTTAACCAAAAGAAACAAAGTTTACACACATGCCCCTAGTCAACCCAAATATCTCAAAATATTTCTATACACCTCAAAAAATGGAAATTCAGACTTACAAAGACTTCACAGTTCAGATTTTCCTAGTTAAGTGTTTTCAAATGACCTATAAATCAGATTTGAATATTACATATAAGATATGAAATATGAAGTTTCTTTCTAAGTGACCCTTTTAATATTTTGTCATACCTGAATAAAATAGTTTTATAGTTTCCACTTAACTCACCTTCATCATTTATTATATTTTTCATCCCTTACTGTTCCATATAAACATTAAAAGTATAGATTCACAGTCAATCTAAACTTACAGCTATAGCTATTTTCTCTGATACCAACCAGTAAGAGAAAATTAGCGTAAGCATGGCAAAATCATGCTTCTCTGAGTGGTATTCTAATAGAACCTCAGCGTGGAAAGTAGCAAAAGAGAACAGAACACATAACAAGTAAACCTGAGAAATGAACTTCTGTCCCTACAAAGAAGCAATGCCATCCTTCTATCATATCCATCCATCCACTGATATATCTGTATCTATCTTTGCCTTTCTACTATATCCTAGGACTACATTTTAGTGATTGTATGTATTTGTACAGGCACTATACTTTAAATGAGGTATTCCCATTTAACGCATGTGGGGGGAGGAGGAATGGGGAAAGAGGAAGAGAAAGATTCAAAATGCCAGTCAAAACTTAAAGAGAAAGGACTCTCTGGCTACTTTTGGAGGATTTCAGGAAACCAACTCAATCCGAAAGCTGGTAAATAAAAGGAAATCTAGCATTTATTCTGCCTTTTCTGTATAAACTATACTGCATGAAAACAAAAAAAGTTGATAAGGAAAAGTTTTTACAGAAGTCCAACTAATAAACAAAGGAGGAATGATAAAATTAGGATAACACTATTTTGCAACCCCTAATAAAATAATGGATCAATCATCAATGGCTGCTAAATTCATGAGGGAAAAAGTTGATAGGGAACTTTACAAAGAATGGATTAGACCGACAGTAACTGAACCTAGCGATCAGTCTTATCACCACAGAGAGCAATCACCAGACATCATGCAAAAAGAAGGTACAATAATCTATAAAGTATTCTTTCAAAAAGAATTAAACCCAAGTCTGATCAGGCCTCTGAATTTAACTACCAGCTCATAAGAAACATAGGGGGACGGAGGAACACGCTAAATGACACAACAAAGATGCAATGAGCAAAATCCAAAATGTGAAAAATTCTGTGAGACAAATAACTTACTTTATTCAACAGATAAATTACAAGAGGGAAAAAGGACAGAAAGAGAAAAAACTATAGATTAAAAGAGATGTAAGAAATATATCAGTATGTGAACCTTGTTTATTAGATCTTGACTCAAGCAAACCAACTGTACAAAAAAGCAAGACTCTTTATTAGACAATGAGAAAAATGTGAATACTAATTGGACATTTAATTACATTAAAGAATTAATTTTCTGATGTGAGAGTGCTGTGGCTATATTAAAACAACAAAAAAGTGTCCCTACCTTTTTAGAGATGCATGCATAGGCACACATACATATATTTACAGATAAAGTTGATAAGATATACAGGAATTGCTTTGAAACAGTCTGGCAGAAAGGTGCAGGGAGCACTGATATACATGAAATAAAACTGACCATCATTAACTGTTGAAACTGGGTGGTGGGCACAGAAAGGTTCATTACAGTATTCTATTTTTATATATGTTTTTAAATGCTCATTTTAAAGTTTTAAAAAAAATAAAGAAAAAAGAATTGTCCATTGTAGACTGTAACCTCTGAGGCATACTTATGTAACATACTGATTGAGCCCACCTACACATGAGGCACTATTCCAGTTGCTAGAGACACAGATACAATAGAGAGACAAGCATTTTAAAATTCCCTACAACACAGCAACTGACAAATGAAATAGAATTATTACAGAATTGCTAACACAGAGGAAGAAGTAATTAGAAGCATATAATTCCAGAGATTTACTAATAGTAGTTGACAAATATAAACATGAACGATAAGCAAATGGGGTTTTTTTTGGTAATCACCTCCCATTCTTTCCTCTGCTGATCCCTAGTTCTCCAATATTAAGAAAGTAGTAAATCAAAATAAAAATATTATCTACTTGCTTCCTCTTTTCTGCACATTGATTTTTATATTATTTGGCAATTTTTGGTTTCCTTTTGTTAAGACAGCTTAAAATTAAAATTATGACAAATACATCTGGCTACTACTCTCGTTATTATTTAACTTTGTTACAATAAAATAACAAGAAGCATTTAATTAAAGTAAAAGAAAACTGAGCAAAGTTAAGAAAAAAACTTATTAAACAGTAGCTTGAGAATGTTCCATGTAGTCATGAATATCAAGGCCATGACACATGGCCTTCTATAAAAACATAGGTAATAATGATAAACTACTAAATTTAAAATTGGCATGTTGTGCTAGCCCAATAAATACTATTCCTTTCCTACAAATCAGAAACTATATGACAGAATTATAAACAGACTTCTTTTAAAACTTAGTTTGAAATCTCATACTTAAAAGATTAAACTATTATAAATATCAATACCTATTTATATACATATACATTTATAAGCAGTGGCTTAAACACTTCGAAATAAAATATAAAAATATAACTTTACAATTGTCCTTTATTATTTTTTAAAGATTTATATTTTTAAAGGGTCTTTCAAACTAATAAAATACTAAAACTCTCTTGACTATTATTTTAGTGTAATTGAGCACTGGGTAGGTAATGCTGCAAGAAAGCACTATGAAATATATATATAACACAAAGAAATTAACAGATATTAATTATAGAATGAGTCATTCTATTTCATGAAAAAAAGAAGAGACCAGTCACCAATTTCCAGGTCACAATAGAGAGAAGCAAGTAACATTAGATGGAAATAAGACATTGTTTAATAGAAACACAATTTTGAGTACACCACCTAGTTCTTCATGAAGAACTTTCAAGTTCAAAAAAATATGAAGGAAAGAAACGAAATACAGAGAGCAGTTGTAAACCACTGTAAAGCTCATATTGGGAGAAAGGATTAAATACACAGACTCTTGTTAGGGAATAACAATGTGAGGTGTTACTCAATGTATCGTCTCTGATTAGGCAGAAATATTTTGGTCTGTGGTTATCTCTGAAAATATCCAACTCCGAATTCTCTAACAACCCAGTTCAACCCTACACTCCCACGTGCTGAATATTCAAATAGAAGCAACCAACATAAAGGCCAAGCCTCTACACAGAGATGAGCAGAACACTGGGCAATGCAGCCTGGGTATCACTATTGCTTTTTCAATTATTCTGCCAGCAACAGAAATCTACCTCTATTTCAGGAGGCAAAATTTGTTAAAGATGATCATCAGGTATTGCATCCTTAGAAAACTGACCACCTACAATAGCAATGAAGAAAGAAAATCAGATGAATGAAGCACAAGTGAAAGAGAGATTCACTTGCCACAAAAAGTGGAGCTGAAGTATTCAATATCAGTTTCTCATAAACTAAAGAATAAATAACAGACCCAACCATGAAGAGGCATATGGCCCTAGTTCAGTCAAGGCCCAGAAATCTGTCCTTTTGATTTATATTCTTTTCATTACACAGCACTACCTTCTCTCAATGATGTCTTAATTAGCCCATTACTAAAACAACTGCATTTACTGAAGACACTGGGCAAGCAGGTCAGATGTGTACATCCCAATCAGCTTGTTCAGTGACCCCAATAGAATCTGGGATAGAGCCACTACCTCATTTGCCCAAGGTCACACATTTTTCCAGGCAGAGTTAGCTCTAAAAGAACTCACAGGCTTTGCTTTCCCAGAAAAACAAAATTCTCTCTAAAGCCCAAACACTCAGATAAGCATGTTCTCTTCACAGACACCAAAGTCTAATTTGGCTGCTGTTTCCCACAGATTTTGTCCATAGGAATTCCATGCTAGTCTTCTTGTTCTGGGTCCATAGTATACTCTACAGTTCCACCAATCTAAGATCACAACCTGTGAAATTAGAATGTCCTCAGTCCCTTTCATAAAACTATCTTTCTTTTGAAACATTTATGTATCCTAAAAAGCACCCTGTTTCTTCTTAAATTTCACATTCAGACTATTAACACAAATGAGTGTTCATTCAAAGATAACATATTAAACTTCTATTAAATCTATTATGTTGTTTTTATAACTGTTTCCATATACCTTTTCAATACTTAACAGTTCATTTATATACTAACACATATATTTTCTGTCAAACTATCTAGAGTCTCATCAAACCATAAAAACTTTGAGTGAGTAAATTTTACCATACAAATACTTTACCAATAGCACATCATACAAAATATATACTCTTCTTTAAATTATGTGAAATGTTATTTGGTTTTTCTCTATTCTTCCTAATATACTATCTTTCAACTGTATCCAATCCTGAAAATAACTTGAAGAAATGCAATATATATGAACCAAATCAAAACAAACTCAAAAGGCCATCTCACTAAAGCAACATATCCTTAATATCATTTGCTCCAACAACTACTGCAGAAGTTTTTTAAAAGTATCTATAAAATAGTACCATAACATAAATGTGGTATACCTCCAAACATGAATTATGTTAAAATAATTTCTTAAATTTAAATAACACAGAGTAGATTGCTAAAAGCAATTAAATGACAACCAATTATTTCATATAGCAAAAATGACATCTCTTTATTAAATGCCAGGTATTCAATTCTATCAACAATTGTCCTGCAGAAGTCATAAATAAATGAGAACAGTATCTACCTGAAAAATGTTCTGAGAAACTTACCATCATTTTGGCTCTTGCCCTTCATCTCCTCTTTCCATGACGGGATGGTGTTCAAGGGAACATAGTCCCTTAGGTATTCTTTGCGTCTCTCCTCTACGGTCATCTTCAGCAAACGTTCTTGCAAAATAAAAGCAGAATCTCCATTTGTATTTAACTTTTAAGTTCAGAAATTATTTTACAATTTAAATATTAACCACGTTAAACTAACCAAAGAATTGGTGTGGGCTTGAAGAATACCAAAATCAAATCTAATGACTCCGTATTTGAGTGTTAAAAGGTGTCAAATTAATACTATATTAGTAGGGGGAAAAATAAGATCTAAGCCTGATGAGGAAGACATTCTTGTGATAGTCCAAGAAAGAAGTAAACTCTTTCAAACATCTACTGACAGTCTGCTATGTGCCAGGTGATATGTTTATACACTGCAGGTACAAAGGTGACCTTTAACTTTGAGGAGTTCACAAGACAAAAGAGGATACGGATAAGATAAAAAATAATAGCTACATAAATAAAATACAAAATCTTAAGACAAATAAGTACAAATGCTAACAGCACAAGAAAAGCAGCCACCAAGATATTTCCTTAATTCTACAATGCCATCAACAATAAAAGTGCCCTTTCAATTAATAATACCATTGTGGAGGTGATATAAACAATACTTAAGTATAAATCTTGATTATAAGATTAAAACATCTTAAACACTTAGAAGTAACAATAGTTGATGTTGTTTATAAAGAACGCACTGTGTGCCAGGTACTTCACATGTATAATTTTATTAAAATAATCTTCCCAACACTCAGCAAAACTGATAGCATTATTATCCTGATTTTGCAGATAGGGAAATGAAGCACATCAAAGTTCAGTAGTTTGTCCAAAGCAAGAGAGCTTTCCATTAAAATCCACTCAGATATCTCCATTAGTAAAAAACTATAGCCTATACCGTTAGCCACTACACTGTACTACCTTCTCAAGAAAAGCTCCCCAAAGGAGGTGACATGTATGCTCGTTCCTGAAGGACAGGTAGAATTCTGCCATGAAGAGGTAAGAAATAAGGATATTTCAGACTAGTAGAGCAATGTAAACAAAGATAAGGAGATACGAATAGTTTAATGAAGCTGCAAGATATGTTACGAGGAGGGAAAGTGGCCACAGAATTGAAAAGTAACTAGAAACATAAATTAAAACAAAAATGTACAGGAATCTGTATACTATGCCGAGCCGCTTAATCTTATTCTATAAAGTACACCACTAATATTCAAAGTTAACTATTCATATCCTAGAAGGTACATAAAATGATCCACTAGGATACTGGGGAAAAAAACTAAAAAATTCTATTTATTTCTAACCTAAGGAAATAAATTAGGTTTATTTACAAATAAATTAAGATTTTCTAATATTCAATATATAAACTGACACTGGCAACCTCACTCATTCTGTATGTCAGCTGTCATGTATCATATATTTACCAAAGGTCGCCACAAGTAGAGCAATTGACAGTCATACTCTCACTCTCCAATTCTCTTTCAGCATATTACAAAGTACTGTAGTTTAGATGAATGGATTTAAGGACAGTATCTAGTTTTAGGTAATCTAACCCTCATAAAATAATCACTTTAAAAGATTCTTTCACAGAAATAAACTGCAGAAAGTATTAAGGTAAGCACAAGTGAAAAAATGTTGGGCAACCAACATTTCTCCCTGCTCCTAGAACTGGCTTTTCTTCAGCCACAACAGGAGATCAAAAAAAAAAATTTTCATCGGATGTGATATATTCAAATCACAATACTACAATACTCAACACTATATTGAATTTAAGATGCCTAGGCCATTCAAGTTGAAAACAAGAATCTGGAACTCAGGAAAGATCTAGCCTAGAGATTTGGAAATTATAACCTAAAATTCTAGGCCTACAGGAAATTCATTGGGGAGGGTAAGACAGGGGACCAAACCTCAAACAAACAACATTTAGGGAGTGAACACAAAGAGGAAAAAACATGAAATAAAACTTAGATGTCACTGAGGGTACAAGGTGAATCAGGGTCCCACTGACGTGGAAACCAGCAGAGAAAAGAGTTTTAATGAGGAGAAAAGGGGAAATCTTGTCAATTGCTACAGGAAGATCAGAAAGAATGAAAATTAATAAGCCATTGCTTTTTATCAACTGGGTCAAGAACAACACTGGAAAGAGAACAAAATGGTTAACAGAGCTGTGTGGATTCTAACACCAAATCATGTAAATCTATGTGATCTTGTATTACTTAATCTCTCTATGGCTGGCTCAGTTTCTTTTTCAGGTAGTTGGTAGGTATTATTCCCAACTTACAGATGAGGCAACTAAGACAGAGAGGTTGAATAACTTACCTAAGGTTCCACAGCTAGTAAGCAGTACAACTAGGATTCAAACCCAGGCAAATGGTGTTCTAAGCTCTTGACCTTAAAATACACTACCTCACAGGGTTGTTGTGAGAATTAAATGAGATAATCCAAGTAAGTTACTTAAAATAGTGCTGGGCACACAAACAGGACTCAAATAGTAACTATTTTTATATTAGTACCATCATCATTGTTATTACTGAATGATTTTAGGAACATTAGTTTCCTTGGAGCATAACTTGAGATCCAGGAGAATTTAAGGGACCGAGGAAAAGAAGGAAAGTGAGAACAGCAACTCCAAGGTGAAGCCCTGTGGAAGGAAGGCTACCTTCCTTGATCGTTGTTATAGGATGAGGAGAGGAACTCAAAGACACTGAGAAACTAAACATACCCAAAAGAGAATAAATGATAGTACAAGATATCAAATAATACAGATGAGATAAAGGGCACAAGCAGAGGGGTTAATCCTTAGAAACAAAGATGAAAAGTGCTTCCTCTAAAAAAGGAAGAAAGCTGAAAGAACAACAGACATGTAAAGAAACAAAAGAGACTACGGAGGAAAGTGTTAGGGCTGTTCATGTTATATGACATGTATTTTCTCCATGAATTAAAAGGCAATGTCATCTGTTTTGTATAGGAACTTAAGGTCTTAATGAAATAGGAAACTTGAAGAGAATGGCAAATTTGAAATAATCACACAGAGGAGGAAAAGTGATGACTAGTGTTTACCAAAGCACTACTGAAAAAGCTCAGATCACTAATATGGAAATACGGCAATATCAACGATCAGGGTGAAAGATATTACGGAGCAACTTGTACTTTCAGTAAGTGTCAGAAGTACATATGGGAATGCAACCTGGCCTCTGTCATTCCATTTACTTAAAAGTTTAAGTGTGGACACTTAGGAAAAAAACAAGATGAATAATAAGACAATAAGGTAAAACACTGAGATAATTTAACTTTCAGTACTTGAAATGATAATACACATTGAGTGGTTTTGAATTAGGGCACAAAATATTAAATCAACACCGTTTATTTAACCGTGGACTTGAGAATTCCTTAGTTATTTAAACGATGAAACATACTGGGGGGCACAGTCATATATATAGTTTCTTCAACTTTACACAAAACTTTTCCTTAAAGAATGTTTCACCTTTGCAGATGTACTTATTAGATGGTATACTGAGTTAAAATATGTTTACAGAATGCCTTGACATTTCAATGAGGTGGGTAAGCCTTCCTTCAGATTTAAATAACAGTTACAAAAATATGATACCACCCTCTCCAGTACAATTCAGAAAAAGGTCACGCTTTCCATCAGCTTCTTAATACTAACTACTGTCCTGGAAATCCTCACCTCCTTCTTGATGGTATAACATATGTATATATATATGTTTATTGAAGTATAGTTGATTTACAATATTATACTTTACTAAATATTCCAAAAATAGATATCCTGATAAGACGCTGACACTTACTCTAAAAAGTCTTCAAGTCACAATAACTTTCTCTTTTAATGCAAAAATAGGTTAGTTTTGGACAAGAGAAAAATTTACTTTGTTAACTGCCTTCTTTAATTGTGCATTTGCTTCTCTGTTTAGATAATATTAATTTGGTAATATTTTCCCCTATTATTAGAAGTAAAAGAAGAAAAAAAAATCAAGACATTAAAGTTTTAAAAATGCTTGCTTATGAAAGTCCAACAGTGTAGATGTTAAATGAAGGAACCATTACAACATTGTTACTTTAGGAACATTATTATGACAGAAAAATATAATAGTTCTTAAGTAATCACTATAATTTCATCAATTATTCATGTATTGAAAACAATCTCCATGTTTTCCACTATTTTGCCTTCATTATTATCAATAATACAAACCTAACATTTCAAGACCATCAATAAAAATGGGCATAAAAGATTTTTCAGTGCTTACAAGGTGAATCCTTGTTGAAACTCAAATAACTTCTATTGCGAAAACAAAGCAAAACTATTTTACGCTACTTTATATATCAGCCTATTATTCTCAACAACATTTGTTTTGCGACACCAAAATTTAGTTCTATATATGTCCATAATCATTAAAACATAATTAAATGGCATACAGTCTGTCAACATTTAAAGACCATTTTAATTGGGTCATTCAGTTATACTATGTTAAATCTTCCCAGTAGTTAATGTGAAAAAAAGTCCCTCCTCATCCCCTTCCTCATGCATTGTTTTAAGTAGGCCCCTACATAAAGGATTTTTTTTCCCATATTCATTCCCTTTCTTTCATCCACTGTTTGGCCTTATTTATAAAGAACAGCAGTTGCAATAAGAATCCACAGATTTTAAAGAACTATTATCAAGGAAATTAACTTTCACTCTAGTCGCCCCTTTATCCTTGTTCTATAAAAAAGATGAGATACTTAGGAGAGATTTGCACTTCCCTCACTCGACCTCACTCCGGATACACAGCAGTAGCAATGAGAATACTTTTTACTACATTTCTGTACAATCAGCTGCTAAAGAATTTTTTTTAAAAAAAGAAAAAAAAAGGAAAGATAAAAGGAAGTAAGGAAGGAAGGAAGGAAGGAGAAAGAAGAAAGAAAGAAAGAAAAAGAAAGAAAGAAAAGAAAAGAAAAGAAAAAACTACAGAGACTCAAGTTTTACCTTGGAATGTTACCTAACTATGATGCCAGAGAAAAACAGGGAGGGAGATGGAGAAAAGAGGGTTGGGTCGCACACCTCTGTGTCTCATCGACATCAGCGTCACCGTCAACCTGGCTGATCTGGATAAGCTTTGATCTGCAGGAAACTCAGGGATGGGCTCATTCACAGAGAGCGACATCAGTCTCACACTCTTACTCGGAGCAACTTCAGACTATGAATGGGGATGGAATCTAGAGGAAGTCACTGCAGAGAAAAGCCCATTCTCTGACTGCACTTAGCCTCGCGGACAAGACCCGCTCGTTTTAGGTTCCCCCAGAGACCCAGGTTCCAAAAGTCACACTGCGGCGCAGAAGCAGGGGCCCTGGCTGAACACCCGAAGGTGGTGACGCCCAGCCAGCGGATGGGCAGGAGACAGGGGACAGAGGCGAGGGGTGAACGTCTGAGGCTCGGCGGGCGCGGAGCAGCAGCAGCAGCAGCTGCAGCCGGGTTGCCAGCTGGCGAGCACGTATCCGCGGGACACCCGGGCCGGGAGTCCGAAAGTCCCAGCTGGGGTCCAGGGACAGACTGCGGGGGCCTGAACAAGTTGTACGGAGCCCGCGGGCCGCCGCGCGGCGGGCCGCGCCGCTAGCGGGGCGAAGGTGACCGGGCGCGAAAGGCGGCAGAGAGGGGCGTGCGCCCCACACGTGCGCTAGCGGCAGGTACCCGGGGGCGGCGCGTGCACGCCGGCGTGCGCGCGCGTACGCGCGTGTGTACACACGGACCCGCCAAGGAGGCGGCGCCAGGGAGGCGGCACCGGCCAGCCGGGCGCGAGGCGGGAGCGGGGCGGAGGGCGCCGCGGCACACACAGCCCTGACTCCCGTCCCCACCCCACCCCACCCCCGCCCCCCGGGACTCGACGGGTCGGTTACCTTTCTCCTCTCTCCACACCTTTTTCTTCTTGTTGCTGGGGTACATGTTGCTGTGGGGGTGGCTGGCTTTAAGCTGCAAGTTCCCCAGGCTCACGGGCAAACAGGGTGTATGCGGAGTAGGAGGGGTGGGAGGGGGCGCTCGGGAAGGAAAAAGTGGAAGAGACTCCGGGTCCCGCGCCGCTCGTCGCTCTCCAGTCGCCGCCCTCCTCCCTCAGCACGCACTCGGTTCCGGCTGCCACCCGCCTCAGCCCCGCGGCCGCCACCACAGCAGCACCTCAGAGCCTGTCAACTAGGTCACGCCTCGCGCTAACCTAACACCCGCGCAAGCCCCGCCTCCCAGCCGCTAGCCAGCGCCGCCTCCCATTGGCTGCACCGCCCGCCGCTCTCCGCGTTCCAGCTACCGCGCGCCCCGACTTCGGCCCCAGGGCGCACGCGCAGGCGCAGGCTCGGGCCCGACGCCGAGGACGTTGGGGAGCTGTAGGGGGCGGAGCCAGGGCTCGAGGGGGCTGGAGGTGGCTCACGAGTGGGGCGGGGCGTGGGGCGGGGCGTGGAGAGGCCCCGCGGGAGCACCGTGAGGCGCTGGGAAAACCCGAGGGCGTGGCCTACAGGAAGGGCCAGGTGCACCAGGTGATTGCGCGCTGACTGGGAAAAGCTGCCTCAGGGCCTGGAAGAAGTGGAAGTGGGAGGAGATGTGAGTCAACACGAATTGTATACTTTCACTGTCACCGCCCCGTCTGGACGGATTTTACCGGATAATCTGAAGCTTTCCTCTTGGTGGGCAAATATAACCGAAAGAAGTGAAAGGATTAGGAAATGGTTCCAGACCATATACAATCAGCTCCTTGACCTTGTAGTAAAAATTACGTATTTCACTCGACTCCGGTGAAGTCTGGAAAGAACAAAAGTAAACTGAACTACTCAAGGGTTTAAGAACCGGGAAGTAGTGGGCAACCAGAACCTTATACTGGAAACAGAAAGAAGTCACATCAAAGTAAGTTAAAGTGGGTGTTAACCAGAGCCCGTTATCTTATCGGTTTTATTCCCCCACCAGTTGCTTCAGTCAAGGCGCTAGTCTAAAGGGCTCGCTTGAATCTGGGCAATGCTAGTCTGCAGGTGATCTGAAAACCCGGTTCCGTTCGAGTCCACCATAGGAGTAGGGTGACCTAGAATTTAGAGAAATTTTGGTAACCCCATCCCCAAATTTATGGTGTTTCTAAATATCAGACAACGCTGATTTGGTGGATGTGGTGAATCCACATTTATTTGACAATTGGGGTGCTGTGTTATATGTGTTGTACTTAAGCCAGGTGTGTAAGAGCAAATAATTATTTGGAACACGTTTTAATAATAAGAGGAAAAAAAGGAAGAAAGGGGGGGCCCTTAAGAATTGTAAAGAATGAAATGTTTTGAGTAACAGGACACTCTCATGAGGATGATTAATAACATAGTAAGATAATTTTGTTAATTTTGACATTGTTTCTGCTTCTGTTTTTCTTTTAATGCTGTGAAGTACATAAAAATTTGTTTGAGAGAAATAGGGAAAGCTTCAAGAAGGAAGTGACATTTGAGCTAATAATGAAAATATGCACTCATTTGTTGGCAGTGGAAATAAAAGCGGGACTCTAAGGCACATTACCAAGGTAGAATCAATAAAAATTGGTAATGAAATAGATTTTGGGAAGAGAATAAGAAAGAGAAAGAATCTAGTGTTTCACGGTATAGTTGAGGAAAATAGCAATATTAATAATATTTGGCAATACAGGAGCAGTTTCAGATTTCACGGGAAAGATACTGAGTCCTTAGTTAGAAATGCAAAATGTAAGGTGTGCAGGAAAGTGCATTATACTGGGCACCTTCTCTTCTGCTTACAACAGAGAAGCTGTTTCCACCCCAACCCAGAGCCAGTCCTTCCACCTGTGCTTTCTTTCTTTTTTTTTAATAAGTTTATTTATTTATTTATTTGTTTATTTATTTATTATTTGTGGCTGCATTGGGTCTTTGTTGCTGTGCGCAGGCTTTCTCTAGTTGCGGCGAGCGGGGGCTACTCTTTGTTGCGGTGTGCAAGCTTCTCATTGCGGTTGCTTCTCTTGTTGCGGAGCACAGGCGCTAGGCGTGCGGGCTTCAGTAGTTGTGCCACATGGTTCAGTAGTTGTGCCTCGCAGGCTCTAGAGCGCAGGCTCAGTAGTTGTGTTGCACGGGCTTGCGGCATGTGGGATCTTCCCGGACCAGGGCTCAAACCCGTGTCCCCTGCATTAGCAGGCAGATTCTTAACCACTGCGCCGCCAGGGAAGTCCCCCACCCGTGCTTTCTTAGAAGCACTGCATTACTGATTATCCTTTATCTCATGTTGACTCAAAGAAATGGGACCATCCATCAACTTTTAAACTTTCTCAGGTTTCTCCCATGTTAAAATAAATAAAATAAAAATAAATACAAATGCCTCCTGTGATCCCACACTCCTACTTCTAAGGGAAGTTCTTTCCAAAGTAACTTCCTCCTTTCCAAAATGTTGTGTCAATTTTCTTGTATCCCACTTTCTGCTCTTCAGTCCACTCTAATCTGGGTTCTATCCTATACATAAACTGAAACGGCTGTTACTGAGGTAATCAATGGCCTTCATGTGATATTTAATGGACATTTTTCAATCTTCCTCTTACAAGATCTCTCAGCAGCATTTAATAGTATTAACCTCTTATTCCTCCTGACAGCATTCTTTTCCTTTAATTTCATCAGCCTTTTGAGTTTCCTCCTGTCTGGTCATTCCTTTAGAGCCTCCTTTGTTGGCCCGTCTTCCTTTTCAGCCATTACATTTTGGAGTTCATTCTTTGAATAATTTCATCCATATTCATGGCTTCAGTTATAACTATAATTCTCAACCAGGGGCAATTCTGCCTCCCTTGGGGACATTGGCAATGTCTGGAGACATTTTTGGTTGTCACACCTGAGGGAAAAATGCTACTGGCATTGAGTGAATGTAAACCAAGGATTCTGCTAAGCATCCTACGATGCACAGGACAGTCCCCTGCAATAAAGAATGTCAATACTGCTGAGGTTGGAAAATCCTGAGTTACATCAATGACTCCCAAATTTATTAACTACAGGAAAGTTTTCTTACCCCTCTGCCCTGAATCTAGAGTTATCTTGTCAAATGTGATCAGATCATTTTACTGTTGTAAATCATTCAGTGACTTTGTGGTGGACTTTACCATGGATTGAACTGAGTTCCCCCAAAATTCATATAGCCCACAATGTGCTTATATCTAGATATAGGGTCTTTAGGAAGTAATTATGGTTAACTGAGGTCATAAGGGTGGGGCCCTAATCCAGGAGGACTGTGGCCTTATAAAAAGGAGAAGAGTTCACACTCTCTCTCTCTCTCCCCTTCCCTCTGACTCCCCCAATCTAACTCCACTGTCCCCCATCATGTAAAGACCCAGTGAGAAGGCAGCCATCTGCAAACCAGGAAAAGGGTCTTCACAATAAGCAGACCATGCTGTACCCTGATCATGGACTTCCAGCATCCAGAACTGTGAGAAAACTAACTTCTGTTGTTTAAGCCACCCAGCGTGTGGTATTTTGTTATGGCAGCCCAAGATGACTAACACAGCCTTATAAAAACTGAATCATTTAGGAGTGACCATCTACCAATTCTGCTTTACCTTATACCATGCTCCACCCCCACCACCCATCTCTATTTCCAACCATAGCAGCCCTTAAAGCTTTTCAGTTCCTTGAACATATCTTATTCTCACCACATGGCCTTTTCACATGTTTATCACTATACCTAGGACATGTTTTGCTTAGTTAACCCATTCTCATTCTTCAGAGTTTAGCTGGCAAAATTCACTCCCTGGCAAAGACCTTCCTGATTCTGACCCCACCTGACCTCTACGTACAGCTTCCTCTTCTGTGTCCTCAGTACTCATTCATTTTCCTATAAAGCACTTTTTATAGTTTTTAATTATACATTTATTTTTGTGATTATTTTATTAATATTTGCCTTTCACTCTAGACTTACAAACTCTCTGAGGACGGGAAACATATCTTGTTGCTCACTATCCACAGAAAATGCACAATGCTTGGCACATAATAAAAATTTATTGAATAAATGAAAGTTAAGTGAGCATCCGTAGAGAAATGCTGGCAAAACTAAGGGAGAGCACATGACACCAAAATGGGAGACCCTAATTTAATGCGAAGACCAAGAGAGGAACTAACAAATAAAATTAATGAACACCTCAAAGAGCATTACCATTCATCTTTAGCATATAGCAGATTTTCAACACGTAAATGAATGAGGCAGGGAGTGGTAGAAAAAGAATGAGAAGTTGTGTTCAAAAGTGTAAAAAAGTAACTGCAATTCAATTTTCAGAGAAACCAATAATATGTTTTCAAGAAGATGTTTATGGTCAGAAATGTCAGATGTCTCACAGAGATCAAGTAAGATAAGAACTGAGAAAAGATAATTGGTTTTATAGTCTATGTAAATTAGTGAAAATAAAAAAAAAGTAGTTGAATAAGTGAGAGGCAACAAGTCAGAAGCAGTGATTAAGGAGTATTCTTTCAAGATGTTTAGAGACTAAGGGATAAGTAGAAAAGATAGCAGTAGCAAGGATACGAGAGTCAAGGGAAAATTTTTCTAGGAGAGGTGGAATGAAGAGTTTTTAAATTAAGAAGAAGATTGGTACAAAAAGATTGAAACAAAAAGAGAAAAAGAGATAGAAAGAGAGAAGAGAAAAGAACAAATGTTAGATAGAGTGAAGTACCAGAGAAGGTAAATGTGGATAGAATCAAAAGTGAGAGAAGTTTGGATTTAGAATATAGGAAGTGCATTTCATCTTTTGGGATGAATTAGGAAAAAAAGAACAGATGGAGATTCAAAAATGTTTTTTTAATAAAAAGGAAGGAAGTCGAGGCAATGTAGGTCAAATGGCCTCAGTTTCTGTGAAAATAGGAAGCAAAATCATCTGCTGGAAGATGCTGATAATTCTGGATCCAAATGGGGACTGGAAAAAAAGATTGGAGAATGTTTAATGGATGATATTAAGAGTTTAAATAAATTTTATTTAGATACTTTTTTAAAGTACAGAAGTTGGGACAGTTCTATTTTGAAGTCTCTTGGTGAGAGGAAAAGATATTAGGGACACTGGTAGACTGAATAACAGTCCCAAAGATCTCCAGGACCTAATCTCTAGAACCTATGAATGTTACTTTATTTGGCAAGAGGAACTTTGCCAATATGACTGAGGATCTTGAGATCAGGGGATTATCTTGTATTTTGGTGGTGCCTAAATGTAATCGCAAGTGTCCTAAGTGGGAGACAGAAGGAGATTAAACCACAGAAGGGGAGAAGGCAAATGTTGATTGTGCACAGATTAGAGTGATGTAGCCACAAATTGAGAAATGTGGGCAGCCACTAAAAGCTGGATGATTGTAGGCAAGGAATGGATTCTCCCCTGTAGCCCCCAGAACCAATTAGATCTGCTCTTAATTTTAGTCCTGTAAGAATCCTTTTGGACTTCTGACCTCCAGAACTGTAAGACAATACATTTCTGGGGTTTTTTTCTGTTATTTTTAACCCACTAAATTTGTAGTAATTTGTCACAACAGCAATGAGAATACAGGGAGTAAACCTAAAAATTCAAGGCAATAAATACATCTGTTTCTGAAGTAATTACCTGAACACACTGTAAAAGTTGGATATATTTTAGGTATGATTTCTCTACTAGCTCAATTCTTTGGGTATTGTTAATATTGCAATACTTTACCTAATATTCATTTTGATTTCTGGTCCTAGCCTTAAGGGTATTCATTCATAAAATGCCCATATATTTTAGGATAGTAAAGAAGGCATTTTTAAACACCTTTTAATGAAAGTTTAATGAAACACCCTTTTTTTAAAACATCTTTATTGGAGTATAATTGCTTTACAATGTTGTGTTAGTTTCCCTTGTATAACAAAGTGAATCAGCTATATGTATGCACATATCCCCATATCCCCTCCCTCTTGCGTCTCCCTCCCGCCCTCCCTATCCCACCCCTCTAGGTGGTCACAAAGCACGGAGCTGATCTCCCTGTGCTATGCAGCTGCTTCTCACTAGCTATCTGTTTTACACTTGGTAGTGTATATATGTCAATGCTACGCTCTTACTTTGTCCCAGCTTACCCTTCCCCCTCCCCGTGTCCTCAAGTCCATTCTCTACGCCTGCATCTTTATTCCTGTCCTGCCCCTAGGTTTATCAGAACCATTTTTTTTTAAGATTCCATATATATGTGTTAGCATATGGTATTTGTTTTTCTCTTTCTAAAATGTAATTGATGACTGGGATTTGTTTGTCTTGGTCCTAGTAAAATGTCAGCAGTTCCTTACCTGAACAGAGTATAAACATTTTCACCAAGATGGGGACCAAAGCAGACTTGGTCCATATGTTTCCTGTCCACCATAGCCTTGAGATCTTAGATTAAAGGATGATGTCAGGTTAGTTAATTGTGTTTTCACATAATTGCAGCTTGCATCTCTGGAGGTACCATAAAAATAAGAATTTCCAGCAACTCTGAACAGAGTTCAGAGAGCAACTCCTACCTATTTCAAGCCTACCACTTATCTCTCACCAGAGAAGTGACAAACTAGATATGGTTCCTTCCCCACAGCCTGCTCTCTCCATCAGCTGCCTTCATTCCCCATTGAAAGGAACTTCCTGGCAGCTCATTGGCCCAAGAGTAAAGAAATTGTTGCTTAGCAACCAAGTCCTGACCCCTACAGACCTAAAAAGAGGAAGCCTGTGGGCCAGCCACCTAGTTCTGCCTGTGTTACAGTAAGAAGGAGCTGCTTAGGAGAAAATGAAGCCCTTGTCCCTGCTAATAGAGATATTGATAATTCTTGGGGTCACAATTAAACGTAAGTTTTTCTGTCCTTATGGTTCTCTATGGGGGGTTTTAGCACTAAGGGTGGAAGCTGATTAGAAAATCATATGTAACTTCACAATATTCCTAATTAACACTACTTTTGGATAACTACTTTAAAATATTCAATTAGGATAAATAGTAATGATACTCTCATTTAGGACAATATGTGGGAAGGATGTGTGTGTGTGTGTGTGTGTGTGTGTGAGAGAGAGAGAGAGAGAGAGAAAGAGAGAGAAGGAGTGGGGTGGGGGAGATTGAGCAAATCTATGAGAAAAGGCTTGCAGTAATTTTTATAGAGTAGAGATATTTGAGACAGGTTAAGTTTTGTTAAATCTAGAATATCATGAAGATCTAGTTCTAGAACTTTAAATGAAAAGTATAGAACTCAAAGAGTGGTAAAGTGCTTTAATTTATATTCCTATAGTCTCTTATAATCTTTCCACAATAGCAATTCTACTTTCAAAGTTTCCATGATTCCTAACTAATTACTATCTTAAAATGGAAATTATTTTCCAGTCTTGTTTCTCTGGCCGTTTAATGAGTTAATTTTTACCCAATCCTCAGATAATTTGCTCATCATGAATTTAACTTAAGGAATATTTATTTGCATTTAACCCAGGAATGCAAGGTTGGTATAACATCTGAAAGTTAGTTAATGTAACACACCACATCAATAGAACAAATGACAAAGACCACATGGTCATCTCAATTGATGCAGGAAGAGCACTTGACAAGTCAACTTCCCTTTTGTATAAAAACACTCAACAAACTAGGAATAGAAGGGAACTTGTCAACCTAATAAAAGGCATCCTCAAAAAACTGACACCTAATATATTTAATGGTGAAAGACTGAATGCTTTCCCCCTATGGTCCACCTAAGATCAGGAACAAGACAAGGATGTCTACTCTTGCCATTCCTATTCAGCATTGTACTGGAGGTTCTAGCCAAGGCAATTAGATAAGAAAAAGAAATAAAGATTGGGAAGGGAGAAGTAAACCTATCTGTATTTACCAAAGACATGATATTATACACAGAAAATCCTAAGGTATCCACTAAAAAACTATTAGAGCTGATAAATGAGTTCAGCAGGGTTGCAGGATAAAAGACTAATAGACAAAACTTGATTCTATTTCTATACCATCACAGTAAACAAACCAAAAATGAAATTAACAATTTCATTTACAATAGCATCGAAATAGATAAAGTGCTTAGAAATAAATTTAACAAAAAAGTACAGAGCTCATACTCTGAAACTGCAAAAATTGTTGAAAGAAATTAAAGAAAACTTCAATAAATGAAAATACTTCCCATGTTCATGGATTGGAAAATTTAATATTGTCAAGATGGTAATACTCTCCAATTTGATCTACAGATTCAATATAATCCCTATCAAAATCCCAGCTTGCTTCTTTGCAGAAATTAATAAAACAATCTGAAAATTAATATGGAAATGAATGTTCTTCTTGAAAAAAAAGAATAAAGTTAGAAGACTCACACTTCTCAATTTCAAAACTTACTACAGAACTACAGTAATCAAGACAGTGTGGTACTGGCATGAGGATAGACATATAGATCAATAAAATATCATTGAAAGTTCAGAAATAAATCCTCACATTTATTGTCAATAGATTTTTGGCAAGGATGCCAAAACATTGAGTTAATGGGAAGGGGAATAATAATTCTTCAACATATGGTGAGGGCATCTGGAAAGCCACCTATCTCATACTAGCTGGACACCTACCTCACGCTGTATATAGAAATTAATTCAAAATGTGTCAAAGACCTAAATATAATAGCTAAATCTTTAAAACTCTTAGAAGAAAACATAGACATAAATCTTTGTGACCCTAGATTAGGCAATGATTTCTTAGATATGCCACCAAAAGCACAAGCAAAAAAAAAAACCAAACTGGATGTCATCAAAATTAAGCACTTTTATGCTTCAAAGGACATCATCAAGAAACTGAAAAGACAACCCACAGAATGGGAGAAAATGTTTGCAAATCATACATTCAATAAAGGTTTAGTATTCAGGATATATTAATAACTCTTAGAACTCATCAAAAAAATGACAAAAAACCCAATTTTTAAATGGGCAGAGGAATTGCATAGATGCTCTTCCATAGAAGATATACAAATGACCATCAAATGCATGAAAAGACATTCAACATCATTGGTCATTAAGAAAATGCAAATCAAAGCTACAATGATATATTACATCATATCTATTAGGATGCCTGTAATAAAAAACAAAAAAGGAAAATAACAAGATTTGACAATGATGCAGAGAAATAGGAACGTTCACACATTGCTAGTGAGAATGTAAAATGGTACTGCCACTGTGGAAAACAGTTTGGCAGTTCCTCAAAAAGTTAAATTTAGAATTACCATATGACCCATCAATTCCACTACTAGGAACATACCCAAGAGAAATGAAAGCATATGTCCACACTGAAAATTTGTATACAAATGTTTATAAAAACATTATTTATTATATTTAAAAGGTGGAAACAACCTAAATAATGGATGAGTCAATAAACAAATTGTGGTGTATACATACTATGGAATTCAACCATGAAAAGGAATGAAGTACTGAAACATACTACAAGTTGGATAAACCTCAAAAACGTTATGATATGTGAAAGAAGCCAGATACAAAAGGCCACATATTATATGATTTTTATTATATGAAATATATGTGAAATATCCAGAATAGGCAAATCCATAGAGACAGAAAACAGATTAGTGGTTGCCGGTGGATGGGGGAAGAGATAATGGGGAGTTATTTAATGAATATAGAGTGAATTTCTGGGTTAAAGAAAAAGGGTTTTTTTGTTTGTTTTTTATTTATTTTTTTGGCTGCGTTGGGTCTTCATTGCTGTGTGCAGGCTTTCTCTAGTTGCAGTGAGCGAAGGCTACTCTTTGTTGCCGTGCATGGGCTTCTCATTGCAATGGCTTCTCTTGTTGCAGAGCACGGGCTCTAGGTTCGCATGGGCTTCAGTAGTTGTGGTGCTTGGGCTCAGTAGTTGTGGCTTGCAGTAGTTGCTCCATGGCATGTGGGATCTTCCCAGACCAGGGATCCAACTCATGTTCCCCTGCATTGGCAGGTGGATTCTTAAGCACTGCGTCACCAAGGAAGACCCAAGAAAAAATTCTGAAACTAAAAAGAGATGGTGGTTGTGAATGCAGTAACAGTCACTTAATTGTACACTTTAAAATGGTTACTTATGTTATGAACTTCACCTCAATTTTTTAAATGGTACAATGCTTTGGAAAACAGCCTTGAAGTTCCTCAAAAGATTAAACCTAGAATTACCATATGATCCAGAAATTACACCCTAGGTATATATCCAAGGGAACTGAAAACATTCCCATACAAAAACTTGTACACAAATGGCAGCATTATTCATAGTAGCCAAAAAGTGGGAAAAAACTAATGTTCACCAGCTGATGAATAATAAATAAACTTTGTTATATCCATGCAATGGAATATTATTCAGCAAAAAAATAAATGAGGTATAATATGGATGATCATTGAAAATATTATGCTAAGCAAAAGAAACTAGACATAAAAGGCCAGTTATTGTGTGATTTCATACAGCTGAAATGTCCAGAATAGGCAAGTCCACAGAGACAGAAAGTAGTTTGCTAGTTACCTAGAGCTGGGAGGTGTAGGGGATTTGAGGAGATTATGGCTAAGGAATTACTTTTGGGGTAATGAAAATGTTCTAAAATTAAGGTGATGGTTGCACAAATCTCTGAATATCCTAAAAGCCATTGACTTATAGGGAGAAAAAAAATGTTTAATAAAAGTTACATGCCAAGAGTATGGGAAGAATATCTAAGACACAGTCCTTATCCTTGAGTAGCTTAGAGTCTAGAACAAAAAAAACAAATAAACAGGGAATAAATTGTAAAGTGTTGTAGGTATTAAAATAGAGGCATTTATAAGATGCTGTAGGGCACAAATCGGGGAGGCCAATTCTACCGGTGTGCGGAGCAGTCAGAGGGCTTCATAAAGGAAAGGACATAAACTGAATCTTGAAAGATTAATGAGTGTTCACTAAGCAGGCAAAAGAGAACGAGAACATTTCATACCAGGTAAAGGGAACAAAGACACAGAGGAATAAAAGAGCATGGTCTATAAATAAGTATGTCAGTTTGCTATGGTTTGGGATATAAGATGGAACACAGCAATTGATGAGGCTGGAGAGGTAGGCAAAGACTGTGTGATAGGCTTTGAAGTTTGGGCTTGATCCTGTGAGCAATGGGGAGTCATTTAAGGGTTTACTCATTGAAGAACATGAATAGAATTATGCTTTTTAAAAATGACTTTGACAGTTGAGAGGTGGATGGATTCTAGCTGTACAACTCTGGTGACAATGTAAACAGTAGCAGACTATTGAATGGCCCACACAAGGAACAATGAGGACTTAAACTATAGCGATAGCAGTGGGGACTGAGGAGTAGATGGAAAACAAGTCTAAAGAGAATAGTGTCATAAGAGTCCAGAGTGAGAGCATGCCATGAAGATGGGAACAGCCAATAGTGCCAAATGCCAGAGAGAGTAGGGAAAAGAGGTAAGAGCCAGCATGTGACCATTGGATTTAATAGCCGGAGAATCCACATTGCCAAGACAGTTTTATCAGAGAAGCAGGGACAAAATTTGATTTCAGTTGGTGGGAGTGAACAGCAATGATGAGTACAGAGCTCTTCCTGGATTATGACACTCTGCCAGGGTCAGATGCGTTTTCAACAGATCATTTACTGATTGCAGGTGTACAGAGACCCAAGGAAGTAGTTAGTGGGGGAGAAGACATTTGCTTTACAAGCTAGTGCTAAAACACCTAAGGTTCATACATAAAATCAGCTCTTAACCCCACTCTATTTTTTCTCTTCCTACCCCTCTACCCCTATTTCTCAAGGCAAAACAGGTCTGTCCTTTTTCACTCACATGTACCTTGCAAGCTTGCATATTGCCTTTTTAATGCATTTTTTACTTGATGCTCAATATACTTTGATTTCACCTCTGTAAAAATATTGAAAGAGGGATGATGCCATAACTATGTGATTTTCCCTGACTCTGCATTCACCTCGGGAAAGTTCTAAAATAGTTGCCAACATTTTTCCCTTTTAGTAAATCCTCAGGAAAAAAGTAGTTGATGCTTATGGAAAGGATGAGCAATCTATCCCAAAGTGTAGCTTACAAAATGGAAATAAAATTAATAGTGTGTTTTTTCTGTATCCACCCTATCCATCCAGCTGCTGATTTAAGGTAGTATAAGGTATATAACTGAGACTGAAAAAAGACATTGCCAGAAGTTCCAGCTCTAGATTGTCCAGGATTCAAGGTTTCTCTATCCTGTCTCTCTTTTCAGGAGTAATTTCTCACTGTCATATAAAGTCTGCAATTAGAAAAAAATAAAGTAAAATTAAAATACAAACTAAAATAGAAAGTTCATAACAACTCTGTGCCCTGATAGTCACCCGCCCAGCAACCCTCTTCCTCAGTTGAAAAAGGCAAGTAGCTCATCGATCTCACACTAATCGGTGGTCAGAAAACAATTGCCTAGCAATCACATCTATATTCCTGGAGGGTCCAGAGAGAAGCCACATAAAGGCCAAGTCCTAGACATGTTGCAGTTAATTCTGAGCCTAAGCAGTACAAGCAGGCAATGTCTTACTGCTTCAGAAATGTACTTCCATTACCAGTTCTATTTTGAATAACTTTTGAAATCCAAGAATTTTAAATTACCTTTGCTTCCTTTCAGTTTTGTTTTTTTTTTTTAATAGAGTGTTCTTTTTTTTTTCAGTTAATTTTATTTATTTTTTTTTTGGCTGCATTGGGTCTTCATTGCGCGGGGGCTTTCTCTAGTTGCGGAGAGCGGGGGCTACTCTTCGTTGCGGTGCGCGGGCTTCTCTTTGCTGTGGCTTCTCTTGTTGCGGAGCACGGGCTCTAAGCGCGCAGGCTTCAGTAGTTGTGGCACACGGGCTCTAGATCATAGGCTCAATAGTTGTGGTGCACGGGCTTTGTTGCTCCGCAGCATGTGGGATCTTCCCGGACCAGGGATCAAACCCATGTCCCCTGCATTGACAGGCAGATTCTTAACCACTGCACCACCAGGGAAGTCCCTCAGTTCTTTATATTATGCCTCTAAACAGGGAAAGAATAAATTGCCAGTATCTGGAGCATCTTTCCTTGTAGAGAAGCAGGAGAGAGCAGGTGTGTCATGGTGGGACCATTGACTACCAGAGAGAAGTTTGATTTCTGTGTTATGTTAGGGATCAGTAAGGAAGCTCATTTCTCCTTTGTGAATTGTCCCGAAATATGTAAAGCTTTTCCTTGTATTCATATCCTAGAGTCATGTGAAAGGTTTCTATATTAACCAATTACTGTTACTCTTTGGAGCCATCCAGTAGGACAGCACCCAGTGGGGAGAGGGCAGCCCTCAACCTGGAGATCTCTGGGAGAATAGACGCCCCTGCTGAACCCATGAATGCCCTTGTATCAGCTTTATTTCTGGTTGCTCAGTCAGCTTTTTTTTTTTTAATTAATTAATTTATTTATTTTTGGCTGTGCTGGGTCTTCGTTTCTGTGCGAGGGCTTTCTCTAGTTGCGGCAAGCGGGGGCCACTCTTCATCGCAGTGTGCAGGCCTCTCACTATTTTGGCCTCTCTTGTTGTGGAGCACAGGCTCCAGATGCGCAGGCTCAGTAGTTGTGGCTCACGGGCCTAGTTGCTCCGCAGCATGTGGGATCTTCCCAGACCAGGGCTCGAACCCACGTCCTCTGCATTAGCAGGCAGTCTCTCAACCACTGCACCACCAGGGAAGCCTGCTCAGTCAGCTTTGAGGAACTAACCTCTTCTGCCATGTCCTTTTGTCATACCAGAAATCACTCTTCCCAATTCTACTCCATTTTCTCCATGCAAAGGCTCACATGTCTCTCTTATCACATAACTACCCCAAGAATTCTCTCTGGCAGTAATAGCCCTCTACTTGCTCCTAACTGATTCTAAGATCTACTCCCCATCTATTGAGACTGCTTTCTCAAAGAACACCAATAGCCAATGATTACCAATCCAGTGGCTCTTACTGTTCTTACTACTTAACCTCTCAGCAGCATTTGACACTATATTCTGTCCCCTCTACCTCTGTAGAATCTTCTTAGGCTCTTTCACTGGCTTGTTTTCCTCAACCCTCCCTTTAAATGCTATGCCCAAAGTTCAGTGCTTAGCTCTCTTGCTCTTCATATTCTATGCTTTTGGTGCTCTCTCCCAAGCCCCACAGCTTCATTTATCTGTGTATTTACAGCCTAGACCTTCCTCTGAATCTCCAGGCCTGTGTATCAGCTGCATGATGGTCATGAACAATGTATGGTCTGCGAACATCTCAAATTCAACATTTCTTCTCAGAGTTAGTTCCTCTCGGACTTCCCTGGTGGTCCAGTGGTTAAGACTCTGGGCTTCCACTACAGGGGGCACGGGTTCGATCCCTAGTCGGGGAACTAAGATCCTGCATGCCTCAGAGCGCAGCCAAAAAAAAAAAAAAGTTCCTCTCCTATGTTTCTTCTCTTCTTAATGGCATCAACATCCCTCCCAGCTCCCTTGGTTCTCAAGTGTAAATCCTCCAAATTATATGATCATACAGTTAATAATGCACTAATTATCATCTAATTCAATGTTTTTACAGATGATAGGAGTGGTGCCCAGAGTGGTGAAATTAATTCCCAAGGGTTATTTTGCAAGGCCAGTTCTGGAGCCAAAATCTCCTAATCCTTTATGATTATTCATTCCTTTATTCCTTCACCAAATCCTGTCAGTTCCACAATGCTTCTCCCATCTATACATTTTCACCATCTCAATTTATAGTCTTATTTTTGTATTTTTTATTTATATTACTGCACTTCTAACTTTCCCCTCTCTTATTCACAATACAGTACTGCAGGAAATAATATTCCTAAACCCCAGATTTGATCATGATTTTTCCTGTTTCAAGCACCTACTTTATACAGATAAAGTTCCAGCATCTTGGCCAGCAGTCAAAATCCTATGCAGTTAGATCCGAACTTCCTTTATTTCAACCAATTCAAACTATGAGCTACTCAGTATACCTAACGCTCTCACTTCCACATCTTTCTCACTCTGTTCTACAGACGGACTGTCTGCAGGAATGGACTGTCATTCCATCTTCTTCCCCATCACCACCATAGATCCACAGCATAACATCCTACTAATCTTTTAAAGTCCATTTCAAGTTCTACTCCTCCAAAAAAAGCTTTCCCGAGCCCTTCCTCATAGCACATTGTGCCTTTACTTTCTTATGCATCACAGTTTCACAACTGAGTTAGTTTTTAACCCTTCTCACTATATTATCAACTACCTGAATGCAGAGATTGTGTTTTACTTACCTTTAGTATTTCCTATAGCAGCTTGCAGAACTTGGCATATAATAGATGCTCAGTTAACACTTGTAAAATAGAATAACTAACATCTGTGTAATACTTTGAAATTTGTAAAATACATTCCCAAAACCTGTGGAGTAAGTCATGTAAGTATTTTTATTATTCTAAATTTACACATTTTCAAAACTATGAAATATAGAGTTTAGTAAAACCTGAATCCTCTAATAGGAACCAAGTTTTGTTTTTTGTCTTTTTACTCCCTATCACCTGTTTGTTATGCTAAGTCTGTATTCTTCAAAGTAGAGTTCTGAGAGTATTTGCTTTATTATCATATTTACTTGCCTCAGGCTATTTCTACATACTACCAAACAGCCAGATGAAAAATAAAAATGCAATCAATCTTCCAAATATTTTAAAATGTAGTATACATATGTTTGTTTCTGTATAGAACAAACAGCTAGGTGATTGATTTGCATTATTTACTTTTCAACCAGTTGTTTCGACAGTGTGATGATTATATAAACTCCAACAGTGGCATTTTCTCAGTTTTTTGTTGATTTTGTAATTTTACTGCCATCTGCAATTTTTTTACAGTAGCCATCTAATTTTATTTATATAGTTTATTGCTAATGAGATGTGGTAGGCAAGAAAAACTGGTTTCTTTTAAGTCTTCTTTAAGCCTGCCCCACAGACTTGGAGCCAAGGTTACATGGGATTGAAGAAATATTCCCAAATTGGAAAAAGTACTGTAATCTACACCCTGCAACTTCCCTCATAGAAGAGTTAAAAACAAAAAAACCCCAACTCATCAGCTCTGAAAAACAAGTGCCTTTGATGAAAAAGGAATTAGGAATACCTAAAAAACAAGAGATAGAAATGGATTGAAAGAAGAAACTTTTGCCCAAAAATGTACAAAAGAAAATATGGCTAGAAATAAATGTACAGGTGGGTTCAGGAAAAACGGAAGGAGCCCCAGGGCAAAAAGAAAGGGTTGTTGGTTGAAAACAACATTAGGAGCAGCCTTGCAGTTCTGACCCCTACTCCCCTCATCACTACATGGCATTACCACCAGATACAAAGGAAAGGTCAGCACTTTGATTTCTGGTAACAAAAGGCTAAGTGACTAGGTTATTTGGACCAACCCTCCCACTGAAAACATATGACACAAAAATATACAAAAGTCCTAAATTTATCAAAGAGTTGAGAAGTTAGTAAAGGACTACCAGACAAAAAAAATCTACGGAATTGCTGGAATGCAGAGAAGTAAACACAGAGCACCTGAGCCGGGCCTGGACTTGCCTTACCCTGGTCCCAGCCCTGTACCTGAATATCAAAACAGCTTTTGCCCTGAACCAGATAACTTGGGCTTTGGTTTTAGTGGCCTCACAAAGCAAGAAGCACAGAACTGTAGTCCTCAAGACCTGTTAAAGGTGAGGCATCTAATAAGAAACTTTTTCAACATTAACCGAAGTCCATAAAGTGCTATACTCATAGGATAAGGGCAGACCAGAAGTAAATACACCCCTTCCAAAGTCCAGGGATCTGCAGACAACTTGACACTTAGCAGAGCAGGGAGAAAAGGAAAAGGAAAAATTACATTTCTGAGAAGTTATGGTCGCAGGCCAGCCCTTCTGGAGATTTACAGCCTTGGTAATCCCAGGTATCCTGAGCCTAGAACTAGATCTAAGATGGTCCTGTACTTGGCAAAAGCAAATTCATGTTCTCCCCACAGAAAGGCAACTTCATTGTAGGTCTCAAAGAACCCACTCAGATAAGGTTTTCAGTACATAATAAAAATAACTAAGCACACAAGGAGACAAAGCACCATGAAGGGGGGCATTTTGGGGTGGGCATTTGGGCCAGAGATGTAGGATACAGCTGCAAATGGCTAGTGATACTCAAGCAGCCTGTATTCCAAAACACTAGCTCCTGTCACATCCTGATAGCATATCCTACAACACTCTGTTACTAGTGGCAAGCTGAGGTAATTGTTATAGCATTCACAGACAGGTTAAGAGGGAAAATCCAAGTCCAACATGAATACAATCAAGAATCACCAAACATTTGAGAAAAACTAACACCATGAGAGAAAAGCATCAGCCTACACACACACACACACACACACACACACACACACACACACACACACACATACACACACACACACACACCCTGATAACACCTGAGGAAATAGAACAAGTAGAACAAATGGTTGAAGACTAAAACATAAAATGATTGTCATAAGATGTATTTAGAGAGGTTACTGTATCCTTGAAACAAGAGCAGGTCTAAAAGGTGAGCTATTTTGGAAATGAAATAAATAATGGTTAAAAAAAAAAAAAAGCCTCAAGGGTAAATAGCAAAATTGAAGAGCAGCCTGGAGGCTCAAAGATCAAACTGAGAAATTCTCTTAGATCACAATGCAAATGGACAGAGAGATGACATGTATAAAATAAAGGTTAAAGGCCTTGGAGGATCCACCCAAAAGTTACAAATCCACATAATGGGATTTCCAGAAAGAGAAAATCGAAGCACTTAGAAAAAGAAATAAAGAAATCAAATAAAATTCCCCAGATCTGAAAAACGACTCAGATTTTTGGATTAAGTGCCACTGAGTGCCAAGCAAGAAGACTGAGAAAAGACCCACTCCTAGAAAATAATGGCAAAATCTTAATATTTCATGGATAATCAGAAAATCCTAAAGGCTTCTAAAGAGAAAAAATACATTATTTATAAGGAAAAAAAGCACCATGTTGACTTCAAATTCATTTGCAACATTGAGTACAAAAAGATACTGGAGAAATATTTTCTTAGTATTGAGATAAAATGATTTTGAATCTAGAATTTTATAATCTGACAAACTATCAGACAAGTGTAATGGCCAAATAAGATATTTACAGACAAGAGTGGATTCAGAAAATTTACCATCCACAAATTTTAGCTGAAATATTGACTAGAAGATATGCTGAAGCAAAATAAAACACAAATTCAGGAGGAACACCAAAAATCAATGGTAAGCAAAGAAATCTTTAAGACTTATGATTACTCTAAATAAATGTTCATTTTAATTTTTAAAAATATAACAATCACAAATTCATTTAAAAAAATTCCTTTCACAATAGTGACAGAAATTATAAAATAGCTAAGAATCAATTTAAAGTGAAACAAGACATACATGAGTAATAAAAATGAAATTTTTCTGAAGACCATTAAAGAGAAAAATCTAAATAAATTAAGGCTATAAACCTGAATGGATCTCAATATTGTAAATATGGCAGGTCTTTGTAAATTAACATGTAAATCCAATGCCATCCCAGTGAAAATATCAACACATTTTTAAGTGAATCTGACAAACTTATTCTAGAATTTATCTAGAAAAGAAATTATGCTAGAATTCCCAACATAAGTTTTTTTTTTGTTTGTTTTGTTTTTTTAAATTTATTTATTTATTTATGGCTGCATTGGGTCTTCGATGCTGCACGTGGGCTTTCTCTAGTTGCGGCGAGCGGGGGCTACTCTTCATTGCGGTGTGTGGGCTTCTCATTGCGGTGGCCTCTCTGTTGCGGAGCACAGGCTCTAGACGCGCAGGCTTCAGTAGCTGTGGCACGTGGGCTCAGTAGCTGTGGCTTGCAGGCTCCAGAGCGCAGGCTCAGCAGCTGTGGCACACGGGCCCAGCTGCTCCGCGGCATGTGGGATCTTCCCGGACCAGGGCTCAAACCCGTGTCCCCTGCATTGGCAGGCGGATTCTTACCCACTGCGCCACCAGGGAAGCCCCCCAACATAAGTTTTTAAAAGTGGAACGATGAGGGTGTGTTTTGTGTGTGTGTGTGTGTGTGTGTGTATCTGCACAGAGAGGTTCTTGCCCAACCAGATTGTAAAATACGCAATTATAAATCTGCATTAATTGGAATATTGGCAGAAGAATAGACAAATCAAGAAAATAGAACAGAGAGGTTTCAAACAGGATTTGAAAAATAGTTTTGAATGTGAAGTTACACCTGATTTTGGAGGAAACTGGAAGTCAAAATAGGAAGTTAGTCTTTGTACAATAAGACTTGTGGGTTTCTAAGCAGATGTATGCCTTGCTGGAAACAGTACTTGGGGAAAATTATTCTGAGGGTAGATGTAAGTTAGATTAAAATTAGAATAATCATGATTAAATCCATTAGGAAGCTGTTATAAGAATGCAGGCACGAAATGATGAGGGTCTGATTTATGCTGTGCTTTCCACAGGGAACCAAATACTCACCCCCACAAAAATCCCTTTGGCAGAATTTTCTCTGGACCTTTGTAGGTACCAGCCCTCACTCTTCTAACTCCTACATTTCCACAGTTGTTTACTCATTTCTCACTCATCTACACTTCTATTCCCACCCTGGCCTGCTCCCATGATTTTAGTCCCAGGTTTTGGAACTGTCCTTGTTGCCAGGTTGTCTCTCATCACTTGTCTCACCTCTGCCAGCCTGGATTCCTTCTCTGGATTCTCCTGTTACCTGTGTTTTTCTGCTTTCCAGCCATCACAGTTTGATACCCAGGGTTTTACTTCTTAAGTGGCCGCCTGTCCCAGAATCAGTACATTATTGTTTCTAGCTCCTGACCTCCTGCACTCACCATCTGTCCAGTTCAAAGTCTTTGCTGACCCCACTCAGCTCTTAGATCATGCCAGAGAGAAAAGGTGAGGACTGAGCATTAAGAAATACACAGTCGTTAGTGGATATAAAACCAAAGAGGAACTCTAGAATAGGGGTTTGAAAGGAAGAACGATATCCAGGATAGTGTAAAGTTACAGAAACCAGTGTACTACACAGAGTCTAAAAGAAAGTTTGGAAAGGAACCAATGGTTAATATTTTTATACCAACTGAATCAGGTGAAGATCTAAGTGAGGCATAAAGCACCATTTTAGAGAACTAGGACAGGAGAATCAATAAAATACTTCTGTTTAGTTTCATTTGTCAGTGTTGTGTGAACAAAGAATCAGATTTTATTCGGCTTTAACTCCCCAGGCAGATCCCCCATAAAATACAGAAGTGTTTTTTCATAACTTCAGTCAGTAAAAGAACAGTCACATTAACTGGTGTTCCAATGTTCATTTAAAGGAAGATAAACCGTGTCCTGGAAAGAAGGGAGGTGAGCAACATTGGGGGAATTCATGGTAAAGCCAGGAGTTAATGTATATCAAGCCTTTCATGAGAAAGTGGATCTGAAAAGAACTGTGATCAAGGCAATATTGGGGGATATTATTTTTTTCTAATCCTTTTCTCAATGCTATGAATATATTATATACGATTTATTTTGGCATCATTTATTGGTCTAATGTGGCTTCTGAGAATTGAGAATTCTATCCAACGAGTCCTCGTAGGCTGAAGAAACAGGCTTATTTTGGTTATCAATTGCTGCATAACATACATCCCAAACTTAGAGGTTTGAAACAATGATTTATTATTTGTCATAATTCTCTTTGGGGTTGACTAGGTGATTTTTCTGCTGGTCTCACCTGGGATCACTCATGCAGCTTCACTCAGCTGGTGGTCAGTGGAGACAGCTGGGTCTCTCTCTCCATATGATCTATTACTCCTGGCATGATAGTAAGGCATTTTTCCAAGAGGGTAAAAGAGGCTTAAAGGTCCAAGCACTACCCTTGGAAGTTAAACAGTGTCATCTGCCACAATTCTTTTGGCCAAAGCAAGTCACAAGGACAACCCATTCAAAGAGTAGGGAAAATAATCTCCATCTCTTGATGGGAGGATTGGGCAAAGTCACATTGTAAAGGGGTATGAATGTGGGTAACAGTGATTCACTGGGGACTGTTGTTGTGACAATCTACAACAGTCTAACCTTAGACCTCAGTGATTCACATCTCTCTCATGTGATTCTCCCCCTTCCAAAATTGTCCAAATCTCATCCAATCATAGCATCAGGCTCAAAATCCATGATCTCATAATCTGCATCAGGTCAAGATGTCAATGAGGCTCCTTGGGTGCAGTTTTTAGATTCAGACACCTATGAACTAAAAAGGCAAGTTACCCTCCCATTACCTCAGGTACCCAACGTACACTGGAGAGAGAGAAAAACCACACTGCAGTAGACACTGATGTTCAAAAAAGGGGAAGGGGAAAATGTACAACAGCCACTGGTCCATGACAATTTGGAAATCCAGCCAGGTGCGTGTTGTCAGGTTTCTATACTCCAGGAGTAGGCAGTGTTGCTTGATTGGAGTATATTCCTAACCTTTTGTTCTCCTGGGTTCTGGGCAACAACCTCTCAGCTCCTGGCTCTGCCCTCTTGGTTGTCCTTCCTTCTCCATAAGAAATGACCTGTGTTTGTCGGTGAGAAGCTTTCTCATCCTTCTTCCTACTCATTGAAAGATAGAGGCCCAGAAGCCTCTTTTTATTTTGAACTATCTCAATCTCTTTTACTCTAAGCTAGTAATGTTTTTTCAACACAAAAAATTTTGTGGGTTTTCTATAAAGCTGTTGGGGTTCACTCCATGCCCCCAAAAGGCATATGGATAATTCTTTTGGAGGCAATGAGCTGTAGTGCTAGTTTCTTCTTTACTATTTCAAAATTCTTCTTTCTCAATGGGAGATAATAAATTAAAGCCTTGTGTACATAAAATGGTGTGTTTCACATTATGCAAATAGACATATTCTGTAAAATTTTGTGCATGAATCAATTTTTTGTGAAGGCAATGGACTGTATGTCATTGTAGAAGCTTGCCATTCAGTCTATTGTGAATCCTTTGGTAAAGTTTGGAGAGACAGTGGAGTAGAATGAGGGATAGCTCTGGAGTCAGACCTGCATTTGAATCCCACTCTGCCATGTGACCTTGGACAAGTTACTTATGCTCATTTGATGTCAGTTTCCTCATCAGTAAAATAGAAATACAAATATTCTGTGCTTACTCCTTAACAACCCAGCTTCTGTGCTGGGTTGTTAAGGAGACCGGAGCTAAATTATGCAAAGCAACTGGTATATAATAAATTATAGTTAGATTACAGATGTAGAAAATAAACTTATGGATACCAGGGGATAAGGGTGGGGAAGGATAAATTGAGAGATTGGGATTGACATATACACACTACTATATGTAAAATAGATAACTAATAAGGACCTACTGTATAGCACAGGGAACTCTACTCAGTACTCTGTAATGGCCTATATGGGAAAAGAATCTAAAAAAGAGTGGATACATGTATATGTATAACAGATTCACTTTGCTCTACACCTGAAACTAACACAACGTTGTAAATCAACTATACCCCAATAATAATTTTTAAAATAAATAAATAAATAAATTAGAGCTAGAGCTACAATTCTAGAGCTGAATAAAACTTTAGTCCCCTTCCAAAGCTGACTCCATATCAAAACTTTTTGATGGTATATTCTGTTGTATGTATATTTATTTATTTATTTATTTGGATGATATACTACTGATCTAGTATATTATAAAAGACACCCCAAAAGTAGAAATTATAAAGGAGATTTTTTAAATCACACATAACTAGGTCTAATATATTCTTCCTGCACCCAGTGGATTGTTTTTCTCAGGGAGTGCTGAAATTTGTGGCAATATCAATATTCACATAGAGGGAAGTGATGAAACAGTGGGACAGGTCTCCAACAATCACCAGTGTTTCTCAATTGATATAAAAACCTACTAGAAAGCGTTGTGCAAGGTACTGTTTGAAGCAGAATGGTTTCCCCAGTAGCCAATCGAAAGTTTGTTTTCTCTAGGTGAAAACCTAGAAGCCTGATATTTAGGAAAGAAACACATTTTTTTTTTAATTTTTATTTATTTATTTTATTTTATTTATTTATTTTTGGGTATGTTGGGTCTTCGTTTCTGTGCGAGGGCTTTCTCTAGTTGCGGCAAGCGGGGGCCACTTTTCATCGCAGTGCGCGGGCCTCTCACTATCGCGGCTTCTCGTTGCGGAGCACAAGCTCTAGACGCGCAGGCTCAGTGATTGTAGCTCACGGGCCTAGTTGCTCTGCGGCACGTGGGATCTTCCCAGACCAGGGCTCGAACCCGTGTCACCTGCATTGGCAGGCAAATTCTCAACCACTGCGCCACCAGGGAAACCCCACATTTTTAAAATGAGTTTCAAAGGAGGGTTTTTTTATTGTGCATCTTCTGCTGTAAATAATGAACAACTACCTTTATCTTCTTTTTACGTTTTAAGCTATTAAATAGTTTGTTCCTTCAGTTAGATTATTGCACCTCCTCCCATTTCACTAATTCTTTTATCTGCATTTATTCTACCTTTGATAACTGCTTTTAGCCCTGTAATTTTCATGTTAGCATTTGATCACTGACAGTTTGATTTTCTGGTCCAGTGTATAATACATTTTATTCCATTTAATATCCATAATTTTCTTCTCTTATTCTAATACACATGACACTTTCTACTTCTTATTCTGTGTCTGTACATTCTGTGCATACTAACTCTAATTTTATTCTCTGTACTTTGGAGAATATAATAATGGGAATATACCAAATCACATTGCTTTTTCTAGTTGTGATAATGGAATTTTTAAATTAGTAGACGTTTACTGTGACTGTAATATCACACTGTCTGATTTCCAATACACAAATATAATTAGACTAAGTAATTTGTTTTGAAGAAAATACCTTAATTCAGAGAGAAGTCATATTATAGGCAAAGCATTAATAAATTCTAACAGAGTATTAAGTCTTTAATAATGCTTTATTCACCATAGTCCTTTTAAAATACAAATTTACATGTACTGTTATCTTGAAGGCATCTTAAGTCCTTTAAAGAAGTAGGCTTCATATAGCAATAATAATAATATTATTTTTATTATATATGTAGCTAACATTTATTAAACATACTGAACATGTATTAAGTACTGTGCTAAATACTTTACATGGATATTTCATTTGATTAGCATAACAAATTAATGAAGTAGGTATAAAATTAGGACTTGAACACAGTCCTGTGTGACTCAAAGTCCACATGGTGGGCCATGATGCTATGTTGCCTCTGATAATGAGTATACATGGCCCCAAAATGATCCCTTGGCAAACCTGGGATAAAGAAAGTTTCATTTGTAGTAAACATTTCTATTCTGGTAAAATTTATTTTACATCCTGAAGCTAAAGAGCAATCCTAATGTACATAATTGTATGAAATATGTATAATCTTTAAATTTTTCACGTGCTTTATATTAATGCATTTGTCACCATGTAGTTATTGGATTTTTATTTAGAATTTTCCAACTGTTTCTCTAATTTGACAGAAGACTAAATATCAAATAACCTATGATCGGTTTCTTTAAGGACTGGCTTATGAAGTAAACAGAATTGTGAGGCCAAGTGCTAAAGTTCATTAGTGAGAGAAAGAATAAAACATATCAAACTAATAAATAAAATGTCAGAGATAACATTAGAAAATTCATAACCTGCTCTTAAAGTACAAGCTCATGACTATTGGAAATATAAAATTTTGACTACCCTATATTTGTCTTGAGTCAAGTTCTTCAGTCTGTAAAATGTGAATGTATCACATACATGCATTTTTTTACTTCAGGAAATATGTAGGGTCATTTTTTCTGTGCATCAAATAATTTTTCAGTAATTGAAACTGAGCAATACTAATAAAGTAGTTGACGTGTCGTGAGGTATCACCCCTTTATATCAGGTTTTCAAATTCTTATTTTTCTAAATACGTAAGTTAATAAATTTCAAGTACTGTGCAAAAATGAAATATATCAATGACTACATATATATTCTATATGGTATATATAGTCTATTCTTCATAAAAAGATTCATTAAAAATTGCTTGTGAAAATTATTTGCTTAAATTTCAAAGCCTGATATAATTATTACTACTCTACATTTCTCAGATATTTATATCATTCAACTATATTAATTTTTAGTATCTCTCTGCCATATGGATGAGTCTATAAAAATTTAAAAGACTGTATTCTCTCTTCTATGTTTTAATATTCTCTATTAATAGAGGTTTTTATTTACCTAGATACTTTTTAATTAAATTCTAGCTCAGAAAGTTTTCAACTGTTGTAATTAGCTCCATTATTTGTAGAACTCTTTCATGTTATCTCAATTTCATGATGCTTGATTAAAGTATTTAGATTATGTCTGGTGTCAAGTTACATCTTTAAAAATTATCAGTAAAGGAATTACTTTGTAACACACTATTAGTAACTTTAAACTGTATATTATTTTAAATTATTATTCTTAGAATTCTAAGTTATCCCAAAAGTTTTTTAACAAGAAACTATAGTGAAATTTTAAAAAGAAAATGTTTTCATATTTTATAAAAATGTTTGTATATTGCAGCTATTGAAGCAGAAAAACATAATAAAAAGCAAAAAGAAAGAAATGTCACCACACAGGTAAATATTTTACTAAATCATTATATTTTTCAAATACAAAATGTAAGCTATAGGCACTATTAGTAGTGTTTACTCAGCATGCTCAGATTTTCTTAAACAACTAATTACTGACTATTCTTTCTGTTCCTTTTTATTCATTCTCAATCAATATTTTTTGTTCTTTCATTCAACAAATATTTGTTCATTCCACTGTGAGAAGATAAGAATGTCATCATGCCTGAGCCTTTCTATACACCATGGCCTGTCTGAGGTCCTAAATACTACGACAAAAAGGGCAGAGGCCAGTCTGGCTTATAGAGTCATAGATGCGTATTAAACTTTATTAACCTCAGGATGTCTTCTGACATCTTAAAAGAATTTAACATTTTCAGTCTATTCTCAACCCAGCAACCAGCATAATCCTGTAAATGTTAAGTCATTTCCTTGCAACCATCTCACGCCGATGTCTTGCCTAACAGACTCTGTGGTCTGGCCCCACTGCTTTTTCTCTGACATCACCTCCCTTACACACACCATTCTAGACACACTGGGCTCTGTGCTGTTCCTCAGAAACCCCAGACGTGTGCCCACCTTTCCGTTCTTTCTGCCTGTAACATCCTTGAGCCCAGATATCCACATGGCTCCCTTCCCTCGCCTCCTTCAGGTCTTCGCTCAAATGTCATCTTTTTTGGAGTGTCCTTCCCTAGACATTCTATAAAGTTGCAATCACTCTAAAATCGCTATCACAACACCTTCTATCTCCCTTCCTTGCTGTATTTTTCCTCTCAGAATTACCATTATGTAACATACCATATTTTGTTATGTTTGTTGTCACTCTCCCTCCACTAGAATATAAACTCCATGAGAGCAGGGGGTTTTGTCTCTGTTGTTCACTGCTATTACCCCAATAACTAGAGCAGTGCCTGGCACATAGCAGGCACTCAATAAATGTTAATTGAATTAATGAATAAATCTTAAATCCAGATCAAAGAAGTAAACTTTGAAAAAATGTTTATATAAATTAAAAACCCTCTACATTGCAGCATTTTCTAAACCCCTGCAAATTTAGCTTTTTCCCCATAACTACCACATCCCATAATTAGCAGTGGGATTGTTATCTGCAGAAATAGAAGTGACCTTGGCATAAAGCTCAGTTTGTCCTTGAGCAGGTAGAGATTGAAGGACATCTGCTTCATCAGGTCATCTTGCTTTCCTTGTTATCTTATGATTTGCAGTGCCTGCCCAATAACATATAAAAGCCCCCTTTGGATTCGAGGACCTCCTTACTGCTTAGGACCAAGGATGCTGCTCAGGCCCATAAGCATCCTCCCCAATGAGATTAATAGATGAGACCTATACAGTAAATATGGGAGAGGACCCCAGCTCTACCCATGTACAGCCAAGCAAGATAGAAAACTATAAACTATACTAGAGATCTTAGAATATTGGAAAACAAAAGCACTATCTTCCTGTCAAAGATGGAAAACATGCCAGGGTGGCCTGTTTGTAAACTGTATATCTCACTCAATTCCCCCAGAGTTTCTTCTTTTTTTACCTTCCTTAGCACCAACCTCATAGAGCACAGACTGTGGAAGTGAAAAGACCAAAGACTGCAAATGACTCTAATGCAAAGTTCCCTTACATCCATTCTTTACTACAGCCAGGATCAAGTAACCTTAATTCACTCAACTTGCCATATTGTTTCATGACTCCTTTGTAATAAATAGGATATTATCTGGCTGAAAACATTCTCTGCCTAGCTCTACCCCTACTGTAGACATGGTAAATTCTAGTTATCTTTCATAATAATTACTATTTGCACCATAATTGTTTTGAACACTCATCTACGTATAGCTACTCTTTCCCTAGGTTTTCTCTTTCTGGCTTTATAACTCTAAAATCCACAAGAGTATCATCTACTCCTCCATCCCCCAACACACACTTTCTAAAAACACACATTCACACTTAAAATAATGTTTAAAGACACTTTGTTTTGTGTTAAGGATCTAATACTTTCAGGAGTTCTGTGTATTACTTCCTTCAGTATTAAAGAATGAACATGATCACAGAGCAGGGGTAGACTCTCAGGTATCTAATGTCCTACCACGGAGTGACTGAGGCCGCAAAAGGTAGCAATTCAAGTGTATAGCTGAGAGACCATTATGACAACCACTGCTACCAAGAGCAACAGTGAAAACAAGGAAAAAGTAGCCCAGCTCGCAGGATTGCAGTTTCACCGGAGTTCCCAGAGTCCTCATTTCCTTTCTCTGCTTCACCTAAGCAGACACATTCTGCTTGTTTTTGAGATGATTGTTATTGTTCTAATAGTTAGATTTTTTTTTTACACATTTTGGTACCTTGATTTATGTCTTACAGTTATGTAATACTTTAAATTTTATAAAATCCCTTCACATATACTATTCATTTCTCCTAACGTTTCTGTGAAGGAAGTTAATTAGTTATTTAAATGGTTACTTCTTAACCCCATTTTACAGATTAGAATAACCAAGCATGTTCAAATTTAAAAGATTTTTGTATTACAAATTTCATTCATTCAACACAGTGCCTACCATGTACCAAATACAGTCACTGGAATCTGGAATTTCCAAAAGATTCTAATTTTTTTTAGCTTTGTGAAACCTCCATTTGATATTGCTTAAACTTGATTGTGAGCTTCTAAAGGGTATAAAAGTATCTTGTCAAACTTTTTTGCATATGGTAGATACAATAAAGATTTACAGATTTAATTAAATATGGTGCTACCATCTAAGACTTTCATTATAAAATGGGTGGATTCTCCATCCCGTGGACTCTTTTTTTTTTATAATGTTCTCTTTAAATTTATTTATGGCTGTGTTGGGTCTTCGTTTCTGTGCGAGGGCTTTCTCTAGTTGTGGCGAGCGGGGCCACTCTTCATCGCGGTGCGCGGGCCTCTCACTATCGCGGCCTCTCTTGTTGTGGAGCACAGGCTCCAGACGCGCAGGCTCAGTAATTGTGGCTCACGGGGCCCAGCTGCTCCACGGCATGTGGGATCTTCCCAGACCAGGGCTCGAACCCGTGTCCCCTGCATTGGCAGGCAGATTCTCAACCACTGCACCACCAGGGAAGCCCCCATCCCGTGGACTCTTATTTTTTTTCTAATCACCTATCTTGGTGTCATACTTCTCCAAATGCTGCCTTTACCTTCATTTTAACTGAAATCTGGTTGTCTCCCGAGAACTTCTTTCCCTGTAGCCGTCTTGGGAATTTTCTCCCATTGCAAAATAATATTGGTCCTAGTTGGGGTGTTCAGTATCCATCTTCCTCCTTATTGCTACATTCTCATTGGGAGAGTAATAGGAGATGGGGACAGAGAAGTAGCCCATGGTCTTTGTCTCCAACTCCGCTCCTGTCATTGTTCTTAGAGACTTTAGTATCCATGAATCCTAGCCTCTCAGTTCTGTTATTTAGATCTGTTAGCTCCAAGAATTGCACACTCCTCTCTACTCCCATGGTCATAATCTGGACTATGTCTTTTTCAAATTAAAATTTCAAGTTTCCAAGTCTCTAATGACCCCTGATGCTTTCCAGGTTACTCCGTCAATACTTCAGTCCCACCAGGACCTCAAGTCTATTTGTCCCTTTTACTGCTCATCATTCCCCTCACATTCTCACTTCCCTTCTTACTTGACTTAGAGTTTGCGGCTCATCACTACAGGACCACAGTTTCTTTTCTAAAACCCTTGGGAACAAGTATGTTACAGAATTCAAGGTTTTTTTTAAAAAATTGTGGTAAAATATACATAACATAAAGTTTACCCTCAAAACCATTTTTAAGTGTACAATTCATTAGTATTAGGTACATTCATTCACACTGTTGTGAAACCAAATTCCAGAACTCTTTTCATCTTTCAAAACTGAAACGTTATACCCATAAAATAATAACTCTCCACTCCTCCCCTACTCCCAGCCCCTGGCAACCACCATTATAGTTTCTGTCTCTATGAATTTGATACTCTAGGTACCTCATATAAGTAGACACATACACTATTTGTATTTTTGTGACTGACTTATTTCACTTAGCATAAAGTCCCAAAGGTTTATCCATGTTGTAGCATATCAGAATTTTCTTCCTTTTTAAGGGACAAAACAGAAACTCTAGTAAAAGTTATGAGAAAAAAGGTACTGAAATTAATGACAAAAACCAGGTTTCTAGGGTTACCTTTTGATTTTAATTACCTGTTTATCCCTTGTACCATGAATACTTAATATGGCTATATGTTTAACTATAATTTTTTCTGCTCCTTGCATGTAAAAATGCAGAATATAAATACTCCAATATGTGTTGGTTCTTAATGTTCTCTTAAATTCAGAAAGCTACCCTTATAATGCATCTGCCAATTAATAGAAATGTTATATTAGCACTGTATTATTAGTATCACTGATGCTATTTTATTTTTCCCTTATTACTTTCTACTTGACCATTTTCCCACATTTCAGAAGTTATCTTTGGATAGCTGTCTGCTGTTGTTATTTGGTGACTTTTGAAGGTAGATGTACAAATACACAATAAAATAATTAGCGTTGTCTTTGCCAAGAGAAAGAAATATTTTTACTGATGAATGAGTTATTTCTTCTGTGTAAGAGGTAGCTATTCTTTTAATTTACAAGTGGCTATTGCCATATTTGCTTTATTTAAAAAAAACTTAAGCATGTTAGGAAAAAGTTTTCAAGATTATTTTATATCCTTAACTGAATATAGTCTAGGAAAAATGAAAAATAATAAGATCATTACCAAAAATATATTTGCTTCAATTTAAGCATCTCATAAGTAAAATCTTACTTTAAAGGAGAAAAACTACTGAATCAGTGAGATTTTCTAATTTAAAACTGCCCGTCCTTTTTTCCCAAATATATATATATATATATATATATACACACATTTATTTAAGACCTAGAAAGCTCGAGTAATCTGTTACAACTTAAATTCCTTGTTAAAAACCATAATCCAGACAATCAGCTTCAATGTGTCTTTGTTATGTGTGTAAATATCTTCACTGTCTGATGAGTGATAGAAATTTTATAATATTTTATTTGTGTACTTTAATTCCATTTTAATTTGCTGTCTACCTTCTTCACTATGACCTAGGACAGGGGTTCCCAAACTTTCACATGCATCAGAATCAGCTGGAAGACGTTAAAACAGATTGCTGGGCTTCACCCCCAGAGTTTTTGATTCTGTAGACCTTAAGTGGAGCTGAGAGAATTTGCTTTTTTTTTCCTCTCACGGGAAAAGTCATGCCAACTTCCATAAGGCTACAGGCTGGACCAAGTCCTCCTACCTCAAGACCTTATGTGGCTGGGCTGCTAGCGCTTATTTTGCTCTCTCTGTCACAGCTCTGTAGCACCTCACTCATCCCCCCAACAGGGACCACTAATGAGGAAGTGCTGAGCTAGTCTGGGTTTGCCACTGCTCTCGTCCTCACTGATGCTTTCAATAAGCGCTTACTTTTCATGTGCTCTTTTCCCAGAGAGGTTTTTCAGCAGAATTTAGGACCTTACACAGTGCCAAGGAACAATGACTGTTTTGGGGCATGTGAGATGGGGGAAAAAGGGGACACAGATAGTTAAGGAAAGCAAGATACGCCCTTGAATATTGAGCCCTAGGGAAAGTAAGTCTGACAGGTAAAGAATCCTTACCTTCCAGTTCTTCTTTAACTTCTCAGCTATCTCCCATTTGCAGGGAATGATGCTCACTTCCCATTCCATAGCAAACATGATTCACACTTACCCCACTTAGACAAAAAACCAAAACATTTTTGTTTTCCATGTATATAGTCACACAATTTGGAGACATTACCACATGTATGTGTGTGGCGGTGTGAGAATGATTCCTTCCTCCACAATTCCTCCCTGCTCACCATTCTTCTTCATCCCTGTAACTGGAATCTCCATCAACTCAGCTGGTCCAGCCAAAAAACAAGAAGTTATCTTCAGCTTTGTCCTTGGGGATAAGCCTATATCCAATCCCTATCTGCACTACTTCCAAAACATATCCTAAATCTGCCCATGTAATTTATCTCTGTTGCTTCTACACTCATCTGAGTCCCATCATCCCTCACCTGGTTGACTACAATAGTCTCTGAACTGTTCTTTTTGTTCCCACCCTTAATCCTGTGCAATCCGCTCTTCACATGTCAGCCAGAATGTTCCTTCTTTCTAAAATGTAAATGAGAGCCTGTCACTTAAAACCTTCCAGTGTATTCCTCTTGTCTTTTGAATAAAATGTCAACTCCTTACCGTGTCCCTACATGATATGATCCCAACTTCTCTCTGTCTTTCTCTTTTGTAATTCTCCCCTTAGCTCACACTCCTTCAGTCACTGGGGCTTTATTTCCATTCCTAGAACATACACGTTTGTCTCCACTTTAGAGCACTGGTACTTGCTATTCCCTCTGCCTGGAATGCTCTGCCCCATATCTAGGCAGGACTACTTTCCTGTTATTAAATTCTTGGCTCCAAAGTCACCTCTTCAATGAGGCTTCTTGGGCATCCAATCTAAATTACCTGTACACCAATCCCTCTTTACCCTGCATATCACTCTTTTTTACATCTCCTTGTTTTAGCCTCTTCATAGCATGTATTGATACATGATATTAACTGGTTTACTGGTTATTGTCTGTCTTCGCACAGACGAATGAAAACTCCATAAGATCAGAAAATTCTTTTGTCTTATTTGCCACTATGTGTTCAATTCCTAGCGGGTCTACTCAAATGCTATCAGAGAACTTGTCCCTTACCATCCGTATCAAATAACACCAACTTCGATCAGTTCCATCCCCTTACTCTTGTCTTTTTAAACCTCCTTTTATCAGTTGACTCTTATCTTCCCCACCAGAACATCAGCTTCATGAGGACAGGGAATATTTTTGTTCATGTCTATCTCCCCAGCTCTTAGAACAGGGTCTGAGGTAGACACTCAATAAATACTTGTTATTGAGTTATATAATCTTCAGATGCTTTTAAGAGTTAGAGGAAAGCTCTCTGTCTGCCAGGGCTCCCTGATACTTGCTCCAGCTGGCTATTGTTCTACCCACTCCTACTAGGTGAGGAAGGAATCAAAATTAGGAAACAGCCTCTGTAGAAGGAGGATATAGAAACACCAGATAATTAGAGGCATTTGCCAAGCTTTACTGCCTCCTCAACTTAGCTGTTGGCTATTTTTGAATTGAAAAATTCAATTTCTTTTAATAGCAATAATATATGATAATCCCATTGTACCAAAGAATGCTGGAGGTCCATCAAAGTCCATGTTCTCTTCTTCATGATACCCAGATAGATTATATTTCCCAACTCCCGTTGCAGTTGGGTGGGGCCATGTGACAGCTTCAGCCAATGGAAAGTGACTGAAAGCACTGTATGCCACTTCTAGGTCTGGCCTATGAAAGAAAATTGAGCAAAGCAAACCAAATGAAGCAAAGCAAAAAACAAAGCAAAACGAACAAACAGAAAATGCATTCTGCACAAGGTCTTCTGTGCTCTTTCCCTTTCTGTCTGCTAGATATCAATACTCTGGGAAACCTTGGAATTCACACGTTGAAGCTGACACAGCCTTTATCTGCCCAGGTCCCTGAATGAAAGCACACAGCAGAGCTGCTACTGACTTGAACACCTGGTTATTGCAGAGCGGCCACTGAGCCATCATACACTGTGGGTCCATTTGTTAACATACAATCTTTGTCACATACTTATACTTTTAAAAAATTCATTGCTTATATGAAATTCAGATTTAACTGGGCACCCTGTATTTTCCGTTGCTGAACCTGGCAACCCTACAATAAGAAGAATCACATTTAAAGTCCTCATTTATCCATACGGAAACTTGTATATGAATGTTTGTAGCAGCATTATTCATAATAGCCAAAAGGTAAAAACAGTCCAAATGTCCATCAGCAGGCAAATGGATAAGCAAAATGTAGTGTACCCATATAAAGAATAATATTTGGCCATATAAATGAATGAAGTGCTGATACATGCTACAACATGGATCAAACTTGAAAACATTATGCTAAGTGAAAGAAGTCAGTCACGAAAATTCATATACTATATGATTTCGTTCATATGCAAATCCAGAATAGGGAAATGTGTAGAGATGTAGAACATAGATTAGTGATGACATGGGGCTGGGAGTAGCGGGAATGGGAGAAGAGGGAGGGTAATAGCTAAAGAACTCATGGTTTCTTCTTGAAGTGATAAAAATGTTCTAAAATTGTGGTAATGATTGCACATATCTGTGACTATTCTACAAGTCGTTGAATTGTATACTTTAAATGTACAATTTTACATTTATAATTATAGCATATGAATTATATCTCAGTAAAGCTGGTTTTTAAAGAGTCACTTGTTTCATTTTTAAAAGCTACACATGAAAAAAATGAGCAAAAATCTTTTTCTTTGTAGGTGTCAGTGAGTGAAATCAAACAATATTTATCAAATATATTGGAACAAAAAAAATCGATGAATGTAATCAATAAAAAAGAAAATCTCTTAGAAAAAAAGAAGAATCAGCATAAATTAAGAATAAAAGGAATTCGAAATAAACATCTGTGGAAAAGAACTAAAAATCATTGTAAGTAGAATGCCCTCTCACATGTAAATTAAAAATGACTTCATGTACTCTAAAATCAAATTTTGTAGCTACTTTCCAAAAAGTCTTAGGATATAGTCATAAAGAGTTATACACACAAAAGCCTTAAACTTTGTCACCTTTTGTCCACTGACTTAATTTAGAATTTGTACTGATGATAATAAGCAAGGTTGATAATTAAGACTCATGAATAAAAAAACCTCCATAATTATGTGAATAAAACATTTCAGATATTCTGCTAATAGAAACCCTCATACTTTAAAGAAAATCGAAGTTAATATAGTGCCCTTTTTTTTCTGGTCTAGCAATCTAAAACTCTCTCTAGTAAAGACATAACTGACTAGTTGATAGATTTCTCTGGATGCAGGAAGAGTCTAGAAAATATAAACAGTGGAAGTGCACGCTCACCTTCCCGAGGCACACTTTCCCCTTCGCGAGTAGAGCCTGGGTACAGAATGTCACAATCCTTTGCCTGATTTCATCAAACAAGCCTTCTGACAGGTCTCCCATCTAGCTTTCTCCTGGCTTCAGGGCATCTTCTCCAGGATGACCCAGCTGTGTGACTGACAGGGTAATGGTGCTCCGGCCAGGTGTCAGGCCTGAGCCTCTGAGGTGGGAGAGCTGAGTTCAGGACATTGGTCCACCAGAGACCTCCCGGCTGCTCGAAATATCAATCGGCGAGAGCTCTCCCAGAGATCTCCATCTCAATGCTAAGACGCAGCTCCACTCAATGACCAGCAAGCTCCACTGCTGGACACCCCATGCCAAACAACTAGCAAGACAGGAACACAACCCCACCCATTAGCAGAGAGGCTGCCTAAACTCATAATAAGTTCACAGATCCCCCGAAACACACCACCAGATGCGGCCTACCCACCAGAAGACAAGATCCAGCCTCATCCACTAGAACACAGGCACCAGTCACCTCTACCAGGAAACCTACATAACACACTGAACCAACCTTACCCACTGGGGGCAGACACCAAAAACAACGGAAACTACAAACCTGCAGCCTGTGAAAAGGAGACCCCCCAAACACAGTAAGTTAAGCAAAATGAGAAGACAGAGAAATACACAACAAATGAAGGAGCAAGGCAAAAACCCACCAGACCAAACAAATAAAGAGGAAATAGGCAGTCTACCTGAAAAAGAATTCAGAGTAATGATACTAAAGATGATCCAAAATCTTGGAAATAGAATGGAGAAAATACAAGAAACGTTTAACAAGGACCTAGAAGAACTAAAGAGCAAACAAACAATGATGAACAACACAATAAATGAAATTAAAAATTCTCTAGAAGAGACTGGCACATGCTGGGAAGTCGCTCTATAGAAGGAAACACCATCAGCTACCCCGGAGGGATGATCATCTAGTTCTCTGAGATGCCTATATTTTAAGTCAATCTGTTCCCCCAGATAACCTCCAAATATGGCGAAAAAACCTATCTAAGTATTTTCACGTGATTTGGCAAAAGGCAGAAATTTAATTTTGTTTATGGAGATGGCTCTGCAGTGCTTAGCCTGGAGTTTGGCATATAGTAGGCGCCTAAAAAAAAGTTATTGAAAGAGTGATGAGTAAGTAATAGAATCTAGGGCATTGTTATTAGCCTGTCTTTGTTGCCACGTTTCCTCCATTCTCTCGGAGACAGATATTAGGTGTGGTGTGTGCATAGTTGTCAGGTCAACCTCTGCTCCCTTGGTGAGTGTCCTTTCCACCTAGCTTGAGACTTGCCTGCAAGGAAGACCCAGGAAGCCACAGATCCCTGACAGCTGCGGGATGGGAAAGGCTGACAGCTGTCTGAATGTACCATGTGGCCAGGCCTCAGCATCCTCACGTTGTACCTGCTGCTCTACCTCCAGTCTTAACCTGGAGGTCTATGAGCCTTGCTGTGTTATGTATTATATGACATAGGAAAATAAGAGTTTGGGGGGGGATAAGGCGGCATCAAAAGGGCCATGTAAATAATTAAAAAACAATTTCTTTTAAAAAAAAAAAAAAATTCTCTAGAAGGAATCAATAGCAGAATAACTGAGGCAGAAGAAAGAATAAGTGACCTGGAAGATAAAATAATGGAAATAACTACTGCAGAGCAGAATAAAGAAAAAAAAAATGAAGAGAATTGAGGACAGTCTCAGAGACATCTGGGACAACATTAAATGCACCAACATTCGAATTATAGGGGTCCCAGAAGAAGAAGAGAAAAAGAAAGGGACTGAGAAAATATTTGAAGAGATTATAGTTGAAAACTTCCCTAATATGGGAAAGGAAATAGTCAATCAAGTCCAGGAAGCACAGAGAGTCCCATACAGGATAAATCCAAGGAGAAACATGCCAAGACACATATTAATCAAACTATAATAAATTAAATACAAAGCAAAAATATTAAAAACAACAAGGGAAAAGCAACAAATAACATACAAGGGAATCCCCATAAGGTTAACAGCTGATCTTTCAGCAGAAACTCTGCAAGCCAGAGGGGAGTGGCAGGACATATTTAAAGTGATGAAAGGGAAAAAACTACAACCAAGATTACTCTACCCAGCAAGGATCTCATTCAGATTTGAAGGAGAAATTAAAACCTTTACAGACAAGCAAAAGCTAAGAGAATTCAACACCACCAAACCAGCTTTACAACAAATGCTAAAGGAACTTCTCCAGGCAGGAAACACAAGAGAAGGAAAAGACCTACAATAACAAACCCCAAACAATTAAGAAAATGGTAATAGGAACATACATATCGATAATTACCTTAAGTGTAAATGGATTAAATGCTCCAACCAAAAGACATAGACTGGCTGAATGGATACAAAAACAAGATCCATATATATGCTGTCTACAAGAGACCCACTTCAGACCTAGGGACACATACAGACTGAAAGTGAGGGGATAGAAAAAGATTTTCCATGCAAATGGAAATCAAAAGAAAGCTGGAGTAGCAATTCTCATATCAGACAAAATAGACTTTAAAATAAAGACTATTACAAGAGACAAAGAAGGACACTACATAATGATCAAGGGATCAATCCAAGAAGAAGATATAACCATTGTAAATGTTTATGCACCCAACATAGGAGCACCTCAATACATAAGGCAAATGCTAACAGCCATAAAAGGGGAAATCGACAGTAACACAATCATAGTAGGGGATTTTAACATCCCACTTTCACCAATGGACAGATCATCCAAAATGAAAATAAATAAGGACACACAAGCTTTAAATGACACATTAAACAAGATGGACTTAATTGATATTTTTAGGACATTCCATCCAAAAACAACAGAATACACTTTCTTCTCAAGTGCTCATGGAACATTCTCCAGGATCGATTATATCTTGGGTCACAAATCAAGCCTTGGTAAATTTAAGAAAATTGAAATCGTACCAAAGATCTTTTCCGACCACAACGCTATAAGACTAGATAACAATTACGGGAAAAAAACTGTAAAACATACAAACACATGGAGGCTAAACAATACACTACTAACTAACCAAGAGATCACTGAAGAAATCAAAGAGTAAATTTAAAAAATACCTAGAAACAAATGACAATGAAAACACGACAACCTAAAACCTATGGGATGCAGCAGAAGCAGTTCTAAGAAGAAAATTGAAATCCTATCGAGTATCTTTTCCGGCCACAACGCTATAAGACTAGATATCAGTTACAGGAAAAAAACTGTAAAAAACACAAAACACATGAAGGCTAAACAATACACTACTAAATAACCAAGAGATCACTGAAGAAATCAAAGAGGAAATCAAAAAATACCTAGAAACAAATGACAATGAAAACACGATGACCCAAAACCTTTGGGATGCAGCAGAAGCAGTTCTAAGAGGGAAGTTTGTAGCAATACAATCCTAACTCAAGAAACAAGAAAAATCTCAAATAAACAACCTAACCTTACACCTGAAGCGATTAGAGAAAGAAGAACAAAACCCCCCCAAAGTTACCAGAAGGAAAGAAATATGAAGATCAGATCAGAAAAAAACGAAAAAGAAATGAAGGAAATGATAGCAAAGATCATTAAAATTAAAAGCTTGGTCTTTGAGAAGATAAACAAAATTGATAAACCGTTAGCCAGACTCATGAAGAAAACAAAAAGGGAAAAGACTCAGATCAATAGAATTATAAATGAAAAAGGAGAAGTAACAATTGACACTGCAGAAATACAATCATGAGAGATTACTACAAGCAACTATATGCCAACAAAATGGACAACCTGGAAGAAATAGACAAATTCTTAGAAAAGCACAACCTTCCAAGACTGAACCAGGAAAAAATAGAAAATATAAACAGACCAATCATAAGCACTGAAATTGAAACTGTGACTAAAAATCTTCCAACAAAAAAACCCCAGGACCAGATGGCTTCACAGGCAAATTGTATCAGACATTTAGAGAAGAGCTAACACCTATACTTCTCAAACTCTTCCAAAATGTAGCAGAGGCAGGAACACTCCCAAACTGATTCTATGAGGCCACCATCACCCTGATACCAAAACCAGACAAAGAAGTCACAAAAAGAGAAAACTACAGGCCAATATCACTGATGAACATAGATGCAGAAATCCTTAACAAAATACTAGCAAACAGAATCCAGCAGCACATTGCAAGGATCATACACCATGATCAAGTGGGGTTTATCCCAGGAATGTAAGGATTCTTCAATATACGCAAATCAATCAATGTGATAAACCATATTAACATATTGAAGGAGAAAAACCATATGATCATCTCAATAGATGCAGAAAAAGCTTTTGACAAAATTCAACACCCATTTATCATAAAAACCCTCCAGAATGTAGGCATAGAGGGAACTTACCTTGACATAATGAAGGCCATATATGACAAACCCACAGCCAACATCGTTCTCAGTGGTGAAAAACTGAAACCATTTCCACTGAGATCAGGAAATAAGACAAGGTTGTCCACTCTCACCACTATTATTCAACATAGTTTTGGAAGTTTTAGCCACAGCAATCAGAGAAGAAAAAGAAATAAAAGGAATCCAAATTGGAAAAGAAGTAAAACTGTCACTGTTTGCAGATGACATGATACTATACATAGAGAATCCTAAAGATGCCACCAGAAAACTACTAGAGCTAATCAATGAATATGTAAAGTAGCAGGATACAAAATTAATGCACAGAAATCTCTTGCATTCCTATACACTAATGACAAAAAATCTGAAAGAGAAATTAAGGAAACACTCCCATTTACCACTGCAACAAAAAGAATAAAATACCTAGGAATAAATCCACCTAAGGAGACAAAAGACCTGTATGCAGAAAACTATGACACTGATGAGAGAAATTAAAGATGATACAAACAGATGGAGAGATATACCATGTTCTTGGATTGGAAGAATCAACACTGTGAAAATGACTCTACTACCCAAAGCAATCTACAGATTCAATGCAATCCCTATCAAACTACCATGGTATTTTTCACAGAAATAGAACAAAAAATTTCACAATTTGTATGGAAACACAAAAGACCCCGAATAGCCAAAGCAATCTTGAGAAAGAAAAACGGAGCTGGAGGAATCAGCCTCCCAGACTTCAGACTATACTACAAAGCTACAGTAATCAAGACAGTATGGTACTGGCACAAAAACAGAAATATAGATCAATGGAACAGGATAAAAAGCCCAGAGATAAACCCATGCACATATGGTCACCTTATCTTTGATAAAGGAGGCAAGAATATACAATGGAGAAAAGACAGCCTCTTCAATAAGTGGTGCTGGGAAAACTGGACAGCTACGTGTAAAAGAATGAAATTAGAACACTTCCTAACTCCACACCCAAAAATAAGCTGAAAATGGATTAAAGACCTAAATGTAAGCCAGACACTATAAAACTCTTAGGGGAAAACATAAGCAGAACACTCTGTGACATAAATCACAGCAAGATCATTTTTGACCCACCTCATAGAGAAAGGGAAATAAAAACTAAACTAAACAAATGGGACCTAATGAAACTTAAAAGCTTTTGCACAGGGGCTTCCCTGGTGGCGCAGTGGTTGAGAATCTGCCTGCCAATGCAGGGGACATGGGTTTGAGCCGTAGTCTGGGAAGATCCCACATGCTGCGGAGCGACTAGGCCCGTGAGCCACAATTGCTGAGCCTGTGCATCTGGAGCCTGTGGTCCGCGACAAGAGAGGCCGCGATAGTGAGAGGCCCGCGCACCGCGATGAAGAGTGACCCCTGCTTGCCGCAACTAGAGAAAGCCCTCGCACAGAAACAAAGACCCAACACAGTCATAAATAAATAAATAAATAAATAAGCTTTTGCACAGCAAAGGAAACCATAAACAAGACCAAAAGACAACCCTCAGAATGGGAGAAAATATTTGTAAATGAAGCAACAGACTGGGATGCTGAGAAAGAAAGCAAGAGGTATGTGGAGAGCAGCCTCTGACAGAACTATGACATGAGGTCAAGGGACTAAGCCAGCCTGCAACAACCCAGACTTGGGGAGCTGGAGAATAAATACTCCTACCTCGTTCTCTTCCTACCCTCCGTACTTCCAGCTGGTGCCTCTCAGCCAAACCTAACCAGAAGACGGAGGGCAAGGGAGTCCTTTGAAGAAGCCCATATGGGCATAGAGCAGGATGGAATGGCTCTAGAAAAGCAATCAGAAGACAATGAACGCACCAGGTTTTCCAGACAAGGGAAATTAAATGGCATGAACTAAAAGGATGAGGACATTTAGTGGCATGCATTAGAAGCATAGTTATTAAAAGTAAAATTACAGAACCTTAGAATTAGGGAACATTAGAGGTCATCTAGTCTAGTATCTTTCATCAGATATTCCTGGCAGATGACACCAGCTCCTACTTAAATACCTGTGACTAAGCTCACTATATCATACAGGGCAGCCTGTGACATTATTTAATATATCTCTTTCTTATAAAGTTAGCTTCCATTTCCCCACAGTGATCTTAGGCAGCTGGAGGTGGACAGAATAATCCTGCTATGGGTATGGACTCCAGCAATGGAGCTGTTGCTCCCCTTCACTGGATACTGTGGCTCGTGCATATTGTTTCTAAGACCCTGTGAGTTGTTTCTGGCCCCCACTCACAGCGATGACGCGTAACAAACTTAGAGCAAACTGAAATCTTTTCGCACCTAAAAGTACTAAGCCAGTGTATCAATCAGTGTTCAACCAGAAAAAAAGAACCAGTAGGAGATATATATTAAAGGATTTATATTAAGGTATTGGCTTATGCAATTATGGGAGCTGGCTGGGCAAGTCCAGAACCCACAGGGTAGTTTATCAACAAGGCAGACTGGAAGTCTCGGGCAGGAGCTGAAGCTGCTGTTTACAGGTGGACTTTTTTCTTCTTCAGGGAAACCTCAGTTCCATTCTTAAGGCCTCTCAACTGTTTGAATCAGGCCAACCCAGATTATTTAGGATAATCTCGCTTACTTAAAGGTGCCTGCTAAATACCCTCACAGCAAAAACTAGATTCATGTAGGACTTAATAACTGGAGACTGTAGCCTCGCCAAATAGATACATAAAGTTGACCATCACAGCCAGATATCTCCTAATCCTTATGTGTTCACTAAATTTTTGAATCTAAGTGAAATCTTTTACATTTATATCTGTTTCATTGTGTTCATTTGGGACTATTTCAACCTATCAATTATGTCAATCAAACTCTCCTAGTTTTCTGTCATTCAAATTTTTGACAAGCATGCCCTCCAATCTTTTACCCAAATTCTTGTTACAGACAGGACCAAGTTTAGAGCCTAGAGCCCACAATAATCCACGATAAATCTCTAATATTATATTTACCCACTGATAACAGATAAAAATCTACATGTGATGAGGTTGAAAAAATAAAATTTTAGTTATCAGAATGCCTTGTACAGAGTGCACTGCCCTTGTTTGGGAAGATGCCTTAATAAGCATTGGTAGATAGAAGGTAGACAGACACGCCTTCCTGATCCCCCACCTTCAACCCCACACAGAAGCCTAGTGTCAGGAACAGTACCTATGGAATCAGTAGTTAAGAAAGTAGAGGAAGCCATGGAGAAGTAACCTTTCTTGGAAGATTTACAAGCTATGAAATGAACCAGAAATATGGGTTATACATGGTTATAGAGCTGGCTAAAAACCTTGCAAAATCCCATTCTCATTCAGTTCCCATTTCAACATTTTGTGTACAGGATATCATAAAAAATGGAATATAGGTGTTTTATATAAATGCTACTCCCCAGACTTGTTAGTCCTTCAGAAAAGAAAAATTAGATTTAACCTAACATTCTCAAAAAACTTCCTGATTCTTAGTGATAATATCTCCTTAACTCAAGGCTCACAAACTGTGTATAAAAATCTGTTCAAAAAATGAAAGAGGGCTTCCCTGGTGGCGCAGTGGTTGAGAATCTGCCTGCTAATGCAGGGCACACGGGTTCGAGCCCTGGTCTGGGAAGATCCCACATGCCGCGGAGCAACTGGGCCTGTGAGCCACAATTACTGAGCCTGCGCGTCTGGAGCCTGTGCTCTGCAACGAGAGGCCGCGACAGTGAGAGGCCCGCGCACCACGATGAAGAGTGGCCCCCGCTCGCCACAACTGGAGAAAGCCCTCGCACAGAAACGAAGACCCAACACAGTCAAAAATAAATACATAAATAAATAAATTTAAAAAAAAATCATATCAAGCATTTAAAAAAAAATGAAAGAGAAATTAAGGAGATTAGCATCAAGCTGGTTCTAGAATATGAATATATTTTTCTACATCTTGAAAATAGGGGAACTGTCTACCAATTTTCAGATCTCTATCACTTTTTCCTTTACCTAGAGGTTGTCAAATATAACCAAAAGCATTTGTTTTCCCTTTAATTCAAGGCAAGATCTGTGCCTGGCATTGTGTCTGTCACATACTTAATATGAATAAATATTTGCTGAATTAAATTGAGTTGAATTCTTCCTATATAGAGCTAGGATGTAAACTCAGATCTTCTGACTCCAAGTTTAGCATTATCTACAATATACTACAATATAGGTGCTACATAAAAATAATAAACCCTTACATTTTTAGAGTATGTTTGAATGGTGTTTTATAGTTGAACACAATGCTTTCATATCCCATTACATTTTTTTTAATGGCATGCTCATTTTCTCGCAGGGTATCTTATCACTAGAACTTCAATAACTAATTCTTCTTTCTGAGTCAGAATTGAGTCTAATAGAGTAATTATCTTTATTAAATTGTTAGCAAGACAAATCAATAATTAATCATGCAGTGGGAACAGTGGAGCCTATTCCTGCAGGCAACTGGAACACTAGCTTCTTTGTCCTTCCTGACCAGATCCTTCCAGGCATTTCTTGGAATTAATCATTATTAATTTTGGTGATTAGACCATACAGCTCCTATGTGCTTGCTTGGAGGGGAGTGTCTTAGAATCCTGCTTTAAGCCAGGGTTGGCATTCTTTTTTCTCACTTCTAGGGTCTGTGACCAGCTAGGCTAAGTTTATCATTTGTATTCCACATTATTGACTGTGGAATGTATGTGGAGGACACTGGGAAGTGCCATTCAGATCCTCTCTTCAATGAAGGACTTGTTGCCCAGTTGCTGGAAGTGCAGTTCACAGACAGCCTTCAGCAGTCAGTCCCTTTAGAGACTGTCTCAGGTGCAGACAACTGCATAGCCCAAGGTTATGCCTCCTTCCTGGGAGAGCCAACTTCCAACGACTAATCAATTCAGGAACATAAAGGCCTGATCATGTCAGTCTAACTTGGGATGAGTTAGAAGAGACATGTTAGCTCCAGAGTACCCTCTGGGGTCAGGAAAGGGTTTCACTGGGCTTGTTACCAAGTCCAAGCTTGTACTGCTTGCCACATGACAGGCCAATAAATCAAGAGACAAGTTGTTGGGGCAAGGAATAGAGACTTTATTCAGAAAAAGAGCAGACTGAGAAGATCGTGGACTACTGTCCCAAAGAACCATCTTACCTGAGTTAGAATTCAGGCTTCTTTTATACTAAGATGGGAGGAGGTATGGCCCATTGTTGCAAACTTTTAGGTGCAGGAATCCTTTGTTCTTACAGCCATCCAAGTAGGTCTGGTCACAATGTTCCTATATACCACCAAGAAGACAATTATTATTTTCTGTTCTGCAAATTTTTATCTCTATATGAATGGAAAAGTGTTATACCTTCAAAGGTCAGAACCTTGAGAATGGGCTATCATGTATATTTCAGGCTATAAGCAACATTCTTTTACAAAAGGAGCAGAACCAGCATGGCTGAGCACAGGCGACAGAACACAAGGGTTAGAATTAAAGGAATAGATCTGATATGGAGTCAGGTTTGTTCTTCTGTGTTGCAGCTTGCGTCACAGCTTCTCTTTCTGCCTAATCCAACTTCTTCACCAGGTGTGGTTCCCAAGAGCACTTCTTTTTTCTTTTTATTTATTTATTTATTTATTTATTTATTTATGGCTACATTGGGTCTTTGTTGCTGCGCGTGGGCTTTCTCTAGTTGCAGTGAGTGGGGGCTACTCTTCACTGCTGTGCGGGGGGTTCTCGTTGCAGTGGTTGTCTTTGTTGCACAGCACAGGCTCTAGGCACACAGGCTTCACTAGTTGTGTCACACAGGCTCAGTAGTTGTGGCTCACATGCTCTAGAGCAGAGGCTCAGTAGTTGTGGCACATGAGCTTACTTGCTCCGCAGCATATGGGATCTTCCCAGACCAGGACTCAAACCCATATGCCCTGCATTGGCAGGCGGATTCTTAACCACTGCACCACCAGGGAAGTCCCAAGGGCACTTCTTAATAAATACTCCAAATTCTTAAAATCTGCTTATCAGGGAACCCAATCTGTGTACCATTTAATACCTTTCGTATTACTTAAAGTTTTTCTTTAAATCAACACAAGTTTTTTTGTAAATGAATTTATTTTAAAAGAAAATCACTAAAGATCTCCTATTCTGGCAAAATGGTGGTTTAATCCAATATGAAAATCCTACTGCTTACAAATACCTAAAAATGACACCTAATATATGCCAAAACACTTTTTTTAAATGAAGACCTGGGCTCACAAGAAACTGAAATCCCCAGGTGCTAGAAATAATGAAAAATAAGCATGTGAGTTGATGTTTTGTCAAGCTGTGATCAGAGCTGGTAATGGATGAGCCTTGGATTTTAAATCCCAGGCTGGGAAAATAAAAAAGACATAAAAATCTTTGACAAGGGAATTGAGATGAAGAGTTATGAATAAAACTAAGAGTCTCATAGAGCTGTGCATACAGTGAAAGGGGAGATTAGGAAAAAACAACAAACCACCCACCATTATATGTAAATATCAAGGAAGCTTTTCCTCCACTTAGACTCTCACAGGGAAAAACATGTTCCTGGAAAATAACCTACACAATATCCCTGCACCTTATACAGATATGAATTTGAATTTATGCCACCTGATTTGTGTGTGTGTGTGTGTGTGTGAACACTTTCAAGCCAATATGTTCACATACACAAATTTCTTTCCACCAATAAGACAATAAATCTGGAAACCTGACAGAAGCAATACAAAATAACTTTGGGGAAACAATTCCACAATTCCTACATTACAAGCCTTGTTGGGGGGTGGAGTCAAGATGGCAGTGTGGGAAGACGTGGAGTTAGTGTCTCCCCACAACTAGGGTGCCTGATGGCCGCTGGTGAGAGACCCTGATGCCCAAGGAGATGGGAGGAACCCTCAAGTTAACCGGCTTGGTTCACAAGCCAGGGGTCAGGCCGAAGCTCCTGCGGTGGGAGCTCCGAGTCCGAACCACTGGACTAACAGAGAACCTCAGACTCCAGGGAATATTCATCGGAGTGAGGTCTCACAGAGGTCCTCATCTCAGCACCAAAACGCAGCTCTACACAACAGCCTAGAAACTCCAGTGTTGGAGGCCTCAGGCCAAACAACCAGCAAGACAGGAACAAAATCCCACTCATAAAAAAAAGGAAAAAAAAAATGAGACAGCAAAAATATACATCACAGATGAAAGAGCAATGTAAAAACCTGCATGACCAAATAAATGAAGAGGAAATAGGCAATCTATCTGAAAAAGAATTCAGAGTAATGATAGTAAAGATGATCCAGAATCTCGGAAATAGAATGGAGGAATGGATAGAGAAAGTACAAGAAATGTTTAACAAAGATCTAGAAGAACTAAAGAAAAAACAGAGATGAACAACACAGTAACTGAAATGAAAAATACACTAGAAAGAATCAGTAACAGAATAACTGAGGCAGAAGAATGAATAAGTGAGCTGGAAGACAAAATGGTGGAAATAACTGCCAAGGAGCAGAATAAAGAAAAAAGAATAAAAAGAATTGAAGACAATCTCAGAGACCTCTGGGACAACCCTAAACACACCAACGTTCGAATTATAGGGGTCCCAGAAGAAGAAGAGAAAAAGAAAGGGTCTGAGAAAATATTTGAAGAGATTATAGTGGAAAACTTCCCTAACATGGGAAAGGAAATAGTCACCCAAGTTCAGGAAGTGCAGAGAATCCCATACAGGATAAACCCTAGGAAAAACACATCAAGACACATATTCATCAAACTAACAAAAATTAAATTCAAAGAAAAAATATTAAAAGCAGCAAGGGAAAAACAAAAAATAACATACAAAGCAATCCCCATAAGGTTATCAGCTGATTTTTCAGCAGAAACTCTGCAGGCCAGAAGGGAGTGGCAGGATATACTTACAGTGATGAAAGAGAAAAACCTACAGCCAAGATTACCCAGAGGATCTCATTCAGATTTGATGGAGAAATCAAAAGCTTTTCAGACAAGCAAAACCTAACAGAATTCAGCACCACCAAACCAGCTTTACAACAAATCCTAAAGGAACTTCTCTAGGCTGGAAACACGAGAGAAGAAACACACCCACAAAAACAAACCCAAAACAATTAAGAAAATGGTCATAGGAACATACATATTGATAATAACCTTGAATGTAAACGGATTAAATGCCCCAACCAGAAGACACAGACTGGCTGAATGGATACAAAAACAAGACCCTTATATATGCTGTCTACAAGAGACCCACTTCAGACCTAGGGACACATACACACTGAAAGCGAGGGGATGGAAAAAGATATTCCATGCAAACAGAAATCAAAAGAAAGCTGGAGTAGCAATACTCATATCAGATAAAATAGACTTTAAAATAAAGACTGTTACAAGAGATAAGGAGGGACACTATATAATGATCAAAGGATCAATCCAAGAAGAAGATATAAAAATTATAAATGTTTATGCACCCAACATAGGAGCACCTCAATACATAAGGCAAATGCTAACAACCATGAAAGGAGAAATCAACATTAACACAATAATAGTAAGGGACTTTAACACCCCACTTACACCAATGGAGAGATCATCCAAACAGAATAAATAAGGAAACACAAGCTTTAAATGACACAATAAACCAGATAGATTTAATTGATATTTATAGAATATTCCACCCAGAAGTGGCAGAATACACTTTCTTCTCAAGTGCACACGGAACATTCTCCAGGATAGATCACATCTTGGGTCACAAATCAAGCCTCAGAAAACTTAAGAAAATTGAAATCGTTTCAAGCATCTTTTCTGACCACAATGCTATGAGATTGGAAATCAATTACAGGAAAAAAACTGTAAAAAAAAGACAAATACATGGAGGGTAAACAGTGCCCTGCTAAATAACCAAGAGATCACTGAAGAAATCAAAGAAGAAATTTTTAAAATACATAGAAACAAATGACAATGAAAACACAATGACCCAAAACCTATGGGATGCAGCAAAAGCAGTTCTAAGAGGGAAGTTTACAGCAATTCAGTCTCACCTCAAGAAACAAGAAAAATCACAAACAATCTAACCCTACAATTAAAACAACTAGAGAAAGAAGAACAAAGAAAACCCAAAGTCAGTAGAAGGAAAGAAATCATAAAGATCAGAGCAGAAATAAATGAAATAAAAACAAAAACAATAGCAAAGATCAATAAAACTAAAACTGGTTCTTTGAGAAGATAAACAAAACTGATAAACTCTTAGCCAGACTCATCAAGAAAAAAAGGGAGATGATGCAAATCAATAAAATTAGAAATGAAAAAGGATAAATCACAACAGACACTGCAGAAATACAAAGGATTACAAGAGACTACTACAAGCAACTCTGTGCCAATAAAATGGACAACCTGGAAGAAATGGAGAAATTCTTAGAAAGGTATAACCTTCCAAGACTGAACCAGGAAACAATAGAAAATATGAACAGACCAATCACAAGTAATGAAATTGAAACTGTGGTTAAAAATCTTCCAACAAACAAAAGTCCAGGACCAGATGGCTTCACAGGTGAATTCTATCAAACGTTTAGAGAAGAGCTAACACCCATCCTTCTCAAAGTCTTCCAAAAAATTGCAGAGGGAGAAACACTCCCAAATTCATTCTAGGAAGCCACCATCACCCTGATACCAAAACCAGAAAAAGATATCACAAAAGAAGAAAATTATAGACCAAAATCACTGATGAACCTAGATGCAAAAATCCTGAACAAAATACTAACAAACAGAATCCAACAGCACATTAAAAGGATCATATACCATGATCAAGGTGGATTTATCCCAGGGATGCAAGGATTCTTCAATATACGCAAATCAATCAATGTGATACACCATATTAACAAATTAAGGGCTAATAACCATATGATCATCTCAATAGATGCAGAAAAAGCTTTTGACAAAATTCAACACCCATTTATGATAAAAACTCTCCAGAAAATGAGCATAGAGGGAACCTACCTCAACATAATAAAGGCCATATATGACAAACCCACAGCAAGCATCATACTCAATGGTGAAAAACTGAAAGCATTTCCACTAAGATCAGGAACAAGACAAGGATGTCCAGTCTCACCACTCTTACTCAGCATAGTTTTGGAAGTCCTGGTCACAGCAATCAGAGAAGAAAAGGAAATAAAAGGAATACAAATTGGGAAAGAAGAAGTAAAACTGTCACTGTTTGCAGATGACATGATACTATGCATAGAAAATCCTAAAGATGCCACCAGAAAACCACTAGAACTAATCAATGAATTTGGTAAGGTTTCAGGATACAAAGTTAATGCACAAAAAGCTCTGGCATTCCTATACGGCAACAACAAAAAATCAGAGAGAGAAATTAAGGAAACACTCCCATTTACCATTCCAACAAAAAGAATAAAATACCTAGGAATAAACCTGCCTAAGGAGACGAAAGACTTGTACTCAGAAAACTACAAAATACTGATGAACGAAATCAAAGATGACATAAACAGATGGAGAAATATGCCATGTTCTTGGATTGGAAGAATCAGTATTGTGAAAATGACTATACTACCCAAAGCAATCTACAGGTTGAATGCAATCCCTATCAAACTACCAATGGCATTCTTCACAGAATTAGGACAAAAGATTTTACAATTCGTATAGCAACACAAAAGACCCCGAATAGCCAAAGCAATCTTGAGAAAGAAAAACAGAGTTGGAGGAATCAGGCTCCCTGACTTCAAACTATACCACAAAGCTACAGTAATCAAGACAGTATGGTACTGGCACAAAAACAGAAATTTAGATCAATGGTACAGGATAGAATGCCCAGAGATAAACCCACACACATATAAGCACCTAATTTATGACAAAGGAGGCAAGAACATTCAATGGAGAAAAGATAGCCTCTTCAATAAGTGGTGCTGGGAAAGTATACACAGATTATACACAGACCATTGATTATCATTTGGATGAAGATTAAGATCAGATCCCATCCGCACCTCATATACAAAAATTCCAGTTTTATTAAAGACCTAAATGTGATTATGAAAACTTTAATAATTTTAGAAGATATTGGCATAAGAAAGGGGTCTTAGAAAAGATAAAAGTAAAACCATAATGGCAAAATTCATAAATTTGACTACCTTAAAAATTTTTAATTTGATTAGATATTTTTAATTATAACATAAAAAAAGCCTAACAGACTGGAAAAAGCAACAAATATAGTCAACAAATATAGTCAACAAAGAATTAGTATTTGGTTATATAAAGAACACCTACAAATCAACATGAAAACCAAATAGAAAAGGAAGAAAGGATACAAATAGGCAATTCTTTTTTTTTTAGATTTATTTTTTATTGAGATAACATTGGTTTATAACATTATATAAGGGGACTGGGACTACCCTCGTGGTCCAGTGGTTAAGACTTCGCCTTCCAATGCAAGGGATGCGGTTTCAATCCCTGGTCAGGAAGCTAAGATCCCACATGCCTTGCGGCCCAAAAACCAAAACATAAAACAGAAGCAGTATTGTAACAAATTCAATAAACACTTTAAAAAAATGGTCCATATCCAAAAAAAACTTTAAAACATTATATAAGTTTCATATATATAACATTATACTTCTGCTTCTGAATATACTACAGTGTGCTCACCATCAAAAATTTAGTTTCTATCCATCACCTTACAGTTGGCCCTCTTTATGCATTTTGCCCTTCCCTCCCCCACTTCCCTTCTGTTAACCACTACTCTGTTCTCTATATCTATGTGTTTGTTTTGGTTTGGCTTGGTTTGTTCATTTATTTTTTATTTGTTTGTTTTTCATATTCCACATATTAGTGAAATCATATGGTATTTTTCTTTCTTCATCTGACTTATTTCACTTAGCATAGTACCCTCAAGGTTCATCCATGTTTCATCTTTTTTGATGATAGCTGAGTAGTATTCCATTGTGTGTGTGTGTGTGTATATATGTGTGTGTGCCACATATATATGTATATGTATGTATATATATATAACATCTTTTTTATCCATTCATCTATTGATGGGCACTTATGTTGTCTCCATATCTTGGCTATTGTAAGTAATGAAGTGATGAATACAGGGGTGCACATATCTTTTCAAGTTAGTGTTTTCATATTCTTTGGATAAATACCCAGAAGTGGAATTGCTAGATCACATGGTAGTTCCATTCTTAATTTTTTGAGGAATATCCATACTATTTTCCATAGTGGCTGCACCAATTTACATTCCCAACAGTGTATAAGGTTTCCCTTTTCTCCACATCCTCACCAACATTTATTTCTTGCCTTTTTGATGATAGCCATTCTAACGGGTGTGAGGTAATGTCCCATTTTCCTAAAAGGTGAAAATAACCAAAGGCCAATAATTATACTTAACTTCACTAGAAATTGCAGAAACAAATTCAATAGCAAAGATTAATTATTTGACACAGATTAGCAAAACTAAAAGGTCAGATAACCCCATGAGTGATCCAGAATGTGAAGAAACAAGAACTCTTATACATCACTAGTGAGAGCGTTTTGTCCAACCTCTTTAAACAGCAATGTGGTAATATTTAGTAAAGTTTAAGATGCATATATCCCATACTTGGCACATGTACTTTTAGATAAATTCTCACACGTCTGTAGAAGGAAATGTGCATGAGGATTTTTATTGTAGAATTGGTTTTGGTAACACAGAAGTGGAAAAACCTAATGTGCATGGAATGAGTAGGATAAATAATGAAGCAATGAATACATAAAGTGGATTATTCATACAAAGAATTTTAACCAGACAGTTGGTGCTGTTAAAATGAATGAACGAAGCTTGCTTGGCTCAAGATGAATAAATCTCAAAAAGTGAAAAACCTAGTTGCAAAAGTATATACAGTATGATGCTATTTATATAAAGTATAGAAATGATATTGGGTACATATATGCAGTAAAAGAGCTACATAGCAACTTCAGGACAATAACCCCTCTGAAGAGGGTACAAGGAGAAAGGATGTTGGGAGGAGGCTTGGGTGTTTCTGTACATTCTGTTTCCTTAGAGTTGATACCTAAAACAAACAAGGCAAAATGTCACCATCTGTTAAACTGTGTGTGTGAGGGGGGAGGGTTATAGTGTGTTTCATTTTCTGGATTTTTAAAATATGTTTGAAATATTTCATGGTTAATTTTTTAAAGAAAAAAATGGAAATTAGCATCACTTGACACAAATAGAATTTACAGGTGAATACACATTAAATATATTAACTATCAAAGTATTAAAGTTTATGTGTGTACCACTTAAAATTATCTTATGTACCCTTTAGGGTACAATTATCACTGTTACCCTTGGGAAACAGTGACCTAAGGTATTACAAATTAGCAAGTGCAGCTAAGTGTCAACCCAGCCACTTTCAGCAGGCACTCTTGCCCACCCCAGAGGACATGGGTACAGCATGTCACCATCTTTATCTTGCCTCTTGCCCCTTCTGCTCCCACTCATTACTGAAAGTCTTCCTATTATCCAAGGCCTCCCACAAGCACTGTCTTCTTACATAATCTTGTCCAAACCAACCAGACTGGGCATTGTCAGGTATGCCTAATGATGCTCTGAATCATCAAGACCAGGTTACACCATGCCCATTATCTTCTGTTGGGGAAGGTGGAGGAATATATTGTATCCTTTTTAGGCAGATTTCCATCAGAAAACAGTCAAAATAAAAAGGGATGTGACTCATCTAATGAGGAAAATGATTTATATGAAACATATTTTTCAATAATGTCAGATAAATGAAATATTACTATAAACAACTTTAAAATATTTATAACAAATTACAATAAATTTATTTTTTAAATGTATTTAGGACCTATTTTTCAAATTTTTCATCATTTGATAGTAACTTGGCATTTAACACATGAGTCTGCATATTGTGTAGCTCTAAGAAGTATATGAGCACAGAATCTGGAGTCAGACTGCCTAGATTTGAATCCTTGTCTACTAGGTACCAGCTAGGACCTGGGTAGGTTACTTAACCTCTCTGTGCCTAAATCACCTCATCTGTAAAATGGGAATGATATAGCGCCTTCCTTTTACAGTCAGTGAGAAAATTGCCTGGGACCCAAGTGCTTTATAAATATTAGCTCCTATTTATAACTATAACTATAGATATATATTATTTTTGATTCTTCATTTGTTTTATAACCTGTATTTCTTTCTGCTAAATTAAGAGTTTTAGATTGTGAATTATATCTGTCAGAATCCCTCTTATTTCAAGCTTTGCTTAGTAGATATTTAAAGAGAAAAAATTTTTCTTTCTACTGATAATTTGTCTACCATTTCTAAGAAATACCACTGGAGGTATTGATATCTGAGGACAATAATCTGGGGACAGAATGAATAAACTTGACTGTTGTAAATATCTGTGCTCTATTCAAGTGTATTTGAGTTGATCACATCTTCATCTGACTAAACTCTGCTGAATCATTCTTTCTTGGATGGAATGTTATTTTTAGAAATGGATCGTTATTCTCCCTCCTTATCTTAGATTGTGTCTTTCTAGCAGACATTAAGGGCAAATGTGAAGAGCTCTTCTGATGCATTATTCAGAAAATCAGAAACTGAAGTTGGTTTGTATTAAAGACAATTAAAATTAGATGGATGCAGTGTCTGTGGAGGCAAGATTTTCTGCAGGGCAAAGATTTTCCCATTTTATCTTTTTGTATCATTTTAATGGTGAAAGCACCTGATTTTTAGTCAGACTAAAAGATATTTATCTCCTTTAATTCTCAATGTCAAGACATTCTTTTAACTCTCAGTGATCCTTTATGTGGTTCACAATGTAACTATAATTTGAGATTCAAAATAATGAATTTATTATTCTTTTCCTTTTATTTTTCTAGATAATTTAGATGGTATTTATATACTTGAATTTAAGTGCTAAAGTTCTAGATTTTCTGGTGAAACATACAAGAAAGTGAGGAATGCAGGCTAGGGCAAAGGAAGGAGCTAAGCAAAGATAGAGTTTCAGGAGAAGTTTAGGGCTTTGAAGAACGAATTGCCCTGGAAGATTGCCCCCTTCGCATAGGCAAGGGGGCTGGGCTTTTTTACTCCCACATCAATCAGCCAATGGCTATAGGCCACCAGCACCTTGGAGGGTTAAATATATATGTTGAAAGACCTTGCCTTACTTGCTGGACCTCCTTGACTCCAATCAACTTCGGCTCTATTCAAACTCCGAAACAATTGTCTCTGATCACAGCCGTCTTCCTACCACTTCTATTCTCTCTCTATTTCTCCTACCAAACCTGCCTTCACCTTCACAATGACCTCAGTTCCCTCCTCCCTCTCCTTCTTCACCCCTCTGTCCACTCTCCTCAGTATCACTTACTTCCGTAGCCAGCTTTAACTGCATGACCAGCCGTGACACTAAAGCTCTCATTCTTCAAGATACACTGTCCGCCCCCCCCCCAGTTCATTTGCATAGACTGTTCCCTCCAAATGGAACACCAGTTTCACCTTCTTGGCCTGACAAATTCCTACCTACGTTTTAAGAACTATATAAAGTGCCATTTCATCTGTGAAGATTTATTTCACAAAGCCAGAGTAAGGGGCATGAAGTGGGTGGGCATTTGCTGTTTGTGGGCTTCCCATCATCCATTTTACCCTTCTCACCATCCCAATTTCCTCTGAGGAATTAGGTCTTCCCCAATGGATACATTTTTATAGGAAGGTAATGAGAAGCCTTGTTTTCCCTGCTAGACCCATCAGATTCATCATGGAGTCTTCCTCAACAGAGAGAGGAAGGTCCTAAAAGGATTGGATTCTAGTCCATCCCAGTAGCAATATCTGCCTCTGCTTCCGGAGATACTTTGATTCCTGGTCAACCGCATTGATTCTATAAACCTCCTAATAAGTTCCTTTGGCTTAAGGCAATCAGATTGGGCTTCTGTTGCTTACAAACAAAGAAGCCTCCTTTACTCCCACAGTGCCTTCTTATGTAGTGCCTACCACATGGCCTTGTACTTTTTGGTAAACATGTTTGTCTCCACCAGGCTAAGACACAATATCTAGCATTGTGTCTAACACATGGTGAGTATCAGTTCATACCTATTAAATGAACGAGTAAACGTATGAATGACAGAGAACAAGTTGTCTCCAGCTTTCCTTCTTATTAATATCTGAAACAAGCAAGTGGGCCATTTTTGTTCTAAAGATTTGCTTCTAGTCGTTATGAACAAGAGGATTCTGCATGAATTCCACAATGGCAAGTGGCAGGAATTAAGAAATAGACTTGATTAGAGAATTTTACAACTGAAGTATGAGCAGGAGAAGGCATAGATTCCCATTTCTCCCACCATCTCACAGAAAGGTAATCTGGGTCCAGGTATTTCTGGACACATGCAAGGTCTACCTACTACACTGTACTTTGAGTACAATCATGAGAAAGTGACCTTGTCAGAGGTGAGCTACTTGGGCATCCAGCTGCCTGGGAAAGTCAGATGTCCAGCACCTGGAGACCTTGGGGGCCCATTTGAAATTTCAGTCCCTCTTGCTTTTAGAAGGTAGCCACTGATCTGATCAGAAGCTGAGTTTGGGTGCATCCTTTCTCACAGGGAGAAGGGGCAGCTTGTTTTCCTTGTGATCTGGAGTTGGCATCAGTATTAGTTTGCTATGGCTGCCATAACAAAATACCATAGGCAAGGTGGCTTACACAGCAGAAATTTATTTTCTCACAGTTCTGGAGGCTGGATAGTCCATGATCAAGGTGTTTGCAGGGTTAGTTTCATTCTAAGGCTTCTTTCCTTGGCTTACAAAGGGTCACCTTCTCAATGTGTCCTTACATGATCTTTTTTCTGTGCCCGCACGCACCTGGTGTTTCTTCTGCTTATAAGGACACTTGTCGTATTGGATTAGGGCCCCACCCTAATGGCCTCATTTAATCACTTCTTTAAAGACCTCATCTCCAAATAAGGTTACATTCTGAGGTACTGGGGGTTGGGACTTCAATATATGAATTTTGACGGACACAATTCTGCCCATAACAGTCCCCAAGTTAGATAGGGAGTAATGATAATAAGACTGCAGAAGTAATAAACTGTCTAGAACTCTCTACAAATTATATCTCTGACAAACACTGAAATACAAATTCATCTAGTTGGAGCACTTTCCACAATTACTGCTGCCTTAAATACTTCTCTGGCACACCTATTCACCCTTTTATTCCTGATGCTCATCCCCACCACTTCTCAGTCACCTTAGAGCCCCTACCAGTACAAAACAGTTGGCCATTCAAAGGACTCCAGAGTCGTGAATGTCCTTTACATCAACTTCAGAATGGTCTCCTCAAATCCTCAAATCATTTCCTGACTGTAATTTCCCCCAAATTTGGAAATCATTAAACCATAAAAAGAAAATCAAAGCGTTGTCAAGATAACTTTTTCTGATAATTGAGCCCTCTTGTGTTAAAGAAAACTTGTATTTTAATACATTTGGAAAACCAAAAAGAAAATGACATGTAAAGGTAAAAGCCATGGGTAGAAATCTGTAGTGGTAAATCATTTCTCATATGTATATGGATGCAGAGTCAACCTTTCAAAATTTATTCTCACTCTTTAAAAGCATGTTAATAGGAGCAATTGCTATTTCAAACACAGATGAGTAGATCTTTCCCATTATTTTTCCTCTTTAATCATAAGTATAGGTAATATACAACCCAAAGCAGATATTTGACACTAAACTTGTCCAGTGTTACTAAATTGATTGGATAACTTGAAGCATTCAAAATAATTGTAAACTGGCTTTTAAGTTTTTTGTGTTTGGGTTTTTTTTATAATTTACAAAAGAAAGTGGACAACTCTGATATCTTGTCAGGAAGAAGAAAAACAAGAACCACTTTAAAAGTTCTTTGTTTCCCTGGTGGCGCAGTGGTGGAGAATCTGCCTGCCGATGCAGGGGACACGGGTTCAAGCCCTGGTCTGGGAGGATCCCACGTGCTGCGGAGCGACTGGGCCCGTGAGCCACTATTGCTGGGCCTGTGCGTCTGGAGCCTGTGCTCCACAGCAGGGGAGGCCACGATGGTGAGAGGCCCGCGCACTGCGATGAAGAGTGGCCCCCACTTGCCGCAACTGGGGAAAGCCCTCACACAGAAACGAAAACCCACACAGCCATAAATAAATAAATAAAATAAAAAATTAGAAAAAAAAAGACACATGCACCCCAATGTTCATTGCAGCACTATTTACAATAGCCAGGTCATGGAAGCAACCTAAATGCCCATCGACAGATGAGTGGATAAAGAAGATGTGGTACATGTATACAATGGAATATTACTCAGCCATAAAAAGGAACGAAATTGGGTCATTTGTAGAGATGTGGATGGACCTAGAGACTGTCATACAGAGTGAAGTAAGAAAGAGAAAAATATCGTATATTAATGCATGCATGTGGAATCTAGAAAAATGGTACAGATGAACCGGTTTGTGAGGCAGAAATAGAGACACAGATGTAGAGAACAAACGTATGGACACCAAGCGGGGGAAAGGGGGGTGGTGGTGGTTGTGTGATGAATTGGGAGACTGGGATTGACATATATGCACTAATAGGTATAAAATAGAAAACTAATAAGAACCTGCTGTATAAAAATATAATAAAATTTAAAAAAATAAAAAATAAAAATAAAAGTTCTTTGTTGTCTTGTTAATGAGGCATCAAGTCCCAGAATGCCTCTCCTTTAAAATGACTTCAGCAATCTTCAGAAAGAAAAACGGAGCTGGAGGAATCAGGCTCCCGGACTTCAGACTATACTACAAAGCTACAGTGCCAGACAGTATGGTACTGGCACAAAAACAGAAATATAGATCAATGGAACAGGATAGAAAGCCCAGAGATAAACCCACGCACATATGGTCACCTTATTTTTGATAAAGGAGGCAAGAACATACAATGGAGAAAAGACAGCCTCTTCAATAAGTGGTGCTGGGAAAACTGGACAGCTACATGTAAAAGAATGAAATTAGAACACTCCCTAACACCATACACAAAAATAAACTCAAAATGGATTAAAGACCTAAATGTAAGTCCAGACACTATAAAACTCTTAGAGGAAAACATAGGCAGAACACTCTATGACATAAATCACAGCAAGATCCTTTTTGACCCACCTCCTAGAGAAATGGAAATAAAAACAAAAATAAACAAATGGGACCTAATGAAACTTAAAAGCTTTTGCACAGCAAAGGAAACCATAAACAAGACCAAAAGACAACCATCAGAATGGGAGAAAATATTTGCAAATGAAGCAACTGACAAAGGATTAATCTCCAAGATTTACAAGCAGCTCATGCAGCTCAATAACAAAAAAACGAACAACCCAATCCAAAAATGGGCAGAAGACCTAAATAGACATTTCTCCAAAGAAGATATATAGATTGCCAACAGACACATGAAAGAATGCTCAACATCACTAATCATTAGAGAAATGCAAATCCAAACTACAATGAGATATCATCTCACACCGGTCAGAATGGCCATCATCAAAAAATCTAGAAACAATAAATGCTGGAGAGGGTGTGGAGGAAAGGGAACACTCTTGCACTGTTGGTGGGAATGTAAATTGATACAGCCACTATGGAGAACAGTATGGAGATTCCTTAAAAAACTACAAATAGAACTACCATACGACCCAGCAATCCCACTACTGGGCATATACCCTGAGAAAACCGTAGTTCAAAAAGAGTCATGTACCAAAATGTTCATTGCAGCTCTATTTACACTAGCCAGGACATGGAAGCAACCTAAGTGTCCATCGACAGATGAATGGATAAAGAAGATGTGGCACATATATACAATGGAATATTACTCAGCCATAAAAAGAAATGAAATGGAGGTATTTGTAATGAGGTGGATGGAGTTAGAGTCTGTCATACAGAGTGAAGTAAGTCAGAAAGAGAAAAACAAATACAGTATGCTAACACATATATACGGAATCTAAGGGAAAAAAAAAAAAGGCCATGAAGAACCTAGTGGCAAGACGGGAATAAAGACACAGACCTACTAGAGAATGGACTTGAGGATATGGGGAGGGGGTGGGGTGAGATGTGACAGGGTGAGAAAGTGTCATGGACATATATACACTACCAAATGTAAAATAGATAGCTAGTGGGAAGCAGCTGCATAGCACAGGGAGATCAGCTCGGTGCTTTATGACCACCTAGAGGGGTGGGATGGGGAGGGTGGGAGGGAGGGAGATGCAAGAGGGGAGAGATATGGGAACATATTGTATATGTATAACTGATTCACTTTGTTATAAAGCAGAAGCTAACACACCATTGTAAGGCAATTATACTTCAATAAAGATGTTTAAAAAAAAATGGATTAAAGACCTAAATGTAAGGCCAGACACTATAAAACTCTTAGAGGAAAACATAGGCAGAACACTCTATGACATAAATCACAGCAAGATCCTTTTTGACCCACCTCCTAGAGAAATGGAAATAAAAACAAAAATAAACAAATGGGACCTAATGAAACTTAAAAGCTTTTGCACAGCAAAGGAAACCATAAACAAGACCAAAAGACAACCCTCAGAATGGGAGAAAATATTTGCAAACGAAGCAACTGACAAAGAATTAACCTCCAAAAATTACAAGCAGCTCATGCAACTCAATATCAAAAAAACAAACAACCCAATCCAAAAATGTGCAGAAGAGCTAAATAGACATTTCTCCAAAGAAGATATACAGATTGCCAACAAACACATGAAAGAATGCTCAACATCACTAATCATTAGAGAAATGCAAATCAAAACTACAATGAGGTATCACCTCACACCAGTCAGAATGGCCATCATCAAAAAATCTACAAACAATAAATGCTGGAGAGGGTGTGGAGAAAAGGGAACCCTCTTGCACTATTGGTGGGAATGTAAAGTGATACAGCCACTATGGAGAACAGTATGGAGGTTCCTTAAAAAACTAAAAATAGAACTACCATACAACCCAGCAATCCCACTACTGGGCATATTCTCTGAGAAAACCATAATTCAAAAAGAGTCATGTACCACAATGTTCACTGCAATATTTACAATAGCCAGGACGTGGAAGCAACCTAAGTGTCCATTGACAGATGAATGGATAAAGAAGATGTGGCACATATATACAATTGAATATTACTCAGCCATAAAAAGAAATGAAATTGAGTTATTTATAGTGAGGTGGATGGACCTAGAGTCTGTCATACAGAGTGAAGTAAGTCAGAAAGAGAAAAACAAATACTGTATGCTAACACATATATATGGAATCTAAAAAAAAAAAGGTTCTGAAGAACCTAGGGGCAGGACAGGAATAAAGATGCAGACGTAGAGAATGGATTTGAGGACACGGCGGGGGAGGAAGGGTAAGCTGGGACGAAAGTGAGAGAGTGGCATGGACTTATATATACTACCAAACGTAAAATAGATAGCTAGTGGGAAGCAACCACATACCACAGGGAGATCAGCTCGATGCTTTGTGACCACCTAGAGGGGTGGGATAGGGAGGGTGGGAGGGAGACACAAGAGGGAGGAGATATGGGGACATATGTATATATATAGCTGATTCACTTTGTTATAAAGCAGAAACTAACAAACCATTGTAAAGCAGTTATACTCCAATAAAGATGTTAAAAAATAAAAAATAAAATAAAATGACTTCAGATGTGGTTCACCTAATCAGAGGTTTCAGTGAGTGTCATAATGGACTTCAAGAGGCACTGTGATACTATGGAGGGGTGTGTGTGTGTGTGTGTGTGTGTGTGTGTGTGTGTGTGTGTGTGTGTGTGTGTTGGGGTGGAGGGTCTAAAGCAGACTCTCCTTCTAACCAGCTTTCCCCATCTGTAAACTGGTGATATGTTTTGAAAATTGTGAATTGTTATATAAATGTTTTAAAATATTATTATTGTAGCAGGTAAATTCCTGTTTCTTTATTTTCCTTAAATACTATAAAATTTACTCTGAGTCTCCATCCCACAAGGCAAATTGTTACTGATACTCTCTCTGTGTGTCTTCTCCAAGGTCCAAAGTATGTCTTGGCACACGTACTCTGCCCTCTTATTCCTGATGCTCATCCCCAACAATTCTCAGGCTAGAAAGGTCTGAGAAAGGTTCTGGGGAGGAGGAGGGAGCCTTGGGCAGAGCACATTTTTCAGGGAGAGTCTCTCTTCCAATCCTAGGTACACAGTGGTCATCTTGGAGATGCCCATTGCTCATGAAATCTTAAGGTTCAGACAAGGGATCTGAGAGCTGAGAGCCTGGTGTCTAAGATCCAGCCTGTAGAATACACCAGGCAACCCCTTCCCTTGGAAGCCTTGCTTCCTGTCTTCTGCTTTGTACCCTCTTCCCAGACCAGGAACACCTCTCTCCCTCCTACCAACAGAGACATCTGTCTGTCTCCTCTACCCTCCAAGACCTTTCACAAAAGAGAGGAAGAGAGTACTTTTGCAGGCAGCTTCTACCATCTGACCAAAGGTGAGGTGATCTTGAAATGCAGAAGTTAGAAAATGAGAGAGAACCCCAAACTAATATTCCAGCACATTATTTTTAAAATATAAAACACAAAAATAATGTTATTTGTCCTTGTTGGTCCATATACAGTAAAAAAGCAAACGAAGAAAATTTTCACAGATGAAGGAGACCAGCTTTTTAAGATGGGCATCAAGATCCTCCAGCAGTCTAAAAGCCGAAAACAAAAAGCAGAGTAAGTCCATCTAGCTACTTAAGCCAAGTTCAATTTCCAGGTTGAGAAAAAGGAACAATCCAAAATCTAATTTGTCATTAAAAGCTTATTGGTATAACAAGTAAGCTTATTTGCCTGTAAGCTTTTGTTTTTAAAAGGATCAAATGGTGTTTAAAGAATCCTACAAATTATCCAGCCTACAAATGGAAGGACTGTGTGTGAAATTGTGGTCCCTACACATTAAATGAAAGGCAGAATGAAGGCACTGATCTGAGCATTCAGGCAAAAATATTCTGTTTTGGCTTTAATTGATTCAAATGAAATGAAAATGTATTATTCGAATTAGAGAGGTTATTGTTTTAGAATGCTTTATTCTACCTAACAGCATTTGTACATCACTTTATGGTTTTCAGAGCACTTTCGTGTATGTGACGCCATTTTATCCCCAGAACAGACTTATGAGTTAAGAAGACTTTCATTTTTCCCCCTTTAAAAAGTTGGGAACAGAGATTCAAGGATGTTAAAGTGAGGTGATCACAGACGCACAGCTAGGAGGTGACCAAGCCGTGGCCACATGGTCTCACACCATGTCCATTGTTTCTCTTTTCACTTGTCTACTTTGTCTAAATGGGAGGCAGAAATATCTTCTCCCCCCAGGAGAGGGGCACAACTTGAGGTCCTATCAAGTCTCTAGTTAAAACCTTGGGATCAAACTCTGGCTCTGCCATTACTGGTGTGATCCTGAGCAAGTTACTTAACTGCTTCGTGCCCTGGATAATGCAATCAAGCTCTTAGAACAATGTCCTTAGTAATAAGGAGATAAGTGTTTGTTATTTTTATCTCTAGTCCTCTAAATGGTAAGTGGAAGGTGTGGAAGAGAAGGCAAGAGTGTCTTGAACCATAATAGAAAGAATGGACTCTGAACCCCCGACAAGGAGACTTCTTTTGTTTTCACACAAATTAGGCATACCAGCCCCACGGGAAGCATCCCAGAGCTGTGGTAACCAGCCCGAGGCAGGCAGCCGCAGAGTCCATGAATTCTTTCTGAAAACTCAAAGCCTTTGAGAAGAGCGTAACAGTGTAGAGGATGAGGGTGGGGGTGGGACACTCAACTGTGAACCTGGTTATAAAAACATCACAACGTCCATTTTTCAAGCTCCTTCTTTGTGTTAATGTTGTAGGCATTTATGTGTGGGATATTACTCATTGCTCACAATGATACTGTAAGACATAAAGTTTTATCCCCAAATTATGGAGGAGGAAATGGAAGGTCAAAAAGATTCTGATTTTTCCAAAGTGACAAGAAGAAGGAAGTAAGGGATTTGGTCCTCTCTCTAGGGAAAATTAAATTAGAAGCTCTTTATAAGAGCAAAGAAAACCATCCTCAGCAAAACTCAAGGCTCATGCTGAGCATTCCTGGGGGCTCTCATGATGGGGATGGAGTTAAATCAGACCCCAAACTACAATCCAGCCTGATGGGGAAGTCAGCTCACTCGGGTGCCACTGAGTGGATGAGTAAGGATAGGATTTCTCAAGCTGGCCAGGCTAGATGAGGGAACAATGGGAAGGGGTGTTCTCTGAGATTTCAGACTAGCTCTGCCTATAGCAGGTGAACCCAAGATGAGGGGCCCCATCAAGTCCAAGGAAACCCTAGATTCAGCCTGATGGGACAAAACTACTCTTAGAAGGTTCTGCTTAACCTTGATGTGTGCCTTCCTTTCTGGCTTAAAGGATGGGGAGAAAACCCAGCCCTTCAGTGCAGGACCATGCAGCAGTGCAGGAACCTTCATGCCTACCTGGTGTCATTCAATCTCAGGTTATTCTTTCCCAGTCTATCCTGCTCCAGTCCTTGCCCAAGAACTTGAGAAGAACAGCTTATTTCTGTAGCAGCATAGATACGTGAGAGGGTACATAAATCTGAGTCTCCTGACCCTTCAGCATGTGTAACAGTTGAGACCTGAAACCAAATATGTTCATAACAAAAGACCCTAGGAGTTTGTGGGCAAGATGGGTGAAATCCCTTCAGTTTTCAGGATGGTCTGCTCTCCACTTAAGCCAGTTACATCTAATATAGCCATCTTTAAGATTCTGGTCAGACCAAAGAGGAATCATATCCCTCCTATTCATCTTCTACCCTCCCCCCTCCTTGCTTCACCGCTTCTCAGATGAGGGTAGCATAGGTTAGAGGGGCTAGTAGAATTTTTGGCTCATCCACACCCACATCTTGGTCTAATTCATTTATTCAGTCTCTTCATATATAGGAAAGGAAAATTGTTGAACAAGTCAGTGCTGTTAGAAGTACAGATGTTAAGCAAGCATATGTCAGGGAAACACAAACTTGTCTGAAGGAGTCAAGAAACCTCTATGACATCCTGGGTTAACTGTCATTAAGAATTACTCCCCATCAGTGAAGAAGCTGTGAAGATAAGCTGCTGCCCCACACCAAGTTTCTGATGTGTCCTAGAGATGCATTTAGCCTCCTCCTTCCCCAGCACCCACCCGAGCATCCAATGTCAGATGCTTTAGAGACAATCCAGATACCTAACTGAACTTTCTTTTGGAGATCTGCCCCTGCAGCCCAGTTTCTCCTACTTTTTCACTCTTGGGGATTGCAGTCCAGATCTTAATCCCACAAACTTTACCAACACCTTTCTCCTGCCCTTGGTCCTGCTTCTGGTATTCCATATATCACCTTGGACTTTCCTGACAGGGGACCTAAGTACCCACCCCTCCCTCAGAATCAAAGACACCTAGAGGGGTTGGTCTTGCAAACTTTGCTGCCCCCTGGGACCAGCAACTGGAGATACTGCTGGCCCCTACAGCCCATCTCAGGTTTCTCTGCCCTGGACCATGTCGGTGCCCTTCTAGTCCCAGTAGGCTTTGTGGCTGCAGCAGCAAGCCATATGACAGAAGAGCTCCCAGGAGTCTGTATCCTGTTGCCATGCCCATCCCTTGATGCCAGACATTTGAATTCATTGACCTTTGAGACCTTCTATTTTATTATTTGCCTTCTGGTCCCCAGAACCTCTGCTTGCTTTGACCATGGCTAATTTCTTGCTTGATCTCCTGGCTTCTTTTTGTCCCACTGGAGTCTACTCTCTGTTTGCCATCCAGGACCCTAATGCGTACCTGGATGTCACTCATCCTGGCCTTTTTGGCCCATTCTGTTCTGCTCCAGCTTTTGATCAAGAGCAGCTTATTCTAGAATCAGCATGGGTAGGGGTATATAAAGCTGAGTCTCCTGATCCTTCTGAATTGGTAGCTGTGGTAGATTTGTGTGTTTGTTCCTGTATTTGAGTCAAGGTCACAGGCTTGACTGATCTTACTGCTACCAAAAAGGAAGTTATAAGAGTAAAAATAAATCCCCAAAGCACTCTCTGTCTCCAACACAAGTTTTGACCTTGCAAATCTCTCCATCATTACTTGCTACACAGATCAGGTCCGGGTGACTTCTGACCAGGATTCATAAAATGCACTGTGAGGCAATCCTCTGGCATCTATTTTGGTAATCACTAAACTTTACGTGATTTACCCACTAATTATAGGAGAAAAAGTACCATGCTATAAAACTTTAGAATTTATGCAATAGTCCTAGTAATAATAATAATAGCTAAATTTATTGAGTGCTTACACTGTATCAGGCAGTATGCCAGGCACTTCACATGGATTATCTCATTGAATCTTCCCAGCAACCCTATGAAGTAAGTGCTCTTATTATCCCCATTCCATAGATGAGAGAGGCACAGAGAAGTTAAGTAACTTGCCCGAAGCTCTCAAACTAAATTAGTGGTAGAGCCAGGATTTGAACCCAGGTATTCAGACTCTAGAGCCCTAAAAGCCATTAAGGTTTTGTTTGGTTATTGTTTTCCCACACAGTCTGTCTTTGCTGTGCTGAATAATATGTTCTGTTTTAGAAATTTATTTTGGAATATAAAGGAACTGTTCTCATGATAGTAACTTCCAAGATGCGACATTCCAGTTTTTATTATTTTAAATTGATTTTGATTATATTGTTATGTATTTCAGAGTTCATTTTATAAATCAAATACTCATAATTAATGGGAGTTGCCATGGGAGAGTTCACTATTTTAAGACAAGTGCCCCAATTTTTCACTTCACTTGGTCTATAAGCTTGAAGCATGATATAGCCTAAATATTTCTACTTTTCAGCAGCTTCATTATTTGTCAGATATATTTGAAATTATAATCTTAGACTGACCTAGGGCTGAAAAAAATCTACTGGTCTAGAAATGTAATGGACTTTAGCCAAACGGTATTGTTAGTAGCAACATCAGCCAGGTCCTACTTGTCAGAGAGAAGCAGTATGAAGGGGGGAGCAGCAAGTTTCATTTTTGATAATCACATTTCTAACTTCGTATTCTTCAAACAGAGCCTACAAACTCTTTGCTAAAGCATCTGACATGGGAAACTTGAAAGCTATGGAGAAAATGGCTGATGCTTTGCTATTTGGAAATTTTGGCATGCAAAACATAACAGCAGCTATCCAATTATACGAGTCCTTGGCTAAAGAAGGATCATATAAAGCCCAAAACGTGAGTTTTGAAAGAAAATTAAACTTTAAATAGCTACATCCTGAAATAATTATAGGCAAATAACATGTGAGAGGAGCTGAGCCTCTAGTGCATGAGCCCAGGCCTAGGAAAGTTACTGTAATGCACTGAGTGTAATGTTCCCGTCAGGGCAGGAACGACCAGGAGCCGGGGGGCAAATTCTTCCAGCTCTTGAGTGACTTTCAGGAATGGAGCAGAGCTGCTCTCTAATCCACCTTCCCACCATCCATGTCCATGGATGTGTTCTGAAATAATGTGAGAACTCTGAAGCCCTAACATAGTTAAATTTTATATAAAATATATTCACCTATGCAAAGAAATATGGAACTAAATCTCCTACCTTAGGATGCCTGGTTTTTACACTTCAAATATTTTATAAGCTATATATATTTCCTTTTCTATTTTAATATGTGTATTTCATTTTATTCCAAGAATAACATAAGCATTTCATAGAAAATCTGGAAAACAGAAAAAAAAAAAAAGTCCTTCACAAGCCAACCATCCTGACTCAACTACTGTTAGGACTGCTTTGCATTTCTGTTTGGATTCTTCCTCTGTGCATCTTTCTTTTTAAAAACATCATCATAATCACATGTATTATGATTATGATGTATCATTTTGTTTCTGGCTGCTTTCACTTAATGCTATAGCAAAAGTATGTTTTCATGTTGCTGGTCTTCTTAATGAAAACATTTCTTTCTGATCACAAAAGAAATTTATGCTGATTACAATAAAAACCAGCGAATTCAGAAATTATGAGGAAGACACTAAAAGTTGTCTAAAAGCTTTTCCCATAGATCATTTTTGTTTCCATCCAGTAAAGTGTAGAAGCTAAGCTTTGGAGTCAGGCAGATCTAAGTTCAAATGCACTCTACCACTTGCTTATTGGATAACTACTTAACAAAACCCTTTCCCCTTCTTCTTCATGACAATTTGACCTTTGGTTCACTCTCTACTTCTGTTTCCCTGGTAATATGATAGGAGTGAAATGTTAGCTATGTTTCTAGGTAGTATTGCTTATTGTTGAAATGACCTCTACTTGGTAAACTACCTTTGGACTGGGAGAAACTGTTATGAACTATAAATACCTGATGGTGGTGATGATTCTTACCGGGATCCTGGACACTATGCCTATGGAGTTGTTACAGGGGGAATATGAGGCTTTTATGTCAGGGTACCCCTTGCACCACCCAATGTGGATCTCATCCCCTTGTGTCTGAGTCATCTGAGGGACCAAAGATGAGGGCTACTGGAGGACTATGTGACCTGCTGCAAGGACTCCCACAGAAAGGAGGCCTGATGCTGCCCTGCTGGCAAACTCTGATTCCTGTGCTACATCTACCTGAAGAGACTGGTGGCATGTGTAGCCTGTGGGAGTCTTGTGAGTCTGCATATTTATTTGAACCAGAAGTTGGACGAGAGGAACTCTAATGGGTGGGGTAACCTCTCTAATTTTCACCTGTAGAGTTAGGATAATGATAAAACACCAGGTTCTATGTCTATCTGGTTCACTGCTATATCTCTAAAAATTTAGTGCAGTGCCTGGGACAAAAAATATTAGTTGAATGCTGAATTAATTCATCATGAATGAATTAATGGAGTTGTGAGGATTAAAATAATGTGTGAAGGCACTTAATTCCATACCTGGAACTTTATAATCATTCATCATAAACGATATAAATGCAATTATTACTCTTACTATTATTCTTCTAGAATTTTTCCTATAAGTATGTAGAAAGTTTTTTACAAAAATGAGACATACTTTAATCGCTGTTTCCTAATCTGCTCTTTACTCACTTAATAATATATCACAGATATCTTTCCCTGTGAATATATCCCATATTTGGTTAATCAAAAATATGAAGTTCCAAAACAGACCAAATGTTACCATCATGACCACCACAACAAATAATGTCACCTAATTCCTTTCTAAACTAGTGAATATGTGCTTTATTTGTTAGTGGGTTTATTAATTAATTAGTTAAGTCAACAGTTGTTTCTTGGACACTTAGTATGTACCACACATAATCCTGCTGATGGGGAGAAAAAAGATTAATAAGCCAAAGTCCTTACGGGCCAATCTGAAATATAAACAAATAATTTCAGCATAATTTAGGTGGACTAGAGTTAAGGTGTGTATAAAGTGCTTTAGGCACAGAAAAGGGTCTGACTGGTTTTGCCTGAGGCAGGTAGGGAAGGCTTCAAGGAAGAAGCGACATTTGCTCCCAGTCTAGAATATTGGATACAGGCAACATGAAGGATTTGTCTATATTTGAATAAAGTATTTGATGCAAGGATCAAAGTACTACTCTCAGAAAAAAAAATTCCAAATTAACATAATTGGTACATAAAACATATGGATTTTAGAGCTGAAGTCAGAGTTTCACTCCACATACTCTAGTTAGAATTGTTCTATCGCATGGCCCCAGACCTCCTGTCTATTTATGTGTGTTTGGTCTCAGGAGGACAAGAAGACAAAATGTGGGTGAGGACAGACTTATCACCTGAAAGGCTGACATTGACCTGATATGCAAAATTCAGTCACACTGTTTATTGAAATGCTACAACAGTGGTTGGAAAAAGTCTCTGCCCCAAGCTCCTCTTAATGCTCTTCCTGACAACCTGAACACCCGTATTCTTCACTTGGACTTCCCCCTCCTCCCTTCAGCTCCCCGTGATCTTGTAGCCAAAGTGTCTGGATGGGCAGGGAGCTTACAGGACCCTGTTCCAGTGCTACAGCTGGATTCTATTCTGAAATTAACTATCATCCCTGTCATCACTATAGGAAAATCTGTTTCTGATAGCAAGTCCTCTTGCAGTTGATTTATCTCCTTGTACAAAGAACAGTTAAAGATATTCCGTGGTACAAACAATGCTTTGTTTGATGGCTGGTTGCTGCGACAAGGCTGGCCACGTGCCATATTGATCACAGCTCTTTAACAGGACTGGCCAGGTGACCACCTTTCTTCTCAGGCTGTTTGTGCCAGCCTGATACAGGAATCCAGCCGCACTGGTAGGAAATATTGCTGGGAACTAGGAGGACAATGTAGCAACAGAAATGTGGCTGAAGAAGCTGAAATGTATACTGAGAATGATAATGAAAGAGAGTGAAAGAGATAGACATAAAAGAGAGAAAGTGAGAATGAAGACACCTATCTCTGGGGGAAAAGGATAAGAACAATCGGAAATACTGAAATGTTATAGATGGGAGAAGCCTGGAGTGCCAGAGGACTAGTAGAGACCTGATTTAACAAAGAAAACAAAAGAGATATGAACTCCGATTCATGCAGGCATTGAGGGGGTGGGGGAAGAAATGCAGTTTCAGGCTATGTATTAAAGGAAAGCTGGATGGAGGAAAAGAGGCATACTTATTCCTTTTCATGCACCTTGAATGGTTCATCTCACAAAAAATCCAAATAAACTAAAACAAATCCCGATAAGGCCAATAAAAGCAAATAAGATTGTGAACAGAGTCCATTGAATTGATTTGCAAAGAATCTGTACCTTCCAAATAATGAAAACTATTCATTAATGGTGTAGTCTTCATGAAAATGGTGAAAATTGAGGAAAGAGCAAACAAAAATAAGCCATATTTTAGAGGATGTCATAAGATATTGTAATATACCAGCTGGAGGTAGATAAATTATGTATTTTTTATTTCTCTGATCCTCATTTAAGGAAGCAGAGGTTCAGAATTAGAAAGACTCATTCTTTTCTTGATACTGATGAACTGTTTCAATAGAAAATTTGTCTGTTAATTTGCCAAACAAGAAGGTAGGGTTTAAACCTCATTTGCTTTAAGAATCAAGAAATGGATCATAAATGGATAACTAATAAGAACCTGCTGTATAAAAGAATAAATAAAATAAAATTCAAAAAATAAAAGAAATGGATCATTCACATTGTATCACCTTAAAATTGACTTAATCACTGTAATGATTATTAGCACTGTGCTACTACTGAAAAGAAAATCATTTTTAGTATCAAATACTCACTTTGATAATTCTAGGATTACCTGTGTAGAGCATTTCATTTTGACGTTAATCATCTTTTTGTATTAAGGGTGCAAAAAGGATCTGAGTTTTCCATCAGGGTTGATTCACACTTCTGTTTGGCATGCAATTTGAGCTAAAAGTAATGACCACAGATGCTTTCAAGCCCCATACAAAAATTATAATAATTAAATGCTTAATCTTTTTTCTCTTTTAATAATTCCTTATATAAAGAGAAAAAGGGGGAACATTTAATTTTTAAGTTGTTATTGTGGAACCTGAGTAATTTGCTTTGAAATATACTAAAATACCCTCTACACTTAACTCTTTCCATTCAAATCCCAGTGACTACAACACAGCACAATGGTTGAGTTCAGAGTCTTATAAACAAATCTAATTTGCAGAGCTTGACCTTTTAAAACCACTGAAAGTATCACTGATGTCATCACTATAGTGTAGCTTCTCTTCAACTCACAGCATTTTTTTTCTGGATTAAGATTTAATCATTCTATAATCCATCTCATTTCACCTCAGCCTTATCTCAGAGAAGACCAAAGACCAAAACCTGATTACTGTAAAGTTGTTAGGTAACAATGCCTAAGTGTAAAGAAACAGGACAGCCCTGACTATAATTGGCATATTTACTACGTGACAGCCCATAACATCTTTTGTCTTCCTCTAGTGCCTGCCATGCTTTAAGCAGTGGGAGAAAAAAAAGAAAGTTAAGCCCTCCAGAGAATTAATTCAAGATCATCCATTGTTATTTTTCTGCTAAAGAGAGAGGAAGCATTCTCTTTGAGTTGATTATTTGAGGCTGGGAAAATCATGGTTTTAGCCCTTACTTTATAGAATGAGCTTTATACAGAGAAAGCTCTCCATCCCAATCACAGGATGGAAATTAACTCCCGCACAATCCACTACACAACTTCACGACTTCACAATTTTCTCCAAGAGGATCAGGCCAAAAAGTGTGGTAGGCTCTGCACAAAATGATACACTGTTGGTGAAAGCATCTTATAATACAAGCTCAACTGAATAGAACATATCTTCATTTTCTTATATAAAGGTCAGTATATTTGTATAGTATCAAAGTTTCTACATAAACAAACAAGATTCTAAATTGAGCAGAATCAAAAATTGCTAAGAGTTGCAAGAAAAATAAATTATTTAGCCAATAATATTGGCTAAAGATATTTTTACAAGGAGCCAATTTAGCCATTTAAAATATAACTACAAGGGTTAGAGGAGTACCAGGATTCCAGATGCTTTCCATTTGTAATAACAGCTTTTATGATCAACTTTCCTGAAAAGGGAGCCTTTGAGACTAAAGAGGAATTGGCAGAATCTTAGATTTTTTTTTTAGTTCATGGATTAAGTAGATTACAAATTATAAACCACATGTTAGAGCTATTATGCTTTTAAGAACTGAACTCTGCAGTCAATTCCCTGGTTTAAAAAGTAAGATAGTTCTTTATCCTTGAAATTTTAATAAAATGTTTAAGAAATTATTCATTTTCTGTTTTGATGGAATTATCAGACCTTGTTGTATCTTGATTTTAGGGAGACATTTAACAAAGTCTTGCATCATGTTCTCATGAGCTAGATGAAAAAGTAGAAACGTGGGCTTTGATAATGGTAAATAAAGAGTATAGACTAATAGGTTGATGCCAAGTTGAAAGCAAGTCTGGTAATCCACCTCAGGACGCTGCCTATGACCCTGTGCTCTTCAAATATTCCATCAGCTATTAAGCTGAATGGCTAGTACCAAATTGTTTTTAATTTGAAGCATAGAAAGAAAGGCATATTACCCATGATTTGCATAAGAGTGTAGAATGAACTTGTAAAAATGGTGATAGGAATAATAAAGCTACAAATGAGTAGCAACTTGAAAATATTAGGAACACCAAAACAGACTATTACAATTATGTTCTGACAAAAAATAATGTTATGACTCTATTGAGAAGATGAGGAAGGAGAAAAAATAAAGTGATGTAGATGACCTAAATCATCATCTATCATCTAGCAAATCTATAGCTAATGTGTGAAATATATAAATTAACAGCAAGTAGTAACAACTTATCAGGAATCCTAATGGTGGTAGTTATTAGAAGAAAACAGCTAAAATAATTAAAAGTGGTTATCTCTGAGGAGACAAATAGGGAGTAGCCTAGAAAGGAGCAGGGCATTGATATTTGTATTTTACGCCCTCAGAAGTATTGGAATTTTAATTTTTAATACATATACATCTCTTAATTTGATAACAAATATATAAAAAGTCAAATTTAGATATTAACTCTCCCCCCCAAAAGGAATTATGCTTAACAACAGAAGTCCTCTCCCACTGAAAAGAAAGCAGAATCTTTGGAAAATGTCAAATTCCAGGTGTGGGGCAAGAAATGTACAAGATGATGTTGAAACATCCTATCCTACTTGATGGCAAGGACACTGTCAGAAAATACTAGGATTGAGAATTCCCTGGTGGTCCAGTGATTAAGACTCGGCGCTTTCACTGCCTGGGTTCAATCCCTTGTCGGGCAGCTCAAACAAGCACGAATTACTAAAGATGAAACAATTGAGCACGAAGATGAATAATGACCACAATGGACTGAAATACCTCAAATGTACTTAAATCCATTAGTTCATAATGATACTTAGAAACAACACTCTTTAATCACTTTGGAGGATGTTAGAGAACCAACTCTCATTATTTTGAAAACTTATAAATGGACAGGTTCAAACATTTATTGACTATTCTTTACAAACTATATCTCAGAGTATAGGAGACCAAGGAAAGTTTTTCTTTATAAAATTATTCCAGCTAATAAATGAGGAAGGAATCACAGAATTAGAATGGTATCTTTTTGCCACCCCTAATAAGTCAGTGGACCTACGCAGTGGTCATTACTGGCTGCTAACATCACAAAGCAGAACAGCACAAGAAACTATATACCTCCTGATGGAAATACATAACACTTCCTATGAGACAGTCTTGCCAAACACATTACACCTAAGTTTGATCAAGCCTCTAAATCTGACTGCCAGCCTGTAGAAAATACAGTATTGTGATCAACAAAATCCAGGCTAAGTATAACTCTATAGGAGGAGTGACTGGTTTTTTCAACAACAACAAAAAATTACAAGGAGAAAAGAGATGGATAAGAAATTTAGATATTAAAAAAGACTTGAGACTTCCCACTCAGTTGCAATCTATTGGCCATATCTGGATCCCAATTCAAACAAACTGTTAAAAAAAGAAGAGAAAAAGTTAAAAGAAAAATAAAGAACATTTATAAGGCAGTTGGGTAGATATAGATACTGACTAATGATATTAACAAATTTATATTAATGTTTTTAGTGAATAATGGTATTATGATTTTGTTTTTTAAAGGTTCTTTCTTGTAGAGGCACATACTGAAATATTTACAGATGAAATATATATTGTCCAAGATTTACTTCAAAATAAACTGGATGGCCAGAGAAAATTAGTATGGGTATAAATGAAGCCAGATTGGCCAAATTGATAATGGATAATGATTGGGTGATGGATCATGGGTTTTTTATATTACTTTATTTACTTTTTCATATTCCAAATATTCTGTACTAAAAAGAATACACAGATGGAATAGGTGTTAGACTTGAAGATTAATAACTAAGAGGAAGTGGAATATCTCCACACTCTTCTGGCTTTTGTTGAGCAGTATGGCATTTTCCCCCCAAAATGGCCACAGCAATATTTCCAGTCCACATGCTATTTCAGACCCCTAATCAACATCATCAAAAAGTAGAGTCTATTTTCCCTTTCCTTGTATGCAGGTGGGCTTGTGACTACTTCAAACAATAGAGTTTGCTGTAAGTATTGCTACATCACTTTGAAGGCTAAGTCATGAAAAGGATACAGCTCTGCCTGGCTCCCTCTCTCTCAGGATGCTCACTCCTGGAACCCAGCTACCATGCTGTGAGGAAGCTCATACAATAGGAGAGGCCCCATGTTGCTGTTCTGGCCATTAGTCTCTGCTAAGGTCTCAACAAACAGCTAGCATCAACTGCCAGACATGTGAATGAACCAGCATTCAGATTATTGCCTCCCTAGCCTTTGAGTCTTCCAAATAAGGCCCCCCTATCATGGATCAGAGAAAAGCCATCCCCACTCTACCTTGGCCAAATTCCTGACCCACTGAACCCTTAGCATAATAAATAGTCATTTTATGCCACCAAGTTTCCTGTTAATTTGTTACACAGCCATAGTAACTGGAACAAAGACACTAACATTCAGAATTAAAAGGGCAGATTTTACTTTTCTCAGAAGCACCAGATGCCTTGGCATCCTTGTTGAAAATCACTTGACCATATATACGACGGTTTATTTCTGGTCTCTCTACACTGTTCCATTGGTCTATATGTCTGTCTTTATGCCAGAACTACAGGGTTTTGAATTACTGTAGCTTTATGCCAGTACCATAGGGTTTTGAATTACTGTAGACATCTAGCTTTGGGTTTTTTTTCCTCAAGATAAATCAACTATTTTGTGAGCTTCCATATGAGATTCTCTATAAATTTTAGGATGGTTCTTTCTATTTGTGCAAAAATGACATTGAGACTTCGATAGAGGTTGCACTGAATCTGTACTCTCTCTGGGTACATTCTAACAATATTAGGTCTTCCAATATATAAACATAGAATATTTTCCATTTATTTATGTCTTTTTAAATTTTTTCTGCATTGTTTTATAGTTTTCAGTGTACAAGTCTTTCACCTCCTTCGTTAGTTTATTCCTAAGTATTTATTCTTTCTGATGCTATTGTAAAATGGACAGTTAAATTCCTTTTCTAAATGTTCATTGTTAATGTATAGAAAAGCTATTTGTTTTTTGTGTTGCTTTTGTATCCTGCAACTTTGCTGAATTTATTAGTTTTAGCAGTTTTTTTGTGAAATCATTAGGGTTTTCTACATATAAGATTATGTCATTTGTGAACAAAGAATATTTTACTTATCCTTTCCAATTTAGAGGTCTTTTTTTTTTTTTTCTTGCCTAACTCCTCTAGCTAGAACGTCCAGTACCATGTTGAATAGAAGTGATGAGAGTACGCCTCCTTGCCTTGTTCCTAATCTTAAAGGGAAAGCTTTCAGTTTTTCACCATTACATACGATGTTAGCTGTGGGCTTTTTATACATGGTATTTATTATGTTGAAGTAATTTTCCTCTATTCTTAATTTGTTTAGTGCTTTTATTATAAAAAGGTGTTGAATTATGTCAAATGCTCTTTCTGCATCAACTGAAATGATCAGTTTTTTCTCTTTTATTCTGTCAATGTGGTACAGTAGGCCCTTGGGATCCATAGGGGATTGGTTCCAGGACACCCCTACTGATACCAGAAATCCACATATGCTCAAATACATTATATTGGGTGGGACACAAAGTGCCTTCAGTTTTCTCAGTAAAAATAAAAGACACATTTTTCATTTTCACCAAGAACTTTATTGAACAATGTATTCACCCTTTTGTTCCACTACCTTCTGTCATTTTTCATAATTCCATCTTCCCAAAATTTTTTTTAACATCTTTTTGAGAGCATACTTGCTTTACAATGCTGTGTTACTTTCTGCTGTAAAACAAAGTGAATCAGCTATACATAAACATATCCCCATATCTCCTCCCTCTTGTGTCTCCCTCCCACCCTCCCTATCCCACCCCTCTAGGTGGACACAAAGCACCGAGCTGATCTCCCTGTGCTAAGTGGCTGCTTCCCACTAGCTATCTATTTTACATTTGGTAGTGTATATATGTCCATGCCACTCTCTCACTTTGTCACAGCTTACCATTCCCCCTCCCTGTGTCCTCAAGTCCATTCTCTACATCTGCGTCTTTATTCCTGTCCTGCCACTAGGTTCTTCAGAACCATTTTTTTTTCTTTTTTTAGATTCCATATATATGTGTTAGCATAGTGTATTTGTTTTTCTCTTTCTGACTTACTTCACTCTGTGTGACAGACTCTAGGTCCACCCACCTCACTAAAAATAACTCAATTTCATTTCTTTTTATGGCTGGGTAATATTCCATTGTATATATGTGCCACATCTTCTTTATCCATTCATCTGTCGATGGACACTTAGGTTGATTCCTTGTCCTGGCTATTGTAAATAGAGCTACAATGAACATTCTGGTACATGACTCTTTTTGAATTATGGTTTTCTCAGGGTATATGCCCAGTAGTGGGATCTCTGGGTCATATGGTAGTTCTATTTTTAGTTTTTTAAGGAACCTCCATACTGTTCTACATAGTGGCTGTATCAATGTACATTCCCACCAATAGTGCAAGAGGGTTCCCTTTTCTCTACACCCTCTCCAGCATTTATTGTTTGTAGATTTTTTGATGATGGCCATTCTGACTGGTGTGAGGTGATACCTCATTGTAGTTTTGATTTGCATTTCTCTAATGATTAGTGATGTTGAGCATTCTTTCATGTGTTTGTTGGCAATCTGTATATCTTCTTTGGAGAAATGTCTATTTAGGTCTTCTGCCCATTTTTGGACTGGGTTGTTTGCTTTTTTGATATTGAGCTGCATGAGTTGCTTGTATGTTTTGGAGATTAATCCTTTGTCAGTTGCTTCGTTTGCAAATATTTTCTCCCATTCTGAGGGTTATCTTTTCGTCTTGTTTATGGTTTCCTTTCCTGGGCAAAAGCTTTTAAGTTTCATTAGGTCCCATTTGTTTATTTTTGTTTTTACTTCCATTTCTCTAGGAGGTGGGTCAAAAAGGATCTTGCTGTGATTTATGTCATAGAGTGTTCTGCCTGTTTTCCTCTAAGAGGTTTATAGTGTCTGGCCTTACATTTAGGTCTTTAATCCATTTTGAGTTTATTTTTGTGTATGGTGCTAGGGAGTGTTCTAATTTCATTCTTTAACATGTAGCTGTCCAGTTTTCCCAGCACCACTTATTGAGCAGGCTGTCATTTCTCCACTGTATATTCTTGCCTCCTTTATCAAAAATAAAGTGACCATATGTGTGTGGGTTTATCTCTGGGCTTTCTATCCTGTTCCATTGATCTATATTTCTGATTTGGTGCCAGTACCATACTGTCTTGATTACTGTGCTTTGTAGTATAGTCTGAAGTCCAGGAGACTGATTCCTCCAGCTCTGTTTTTCTTTCTCAAGATTGCTTTGGCTATTTGGGGTCTTTTCTGTTTCCATACAAATTGTGAAATTTTTTGTTCTAGTTCTGTGGAAAATGCCATTGGTAGTTTGATAGGGATTGCATTGAATCTGTAGATTGCTTTGGGAAGTATAGTCATTTTCACAATGTTGATTCTTCCGATCCAAGAACATGGTTTATCTCTCCATCTGTTTGCATCTTTAATTTCTTTCATCAGTGTCTTACAGTTTTCTCAATACAGGTCTTTTCTCTCTTTATGTAGGTTTATTCCTAGGTATTTTATTCTTTTTATTGCAGTGGTAAATGGGAGTATTTCCTTAATTTCTCTTTCAGATTTTTCATCATTACTGTATAGGAATGCAAGAGATTTCTGTGCATTAATTTTGTATCCTGCTACTTACATATGCATTGATTAGCTCTAGTAGTTTTCTGGTAGCATCTTTGGGATTCTCTATGTATAGTATCATATCATCTGCAAACAGTGACAGTTTTACTTCTTCTTTTCTGGTTTGGATTCCAGTTGTTTCTTTTTCTTCTCTGATTGCTGTGGCTAAAACTTCCAAAACTGTGTTGAATAATAGTGGTGAGAGTGGGCAACCTTGTCTTATTCCTGATCTTAGTGAAAATGGTTTCAGTTTTTCACCATTGAGAACGATGTTGGCTGTGGGTTTGTCATATATGGCTTTTATTAGGTTGAGGTAAGGTCCCTCTATGCCTACTTTCTGGAGGGTATTTATCATAAATCGGTGTTGAATTTTGTCAACAGCTTTTTCTGCATCTATTGAGATGATCATATGGTTTTTCTCCTTCAATTCTTTAATATGCTTTATCACATTGATTGATTTGTGTATATTGAAGAATCCTTGAATTCCTGGGATAACCCCACTTGATCTTGGTGTATGACCCTTCTAATGTGCTGCTGGATTCTGTTTGCTAGTATTTTGTTAAGGATTTTTGCATCTGTGTTCATCAGTGACATTGGTCTGTAGTTTTCTTTTATGGGACATCTTTGTCTGGTTTTGGTATCAGGGTGATGGTGACCTCGTAGAATGAGTTTGGAAGTGTTCCTCCTGCTATATTTTGGAAGAGTTTGAGAAGGATAGGTGTTAGCTCTTCCCTAAATGTTTGATAGAATTCACCTGTAAAGCCCTCTGGTCCTGGGCTTTTGTTTGTTGGAAGATTTTTAATCACAGTTTCAATTTCAGTGCTTGTAATTGGTCTGTTTATATATTCTATTTCTTCCTGGTTCAGTCTTGGAAGGTTGTGCTTTTCTAAGAATTTGTCCATTTCTTGCAGGTTGTCCCTTTTATTGGCATAGAGTTGCTTGGAGTAATCTCTCATGATCCTTTGTATTTCTGCAGTGTCAGTTGTTACTTCTCCTGTTTCATTTCTAATTCTATTGATTTGAGTCTTCTCTCTTTTTTTTCTTGATGAGTCTGGCTAGTGGTTTATCAATATTTTTTATCTTCTCAAAGAAGCAGCTTTTAGTTTTATTGATCTTAGCTACTGTTTCCTTCATTTCTTTTTCATTTATTTCTGATCTGATCTTTATGATTTCTTTCCTTCTGCTAACTTCGGGATTTTCTTGTTCTTCTTTCTCTAATTGCTTTAGGTGTAAGGTTAGGTTGTTTATTTGAGATGTTTCTTGTTTCTTGAGGTAGGACTGTATTGCCGTAAACTTCCCTCTTAGAACTGCTTTTGCTGCATCCCATATGTTTTGGGTGGTCGTAATTTCATTGTCATTTGTTTCTAGGTATTTTTTGATTTCCTCTTTGATTTCTTCAGTGATCTCTTGGTTATTTAGTAGTGTATTGTTTGGCCTCCATGTGTTTGTATTTTTAACAGATATTTTCCTGTAATTGATATCTAGTCTCATAGCATTGTGGTTGGAAAAGATACTTGATACGATTTCAATTTTCTTAAATTTACCAAGGCTTGATTTGTGACCCAAGATATGATCTATCATGGAGAATGTTCCATGAGCAGTTGAGAAGAAAGTGTATTCTGTTGTTTTTGGATGGAATGTCCTAAAAATATCAATTAAGTCCATCTTGCTATGGACTTGCTATGGACAAGCTAAAGCTTGTGTTTCCTTATTTATTTTCATTTTGGATGATCTGTCCATTGGTGAAAGTGGGGTGTTAAAATCCCCTACTATGATTGTGTTACTGTCGATTTCCCCTTTTATGGCTGTTAGCATTTGCCTTATGTATTGAGGTGCTCCTATGTTGGGTGCATAAACATTTACAATGGTTATATCTTCTTCTTGGATTGATCCCTTGATCATTATGTAGTGTCCTTCTTTTCTCTTGTAATAGTCTTTATTTTAAAGTCTGTTTTGTCTGATATGAGAATTGCTACTCCAGCTTTCTTTTGATTTCCATTTGCATGGAATATCTTTTTCTATCCCCTCACTTTCAGTCTGTATGTGTCCCTAGGTCTGAAGTGGGTCTCTTGTAGACAGCATATATATGGGTCTTGTTTTTGTATCTGTTCAGCCAGTCTATGTCTTTTGGTGGAGCATTTAATCCATTTACACTTAAGGTAATTATCGATATGTACGTTCCTATTACCATTTTCTTAATTGTTTTGGGTTTGTTATTGTAGATCTTTTCCTTCTCTTGTGTTTCCTGCCTAGAGAAGTTCCTTTAGCATTTGTTGTAAAGCTGGTTTGGTGGTGCTGAATTCTCTTAGCTTTTGCTTGTCTGTAAAGGTTTTAATTTCTCCTACAAATCTGAATGAGATCCTTGCTGGGTAGAGTAATCTTGGTTGTAGGTTTTTCCCTTTCATCACTTTAAATATGCCCTGCCACTCCCTTGTGGCTTGCAGAGTTTCTGCTGAAAGATCAGCTGTTAACCTTATGGGGATTCCCTTGTATGTTATTTGTTGCTTTTCCCTTGCTGCTTTTAATGTTTTTGCTTTGTATTTAATTTTTGATAGTTCGATTCATATGTGTCTTGGCATGTTTCTCCTTGGATTTATCCTGTATGGGACTCTCTGTTCTTCCTGGACTTGATTGACTGTTTCCTTTCCCATATTAGGGAAGTTTTCAACTATAATCTCTTCAAATATTTTCTCAGTCCCTTTCTTTTTCTCTTCTTCTTCTGGGACCCCTATGATTCGAATGTTGGTGTGTTTAATGTTTTCCCAGAGGTCTCTGAGACTGTCCTCAATTCTTTTCATTCTTTTTCTTTATTCTGCTCTGTGGTAGTTATTTCCAGTTTTTTATCTTCCAGGTCACTTATCCGTTCTTCTGCATCAGCTATTCCACTATTGATTCCTTCTAGAGAATTTCTAGTTTCATTTATTGTGTTGTTCATAATTGTTTGTTTGCTCTTCAGTTCTTCTATGTCCTTGTTAAACGTTTCTTGTATTTTCTCCATTCTATTTCCAAGATTTTGGGTCATTTTAATATCATTACTCCGAATACTTTTTCAGGTAGACTGCCTATTTCCTCTTTATTTCTTTGGTCTGGTGGGTTTTTACCTTGCTCCTTCATCTGCTATGTATTTCTCTGTCTTCTCATTTTGCTTAACTTACTGTGTTTGGGGTCTCCTTTCTTCAGGCTGCAGGTTTGTAGTTTCCGTTGTTTTTGTTGTCTGTCCCCAGTGGGTAAGGTTAGTTCAGTGGGTTGTGTAGGCTTCCTGGTGGAGGGGACTGGTGCCTGTGTTCTAGTGGATGAGGCTGGATCTTGTCTTTCTGGTGGGCAGGACCACATCTGGTGATGTGTTTTGGGGTGTCTGTGAACTTATTATGATTTTCGGCAGCCTCTCTGCTAATAGGTAGGGTTGTGTTCCTGTCTTGCTAGTTGTTTGGCTTGGGGTGTCCAGCACTGTAGCTTGCTGGTCGTTGATTGGAGCTGGGTCTTAGCATTGAGTTGGCGATCTCTGAGAGAGCTTTCACGGTTTGATATTACTTGGGCCGGGAGGTCTCTGGTGGACCAATATCCTGAATCGGCTCTCCCACCTCAGAGGCTCAGGCCTGACACCCGGCTGGAGCACCAAGACTATGATTGTGGAGGTTTGGTGAATAAAAAATCTGATGTAGTAGTCCAGTAGGCCAGAGACTCTGGGAAGAGTTGCAACCCAAACGAAGGCTGCTGGCAGAATCCTATCCTCTGGTCATTGGCAGGAGGCTTCATTTCCTTACCATGTGGAGCTCTTATTAGGGCTGCTTATAACAAAGCTTCTTCCATAGAATGGAAGAGAGGAAAAGGGGGAGAGAAGGACAGAGAGGGAAAGGGAGAGAGCCAGGGGCTGGGAGACTGGGCCCCAAAACTTTTTATCTTTTTGAGCAAAGAACTGTTCCAGGTGCCTTTTACAGTCTTCTAGGGACGTGAAATTTTTTCCATTAAGAGGATTTTGTAAAGACCAAAATAAATGGAAATCCGAAGATGCAGTGTTTGGTGAATATGGCGGATGAATCAGAACTTCCCAGCCAAGCTGTAACAGTTTTTGCCTGGTCATCAAAGAAACAGGCAGTCTTGCATTATCCTGATGGAAGATTATGTGTTTTCTGTTGAATAATTCTGGACGCTTTTCATCGAGTGCTGCTTTCAGTTGGTCTCATTGGGAGCAGTACTTGTTGGAATTAATTGTTTGGTTTTCTGGAAGGAGCTCATAATAGAGGACTCCCTTCCAATCCCACCATATACACAACATCACCTTCTCTGGATGAAGATCGGCCTTTGGTGTGGCTGTTGGTGGTTCATTTCTCTTGCCCCACGATCTCTTCCGTTCCACATTATTGTACAGTAACCACTTTTCATCGCCCATCACAATTTGTTTTAAAAATGGGACGTTTTCATTACGTTTCAGTGGAGAATCACATGCAGAACTATGGTCAAGAATGTTTTTTTCACTTAAATTATGTGGAACCCAAACATTAAAGCAATGAACATAACCAAGCTGGTGCAAATGATTTTCAGCACTTCATTTGGATATTTTGAGTATGTCAGCTCTCTCCCGCGTGGTGTAACATTGATTGTTCTCAAATATTGCTTTGATTTGATCGCTATCCACTTCAACTGGCCTACCCAACCGTGGAGCCTCATCCAGCGAGAAATCTCCAGCACGAAACTTCGCAAACCAATTTTGACATGTTCGATCAGTCACAGCACCTTCTCCATACAGTGCAGAAATCTTTTTGTGCATTTCAGTTGCGTTTTTACCTTTCTTGAGGTAATACAGCATAATATGCCGAAAATGTTGCTTTATTTCTTCCATTTTCCATATTAAAATGGCTATACAAAAATTCACCAATTTTGTTGTCTTTTTTTAAATGCACACTGATATGACAGCTGTCACATACAATCTAACAAAATTGTTTTGAATAAAGTTAAAGACAACTAAGTGCTACTAGAGCCATCTTATGAAAAAAAACGAACTAACCTTTGGCTCACCTGATAGAATGATGTTGTATTTGCCTATAACCTACATACATCCCCCTGTATACTTTAAATCATCTCTAGATTACTTACCATGTAGATGTTATGTGAATAGTTTCCAGTGTACAGTAAATTTAAGTTTTGCTTTTTGGAAATTTCTGGATTTTTAAAAATATTTTTGTTCTGTGATTGGTTGAATCTGTGGATGCAGAACCCCCCAGATGCAGTGGGCCAACAGTATATATTTTGATATATTTTATATGCTGAACTGTCCTTGCATTCTAGGAATAAATCCCACTTGATCATGGTGTACAATCCATTTAATGTGTTGTTGAATTCTGTTTGCTAGTACTTTGTTGAGGTTTTTTTTCGTCAATATACATCAGGGATGTTGGTCTGTCGTCTTCTTTTCTTGTAGCATACTTGTCTGGCTTTATTATCAAGGTAGTGGTGGCCTCATAAAATGAGTTTGAAAGTATTCTCTACTCTTCGGTTTTTAGGAAGAATTTGAGAAGGATTGGTGTTATTCTTTAAATGCCTGATAAAATTCTCCAGTGAAGCCATCAGATCCTGGGCTGTTCTTTGTAGGAGGTTTTTGATTACTGATTTAACTTCCTTACTAGTTATAGGTCTATTTAGATTTTTATTTCTTTATGATTCAGTCTTCATAAGTTGTGTGTTTCTAGAAATATATCCATTTCTTGTAGATTATCCAATTTTGGGGTGTATATTTGTTCATACTACTCTCTTATGATCGTTTTCATTTCTGTGGCATCAGTTGTAATGTCCCCTCTGTTATTTCTGATTTTTGTGTTTTGGGTCTTTTTTTCTTAGTCTGAGCATTTGTCAATTTTGCTGATCTTTTCAAAAACTAACTCTTAGTTTCATTGATTTTTCTACTGTTTTTCTATTCTCTTTTTTGTTTATTTTTCCTTTATTCTTTATTATTTCCTTCCTTCTACTAACTTCGGGTTTCATTTGTTCTGTTTTCTCTAGTTCCTTGAGGTGTAAAGTTAGGTTGTTGATTTGAGATCTTTTTAAAGTAGATTTTTATCTCTATAAACTTCCTCTTAGTACTGCTTTTGCTGCATTGCCTAAGTTTGGTATGGTGTTTTTAGTTTTCATTTGTCTCAAGATATTTTCTAATTTTTCCTGTGATTTTTCTTTGACCCATTTGTTATTCAAGAGTATGTTGCTTAATTTGCACATATTTGTGAATTTTCTAGTTTTCTTTTTGCTATTGATTTCTAGTTTCATTCCACTGTGGTCAGAAAAGTTATTTGGTATGATTTTAATCTTTTTAAATTTGTTAATATTTGTCTTGTGGCCTAACATATGATCTATCCTAGAGAATGTTCTATGTGCTCTTCAGAAGAATATGCATTCAGCTGTAGTTGAGTAGAGTGTTTGCTATATGTCCATTAGGTCTAATTAGTCCATTGTGTTGGTCAACTCCTCTATTTCCTTATTAATCTTCTGTCTCGTTGTTCTATCCATTATTGAAAGTGGGGAATTAAAATCTCCTACTGTTATTGTATCACTATTTCTCCTTTCACTTCTGTCATTGTTTGCTTCATATATTTGGGTACTCTGCTGTTAGATGCAAATACATTTATAATGGTTATATCTTCCTGGTGAATTGACCCTTTTATCATTATATAATGTCCTTTGCCTCTTGTGACAGTTTTTGACTTAAAGTCTATTTTTTCTAAGTGTGATCATCCCTCTCTTTTGGTTACAGTTTGCATAGAATATCTTTTTCCATTTTTTTCACTTTCAGCCTATGTGTGTTTTTATATCTAAAGTAAGTCTTCTGTAGACAGTATAAAGTTGGATTTTGTTTTTTATCCATTGAGCCTTCTATGTCTTTTAATTGAGGGAGTTTAATCTATATAACAATTTAGAGTAATTACTTAAAGAGAAAGACTCACTATTGCCATTTTGGACATTGTTTTCTGTTTGCTTTGTAGTTATTTTGTCCTTCTTTTCCTCTCTTGATGCCTTCCTTTGTCTTTCATTTATTTTTTTGTAATGGCAACCTTTGATTTCCTTCTCATTTTTTGTGTACATCTTCTGTAGGTATTTTCCTTGTAGTTACCCTGGAGATTACATAAAACATCTTATAGTTATGACAATCTATTTTAAATTGATATCAACTTAACTTCAATCACATAGACTCTGCCCTCCTCCCACTTTATGTTATTAGTGACACAGATCACATCTTTTTATATTTTGTATCCATTAACAGTTTTTTAGTTACAGTTATCTTTTATGCTTTTATCTTCTAACTTCTCTACCAGAATTAAAAGTGACTTATCCACCACCATTACGGTATTACATGATTCTTGTTTGTCTATGTATTTATTATTACCAGAGAGCTTTATATTTTTGTATGCTTTTGTGTTGCGAGCTAACATCCTTTCATTTCAACTTGGATTCCCTTTAGCAATTCTCGTAAGGCAGCTCTAGTGTTGATGAACTCCCTCAGCTTTTGCTTATCTGGGAAGTTCTATATTTTGTCTTCATTTTTGAAGGTTAGTTTGTCCAGATACAGTATTCTTTGTTGACAGCTTTTTCTTTCAGCATTTTGAATATATCATTTCATTCCCTTCTGGCCTGTAATGTTTCTGCTGAGGTATCTGCTCATAATCTTATGGAAACTTCCTTGTACATGACAAGTCTCCTTTCTCTTGCTGCATCTGGTGTTCTATGTCTTTGACTTTTGATTATAATGTGTCTTTGTGTTGGCCTCTTTGAGTCCATCCTACTTGGAGTTCTTTGAACTTGAATTTAGATGCCCATTTCCTTTCTCAGGTTTGGGAAGTTTTCAGCCAAATTTTCTTAAAATAAGCTCTCTGCCCCTTTTTCTCTCACTCTTCTGTGGCTCCCATAATGTGTATAATGTTCAGTTTTTTTGTGTCCCTCAAGTCCCTTAGGCTTTCTTCACATTTTTAAATTCCTTTTTTTTTTTTTATTCCTCCAACTCAGTAATTTCAAATGACTTGTGTTCAAGTTCACTGATTCTTTCTTCTGCTTGATTAAGTCTGTTGTTGAACGTCTCTAGTGAAATTTTCAATTCTATTATTGTATTCAGCTCTAGAATTTCTGTAGGATTTTTTAAAATAGTTTCTATCTCTTTGTTGGTATTCTCATTTTGTTCATGCATCATTTTCCTGATTTCATTTAGTTGTTTATATGTGTTCTCTTGTAGCATTTTGAGCTTAAGATGATTGTTTTGAATTATTTGTCTGATAATTTGTAAATCTCCATTTCTTTAGGGTAATTTTTAAAGATTTATTTTATTCCTTTGGTTGGGCCATCTTTCCCTGTTTCTTTATCTGCCTTGTTATTTTTTGCTGTGATTTATGCATTTGGGGAAACAGCCACCTTTCCCAGTCTTTATGGACTAGATTTATATAGAGGAAAACCTTCACCAGTAAACACAGCTAGAGATTCTGGGGGTCTCTCAAATATTTTCTGGGAATGTGTCTTCTCTGGATTTGTGTTTGTAATTCCCCAATTACAGAGGTTTCTTTTTCAGGAGGTTGTAATCACTTGCTCTCTCTGGTGGTACTGCCTTCTGTGGTACTGCAGGCTCTCTAGTGTTGCAACAAGCCTCCAAGCTCTTTTTTGCTTAGAGACCCCCAGCATCTAAAGCATGCCAGTTCTGTCGGTGCTCCAAATCAGATGAGATGAAAGCCAAATCTTTGATTAGCCCCTCTTCAAAAGTCAGAATTCCCACTCTGTTTTCCTCTTTCCTTCCCAAGGGAGAAACCATGAGGTGGGCTGTTTCTCCTGATTGTGCCGAGTTGTGCTGGCTGCCATCTGCAGTATGCTACAAGTTCTCTGTTGCTGCAACAATCCGATGAGCTCTTTTGTTCTCAGCAGCCCCCTGGGGAATCCAAAGTATGCTGGTTCCCCATTAGCACTCTGTATCAGGCAAGACAGGAATCAGTCCCTCAGGCAATCCCACCAAAAGCTGGAATACTGGACCTAAGTTGCACTCTCCTCTTTCCCTCCCAAGGGAGAAGCTCCAAATTGGACTTTTTCTCCTGATCACACCAAGCTGTGCTGGCCTGGGGGAGGAGTGATTGCAGATTAAATAACCTTAATAACCTGCAATAATATTGCAGATTAAATAATGGCTTTTCTAACCTACTTTAATGGCCTGTTCTTTGCTGTGAGCTTGACTGGGTAACTATGATTTCTTAACTGGTTTCTGAAGTTCTCATAAAGGCTTTTTGGACTGTATATTTTGGCTACATTGGAGAAACAAGGCTTGGGGCTTCCTATTCCACCATCTTACTCTGTGTTCAGACTTTCAGTTTTTATTCAATATAGTTCTTCCTGTTTGAACTTTTTATATCCATCACATTTTATTTTTAAAATATGTAAAAAAGTATTCAAATTAAAATTTAAAAGTATCGGAGAAAAATGTCTTTTCATTGCCGAGAAAGGTAAGCACATAGAGAGCATTGGTTTATACTATTTTATTACTAGAATTATTCTAAAATTCAGTATTAGCTTATTTTCACATATATTATACAAAACTTCCACTATTGTAACCTTTTCCAAATTTTTCTTGCAGCCTTAGCAAAAGTGTAATAAAGCAATTTGCTATGGTATAAGAAATAAGTTAACAATACGAATAATTATAGAGCAGACATTTAAAATACCCCTTACTAATGTAGGTAAGAATAGCTGTAAAATAAAGGGATTTATTGAGTTTTTCTTTTTCTTTTGGGCTTTAGGCATTAGGATTTTTGTCTTCTTGTGGAATAGGAATGGAATACAATCAAGCTAAGGTAAGGTCATTCTATTTTTTCTGGAACAAAAATGATTTTTTAAAGGGACACTGAATAGAGGGTCTACTCTTTAAGTGAAGGGCTCACTCTAGTGTGGTGGTTAAGAGCACAGCTCAATAGTTGGAGAAGTTTAGGGTCCTAATGCCATTTGTTTCTTAATGTTCCATATTATCAACTTTCAGATAATATCAACTCCATAGGGGTTTTGTGATGTTTAAATGAAATATCATGTACAATCCCCTTTTCACAGACTCCAGAGCTCAATAAGCCCCCAGTGAATGGCAGCCACCTTTACAGAGGAAGAGAATGAAATTTGTAATTTATTTTGGAGTAGTTCAAGGTTAAGAATAAAAAGGCAATGATTGGGTTTGAGTTTCAAATTTAAATGTCGAATAACCTTTTTTTAAACTTTAGGCACTGATATATTACACCTTTGGAAGTGCTGGAGGAAGCATGATATCCCAGATGATTTTGGTTTGTAATTAAGTATTCTTGGGCCCAAATAGGTGTGTTATAAATATAGCATTGTCAAAATATTAAGAATTTATATGTGTTTTAGGGGTACAGATATTTGTCAGGAATCAGTGTTCTACAGAATTGCGAAGTTGCCCTAAGTCATTACAAGAAAGTGGCAGATTATAGTGAGTAATCCACATGATTTATTTTAAGATAAAGAGACTTGCCAAGCAATTAAAAAAACAAATCAATACTAGTTGAAATATTTATGAAAGTATTTAAAGACTGTGCTTTAACATCGGTTATAATACAATTCTTTTAATACAATGTAGAGTTTCTGATTTCTTAATAGTTACTTTTCCAAAAGTTTTAAATGACTATACTCATCTTTTATTTTTGTTAGTTCATGTCTCCAGACAATTCTATTTTACTTGATCTTGTGATCTTCTTTCCTTAAAATGAGAATTTAAATATAACATCAATAAATATTAAGCAGTTTCTGTAATTCTAACATTTAGAATATGGGATGACTTGTTAAAAATTCCTGAAGAAATGGATGTAAGGTACATACCTTGGCAATCTCTATACCTTGGCAATCTCTATTGTTGCACTTGAGAACAATTCAAGTAACCATTATTCTATTACCCTATCCTTTGTCTACAGAAAAACAGAGCACGAGGTTAATATATATTCCTAGAATCATTTTCAAAGTTGTATGTAATATTTCCTCATGCAATATCACTGAACCAGACTACATAATAGAGTTTTAAGTAAAAGTCTTCCAAGAAGTGAATAGGGTAAAGTCCATGGTTAATTTCTATGATCAGAATAACATCTGAATTTACATCTTTGACATTATTAGGATCTGAGAAAAGAAAGAAAAAAAATTACTTTTGAATTAAAGATGTTATATATATCAAGATGTTTTTGTAGGCTTAATGAAACTGGAATTACCAGATATATTTCAAATTGCGTATTTTGTTAGGTTTACTCAACCATATTTAAAATTTATTTTCAGACTATCCATAGGAAATAATTAAGAAGCGGTTCTTACTCTTGTATTGTAGTTTCAATATACCCAGTAAAAGTCAGTGATAGAAGGGGTTGGTTGCCTTCTTCTGAAATCTGTCTTCTTTCCTGAGCCTGCTTGGCTAGGGTCTTACATATATTGATACAATATTTGTATAGGCTGCAAAAAATAAGTAGTGTCTTGTACTTTTCTCAGAACCAGATAAGCAAAATTAGCAAATTTCTATCTCCTAAGGATATTTCTTTTCTGTTAGTAGACCAGATCTCTGCACAATTTAAAGAGAATAGGCCTAATATTTTTTTCTGTAAGCTGACTGTTGTCTCTTACAGTCTGTGTATTCTGGCTACTCTCTGGCTTGTTTCTATTCACAGTTGCTGACAAATTGGAAAAAAGTGAAGGTGTTCCAGTGGAAAAAGTGAGACTAACTGAAAGACCTGAAAATCTGAGTTCTAACAGTGAGATTTTGGACTGGGACATATACCAATACTATAAATTTTTGGCTGAAAGAGGAGATGTTCAGATACAAGTAATGTATACAGATGAGCTTGAATTTTTAGAACATGCAAATTACAAAGGGCTTCGTTCTCTCTGAGTCCTAGAAGGGTTAACAATGCCCCATCCTGAATGGGAAGGGGAAGAGAACCCCCTCCTCTTTGTTCTACTCCTTTTTTGTCTGTATCTTTCAGTTCCTTATAGCCTATGGGAGAGCCAGTTGCAATAGTAATGGCATTGTTTTTTGCATTTACTCCTAAAAAAATTAGATGGTAATTATAGAAAAAAAGTACCATCCAATGTTGGTTTTAATATGAATGAACTCTTACCAGGATCCAGAAATACCCTGTCTTTGGAAATGGGAATGGAAATAGGACAGCATTTGTGTGACCTTTGAGAACCAAGAGTTAAGGCCACTAGGTTTGCGTGCCTGGGTGTTGCTGTACATTACCAGGCCAGCTTTCTGGCCTCGAGGAAGCCATATGACCAACATCAACCATTTACCCAATAAAACACAGAATTGGGAACGGTTTCCTGCTTCTTTTTTAAGACATGCCAATTGTAGCAACTGGATCAATATACTGCATTAAAATCATCAAGTAATTTTTTTCTTTTCTTTATTGAAATGAATACTACTGCTAAAATAATTGTCAAAACTCATCATTTCTAGGTATCTCTTGGACAGTTACATCTAATTGGGAGGAAAGGTCTAGATCAGGATTACTATGTAAGTCAATCTCAAGCTTCAGTCACGTGGGGTGGGAAGGATAATGGTGAGAGAGGTTGGCGGGGCCATGAAAGGGGAGAGGGTGGGTGGAAGAGTTGCTGGGGAAAGCCCGCTGCTGCTTCCTTGGTCAGATCTGCTTCCCAGTTTCTGAGGAAGAACAAAGTTCACTAGAGAAAGCACTTTTCCTACCTGCCTCCAAGTACAAAGGGGTAGAGGCCTGTGAAGGAGTAGCTGGGGCTGGGGAGTTTCCATGGTCCCACTGAACCCTCTCTCTTCCCACCCAAACTCACTGTTGAACTGGGGTTAGGTGAGGAGGATACACCCATTCCCAAAGGCCAGCTGTGGAAAGTCTATCTGGGAGTTAATGCCTCAACCCCACTTGGCTAGATTAGAGGACAGACTGCTTCCAATATAATTAGGTATATTATTAATCATCTTTATACATTTGCAAAGCTCCTTTCAATCACTTTGCTTAATCTTACCTAATCCCAGTGAGGTTAGAAGATTAATTAACAATTCACATTTATGGTGGAGAAAAAAAGCAAATAAACTTGACCTACACAGGATCCTCCTCAGTAAGATGCCAAAGACGTTGGATGAGATCTTGTCTTAATCCTGATTGTGGTTTCAAGGCCCTAGATCCCCACAGATCTGGGGAACTAACTGGGATTCTTTTAAAAGATGATTTTGCAGCCCTTGTCATTTTATACAAGCCATGTGCTCACTGTCTCAAAGGAACACATACTCTATTTCAACATAGTCCCAATGGCTAAGCAATAGAAATAACTACTTTATATGGCAGTTACATAAAAGACTGATCTGTTATTACTTTCTGTTTCACTTTATATTTTATTTTATGAATGTACCTTTGGTACTATAGCTTGTGTTTTATATGAGGTACTATACTCATTAGGTAAATGTCAAAGTTATTTTTATAAAATGTGATAAAATAGGTAGCAATTGAAATAAGCATAGGCAGCCCAAGACAGCTCAACTGAAGGTCTTCAGATTTTTTAAAATCTTCGTAATAACTAAGGTTTTAGCTTCTTAGATGAGAAGTTCTGGATTCACATTATTCCAACATCAGATTTCAGCCTGCAATGAGTTTCTCCTCTAAACTATAAGATGCATAACTGAGAAGAATTCCCCATTTTCCATAAAGACAAAATTTGATTGTGAAGGTGCCCAAACCATGCCTATACGGAATGCCCACTAAGCTTTGCAGAGTACATAAGATCCCACAAAGCTAAGCATTGGGCTGGCCAAAAAGTTCACTCGGGTTTTTCCATATGATGGTACGGAAAAACCCGAATGAATTTTATGGCCAACCCCATACTTCCAGTCAGCTCTAGCCACCGTGAACACCAGATGGGAGCTGTAGCTGCCTCTAGGTGAGAATGAGGTGCAATCCCAAGGCTGGCAATAGAAGAGTCTGGTGCTGTAGTGGCAACAGATAGGCAGTTGGGTATCACCCAGGAGCCCAGTCAGGCTCTACTGTGGGCTCATTCACATTCATTATCTCTGTTTTACAGATGAGAAGCTGAGGCTGGAGAGATGAAGTAAATTGTTTCAAATCTCACAGCTAGGTAGTAAGATTGTTAAGAAGTAAAATTTGAACTCAAGATTTCCACATTCAAAGCCTGTGCTCTTTTCATTAAACCTTGCTTACTCTTGACCTGGGCAAAAACAAAACACAAATTAAAAAAACGCAGCCATTGAAATCTAGTTTCCTCATTCGTAAAGCAAGAAGAAGGAATGATAGAATCACTCAGGTTTCTCCAAATTCTCTGATGGTATGTTGGGCCCCAATCTTCCCATCCAGACATCTTAAAAGGCTGGTTTAATTCCAGAACCATCCCAGTAGTTGGGCAAGCACAAGCTGGTCCTCCCTGCTTTCTTCAGTCTAATAAATCTGAACTTGCATGGAGGACTCCAGTCAAGGTATCAAGACTGATTGGCTTATATATCAGTTAGCTTAGGCTGCCATCATAAACCCCATTCCCAAAGTTAGGTGGCTTAAAACAACAATCATTTATTTAATTCATGATTTTGGCAGGTCAGTAGTTGTGGCTGGGCTCAGCTGAGTAATTCTTCTGGTCTGGGCCAGCCTCAACTAATCTTGGCTGGACTTACTCACACATGTATAGTTAGCTAGAGTTTTGGCCAGGGCTGGCCCATTTATGATGGCCTCATCTGTGACAGCTAAGATGATTGGGTCTCTCTTCATGCTCTCATCCTCCAGCCAGTTGGCCCAAGCTTTTCACATGGCATTCAAAGGTTCTACAAATACAATAGCAAAAGTCTCTTGAGGCCTAGGGTTGGAACTGCTGAAATCACTTCTGCCATATTCTTTTGGCCAAAGAAAGTCATGAGGCCTGCCAGCATTGAAGGAGTAGGAAAAAGAATTTCTCCTTTTAATAGGCAGAACTGCAAAGTATTGTGGCCATTTTTGCAACTTGCCACAGCTTAGCTGCATCAAAATCAATTTGGAAGAGCATGGGAGATGCAGAGGGGAGAGAGAAGGTAAAAGGATAAAGCCAATTTCTGAAAGGCTGTTGCTGCAGCTCTTCCCATGTCTAGATTCTCATCCTTCAAGTCTTACTGCCTCAGAGAGGGCTTTCTTGATCAACTCTACTTTTTTATCACTTATCCTATCATGCTGTGTTTATTTTTCTCTAGCCCCTCTCACTCCTTGTACTATACTGATCTTGACTTGTTTGCTGTCTCTCCACAATGGAATGTAAATTCTTATCTATCTTACTCACTACTGTGTGTCCTGTACTCAGATTAGTACCTTGTACATATTAGGTACTTAGTAAGTATTTACTGAATAAATGAGTAAATAAGTGAATGAATGAATGACAGCATCCTAAGAATTAGACATTTTTCCCCAGCCTAAGAACCACCACTTGAATCAGTATGCTAATGTTTTAGTCCACCAAAGAAAATTAGTAGTGTAAGCCTCTTTATAAATATAAGTGATGCCCAGTACTGCCCAGCAAATTAAACATCAGAATACCTGGAAATGACTAGCTTGCCTTTTTTCCCCCTCCTCATTGTTTGATTGAATTAATTTCTCTTATGAGTTGTCACCACAAGCAACATTTTCACCTTCCCCTCCCCACTACCAAATTCTTAATTATTGAAAAGTATTGTATATGCATTTCTTAATTACATTGTCTTGAATTTGTACACATACATTTTAATGTCATTTGCATTTCTAAATATATACAGGCTCAGAATGAATTGGATTAGGAAAGCTGGGTGTTCTGGTGCATATTATTAAAGTGGATAAGGCATAACTAAATTAAACCTAGCGGAGGAATAATATCAAATATGTAAAGACAACTGCTTTGTCCACCCTGCCACGTATTAAAAGGAACAGAGCTAATACTACCCCCTTTAAGAGTGACTTACAGAACCTGTGATAAAAGAAGTTTCACAAATGTTTTTAGAACAATACATTTTCTTGGCATTTCATTCTAGAGGAAGTGTTACAAACTGATTAAACTAGAGACTTTCTTAGAACCAACAAAAGATCATGTCCATTTTTTTTTTAAAAAAAGAGATGTGCATTCAAATAATGAAACTTCACTTAGCGTAATGCCTGAGACATATTATATTTCATCCTATCTAAGACACCATCAATTATAAGATACATTATGTTCTACTGAGAAAGAGAAAACACTGCCAATATAAATTATATGATGCCATTGATAGTAAGAAATGTCCTGATTAAAATGGGAGACGAGTCAGGGGCTGTACATCTTAGAATCAGTAAAATATGATGGTGGGTGCTCAGCAAATATTTGAAGAATGGATGGATGGATGGATCGTGTCTTAGTCTGTTTGAGCTGTTATAATAAAAATACCACAGACTGGGTGTCTTATAAACAATGAAAGTTTATTTCTCACTGTTTTGGAGGCTGGAAGTCTGAGATCAGGGTACCAGCATGATTGGGTGAGGGCCCTCTTGCAATGCAGGCTTCTCCTTGTATCCTCACATAACAGAAGGAGAAGGCTAGCTCTCTGGGGCCTCTTTCAAGGGCACTAATCCCATTCATGAGGGCTCTGCCAGTCACCTCTTAAAGACCCCACTTCCTAATACCATCACCTTGGGCATTAGATTTTCAACATATAAATTTGGGGGAAACACAAATATGCAGACCATAGCAGATGGATAGATGAATGGATGGATGGATGGATGGATGGATGGATGGATACTTGACTCTTTGAGAGCAAGAACTCAGGTTTGCCCATGTATAGCCATCAAAGTAGCTTGCATGGTTCTTTCACATAGTGTTTAATAAATGTTTATGCAATTGAAATAATAGCATTAAAGGCAGGTTAACGTAAAGATAAAGAAAAGAGAGCTGAGATGCCAAGTAAGCCAGGAAAGAGGAAGGGGAAATGAGAGAGAGCCTCAATTCCTTTGGTCTTTACAAGATCATTATATTGAAGGATGGGGAAAACTCCAGGATTCTTATTTGCTTCTAGGGAATAGACGATTCTCTTTTAACAGTTCAAATCTAGTTTCCCAGAATGTAACTTTTCCCCCAGAGCTCTCTATTGCCAAATATTTGAGCCCAAATTCTGAAACTGGACTTTGAAAATGATTTCATAGAATCATAATACTAGAGCTGGAAGGGACCATAAAAATTAAAATCCAGTCCCCTTGTTTTAGAGATTGACAAATTTATCTTTTCGTTCACTCACTTATTCTTTCATTCCAGAAATATTTTCTGAGTGCCTAACATACAGTAGACACTGTGCTAAGATACAGAGAATTCAACACTGGGGGAGACAAAAAATTAAGCAGACAGGTCAATGGATGCATGCCATGATAGGGAAGGACAGGGTGCCCAAAAGCACAGAGGAAGAGAACATGAATGAGGAAGCCAAAGCCTGGAGATACTATGACTTGCACAAATTATAGTTACCGACGGATATATTTGGGTCTTGGCTCAGTAGAGATATTCATAAGAAATACGATTATTTCTTATATCGATGTGTTCTGATAAATGTGATAGGTAAATCATACATTTGGTCATACCTTTGATTTATTTACCAATATGTGATTGGTAAATCATATATTGCTACAATTTTCTCCTATCCAACTGACACCTACGTTATTCCAGACATTTTAGACAGCATTTGTTTCAAGACGACTTCATGCTCATAAATCTCCAATGGCTTGTATTTTTTACCAAATAAAATGAAAGTCCTTAACCTGGTATTCAAGACTGTTTATAATATGGACCCATCACATTTTTGCAAGTCCTAGCTTTTGGATGTTCTACTTCAGCTGGACCGAAGTAACTACTATTTCCTGGACACACCTTGGACACTCCCATCTCCATTCTTTGCTCATGTTATTCCCTCAGCCTATGATGCCTTCTGCACGGTGAATCCTTTATCTTTTGTATGACCTTTATCATTTAAGCCCTCCTTCTTTAAACCATGAAGGCAGAGTGCCAAGGACATGGGAATTGGATTCAGGCTGCTGGCGGGTTGCCAGTACCAACTGCATGAATCTGAGTGTCACTAAATAGGCGCAGATATTAATAATACCTTCCTTACAGTGCTGTTGTGAAGACTGAGTAAGAAAAAGCTTGTAAAACACTTAACATAGAGCTGCATACAATTTCTATTATTCTAAACCCGTCTAATTCTTTTCAGTGTTCCTTTTATCTCACCTATCACTTATTGTCTTACTGCTATTTGCATCTACTCCTTTTTCTCAACAGTATTGTTAGGGAGCAAATGTAGGGATAGGGTTTTTTGTCCATCTATCAATCACCTATAATACCTGCCATACTACCATATGTATGGCAGGTTTCAACCAAGTTCTTGAAAGGTTAAGTGAAGAATAGAAGAAGTGGATGGATGAGTGGATGCATGATGTGATGAGGTCCAGGATAGTAGCGTTTGTATTTACTTTATGTCCACAAGGCAGACCGACTTTAGTCACAAGTGTGTGGTTCTCAAATAAGTTGGCGATATTTCTAGAGTAAATTTACGTATAAAAGAACTACCTGCATTTCTTCCTTAAACATTCTCTTCTCTTTGGGAAGGAGTGGATCCTTGCACATCAATCTAGTCAAGGCTTTTTAAAGAGAGAAGAGTTGTGTCCTAATAAGACACTTTGGAGAGTGTCGTCATTTCTCATTCCTGGGGCTTATTTCTTTTATTTCTCCATGTGGTCTCTGAGGAGAACTGATGGAAGGTCTGGATGAGGCCTAAGGAATGAGGCAGCAAGAGACAGGTCAGCTCCCATGCGTTCTAGACTGAGCGTTTCATTTAATGTTATGACCCAGAGAGAATCAGAGGTTTTGCTGGGCCCCTTCAGTTTGATTTAGAAAGAGTTGGTCTGAAGTTCACCTCTGCAGAAAGGCCTGGCTCAGCAGGCAGCCAGCTGTGTCTAGTCTTACTCCCTCTGCCTCATAAACATTAGGATGCTGTATATCCAATTCTGCCAATTACACAAACTGTCTTATGCAATAAGTACATACTGACAACATACAAGTGTACTTTTTTAAAATAATGGAGTATTTAGTTCTGCAGCTGGGATTTATCTGTCCTCCACAAAGCCACATGCCTATCATGCCTTTCCAAATGTGAGAAACAAGCCCTAACATTCTAAAATTATATATATGAAAAATAAATAAATAAATAAAATAAAATTATATATATGAAATATATATATTTATCATCTCCCACTCTTCAGGTTTGTGATTGAAATAGCACTTGGAGTAGTGCTTTAAACAAAGTGGGCATTTCATAGATAGTTTTTAATGCATGTTGAATGAAATAAAATTTAGTTCAAAAGCTGTGTTGTATGATATGCTCATGACTGTCAATAATGTTGTTCCTTTTCTCTCCAGAAAGCATTATACTACTTCTTAAAGGCAGCAAAAGCTGGGAGTGCAAATGCCATGGCATTTATAGGAAAGGTACAAGCTTCATCTTGACCAATATTTTTCATTTCTTAAAACCTAAGAGTACCAGTTAATTGAACCCAGTGTAGGGTGACAGGGCTGCACACCTCTTTCATGGCAGCAGCTAAGCAGGGCATTCGGCTACAAACTGAGGATAGCATTCTTGAGGTGACAGTTTGGGAAGAAGCCCCATACAATTGTGGTCTTTATCCAGGGCACCAAAAGCCGTCTTGAAAGTGAATGTGGCCCAGGGCTCCTGGCTGAGTGTAGCTCAGAGCCCCTCTGTTGAGCCCTTGGTGGGTAACAGGAGATCTGGGCTAGTTGTACATCAAAGATTGGGACAGGCCTCGACCCATCGAGGTACCTCCTTCCTCCATCCCTGGAATGAGAACCAGCTCCAGACTGACCAAAACCCAGCTCCTCCCTGACTGATGGGAAGAGCTGCTGTGGAGTGTCCCTCTGGAGAAGCATCTTCTTCTCTCCTTCAAAGACCACTCACTCCCCTGTGTGCTGTCCTTGGCTCCCCGCAGCCAGTCTGCATCAGTAACCATGGGGACAAGTGTCCTGCTTCCAGAGGGCCACATACAGTAAATTTAGATGCAAGGAAACATGAAAAAACACAGGTAGGATCCTTTTTTTTTTGCCCTTGGGCAAGGGCACTCCAGAATGTATGTAATAGATTGTATCCTTAGTTTTTCCGTTTATAAAAATTGAGGTGAAATTCAAATAACATAAAATTAGCCATTTTAAAGTGTACACTTCAGTGGCCTTTACTACATTCACAATGTTGTGCAACCATCACCTCTATGTAGTTCTCAAACGTTTTCATCACCCTCAAATTCCTTAGTTTTTACATCTTTTCATTTATTTTATTTTATTTTTTTGTAGATGTATTTAGAAGGGAATGTTGCAGCACCACAAAATAATGCTACTGCTTTCAAATACTTTTCTATGGCAGCTAATAAGGTATGTATTCAGCCCATTTCTATAAACACATTAAAACACTTGCCTTTTACTACATGCAGACTGGTGCTGAAGAGTTAAGTCCAAAGCCCCATGCCAGACTAATGGGCCTGGGAGGAGTTTAGGGTCCTGGGGAAGAAAAATATAGTTGACAATAAAATATGGGGTGGGGGTAGGCAGAGACACGTCTCGCCTTCTTGGTAAATGGAAAATGGCAGTGCCTTGTGCTGTCCTAGCTGGAGGCCAGACAGAAGCTCAGCTCTCTCCTCCACCATGCAGTAGATGAGGCCATCTAGCTCAGGAAACAGGAAACAAAAATGAGGACCGAGGAAGGGAAAACTCAGTCAGTAACTGCAGTAAGTTGAGTACAAAGACAACCAAGAAATGCCCATTTTTTTCTCCTTTGATCTTACCCAAAGGCTCTGGCTCAGGCAGAAGGCTGTCGGGCAGCCAGGACAATATGATTGAGAGTGTGAAGCTGGAGACAGAATCCCTGGTTTGAATGCCAGTCCTTCAACTTACTAGCTGTGTGACCATGGACAAGTTACTTAACCTCTCTGTGCCTCAATTTTCCTATCTATAAAATGAGAACATAGGAAAATTTGCCTCATATTGTTGTTGTCAGGATTTAATGAGTTAATAGTTATATGCCTCATATTGTAAAGTACCTAAAGCAGTGCCTGGCACATAGTAAGTGTTGTATGTCAGCTATTATCTTTTGAAGTCTGGGGCCAGTAAGGTAGAATGAAGTTCAAAGCATATCTGAGGCAGAATGGATTGGATCTGTGAGGAAATATAGAAATTGTGTAGTATGGCTCCTGCCACTGAAGTTCTTGCCTTGGTTCCTAAGCTCAGTGAGGCTGGTATCTGTCAGGTGAAATTTAGCAGACTCCCCTAAACCCCTGTAGTGCATAAAGATCGTCCTCATGGCAACACTCACCCACCTAACGCTGGAGAACAGCCTTGATAAACTTTCCAATCCTGCCCAGTAGGAAGCATTTTGTTGTCTTCCACTGTCTTACAGCAACACAGGCAGTAGAGATGTGCTCAAATGGAGAATATTTTCAACTGTTCTCGGTTTTTTAAAAGCCCACACGCTGCTTCAGGAGCCTATTTATAAATGACTAGCACCTCGGAGCTGCTGCTATTGTGGTTTAAATTACTGAGAAGGCTGGTATTCGGCTCCTCTCCCTTGTAATTTATATGAAATTGTTGCTCAGCAAGACAGTCATCCAGAGTACCATTAGACTAGGATGACAAGGAGAGCAGACTGAAAAAGAGGTGGGATAATGTAACAGAGGAAGATCTCATGTAACTGGGCAAATAATGCTGATTTGTCAGCGCAAAGGAATAATGCCAGGGAGCTGAGTGTGTAAATTAACCCAGCTCCCCCAAGCTATTCAAGGGCTGTGTAACCAGTAGTGATCTGATCTACTCGTGTTCTAAACCTGAGCTACCTTCCTTTATGGAGGAAATCTAAATTAAGGTCATTATTATGAATGGCATCAGGTGGACATAGCCATGTAATCCTTTACCATCTCCTGGACAGTTTATTAGATTTCTCACTTGGGGTCACTATCAAAGTAAAGAGTTTCTGCCTCCCACTCTTGCACACCCATACTCTTCTTTTACAACTTTTTTTTAAAACAGTTGCTTTTTAAATTTGTTTTTAAGTCATATCAGTACCAGGATGCAAAGCTATAGACTCTATGACTTCTTGTGTCTTACTCAGAAACATGAACAGTTATCCTGTGTGATGTTGGGCCCAAGTTGGACCATATTCTTCTGGTTTCCTCACCCACACCTCTGAACACAGCAGCCCCATCCCCATCTTCACACTTCTGTCATTCCCCCCCTTCCTAGAATCCCCCATTCTGAATACCCATCCCCCAGAGCAGAGCTCGATCCTCTCTCCCTCCACAAAGCCACCCCTACTCCCTTGGCACACATCTTTTCCCTCTTCTGAACTTGCCCTGTGTTCACTCTATGTACTCCTAGACACTTTACTGCTTCTACCCTGTGCCTTCTCTCCTACTGTCTGAAGGCCATGTCTCTTCACCTAGAGGAGGCCAACGGTCTTAGTGCCTTGTAAGGGCTCATCAAATATTTGCCAAATATGACCATCTGGTCCCTAAGTTCATGTCAGTTAACCTGAGCAAGAACATTGAGCCCTAAGGCAGAAGTTATGTATGGGGTTGGGGGGGGAGGTTGCCTGCACATATGTTTTGTTTGGCTCAGAAAGAGTTTTAAAAATTAGGAAATTTCATATCAAAATCTGGATGTCCAGCTTTTCTTGGAAAATGAGAAGAGCTGTCCACATGAGGCGGCCTTTCCACGTGATGACAGCTGGCTGCAGCAGACAGCCAGGGAGGTGCTGCTGCCTTTGGACAGGGCAGGTGCTCTCCGGTTTGCCTCAGTCTCCACCACTCCCCCTTCACCGGGCTTAATGTACTTCTTACATTACTTGCATGGCTCTGGAGGTATCTGAGTTGGCCACTCCTGAGCTGAACATTCTAAACAGGTACTCCGGGCCTTAAACAGTTGGTGAGTCATCCAATGAGCCCCTGGTTTCCTAAGGATTCTCTTAGAGAAAGAAAGAAATTTGTCCCTAGTATTCTAACCTTTCTCCTCCTTCTCCCTTCCTCTTTCCTTCCTCTTATTTCCCTTCCCTCCCATTTTTTCTCAACATCTAAATGAAGATAGTTAAAAGGAGACAGACTCACTAGACTTTACCACATGGATCACACCAGGCCTTACTATCCCCAGAGCAGTCTATCCTAAAACTCCTGGAACCACAGGTAGATGTAGTCAGGGGAGAAGAGGGAAGAGGATAGTAGACATACACCAGCTGTTTTAAATACAGGTGGACCGTCCTCAAGAATTCTTACAATAGCTGGCCCTTTGACATGCATAGGCTCAAAGTTTGGAGTCTTGACATAGTTGTTGAACTATGCCTTCTCTATTTATGTGCTATTCCTGTATCACCAAGGAATATTCTGGCTGCATCAGCAATAATTACATTTCAATTATTAACTTATTAAAACTAATTACAAATAAATACATTTAAGTGGTAAAAAGAAATTTGGAGAGTTTTCTATCAGAACTTAAGTACCTGAGGAAATACTATAAACCTTACAAGCAGTAACAGTGCTTTACCATCCATAACAGCTAGATTGAAATTCATAGAGTCTCCAAATGTTATTTGGCCATTTATGTCAACCTCCTTTGACCAAAGCAGGTAACAAGTGTCTAGATAGACTTCTCCCTTCTGAAAAACTCCTACACATCCTTTAAGACCCAGCTCAAATGTCAACACCTCCGACAACTCAATCTGCTCAGTCCCTAGTCTCACCCACCGTCACCTAGCCTCCCTCTTCTAGGTGCCCACAACACTCTTTATCTGTTTCTACTATAGGACTTACCACATTTGACATGATTAAGAGGTCCTACCTAGTGGCTCAGAGCCCAGGAGCCTGTAAGGCAGGGATCATCGTTTATTGATCTTTTGACTTTCACCTCCTACCCAATGCCTGTTACAGAGTCACACACAAAGCAAGCACTAAATAAGTGCTGAATGAAAGATTGGAGGAAAGATTTGACTTTCATCTCCCTCTTTTCTAGTCAGAGGTGGGTTATGAAAGTGTGAAAGGAGAAACTAGAGAGGGTCAGAATAACACCAACTGCCTGATTCACCTGCCTTATTTCATCTCCTACGGGCTGCATTTCAAATATTGTGAAAGATTTTGCAATACTTTTCCATATGGTGAATTCTTCTGGGACTTTACTTGGATTTTTAAACCTGTTCCAGGGCAATGCCATTGGTCTTCATGGGCTCGGTCTTCTTTACTTTTATGGGAAAGGAGTTCCTGTGGTAAGTTAAATAATTTTCTTATCTTTTTCAACATTTCTAGCAATTTATTAGGGTGAAATTCATGATCACTGATTAATCTAAAGGAATTAGTCTCTATTACGTGGTTTGCCAAGGTATCATATCTGGTAATAGAGAATAAAATAATTCAGTGAAATATTTGCCAAAGAGACATAGAACAAGCTTGTGACAAGAATAACAACCCTAATTATATCTTAGAATCATAGATTCTAAGTAACCTTAGAAATCATCTAAACCATGAGGATTTTTTTTCATAGAGAAATTTATCTTCTTACTTTAACTTCTGTCTTTTGAGTGACCTTCCCCCAATATCTAACAAAACCTACTGTCAGTGTAGGAAAAGACATAATTTACAATGAAAATAAGATAATTATTTCTTAATAGAATCTAATATAATAATGAAATAAAATGTATAATACTTCTGATACTACTTTAATTAGCCTAAATCACATAGGGCACTAACTATGCTCTTAAAAATAGTGGAAGGCAATTGTTACCATGGAGTTATGCATGTACCTTTGAGTAACAAAGTGTAATTATCTTGCAGAATTATGCAGAAGCACTTAAATACTTTCAGAAAGCTGCAGAGAAGGGATGGCCAGACGCACAGTTTCAGTTAGGCTTCATGTACTACTGTAAGTGCTATACATATGGCTGCTTTACTTAGAACAATAAATGCAAAGTCTGCTCCTTTTTTAAGACAAATCAAAGGGTTGGTGTAAGTGGTTTAGATAGAACATTCAGGCAGCAATTTGAGGAGGAATTTGAAGAAAACAGGAGGAAAAGGACATTTGGGGGAGGAGGCAATGAGGTGCAATCAGAAAGCTCACCTTTGAAAATTTTAAGTTTGAAGTGCCTTGTGACACCCAGCGCACAACCCAGAAGCAAGTATGAAACTCACAAGAAAGGTAAAACTTGGAGAGAAAGATTTGGGGGGACATCAACATACAGGCATCAGTAAGAGTAACTGAGGTTGCAGAGGGAAAGGAGACAGAGTGTGAGAGGAAGGAGAGTGGGCCATGGTGAGAAATCTGGTGATCCTTGGTGCCATATTGAAAAGATGGGCAGAGAAAGAGTGGTCACAAGAAGACTGAGAAAGCATGGCCATTTGATTTGGAATTATAGTATTATCTGGCCCAAGATAGGTGGCGCTCCTTATTTTGGGCCAGATAATACTATAATTCCAAATCCAATAACACAGTCCAATGGCATCAGCTCAATGGTTGCAGTATATGCCATTGTTTAATCTATAGTCCTCATTTATCTTTGATCAAGATAAAAAATGATGTAACTATCCTTATTAAATTGATTAATACTTTGCATCACAATTATGGCTAGGACTAATACTGTAGCACTATTCCCAGAAAAATGATTCCATAAAAACATCCGAGTTTCAGATCAAAGTGAAGTGTTAATTCTCAGGTGGTACTAAGGGTTAAGAGTCTTATTCCAAAACAGTGGTTCATATACATTTTGGTTCTTATTCATACCTTTGTGAATCTGATGAAATATAAACCTTCCCCTTCAGATATGTGCGTAAGGACAAGTGCACATACCCCCCCACCCCCCAACAAATGTTGGATACATTTCAGAAACTTACATTCCCTGAAGCCTATCCGTGAATTCCAGGTAAAGAATCCCTTCTCTGAATATTTTCTCAGCTTCAGAAAGATTTGAGAATAATCACAATAGTTTGGTCTTAAAATAACCAAAAAGTTGTCCAGGGGCAATGATTCGATGCTCTATTCCTGAGAGGGTTTTCTTTTATTTTTGAGAAATTTATTTTCTCCAAATTGGCTCATGTCTATTAAAAGAATATCTAAGATGTATACAGCATTGTTTGATTTTCAGAGCACTGGCATATGATGCCATATGACTTACCTTGGGGCTTTTGCATACTATACATCAGTTGAATTACATTTTAAACTCATGCGACCTTCTCAACAATTCTAGAAGTTTTCAACCTCATTAATGGATAGGAACCTCAAATACAGAGCTATCCATGATGAGTTGGCTAGTCAGCATGAGATTGAAAAAGAGACTCAGAATGCTTGCTCTGGTACCAGTCCCTTTTCTTTTTTTTCTTTTTTTTTTTTGCTTAAAGTACACAATTCAATGGTTTTTAGTATATTCACAGACTTGTGCAACCAACACCAGAACCAATTTTAGAACATTTTCATCAGCACAAGAGATAATCCCGCCCCCCCATAAGCAGTCATTCCTCATTCCTGTCACCCCAATCCCTGGTCACCACTGCTCTGCTTTCTGTCTCCATGGATTTACCTCTTTGGGTCATTTCATAGAAATGGAATCATTCAATATGTGGTCTGTCATGTCTGGCTTCTTTCAGTGAGACCATGCTTTCAAGGTTCAGCTATGCTGCAGTGTGTGTCAGTATTTCATTCCTTTTTTTTTTTTTTTTAGTATTAGTTGTTTTGTTTGTTTGTTTGTACTGCAGGTTCTTATCAGTCATCAATTTTATACACATCAGTGTATACATGTCAATCCCAATCGCCCAATTCAGCACACCACCATCCCCACCCCACCGCGTTTTCCCCCCTTGGTGTCCATACGTTTGTTCTCTACGTCTGTGTCTCAACTTCTGCCCTGCAAACCAGTTCATCTACCAGTCCCTTTTCTTTGGGCTATGTTGCCAACCAATATTTTAAATAAATAAATAGCAACAACAATAATAAAATAGTTATTATTTGCTGAGCAGTTCTAAGCATTGAGCTAAAAATTGCTAAAAAACCATGAATTTCAAACCAGAATTTTAAATGTGGATTTATACTGAATGATGATCTTTAACAAACAACGTGAACCTATTCTTCATCATCTGGTGATTGTCCTCACACTGAGTATTGCTACTCCATTTTAGTGTTCAAGCTTGCATTAATGCCTGCCATTGTGAAAGCCAAATAATTCCATGGCATCCCACAGCAAGAGAGGTTTCTGGCAGTTCAAATATAAAAATGTAATGAGAGATGTGTGTTCACAGGGCACATAGTGGTTTGAGAAATCTGCTCAATAAATGCTTGTTGTTGATTGAATACTTAGTTTCGAAAATAATATTTAACTTTTCTTCCAGAATACCAACTTAGCAGGAAATGTTATCATAAGTATAAAGAAATTGTTTCCACTCCCAGAAGTAAATGGATTAAATTCCCATTTAATGCAGATTTTAATTCCCTAAAATACTAACTTTAGTGCTAATCTTTAGCAATTAATTAAAATTGGCATGTAAGAATTTCTTGCTGGAAGAATTTTGATAAATTATGAGACTAACCTGAGCTACCATACAAATCCTTGGAGTTTTAAATTTCATTTTGTACAGCATATTTATGTGAGTAAACCTTTTTTTGCATTGGAAACACTGAAGCCAAAATGCTGAAAATTATGGAGGCTGACATGAAGCCTCATCGTATTAATATTAAATTCAACATCAGTGATTTATTGTCACAAACAACATTATCTGTCATGGTAAACAAATGCTGTTAACTTATACTATGGTTTTATTTGATTTGTGTGTCCATTTTGATTTTTAAATATTTATTGTTGAATAAGGCCTGCAAGTGTGAACAACTTATTTCTAAATTTAGGTTTATATGTTTGAATAATATTATAATAAAATTTTAAATAAAAAAAAAAGCATGGTCAGAGGAATGGGGTGAGGAGGAGGTGACCTTAAGTAGGACAAGGGATAGAACTTTCAAGAAAGAGTAAATGAATGAGCACCCCTTTGAAATTCAGTGAAAGGCCTAGTTCTCACTTTTCAAAAAAAAAAAAAAAAGTAAGAAAGGGCCAAGCATCTGGGGAACTTGTCGATAAGGAGGATTTTGTGAGGTCATTGAACTGGCTGGGATGGAAGCCAGATACAGTGGGTTGAGGTGTAAATGGAAGGTGAGGAAGTAGATGAGTAAAATATTCTTGGAAGTAGTGTGCCTTTAAATGGAGAGAAAGGGGATATTAGCACGAGGGGGACCGAGAATCAAGAGGGAGTTGTTTTTAAGGTGATGAGAGACCTGAGTATAATTTTCGGCAGAAAAAAGAGAGCCAGCCAGTGGAGGTGGTTAATGTGTCTTGGGGGAAGATGAGATAACTGATGAAGAGGTTCTGGGAATATTTAGGTGGCATTTCTGATCTAATCTGACCAGTGGCAAATCTGAAAGTATCTGATCAGGTCCAGGTAGGTGGGGGTCTCATTAGCTTTGATGAAGAGGAAGGATTTCTCACCCTCAAAGACTGGAGAGACGGTGGAATAGATGGTGCAGTTGTAAATCTGGGGAGAGAGGCAAGTGAGGAAAGATAATGTGAGGGTTCCCTCCATGAGCTCAGAGGTACAAAGTCATCTTCTGAGATCGAAGGTAGAGTGGTTGGGGTAGGTGGTCTCAGAAAGCCATGAAGGTTTGTAATCATCTTTGTGGGGACTGAGAGAGAGAGAGAGTGGCCAAGACACGTGTCAGGAGATCTGAGCACACCTGAGTAACCCTGATGAGTCCTTGCTGTCAGGTGGAGCAAGGGCAGCAACAGACTGCATCATCAAGAAGACAGGTCTGGCCAAGAGGTCAGCTGGCATTTTCCATGATAGCCCAGGTGGAGGGCCTCTTCTCTATGGTCTTGGGAGGTCGCCTAAGATAGCCTTGTTCTTCTAGTTTATTCCAAGTCCCAGGCCCAGGGTCTATCAGATTCCTCAAGCATCTAGAATAAGAGTAATAGTTATGACTAATGTTTAAGTCTTTACATGTATTTACTCATTTAGTCCTCTCAACACATCTAGGGGGTAGCCCACCATTTCTAGATGAGCAAACTGAGCCATATCAAGGTCAAACATCTTACACAAGATCACACACTTGGTGGAGCTGGGACTCAAACCCAAGTGACCTGCCTCCAGAGCCTTTGCTCTTACCAGCAACATGGCACTGCTTCTAAAGGCTAAGAAATGTTAGAGCTGGAAGGCAGTTTCAGAACCACCTAGTGAAAGCCCTTCCTTTTGCAAATGAAGTGCCTATGGGTGCCCAGGTCACAAAAGGAGTAATGGGAGAGCCAGGACAAGAATCCCAGCTGCTGGGAGTAGCTGATTCTCCATCCTAGCTCCAAATGCCTCTCCTTGCTCCAAGCAATGAGCTGAGTCTGAGCTGGGCCTCCTGGAGCTGGGATTTACCTGCTCCAAACTCCATAGTTATGGCTGGGAGGAGCTATATTGGTCTCCTGGTGTGGAAGGATGACAGGGATGGTGACACACATCATGGAGGGCCTTCTGGTCCTCAGAGACTACCACTTGGTCTTCTTTTCATTAATTGCAGTTATACCATATTGAGGAGATGTTTTCATGAGACTAAACAGTCCATCTCCTTCAGTTTTCTGAATGGGTCAAGAACATACATTTCCATATTCTTACTTATAATCTAACTCAACCTTTTTTTTCCCCCCAAATAGTGGATCTAGAGTAGCTTGACTTTTGGTTGGCTTTTCTCATCCTATTTAAAATAGCAGGAATCGGGCTTCCTTAGTGGCGCAGTGGTTGAGAATCTGCCTGCCAATGCAGGGGACACGGGTTCGAGCCCTGGTCTGGGAAGATCCCACATGCCGTAGGGCAACTAGGTCCGTGAGCCACAACTACTGAGCCTGCGCGTCTGGAGCCTGTGCTCCGCAACAAGAGAGGCCGCGATAGTGAGAGGCCCGCGCACCGCGATGAAGAGTGACCCCCGCTCGCCGCAACTGGAGAAAGCCCTCGCACAGAAACGGAGACCCAACACAGCCAAAAATAAATAAATAAATAAATAATTAATTAAAAAAAAAAAAAAGATAAGAGCAGAAATAAATGAAATAGATACAAAAAAAAGATAAACATCAACAAAACTTAAACTAGTTATTGGAAAATATAAATAAAATTGATAAACCTTTAAAAAAAAATAGCAGGAATCACTATGAGCATTACATCCATAGGTTATAATGTAAAAAATAATGTAAATAAGGGGTGGCTCAAAATAATTTTAATTTTCAGCTGGCTCTGGAGTGCGGAAGGATTATAAACTTGCCTTCAAATATTTTTACTTGGCATCTCAGAGTGGGCAGCCCCTCGCCATTTATTACCTGGCCAAGATGTACGCCACAGGAACAGGAGTGTTAAGATCGTGCAGAACCGCTGTGGAGGTAAATCACGGGCTATTTCTAAAGCACTTTTCATTTATCACAGAAAGGAGGTGATACTGTCCTTAGATTGTTGGTGTCTTTGATTTTATAGATATTATCTTGTTTCTTCCAGCGGACAATGTGAACACTGACATTTGCCAGGGAGGAAAAGCAGTGATGTAACTCAGACTGGGAAAGGGAGGAAGAGAAATGATCCCTCCTGTCTTGCATCTGGCTTTTCATCAAGTTCAGAGCTCGCCTCAGAATTCAGTTATGGAGCTCTGTTTCAGCTTTCAATCAAATCTCCAGGGCAATTTGGCACTTCTAGTAGGATTGGGAGTTGCGACTTGGGACATGAAAGGCTTGATTTAGCTTAGAAAATGTAGCCCACTTCTTCCCAGAAAGCCAGGTTCTTAGGTTTTTCTGATGATTTGGATGACAACTGAGAAAGTGAATTTTTTCAGCATGGGATAGTGATGCAGTTTTCAAAAGAATGCTTTTAGGACCTTAATGTCCTTCATTGATTTATTAAACACTTCCCCTGCACCAATATAAATACCTTCATGTTGCAATCTGGCCCCTCTGAAATTCGTTTCAAAACCTGCCAGCTAATAATCTATCTTTAGATTTGCTCCTTTGCCAACTTCCTAATGAATTATGTATGGTTAACCTCTTTTGGTTACATAAGGGCTATTCAACTAAGTTGCCGGTTGTCCCCACAGAGCTCTGCACACCTCCCTCACGGTTATGTCACCTACACCCTCAGGCACTGTCTTCCCTTCATTCTCTCTTCACATCAGCTGCAGCCTTATAACTCACCCTTGCAGGGCAGCAGCGTCCAGAAAATCCCTTTTATTAAAAAACAGAAGTCGATACATTCTGTTGTCCTGCCAAATAGCCCCCAAGTCAGAAAAGTTCATTTACACATATTTAAAACAAGCCTCAGGAAGTGTAAGCTCAAGACAAAAAAAAAACACACCTGCAATCTTCGTGCCTATGAAAGCTATTAACTCCTCACCCTAAATAATTTTCAAAAGCCATGCTTTAGACCTAAAATCCTTGCCTGACCAGCCAGCAGGAACTGAAGACTGAGGTTATTTATCGTTTACCTGGAATGAAGTGTATTGGCTAACTAGTCTGCTTGATTTCTCTTTGTATATACAGCTTTATAAAGGTGTCTGTGAACTAGGCCACTGGACTGAGAAATTCCTGACAGCATACTTTGCCTATAAGAATGGTGATATAGATTCTTCTCTTGTTCAATATGCACTCCTTGCAGAAATGGGTTATGAAGTAGCTCAAAGCAATTCAGCATTCATTTTGGAATCTAGTAAGATAAGTTAAAATTCTCTGCAATTCCCCAATCATGCATATGCATATATGACTTTACTGTAGGGGTATTTTAAGCCTTCCTAATGGAATGTCTCCTTTTTTATTTTTTTAGAAAAAGCTAAAATCCTTGAAAAAGAGAAGATGTATCCAATGGCACTTCTCCTATGGAATCGAGCTGCCATTCAAGGTACAGAACTTAGATAAAAATGAGCACTACTTGGCCCCTGTCCGCTATTATTCATCTGATTTGCTCCAGCTGAGTTCTTGGGCACATAGGCAGAAAGGTGCAGGATATCTAGCAGGTGGTATTTCAAACTGATGTTAGGGTCAGTCTTTGGTTAGAGGTCATTTCCAGGAACTTCTTTTGTTATTCTCAAGGTCTCCAGTTTAGCAAACCATAGGAATTTTTCTATGGCTTTGTCTCCATGGCACCAGAACGGTTGTTTGAAACATGGCAGTTTTACTCAAGAAATCAGTTTTCTTGGTCTGGCTTCAGTCACTCATTTGCTGAGTTTTTCTGAACTTATCAGAGATATGACCTATGTTTCAATGAGTTTATATAGGTTAAATTACTTATGGCTCCAAGACTTGTTTGATTTTTCTTTTAGAATATCACATTGAGGATTACCACAAGCTTCAGATCTTTATTATAACCATTAGCATGGTAGCATCAGGGAAAAAAAAGAAGAATTAATTAGCAAGATCCTCCCCCCGCCGTAGGGAGCGCTGGTGGGAAAGCAGTGGCAGGTGGCATTTGCATCACTATGTCTCATTCCATTCTTTCCCTAAATTATATTACTAATAGCAGAGAGATTCTGCAAAGCTGTCACTATTGGCATTTGGATATGTGAGGTGCTCTCTTACGGTAAGAGAGCAATTTTACTTCCAATTAAGTTTCTTAAAATCGTCTCAGGCTAAGGCCGAATCATCCCTTTTCTACAAGAATTGAATGGGATAAAAACAATTCTCAGCTGATGCTAATATGAGGCAGAAGAAAAAGTCACAGTGGTGCCTTCTCAGGTCCAGCTGAGCTGGTACTGCAGCAGCAAGCCATCTGTGTGATTTTAGTGAGAAATTCCCTAAATAAAGAAAAGTCTGTTTTCTAAAATGTTTGGAGTAAGGGAACAACACCAGCAGCCCCTCAGCTATGGCAAATCAGCTCAATTGTAACAAATACAGGTTTATTCCAAGCCAGGAAATGCTGTGGAAATTGCACTAAGGAAAAGAGACATTGAAAATGAGAGGACATTAATATTAAACAGAATTCACCAATATAAAAATGTCAGACCACTAAAAATAATTGTGTGTCACCAGAGAGGTCAGCCATGATTGTCCCCAAAGATGTGGTTTCTGAATGGCTGTCTTGAGCTTAGGAAATCTAGTAATGGAAGTTAGGTTTCCAATCAGTCATTGGCGATGTTTCTTTCAGGAGTGTGAGGAGGGTGCTGAACCATAAGGACTCAGTCACCCACCTGTGACTGTGAAATTGGAGAGGAAATCCCTCCCACTGTCTAGTGACCCCCTGGGAGCCTGTCAGGATTGCCACATGCCCCCCACCCCCCATCAGTCCCCTAATTAGGCTGGAGCTGAATCCTCTGGAGAATCTGCTTGTTCACAACCTTTCATTCTTAGAGACCTCAGGGGTCCTGCTTATTGCTTGCAAAGCTTGAAAATGCAGAGTCCTGTTCTTTTGTGGCTATGGTGCAGAAGGAATCTTGGGGTCAAAGGAAGATAGCTTTGGGCAAAATTAGAGATGGAGTGGGTTTCTCTTTAGAGCTCGAGGGGTCTCTTGCCTCTCCAGGCCCCTCTGAGCCCCTCTCCTGGGCATCATTTCTGTGAGGTCTTGCCCCTAGCTACCTGTACATTTTGAAGCACCTGGGAAGCAAACCCTGACAACTAATATCTTTGGCAGCTTAAGAAGTTTACGACGTTACTTCTACTCCAAGAAAACTAAAGATGGCTCATGGTATTACATTTTAGTATAGGGTTCCAGAAGATTAAAAGAACTTCAGAACCCAAAGGAATCAATTCCAAAAAATTTTAGGCTTTGCATTAGGCCAAATGGGAAGAAAAACTTGGAAGGAGTCCTATAGCCCTTAATGATACACATCAGACCATACAACACAGGGTACTTTCCCCTTTTCCAAGTAAGCCTAGACTGTGCCAGCGGGGTTGGCCACAGCTGAAGTGGATGTCCTACATGAGCATTCCCTCATCTTTTCAATCAACATAGCCCTAGTGAGTGGAAACATGGGCCCCAAAGAGACCCTTAGAGGTCATCCCTAAGTGGCCTTCAAAAGACTGAAATCTCATATCTTAAAAAGTCATGTGAATTTTTTTCTACTCCTGAATATTTTCATGTTTGTTGGAAACTAAGATTGTAAAATACTTAACATCTGGGGAAAGCATTTTCTAAAAAGTTTCCTACCCTGTCTATCCATTCATTCCATAAATATTCATCAAGTACCATTCCCATCCTGGTAATATATCAGTGATCAAGAGCTTCAAAATTCTCTCTCATGAAAGAGAGAGAGAAAATAAACTAGTAAACAAATAAGATAACAGTGATATGTGCTGTGAGGAAATAAAACATGGAGATGGGATGGATAACTACTGAGATGTAGTCTGACAAGGTAGTCAGAGAAGGCTCTAGAAGGGAAGCGAAGTTTGCACTGAGACCAGAATGATGAGTCAGAGGAACTGCAAACATGCCAGGCAGAGGGGCTTGAAGAATCTTACTGCAGACATCCCGAGGCAAGAATGAGCTCGGTGTACTGAAGGAATATTAAGAAGGCCAGAGCATCCCGAGAAAGTGACATGTGGTAAGCACAGCCAGGGAGGCAGAAGACAGATAAGGCACAACTTGTAGGTCAGGTAAGGAATCTGGATGTTATTCCAAGGGCAAAGTGAAACGCTTGGGGGTTTTAACACAGGGAATAATGTGATTTGATTTTACATTTGAAAAAGATCATCTTGGCTGTTGTGTGGAGAGCAGATCAGAAAGTGTAGCTAAAAGCACATTTTGGAGGCTGCTGTAGTATTCCAGGCTTAGACTAGATGGTAGAGGAGCTGGAGAGAAACAGGTGTGTTTTAGAGGTAGCACCAACAGGATTTGCTGATGGATTTGATAATGAAATTGAGGGGAAAGAACTGGGAATAGTTCCCCTAGATTTATGGCCTGAAAAATGGTGGTGCTGGCACTGATAGAGGAAAGGAACTGATGACTTTGTTTGGGGGAAGGGCTAGCAGGGAGTTAAGAATCTCTAGTGGATGTTTTAAGTCTGAGATCCAGGCAGAGAAGTCAAGAAGGCAGTTGTAAGAATCTGGGGCTTAGAGAGAGATGGAATATAGATACAAATTCAGAAATAGGAAACATAGAGCCATGGAACTAGATGAGATCACCTGGAAAGAGAGCTGAGATAGAGCAGAGTGGAGGAGAGAGGAGGGGAAGGGAGGAGAGGAGAGAAAAGAAGGGAGAGGAGCTGGGGATAAAGGAGTCAGTGACGAGCCCTTGATATTCCAACATTTAGAAGCTGGGTAGAGGAGGAGTCAGGCAAGAGTTTGAAAAGGACAAGCCTATGAGGCAGGAGGGAAGTCAAGAGAAGAAAGGGCTTGGGCAGATAGCGCCAGTGATTCCGGTGCTGCTTAGTGGTCCAGTGAGATGAGGACAGGAAGTGACCAGGGGATCTGGCTGCATGGAGGTTATCAACCACCTTAAAAATAGCGGTTTCTTGGAGGAGGGAGCAGAAGCCAGAGTGGGGTGGGTTGAAGAGTATGTGGGAGGAGAAGCTTTGGAGACAGTGAGTGTAGAACACACTTTTGAAAAGGCTGAGTGTGAAGTGAACAGAGAAATGGAGAGTAGTTACAAGGAGATGCCATGGGATAAAGAAATGGCATAAAGGTTTGGTTTAGTTCATAGAAGATACCAAAGTGTGTTTGGATGACTCATGGGACTAGAACAGGGGCAGAAACTGGTGATGCAGGAGAGCAGAGCTTCAGGAATGAAGGCTAAGAAAAGGAAGAGTGGGATCCAGTTGCCCAAGAGTTGACCTACCTTCAGAAAATGAATCTAAAAGGTAAAATTGATAATCTTTTATTCTTTAAGAACATTTGTACTATACTGTGGGAGTTATCCTACAATAAAGACAGCTAGCATTGTGTGTTATATCCATAAATCATATCTAATTCTGATCCTGGGATTCTGAGTGTTTTTTTCTTTTTTTATATAGATTATCATTAGGCTGATGCTAATGATTTACTAGGAACTACACATGAATCATTTGAGTTATTATTCTCCTTCTCTTTCTAATATTTCTATCAGGCAATGCATTTGCTAGAGTGAAAATCGGAGATTACCATTACTATGGCTACGGGACTAAGAAAGACTATCAAACAGCAGCCACACATTACAGCATCGCAGCCAACAAACACCACAGCGCACAAGCCATGTTCAACCTGGCCTATATGTATGAACATGGTTTAGGTATCGCAAAGGTAATTGTGCTGGTAATAATCCAACCTAGTAACGGTAGCTGTACGGGAAGGAAAATTTATAATGTTTTACATTTCATGGATGTCATCAATGTAGAGAAAAAGACTTAATATTTGCTGAGTCCCTCCCACATGCCAACACATATTATGTACCCTGATATAACCCTATGAGGTAGAATTTATTTTCTCCGTGACGCCCAAGGACGTAACTAATGAGGAGAATAAATCTAGTCTTGGCCAATTTGATTCATAGTAAATTCACGCTTTTTCCAGCAACACTAGTAGGCCCTGCCCCCACTGCCTTCCACCCACAGGCCTTTTTCCATTAAAATTTCCATTGACTCGCAAGCTCTCAGTAATAAGGAGAAAGTGAGAATGAGATCAGAGCTGGATACTGAGGTGGCATTAATCCAGAAATGTCTTTTGAAACACCCACTGTGTACATGACACAGTGCTGAGTGCTCTAGAGAGGCCCAAGAAAATAGATCTCCATCCTTCAAAGACTACACTTGACTTGAGGAGATGAGGCGTATTCATTAAGAGGGCTAACACTACAAGGTGATAGTGGGTAGATCCTTCGGACAGTCAGTGTAATTAAGCCAGAAGATGGCATTAGGGTCTGACAGAGTGAGAAAGGTGATTTTGATAGCCAGGTGTTGGTGTGTTATGTATATATACCATGTCCTTTAAGTCACATAACCACTCAATGAGAAGCATCCAATCATTGTCCTCGTTGTTTGCATCAGGAAATCACAGTGCAGGTTAAGTCATAGGGCCGAGTTTGCAGGGCTCATCGGTGGTGGAGCCATAATTCGAACCCAGATCTGGCTGACCCCACATTGCTGGTGGCAAGAGTGGGCCCGGCACTACTGAATTTTCTATGCTCTCTTTTTCCTTCCAGTTGTGATAGTAACTGGGAATTATTGGTAGGGAATTTCCTAGCTGACAACTGCTCATGTGCACACGGCTGCAAGAGCTTCTCATTCAGGTGCCAACAATCCAACGGTAGAGGCCCCTGCCTTCGGGTGCTCTCCTGTGCCTGCCTCTTGACTGATCACTTTTCATCATCCCCAGAACCCTAAGCAGTAGAAAGAATGTCAAATCCAAATGCAGTCTGTTTTCCCCATTCCTAGCAGGTGCAAGCTTCCTGTTTTATAACATTGGGGCGGGCAGGACTGGATCGAATAGCTAGATTGGATGATCCTTTGGATGTTATGAAGCCACACTCCCTTCCCCTCCAACTGTCATCCACATCTGAAAACGGAACAGTGATACAAGCCCTGCCCCAGGCTTTGAGGATAAAACGAATAAGCCTTTGTGAAAGGGCTTTGTAGTGAAACAGTGTGTGGAATGACTTTTTTAGATCAGAAGAGAATGTGAGCGATTGCTAAGTAAGGCTTCAAGAGGATTAAAGCTTTTGTTCATCATTCCCCATGTAAAACATAACAATATTGGTGAGAGGAGCATTGTCTGTATAGGATAAAAGTGACCCCACCCCATGGGTTAAATTCAGATTAGCTCTCCTGCCCCCATATGAATCGAGAAGGACTTAACAGCCCCATTGTCATCACAGTGAGGCCATTTAGCAGTGACTCCCTGGAGCGGGGAGAGCTGTCCTCTCAGGACACAGGGCTGACTGACTACACAGCCCGCTGTGTCGGGGGTTCAGTTTTCCTCCTTCGAGTCACTGCTGGCCCTCTCCTAGGCACTTTCTTCACAATGTCAAAAAGCAGTTTTCGAGACATATATTTCATACATCTAGAAAAACTTTGAAGTTTCTCTCTAGCCACATTTCTGTTCTTTTCGGTCAGGGTTCTTGTTAAATCGTGGGTAGTTCATTTTGATCAGTCTCTCCGTCACAGATAAATTTTTTCCTACAGAAAGTCTCTACATATAGAAAAAAAAGAGGCTGTGCTTAACCTCAGACCTGGACACGGGAATTTTAGATTTAGTTAATGAGGGGCCGTTGCTCTTTGTCTTTATTAATTTCTTTTGTTTAGCAATTAGTAAAATAATTACCAAGTACCCAGGGGCCAAGTTTATTAATCTTGCTATCTCGTAGTCAACTTAATGAGGAGAGCTTGTTCCATTTATGGTTAATGAAAGCAAAGCAGTTAGGAGAACAGGCTTTCATAGCACCCAAGACATCGAGTAATTATGCCTGTCTCCAGCAAGACTCTTCACAATCCTCTTTATTAGTAAAACCTCATGCAGACCAGTGGGAAAGATGAATCTAACATCATTACCAGGATTTCTCTGAGAATCAAAAAAAGTTTTGGTAAACTCTGAATGTAAGCCCCCTGGAAAAAGGAAGTAAGGTATAAATCGACTCTTGGTAAATCAGTGTAAAAATATGGGTCATTATTTTTCTCATCTGTCTTTAGGAAAGGATTTGGGACTAAGGTGACGTAGGTGAATTATCCTAATAGCTTCACTGAGAAATATCTCATTCCCCAATTTCTGCCCTTGAGTTAAGCTCACTTGACTTAACTGTGGACCAGGACTGACTGCACCATTGTTTTGGAAACACAAAATAATACCTAGGGAGAAACTGAGAGATGACCTGAACTAATTTAGAAATATAAGCACTCAGCTCACAATTTGTTATGAAACTCCTTCTCAATTTATACTTGATTCAGAAGTCCTTCAAAAATTTAATAACCATGAAAAAAACCTGTTGCCCATCCTCTCCTGCCCATTCCTTCTGTCCTTATCTATCCCGGTTCAGGCCAGAATTTCTACTTGTTGTAAAGGATTCTCAGGGGTCTCCCATTCTAGTGTTCTTCCTTGAACTGTGTGGCCAAAGAAAGCTCTGTTCACCAAAGATTTACCACCAACCAGAAACATCCACACTCGACTGTTGAATGTGTTAAACCATTGAAATTTGGGGGTTTATTGGTTGCAGATGTTAGCATTACTTTAGTTAACACATAACACAGCTAACAAAGCCCCACTGGGTTATTCTTGATAAAGTATAACTCTAGTACTGCTACCCCTCCACCACACTCCTCCCAAAAGATGCACACACACACGCACAAAAATACAAGCCAACAAACACAAAAATAAAAGAATCTTACTGATTTTCTATTGCTTAATGAAGTCCAGACTTCTTACCCTGGCATTCAAACCCTCCCTGACTTAATCCACCTTGATAATAATGGCTTGATATGCCACTATTTCCCTATTTATCTTCTAGGCTGCTTTTCCTTTCCCCGCAAGACCTTGAACTGCACCCTCCTGACCTTAGGTCACATCGCCCCATTTGCTGGAATGATTTTCTCCCACATTTTTGCCCGTTGAAGACCAATCCATTTTTCAAAGAATAGCTCCAATATCATCACCTCTATGAACCCTTCAATGAAGCCCTAGATTTACAAGACATCTGCTTCTAAACTACCATGGTAACGTGCCTTGCTTTTCTTCATTCATTTATTTACTCAAATATTTATCAAGTCCTTGTTTTGTGTCAAGAAGCATTGTGTCAAGAAGGATACGAGAACAAGACACCCTTCAAAGCGTTCATAGTCTACTATGGAAGAGACACGTCCATAGCTAAAGTGAAAGCCCAAAATGGCGTGCATGCATGCACACACAAGTGAAATACTATAAACTTGTTAAAGAGGAAACCATTCAGGCAGAGGAATCAGTACTGTCAGATTCTGTTCTAAAATGTTTTTGTAACATAGAGTATAAGACACACATGATGCTCTTTTTATTTTTTTCATTTTTTTCATTGTTTTGTTTTTAAAATGGAAGAAAGCAGGTATGTTTTAAGATACTGACTAGAAAATCTATCTAAATTAAGAAAAAAGGTGAGAGGAAATTATCCTTGGAAATGAGTTTCAATATATATAGTAAGACCTACTAAATAACACATTTTTTGGATCCTGCAGGGAAAACAAAACCACATCTACTGAATAAATTATAAATAGATATGTCAAAAATAAAAGTAATTATGGCACGAAGCATTTTTATTTTTCATTTGTCTGGTCTGACCTCCTATGGAGTGTTAGAGCTGAAGCTTTAAACACCAGAATAGAATTATTTTCTGGAAAGGCCAAACTAAAGTTTGACATTAAAATGGCCCCCTCGGAAATATGACAGGACAAAATATACATCTCTTAGAAATGGTCATAACCTTTCTTGAAATACATGTCTATTATCTAATGAAATAATCAGAAATGTGCAAAAAAATTTGTGTGTGTATACCTTTATTTATTAGAAAAAAACCCTACAAACAACCAAAATACTCCAAAATAGAGAACACGTTACATAAACTATTGTGTGGTGGTATACTACTCCATTATGTATTTTATGGCCTAGTGACTCAGTGAGCAGGCTAGAAGCAGACTCTCTGGATTTGAATCTCAGCTCTGCCACTTACAAGTCATATGAATTTAGATAAGTGACTTAACCTCTCAGCACCTCAGTTTCTTCATCTTTAAAATGAAGTTAATAATATCATCTGCCCTATAGAATTGTAACAGGGTTTAAATAAACGACAGTGGTGAATGTCACACAGTAAATATTTAATAAGTATCAGCCATTATTATGAAATACTGTACAACCATTAAAAATAAAAATATTATAGACTAAAGGAATATCTTAGGACATGGTATATTTTTTGAAATATATTGTTAACTTAAGAAAATAGAAGACAAAGTATCATACAGAATGAAAAATTCCTAAATTAAAAGTATGTATATATGAATATATACAAAAACACTGGAATGCTGGAAGGATGTGTATGAAATATCAGTAGTTACCTCTGTACAGTGAGATTGTGGGTGTTTTTTCCTTATTTGTTCACCTCTGTATTTTCAAAGTTTCCTCTAATTAACATATTTATAATAAGAAAACAAGAATGAATTATTCAAAAAACTACCTCTGTCCCAGTATAAGACATTTTTGATGACACCCAAAGATTCGGGGCTGGAAAACTCCTGATTCATGTAACTGAACAATTTTCATAAACCAGATACTTTATTGCTGGAGAATTCTGTATCTGAGTTATAAGCAGCTTTTGAACATGTGAGCATAGGGCAGTACTTTGGCACACCTGACATTATAGTTAGAAACACTTAAGAAGTCTGTAGCTCAGTTTATATAATCTCCTAAATTACTGAATTTAAAGCAAAATAAATTCAAACGTACCACAGAAAAGTTAAATGTACGTGGACTGGATATGCAATGGACTTAAATAATGAACCCTAGCCATCATCAAAGCACAATTTATCACGGGGAATTTTCTTTGTGTGAATGGTTTGGATTTTTTTACTAAATAGGATCAAAGAACAAGCAGTCTTTTCTAGAGTCTAGTAATAAAATTTCTTTTATATGGGTTGCCCTAATTAGCCAGAAGGGTTCAAGATTTTCTTTCTCTGCGAATCTTAAAGAAAGACTTTCCTATCCCACCCCACCCCCATTGCGGATCGTGAGGCCACCTTGGCCGGGAGCCAGGCCATCCACTTTAAATGGTACTTCTCTGCTATTTTTTATTATAAGCTAAGCAACTGAATTGTGATGTTTGTGCCTCAAGAAATAAATTAATAACTCTTGTCTGCCTCAAATAAGAAGGAAGGAATGAGATATTGACAAAGGTTGCCTCTCCTTGAACGTTCCATCCAAGTTAATATGCCTGTCACGTGTGGAGGTAACACCGCTGTTGTGATCTGTAGGGTGCTTTCAAGTGAACACCCTCTGAATTTGTTGGAATTAGAGACACAATTTAGAGTTTTTATAACATCCATTTTCTCTGTTGCCAGGAAGATTTGTTTGGAACAGTCTCCTGAATTTTAATTATTTTAAGCAAGCATTATTCCTCTTTCTCAAACAAATAAATTTACCAGTCCACAAAGCTTTGGAAAAATTTAAGAAATGACAAGCAAAACATAGCTGAGAGGACACCACCCAAGAAATGGGTTTAGCGGAGGCCTCAAGGATTCACAACTCTTGAACCCTGTGTAACGGGGGTCTGGGAGATGGAGTGGAGAGACAGAGAGATACTGGATGAGCACAATTTGTGAAAAATCCCTCTTCTTCCCCTTCTTTTGAAAATAATCCACAGGCACCCAAGCAAAGTATAATTCTGGCACTGGCCTAGGGCACTTCAACCTTTAAAAGCAATTCTACTTAGCCTTTTCATTACTCGGTTTGGGAAAACAAAGCAAATATAAAGCAAACAAAAACAAGCCATAAGTAGGTGAAAATGAAAGATTTTTGATCTACCATGGCATAATTTAATGGGGAAAAACAAGTTCCTAAAAATATAGTACATCATTTGTGGAATCAAATTCCAGCCTGAGAACCAAAATAGTTTATTCACTCATTCCTCATTTATTCACTCATTTGATAAGTATTATCAAAGAATTGCCTTGTGCTTGGCACTTCAATAAGCACTGGGAATTCAGGGGTGAACAGGCAGTGCAAGCCCTTGTCTTCAGGGACCTGGAGACAGACAATGAATAAACAAATCCCATAACTTCAGGTATGATAAGTACTAGGAAGAAAAGCAGGGATTTTAAATGCTTGTCACTATCTGTATTGCCATTTGTTTGGGGAGATGTACTGTTAGTGTCTGTTCTCCTGCCCCTTTAATTGGAATTATACTTAAGGTCTGGTCCAGAGATATCCAAGAAAGCTTTTTGGAGTCTGTGTTGGTTTTCTATGACTGCTGTAACAAATGACCACAAATTCAGTGCCTTAAAACCACACACATTTATCTCACAGTTTCTGTAAGTGAGAAATCTAGGTGAGCTTGACCAGGTCCTCTCTGTAGGGTCTCACAGGCTGAAATCAAGGCTGTGTTCCTTACTGAGGGCTCTGGAGGAAAATCTGCTTCCAAGCTTATTCAGGTTGTTGGCCAAATTCAGTTTCTTGCGCTTGTAGGACTGAGGGCCCCATTTCCTTGCTGGCTGTCCACATTCCTTCTCCTGTCTGTGTGGCCCCTCCACAAGGGCAAGTTGAGTCCTTCCCATGCCTAGAATCTCTGACTTCTCCTCTGCTACATCTCTCTGCCTTTCTCTTCTGCTCTCTGAGAAAACTCAGTGTTTAAGGGCTCATGTGATTACACTGAGTCCACCAGGTCATCCAGGACAATCTTCCTATCTTAAGGTTTGTAACCTTAATCACATTTGCAAAATTTGCTTTGCTATTGTAACATAACATATTAACAAGTTCCAAGGATTAGGGCATGAGCGTCTTGTGGGGGCCATGGGGGAAGAGCGTTCAGCCTACCAAAGATAAGTTACTGTATTTCAAACTATGGCTTCCATTTAATTTCTCCTGAAGAATCTGTACCTAAGGACTATGGGCTGTTCTTCTCTTTCCAGGACGTTCGCTTGGCCAGGAGATTATATGATATGGCTGCTAAAACAAGTCCGGACGCTCACATACCTGTGTTCTTTGCCCTCATGAAACTGGAAACTGTGCATTTGTTTCAAGATATCCTGTTTTTTAATGTAAGTTTGTCTCAAATAGGTCCCAAAATCTCTGAAAACTCCAGTGAGCAACTCTTGGGAGATGGGATGGAGGCAGATGATGGTTCTGAATGAAGTGAGAGGCTTGGATTTATTTTTGACAGAATGTCTCTTGCCAGCAGTCTACCATGAGATGGAAATGGATGAAACTGGACAATACCCTTGGACCATACTGGGATTTATTTGTGATTGGCCTAATTGTTGCCGTGCTGATCTTCTTGCTTAGAAATCGCTACCTGTAGGATCTGGACCACCACTGCTCACGGGAACCAGTTCACTTCAAGTCATCTTCACTAAATAAAAAATCTCCCCATCAGACTCAGGAGTCTGCTGCTGATTTCCCATATAGGCCTGTGATGGAAAATGGACAAAGGTTGGGACCCATCCTCTGAGAAACCATTTCAGATCTCCTGCTTAGTTGAGGTGACCACCTGGGGAAGAGGGGATTGCTGGAGACTGATCACCTAAGATTTCCTTACAGACATCTCATCCTGGGGATCTAGTCCTGAGTTAGGGATAAAGACCACCCATTTTCATGTGGTTGTGACAGGCTGTCTCCTTTCGAGAGGACAAATGGGTTTCTTGGCTCCTACAGACATACTGAAGTCGGGAGAAGGGGAGTTTTGGGAGGGCAAGAACACAGATCCCTCAGAATGTGATAAAGGCAAAAATTACAAACAGATGCTTTGTCTTATGGGAATGATCTGGTGAACCACATTCTATCTCCAATAAGCCAACATTCCTCATGGCATTGCTGTGCCAGGGGGACTGACTCAGCCTCCTCAGCGGGGGGCCTTCTATCAAAGCTCCCTTAGCAGCTGTGCAGTGAACGGCTGGGGTCTCTCCAGCTTGCACCCCTCTCTTCCATTCCTCACTGGACCCCTGTGGAATCCCCTCTGGAGTATCCATAAAGGGAGAAGTTACCAGCCTCCTAGGACAGAGGCTAAAGGGCCCAGTTCTTTGTCTCCTCTGACAGGTGAAGCAGAGCTACGGCCCAGTGCTGGGGACAGTGCAGGGAGAGAAGAGTGCAGGAGGCCCATGACTTATGTGAAGGGCCAGTCTTGGATCTCACCTTCACTGAGCCTCAGTTTCCTGATCTGCAAAGTGGGAAGATCTTCGAGATCTTAGAGAGCGGGTATGAGGATGAATGGGATAACGTATGTAAAGGAATTATCACAGGGTCCGGCATCTGGAATAAACTCCATAAATGGTAACTTGTAATATTCTCTAGAAGCTCATGGCAAGTTGGTTGGAATACGCGGACAGCTGAGTTGATAACACTCAATGTGGTTTCAGTGCCCTGCAGTTAGTTCTGCAGCCAAAATGCTGGGTGTTTATGTAGGAAAAGATTGTGCTTGCCTGCTTGAAAACCCAAACTAGGGACAGGAAAAGAGTTAATTAATAATGTCGATCATGGGAATTCCCTGGCAGTCCAGTGGTTAGGACTCTGAGCTCTCACTGCTGAGGGCCTGGCTTCCATCCCTGGTCAGGGAACTAAAATCCCATAAGCCTCGCGGCACAGCCAAAAAAAAAAAAAAAAAAAAAAATGTCAACCATGATCAGAAAGGAGAGGGAAATGGATTTGGAACCAAGCCTGGGTTTGAGGTCCAGCTCTTTCCCTTAGTAGCTCTATGACTTTGGGCATAATTTATCCAAACCTGTTTTTCCTCCATAACGTAGGATTAATTCCTACCTGACTGGAGATTTTTGCAATTTCAATTAGCCTGACTTCACAAGTGCTTTGTAAACATTATACACACACATACTAGCCACAGTCATTTACCTGGCCGTTGACTATCCAGGCTTGTCTGAGGTCCGAGTGTTTACAATTTCCTGACACAATCCCTAACTTACTAGAGAGTTCCAGTCCCAAAGGAATGATAAAAGCCCTGTTCACAAATGTGAAAGGAAGGAGCAGGCATGCAAACCTCAGGTCAGAGCCTAACGGACAGGAGGGCCGTGCAGTTATGGCTCTCATGTGTCTGGAATGTGAGCACATCAGAGACAGGATAAGTGCAAAGAGGGGAGCGTGGAAGGTGAGCCCCGGTTCCAAGACTGGGTGAAAGGTGAGCTCCTAGGAGGTAAAGCTTGTGAAAATAGCTGCAGGCGGGGTAGAAAGAGAGACTCTGCGGCTTGCTGTGTAGAGTAGAACACTGCCTGAAATACAGGAGCAAGGGCAGCGTGAGCTCATCCATTTCCCGTTTCAGCTCGTTGTTCCAAGTAAATGTGAGCCATAGGCTTTGAAAGCGCGAGTGGTTGGTTTAGGGTGTTTGAATCATTCAAACGTCTGTTTCTGGGCCTCTGCTCCAGAGCCTCCGCTGTAGCAGCTCCCACCACCGCAGCGCACGGACTGTGCACCTGCCCACGCCTGGGCGGCTTTGCGGTGACTGACCACTGGTCACCGTGCACTATTTTGCACAGCGCCTTCACATAAGTGTCTCAATCAGAGTACTTTTGGTTGCAAGAAAATACACCGTGTCAGCTTCCCCGTGGTCTCCAGCCAGCCCAGCTGCGAGCCCTGTGAGGGCGGGGGCTAGGCCTTCTCATCTCTAGGTATCCAGGGCCTCAGATATAGTAGGTGCTCAATTAGCACTGGATGACCAACTTGCCCACATCCACCTTCCTCACACCCAACCTGGTCCAACCCCCCCCCCTTCTCAACACAAGCTCGTCACGAAGTGCACAATGACTCATGTTTTTATAACTAGCACAGCAGCTGGTCCTTCAGAGTTCCCGACTACAACGCAAGGGAGGTTAAAATGGAGTTTATCTGTGATTCATACAGTTTTCTCTCCTCAGGAAAACTGATGCTCTGGAGCGGGCTCTATACCTTTTAAAACTCCCGATGCCAAATTAAACCAGAATCTCTGGGAGTGGGAGCCAGGCAACAGAGCACAGGTCGAGGTCTACCGTAACCCGCAATACTGAAATGTGCTCTAAACAAATTCAGTGTAAGGGGGTGACTCTGGGTTTTGCAAAAGACTCAGTACCGAAGACCCTTGGATGGAGAGCTGTGCCAGGGACGTTCACAAATGTACCTCCTGCAGGGTGGGTGCAGTGGCTGGGCCTTAGCTCTGCTGGGGTTGCATGAGTGACATCAGGCCTGCCGCAGGGTGCTGGACAAGACTCTGGAACATCTATGCTCCAGGCCTGTCCTCCAGAACCAGCTAATGACCTCAGGCATATCAGTCTCTCTTTGGGACTCAGATTCCTCAACTGCAAAATAAGAAAGATTTCTCTGATGTCTTACACCTCAAAAGTTTTATAATTCCAATCCAGCCTCTCAGGTATAACATTAAGATCTATAACAGAAAAACGCCTTAAAATCTTTCCATGCGTGGCAAGAATAGAATTACTTTTAAGGCTGTGAGATTATTCCAATTCTTAGCTTTTGTTCTTTTTTTTCCTGCCACCTAATTAATTTCATCCAGCATTGGTACCTGTGTTTTGATATGGAAACATTTTTTGTGGTGTGTGCTTGTGAAATGAGTTATCCTAATTTGTGTTTTATTAATCAGAAAATAATTTCTAGGTAAAGATAAAGTGCCTCTGGAAAAAAAGAATATTCCATCTTCACCTAATAGAATATTAGAGCAAATCTCTTATATTTGAGACTTGGATTTTGCCATAGAGGCAAAACAGCTGTCTGAGGTCCTATGACTTATTCTTTTTTAAAATGGGATAGTGATGTTAAGTGGCATCTGTTTATTAATCAGTCTTCTTGTGTGAGCAAGAGGGATTTTATGTAGGACAAATGGTAAGCTGGCATCACAACAGCAGTCAATACATTGTTCTTGAAAGCTTCTCTAAAATTCATTCTGTCTAGGAAAATAATAGCTAACATATCATGCTTATAATGTGCCAGGCACTTTTCTAACCAAATGTATTATTAACTCATTAGAGCTTTACAACTACCTTCCCAGGAGGATACTGTATCATCTTCTCTCTTTTCCAGAAGAGGAAGCTGGGGTCAAGTAACTTGTCCAAGGCCACACAGCCAGGAGGACCAGGTCCAGAGTCTGTGCTTTTAACCACTGCCCTGGATTGCCCTGAGAAAGTTCATAAACAACTTCTGCAAGATAACTGAATGTTAAGTTTTCCTGCAACTATTCAAATTATTTAACAAGCCTTCACAATGCCAGGCATTGTGCTAGGCTGTTTCCCAAAACATGTTCAAAGTCTTGCAGGGTGCTCCTTGATAAAAGGGTTATTGGGTCATTAAGTCCGGAAGATGCCATAAAATATAGACTCCTCTGGGAGAGTCACAACAACACGAGCACATTAAAGATTCTGAGAAGTCTTACAGGAGATGATATCCATTTAATTTTGTTTGACCCAGCTTTTCCAACCATATTTACCTCCGGAAACTCTTCCTCTCCCCCTGCTCTAACCGCTACCTTCTTTTGTAGCACCTATTAACAGCACTCTGTAATCTGAGGGCTACTGCACCAGACATGTAAGTCATCTTATGAGCTTGGTTTTCCAAGCCTTTGGGAAGGGCATTTACGCTCTGCTGGGCAACGTACTAATGCATCTAAGAATGGCGCATGTCAGCAGTTGAGTAACTTACACAAGGTAAGCCGGTTAGTGGTAGAAAGGGGATTCAACAGGCAGGTCTGATTTCAGAAGTCGTGCTGATCACGCTACCGGGCCACCCTGGTATCTAATGACAGCTGGACATCTTGCCTGGACTGGAGACCTACCATCCCACAATATAAGGCCCAGTCATCCCTGATGTAGGCCTTGATGCGACCTCACATCACGGTTCTCATCTTATTCTCCAGGACGAAGCCCTTCCCTGTCTCCAGTCCACCTGCCCCCTGCTATCCGTGTCCACCTGCTGTGCTTGATACCCAGATTCCACCGGGATAAGAGCTTAGCCTGGAATGCCAACCAAGTGGCTGATCCCTGGAATCTGAAGCTGAATGTGTCCGGGGCCCGCTGCCTGTCTTTCCAGCGTCCCGCTGCTTGATGTGCTCACGGGGATCCCCGTTGTCTGCCTGGCAGCGAGTCCGTCTGGGCCGTCTCTGCGGCTGACAGAACCCTGGTCATAGCAGTGGCACTGCTCAAGGGGTTGAACACTTAGCTGAAAGGCAGAACTTGTGGACAGAAAACATCGTATAAAGTGCTAACGGAGATGGAGCTCACGAAAGTTCAGGATGGCCTGGGACAAGAAGGCAAGATTAAGCTGAGCTGGATAACTGACTGAGCCGAGAGTGGAAGGGACCTGGAAGAGTTTGGAGGGCAGGCGGCTCCACAGGGGCAGATCCCAGCACAGGGCTGAGCACGTGTTAGAGGATGGAGTCACCTGCCTGGTCCCAATATGCGGGTTGGGATGTTATGTTTATGGGGGGAGTGGAGACATGGAGAAAAAAGAGTGGTCTCTCACACAGAAGGCCCTGACCTCCAAAAGAAGGCAGCGTGATAAAATTAAGTGCTTTGTCCCATACAAGACTGAAGTCACATATTGGCTCTGCCATGTATGTGACCTCGGAGAAGTCACAACCTCTGTGAACTTGTTTCTTCATCTGAAAGATGGGGACAGTAGAACTAGTATCTACTCGATAGGGAACTGTGCTGATGAAATGAGAATTGAGAATGCTTATCAAAGGCTCAGCACACTGCCTGGCAGGAGCATAAGACACATTGTTTTAAAAGGAGGGCTTTAACTGACAAAGGATTAATCTCCAAAATTTACAAGCAGCTCATGCAGCTCAATAACAAAAAAACAAACAACCCAATCCAAAAATGGGCAGAAGATCTAAATAGACATTTCTCCAAAGAAGATATACAGATTGCCAACAGACACATGAAAGAATGCTCAACATCATTAATCATTAGAGAAATGCAAATCCAAACTACAATGAGATATCATCTCACACAGGTCAGAATGGCCATCATCAAAAAATCTACAAACAATAAATGCTGGAGAGGGTGTGGAGAAAAGGGAACACTCTTGCACTGTTGGTGGGAATGTAAATTGATACAGCCACTATGGAGAACAGTATGGAGGTTCCTTAAAAAACTAAAAATAGAATTACCATACGACCCAGCAATCCCACTACTGGGCATATACCCTGAGAAAACCATAATTCAAAAAGAGTCATGTACCAAAATGTTCATTGCAGCTCTATTTACAATAGCCAGGACATGGAAGCAACCTAAGTGTCCATCAACAGATGAATGGATAAAGAAGATGTGGCACATATATACAATGGAATATTACTCAGCCATAAAAAGAAATGAAATGGAGGTATTTGTAATGAGGTGGATGGAGTTAGTCTGTCATACAGAGTGAAGTAAGTCAGAAAGAGAAAAACAAATACAGTATGCTAACACATATATATGGAATCTAAGGGGGAAAAAAAAGTCATGAAGAACTTAGTGGCAAGACGGGAATAAAGACACAGACCTACTAGGGAATGGACTTGAGGATATGGGGAGGGGGAAGGGTAAGCTGTGACAAAGTGAGAGAGTAGCATTGACATATATACACTACCAAACGTAAAATAGCTAGTGGGAAGCAGCCGCATAGCACAGGAGATCAGCTCGGTGCTTTGTGACCACCTAGAGGGGTGGGATAGGGAGGGTGGGAGGGAGGGAGACGCACGAGGGAAGAGATATGGGAACATATGTATATGTATAACTGATTCACTTTGTTATAAAGCAGAAACTAACACATCATTGTAAAGCAATTATACTCCAATAAAGATGTTAAAAAAAAAAAAGGAGGGCTTTGCCAAGCCACAGCACCTTGGTACAGGGTAAATGAAGCTGCTTTTGTTGAGAAGCTTAGCTGGCTTCAGATGAAATCTAAAGTTAACACTGAAGGGAAAAGAAGTCCCCAAATGTCAACATGGAGACTGAGAAATTGCCAGGATGGGAGGGCAATCCTGGCTACTTCTGTGTTGGGACCCAGATCCTCAGGTTGAGCTGAATGCTTCTGAAATCATCCTGCTCGATGGCTCACAGCCATTTCCCACCATAACGTGGAGGAGGGATGTCTCACGCTCCCCTCAGTGACAGGGGCTCCAGATGGCCTTGACTCTCAACCAATGGGAGGAGGGTGGAAAAACATTTCGTTTGAAAAAGCCCCTCAGGAACTTACTTGGAAGGCAGGCCTGGGGCCTCTTTTGAGATTGAGTACCAAACCTGCAATTTTACAGATGAAAATCCTGAGGTCAGAGAGATGGTGCTGGCCCACGTGTCAGGAACCAGTAGGGCCAGGACTAAACCCAGGCCCCCCGACTCCCAGCCCCTGCCCTCCCCGCCGTCTCCCACTCCCAGCCTCGGCCCAGGCTCCCGACACTGTGACCTGGAGCTGCTCCTGACAGTTCTCCTGCAGGGCTGGCTCTGACACAACTAGCACTGGGTGTCCTGAGCACACACACGACACTCTCGTACAAGGAGTCTGGAAACCGGCCAATTACACCCGGACTTGAAAGTGCAGGCAGTTTATCTTTGCCTGGTTTTGGCAATGGCCAGCAGGACCGAGACAGGATCGACTCTAGCTTTCAAAAACCCTTAACCATTTCCACAGCACTGTGCTCACCTGAGAGCCTGTAACCAGCACGCAGCATCAACAGTCCATCCTGATACAAGCTGTCAGCAACTCAACAGCCAAGGCAGGAGGGACTGACAGAAAACCACAGCCGCCGTTACCTCACTAAACTCTCAAGGTCAGAGCCTTCCTTCTCATGTTCCCTGGTTTCATTATGGACTCGCCCCATCAGGTTTCTAGAAAATTGATCCTAATATGTCTTCCTAGGAAATGAAATTTGAAGCCTACTAAATGTACCTTGGGAGGTTAGTTCTACTTCGGGATACCATGGACTCAAACCTCAAGGTAAGCGTATCTCGGGCCCAGTTTTCCCAGAGAACAAAGGTAATATGGTAATTTATGCTGACTTTATACAATTTCAAGTAAGCAGAATATGTTCTATACTTCAAGGAACAACTTGGCATACCCTGGGCACCTAACTTTTCCCAAAGTGAGCATATTAGTTATCTAAGGCTGTGTTAACAAATTACTCCAAACACAGTGGCTTAAACAACAGACATTTATTATCTGAGTTTCTGTGGGTCAGGAACGTGGAGTGGCTTAGCTGGGTGGCTCTGGCTCAGGGTCTGTCATGAGACTGCCGTCAAGGTGTCACCTGAAAGTCACACTGGGGTTGGAGGATCTCCCCCGGGTTGGCTCCCTCGCTGGCAGGTCTGCGCCGTCCTCTCCCGAGCGCTGCTCGATGCCCCCCACGAACGGCACTGGCTCTCCCCGAGGTTGTGATCTCAGACACAGTGAGGAGGAAGTGGGCCTCTTACTACCTCCTCAGAAGGGACACACCATCACTTCCATATTCTATTTGTTGGAAGCGAATCACTGAATTCAGCCCAGACTCACAGGGAGGGGAATGAAGCGCCACCTCTTGGAGGGAAGAGTATCGAAGAATCTGTGGATAGATTTTAAAACCACCACAGACGCCAAAGCATTATTTCCCTATTTGTTAACAACAGTACCTTCCATTTTCTTCAAATTTATTTTTTTAAACCAGCAAGATAAATACCTGTCAAGTATCCAGGCAAAGAATTAAAGTACCCCAATTTCTGGAAGGGCAGGTCTGCTTATTAGTTTCCTGAAGATAAACTTCACATTATTAACAGCAGCAATAACAACCGCCCCACCTCGAGCCCCCCTCTAAAAAAAACCCTCAAAACTTTATTCTTAGGCAAGAGAGGCTAAAATAATGATTTATGAAGGAATAAAATAATCACTATGCCAAGTATTCTTCTTTTCCCCAAATATCTTTTAATGTTTATTTCTTTCCTATACAGATGCCAATCCATGGTTAAATACTTTTATTTCATCCTTACTTAAGGGACATATACTGAGTTATAAAAACTATATCTTCAATATAGGCCATACTGTAATTGTTTCCACCTAGTGGATAAAAATGGTACTAAAAGGGTTTGAAAAACAAAACTTGCTTCATAGCTACTTCAGGAAGTACAACTTTCTGTAGCTGTAACTTTTTACAATTCATATCACAAACTTGGTGTCTATGGGTAGCTTCCATCTCAACAAATCCTGAAGAAATCTTTGTTTTAAAAATGTAAGTTTTAATACTGCCACCTCTGGAATTCTCTAGGCCAACAACCTGGAATACTGCTAAGAACCAGGAAATAATCCAAAAAGTATCCCAGCAGCCAACAGATGTCCCAGGTCCACCGCCTGAAGCCATGTTAGACTGACAACTAAGAGCGCAGAGAAGAGTCGGGAGCGCGGCACATGGGTCTCGATGGGGATTTGTTAAGGGAACCAATAAAGCCCATGCATTTTACTCCAAAAGGGTCCTTCTCGCAGAACCTCCTCCCTCTTTCCTACCTTAAACCCCGTCCTAGAAACCTTCCAATCTGAGTTCTAATCTTACACATCACAAAGGGCAAGAAGAACTGACTCAAGAAAGTTCGTTTCTGTAAGGCCACTGAGATTGACAGCAAGTAAGAAAAATGCAGGAAAAGAGACAAACCACATCATTCTTGGGGCCAGTCAGTGTAGGAACAAGCAATGCAGTACAAGTTGTGATAGTAACTGTCAAGTTATAAAGAAAATGTTATAAAGCTATAAAGAAAAAAAGTTGTGATAATAACTGTTGAGTTATAAAGAAATGGTTATGTTCTCTACACTGTTTAAAATGTAACACATTTTGGAAATATTTTTGATAAGACATTTTTTAAAATTTTGTGGCTTAAAAGGATGAGTCCCTAATCATTTGGAAAACACAGCTATTCAGAAAAATTAATTTCCTGAAGGTTCCAAACAATTAAAGCTTAATAGATACTTCAAGCAGATATTAACTAAAAAAAATAATTTTACTACTGTCACTCACATTAAAATAAATAATTTTACTACTGTCACTCACATTAAAATAAATACTTTTACTACTGTCACTCAGGTTAAACAATAAGTGTCCTTAATTCATTGTGTTAATTCCTCTTTATTTTTTTAAACCAATGGACCTTGTTTTTGAGATCACTCAAGGTAGATTCCTCCCCAGCTCCACCCCACCACCCACATATTCTGTTGGCATGAAATAAATGAAAGTTAATATCCTTGGTAAGAAACTTCAAATTTTACAGAAAGATTAAAAAGTCAAAGTACAAGCCTCCCTCCTAGCTTCTGCCCATCTCCTGCACCCCCAACAGACGTTCAGACACTGGGACAGGTGCAGATACATCTAGTTCCTCAGTCCCTGTCCTCAGCAATAACCACTTAACAATTCTGCATGCATTCTTCAAAAACAAATATCAATACCTATAAACGTGGGTCATTTAGGAAACACAGACACCGTGGAATATGTCCTTTCCTTAGGCATCAGTTTACACTTTAATATGTAGGAGTTTTTTGTTTTCCTTTCCTTTCAAGTCATAAAATTAAGCTAAAAAAAAACCTTCCCCAAATTTTGCTGCCTAGGTATTCTTTTCCTTTGTATTAAAAATGAAAAACAAAAAAGCCACAAAGAGTATCCCAATTTCTGATATCAATGAATGTCCTAACTGAAGAGAGCAAGAACAGTAATTTCTTTTTCTCCTACAAAATTCTGGGTTTTAACTGTAACTTAGCCTATGAAAGGGTACATTTTCCACATAATTTAATTTGATTCAAAATGGAGCTGAGTATCTACCGCGTAAGGCATAGCCCTGGGCTCAGGGAGAGCTTGGTGCTCATGCGGCAGAGGGAGGGAAGGCAGGCGGGAGAGACACAGAGAGAAGCAAATCCTACAGTAACTCCCCTAGGGCTGAGGAGGAGGCAGGGCCACGCCCATTACATGGAAAGGACAGCAGACGGCTTGGCACTGACTGGTGAACACACTCGTAATCACTCTTGGGTGCTTCCCAGCTTCCTCCGGCTGCCTCACCACCACCTCCTTCCACCTATTCTACACTGTCTGAGCTTGACTGCTTCCAAATCATTTTGATCATGACAATGGGACAGTGGACCTGGATTAGAATAATATTGCCAAAGACCTCAAACAACAAAGGAAAATCAAGCAAACAGCACTTTTCATCACTGTGCAGATACTTTACATGTAATTTTGCCTCTGTAATTCTTTAAAGTGTTCTCCTCTTAACTAAGGTAGTATATAAAATGATAGGGGTCTCACCCAGATCATGGAGGTAAGAAAGAAATAAGATTATAATTCTGATGGTTTAAAAAAAAAAAAAAGGCGAGGAAGGATTCAGTAAAGGTAAACACTCTTCCAAAGTACAACACTACTTAAGAGCTCTAGAGAGGTTCATAATCCTCTGTTCCTCTTCAAAGAGGAACATGGCAAAGAAGACAGTATCACAAATAATTCTGGCTTAAGTATCTTAGAATAGTTGTTATAAAAGACTACACTTTTATTCTAAATGAGCCAGAACACGAAAGAATCTACCAACTTGTCACTCTCCTCATCTCCACGGCTAATGTCCTCTCACAGAAATAACACAAGATCAGAAGGAGAAAAAGGTACAAAATGTCAGCGTGGGTAATGTTTTTCCAACAAGTCAGGAATTTATGTATGTTAATATATTTGTGGATTTTTCATAGAAATATCTTCTTGCTTTTGGGCTGACTTTGCAAATAAGGCACTCAAATTACTAGACAGCAGTATCCATATGAAAACAGAAAACATGTGAAACTGAAATCGTTACTAAATATAGATGAGTATTAGGCTATTCTAATTATTAGAAAAGTCTGACAGTAAATAGCTTATATATTGTTTCTTGTTTCAAAATGCAATAATTTTAGACGTGAAAGTTACCCATCACTGATGAAAAGTCTGGACTATGTTAATATTGAATAAAATATTTATTGTGATTTTTTCCCCTGTGACATAACATCATTTATTTTTCTTAGCTCTCCAAATGACACAGTTGCCGAACCTCTTTTAGCTGGTCTCGCCTGAAAATAATGATAAAGATTAAAGATATTAGAAATAGATAAATATATAGCCCTAATTAACCCCCTTAATGCTGTCTTATATTTAAAAGAAAAACAAACCACCCTAAGTAAATAAACAATAATAAGTAAACGGAAACATGAACCCACTAAGAAAAGTGATCTGTCTTAGTAATATTACCTGTGAATCATGATATTTCCATCCTATCATGTAATAGATCTGATAGGTGGCAGGTACAGAACCATCCTCATTTCCGTACATTTCTATAAAGACAAATCATGGTTAGAGTCTGAAAAAAAGGCAAGTAGGAAAAATAAATCTGCTCAATGAAAGTCATGTCTTCCAAAGAGAAATGAATATTAGAATACTCATGGGATTCTGAGAATGCCTCTTGTGAAAAATCCTCCACACCGAGAAGCTGACAGGAAGGAAATAGTAAGGGCTGCTGGGAAAAAGGATACATAGCCACAGGATCTGCGTTTTGAAAGGAAGGACAAGAAATCTGATGGTGCCCTAACAGGAAAGGAAAACGTAATTTTAGGGGATAAAGATGACAGGGCACAAGTTGGTCAGTGGGGCCTGGCTGGGAAGAACGGCCAGCTCCCTTACCTCTGTACACTGCTGCAGCCGCCAGCATCGTGTCTCGGTGCAGGAGGGCTTTTCTATGCCAAGCACAGTTACTCTCACCCATCCCTAAAATACAGGCAGTTTGAGATAATACAGCAAATACCCTGAGCAGCTCAACATCACAGATTTTATCTTATCTCATCCAATGGTATAACCATCGTCCCCCTTCCCTAATAGTCACATAAGATAACCTAAATAATCTCATTTTGCTCTCAGATCATAGCTAGTTACTCTAAAGCAAAACTACCTGAAGCTTCTGGATATTAAGACAAGTCGAATTTCAGGAGGCAAACCCTATAAGTAGGCTTTCCTTGGCAGCAATGGGCTGTGGTAGGCCAGCTGGGCAAAAGCAAGGCGACTGGCCCTCCAGGTGAGTCATCAGGCATTGGCAAGGGCCTTTGTAATGATGCCACATTTTTATGCCCCTTTTAGCTGCTCTTTGAGGAGGACAGGACATTGGTACACCACCTCACTCCTTCTAAGTAAGCCGTAAATGTAAGTATGAACGTGAAACTTGGAAGAGGGCTTGAAGACTCATTAGGGAGTACCAAAAGTACAATGTGTTTTCAGATTTTACAACATTTTACTGATCCCAGATTAGGAAACAATTCTGTACATTCTCTTCAGAGGCACTTTTCTTAATGTTTTAACATTTATTTTTAGATTTCTTTCCTTCAAATTGACAGCTAAAAGCTAGGATTATGTCAGTCTATTGTTCACTAAAAATTAATGTTATATATTTAATATTTTTTAATGCATAGAATCAAACGAAATTACTTTGAAAGACCACATTTTAAACTAGTTTGCAAAATTAAAAGAATTTCAAAAGTAAAAATCCTTTACATTTATTCTCTATATGCTACATGATCAAAAATCGGTTTCTTAGTTTTGTTTTTCACAAAAGATACCAATAAACTTCCCAATGTTGGTATCCTTTAGTAGTTTAAAAATAATAATCTCCCAATTTTTCAATGGGCTTATTAAAAACAATCAACAAGTTAGCTGGGATAAGTTAATCTTCTTCTTCTCTCCAATCCCAAAAGGTTCCTATTATTCCCTAAAATAATGAAGCTCCGACACTAAAAGCAATGTCCCATATCCTGTGAGTATAAGAGCCCTAATTCATGAAGAACAAAAGACATACAAACTAGTAGATGAATCACCATGAAGAAGAGGGTGGATCTTATTCTTGTGGTCATGAAGTAGCTACATGACCTTAGTTCCATCTCTCTGGGTCCTCAAGTTGGCCAGCCTAGATGATCTCTACAGGCTTCCAATGCTAACATTTTAGACCCATTACATAATCCAATTTAAAAGCATTCTCCCACATCATGAGTATCAACTGAATCAAGAGACCAAAGGTCAACTGGAACTTGTACTGGAAGGGTTTATTGCCGATAATGGCCGTGGTGCTTTCATTCCTGCTTAACTCCCCATTGCCATGACTTACACATTAGACAGAGGCAACACCAGTGGAAAACAGGCCTAATTTTTTTAATGGATATAGTTAATGCGCTAGAAATTCTAAAATGCCTTCTAAATAACTGGTATTAGGATATACTAATTAAGATTATTAGGCACAATGCTCTTTCTGATACAGAAACTCCAGAGCACTACTGCATAGCATAGTAACTCTGCTGCGAGGGAAGCCCACCCTTCCCTCACATGAGAACCTCCCTTCTCCTTGGGGAAGCAGTGTGATGTAGCACACAGAGTCTAGATTTTGGGATCATAATCCAAGTTCTGGCCCTTACATAACCTGGGGCAAAGTCACTTAACCCCTATTAAACTCAGTTTTATCATCTTCAAAATGGAATGATAAAACTTCATAATGCATCATGGAGGACCTTTACTGGAGATCATCTGGGAAACACATCTGGGACTTCTGACCAGCTCTGGGCTTTGGGATAAACAGAAAATCTGGGAAGCAGGTAGCTGTTAAAGACTCTCACAGTGTTTTTAAGGTTAAGTTCAACTGATTATTAAAAAAAAGTCAAATTTATTATGGTTTACTAGGAACAATACTGAGTACTGCCTAAAAAAATAACAACTGAACTTACCTTAAAACTACTGTGAAAGCCTCCAAAACTTTTCATGCATTCATCGGCTGACACACAACTTGTTTTGTAAAATTAGGTCAACATTCTTGACTTTCTTCTGTGAATTAATAATAATAGCAGCTTAAATGAGAAACACCACAACCATCGAGAAAAAAGTGTAACACAATGTAAAATGCCAAAAACCAACTGGAAGGTAACACCAACTTCCAGTCTGCAGAGCAGCACCCCTGGAAGTCTGCCAAGGTCCTCCCCTCCTGCATTCACCCCTCAACCACTCTTCCTCCTAAGTCAGCTGCCTCTGACCTTTTCAGTGGAGACTGGCTAGCACTTCAGGATCTGAGTCAGGCTGCTACACTGGGCTTAAATCCTGGCTCTACCACTTACTAAACACTTCGCCTTGGGCAAGTTACTTCTGTCTGTGCCCAGTCTCCTCATGCAAAACAAGAGAGGTTAACCATGCTAGCTAGTCTTACCTTCCTCATGAACATGCCTCATAAACGATGCTGGAGGGTGAGCTTGCTCACACATCAATCTGATTGTCCCTCCTCTGCACAAATATTCTCCCAACAGACTGCAAGGCTGACCTGATAAAGTCTAGATAAGCCTCTAATGGACTATCCTGCATCATTTCCCGTCATCTTCCCATTCTACATATTCAAGCAATACTGAATTACTGTACAGTTTCTCAATTAGGAAAGTGAAGGCTGAGCGTATCCTCTTGAGTCCCCATAATTCTATACAGGCCTTTTCCTTGGCCTGGAATGCAAGGCCCCAACCCCCAAAAGGTGCACCCACCCCTTCATTCTTCTAGAAAACTCATTTTAGCTTAGGTGCTGCTTCTTCTGCAAAAGCATCCTTGATTCCCTAAGCAGATTTAGGGATTTTTCTCTGTGTTTCTCCCTGCACTTTTAAAAAGAATTATCTCACTTTACAGTTAAAAGCATATGTCTGCCTATCTCTGTGTGTCTCTTTCTCTTCTGGAGCATAAGTTCCCTAAGATCAGGAACTGTTATTTCCAGCACTGGCTCAGTGGTTGGCACATGGTAGATGCTCAATAAATGGTAAGTGAATGAATATTAAATCAACCAGTTAACATTTATATCAACTTTGTTAAATATCACTTTTACAACTTATCTTTAGATAAATGCATCCTAATCCTCTTCAGAGTAAGAGACATTGAGACTCTGGGAGGGCTCATGCCAAAGAGTACTTTCCAGAACTTCTGTTGTCAGTGTCCTTGTCCCCGTGGTGAGCCACAGCCACCCCCCAACTCTGCAGGAGACCCTCCAATACCAGCAGCCATGTGGCTGACAGGGTCTTGGTGCTACGGCCAGGTGTCAGGCCTGTGCCTCTAAGGTGAGAGAGCTCAGTTCAGGACATTGGTCCACCAGAGACCTCCTGGCTCCACGTAATATCAAATGGCAAAAGCTCTCCCAGAGATCTCCATCTCATTGCTAAGACCCAGCTCCACTCAATGACCAGCAAGCTACAGGGTGGATATCCGATGCCAAACAACTAGCAAGACAGTAACACAACCCCACCCATCAGCAGAGAGGCGGCCTAAAATCATAAAAAGGTCACAGACACCCCAAAACACACCACCGGACACAGTCCTGCCCACCAGAAAGACAAGATCCAGCCTCATCCACCAGAACACAGCCACCAGTCCCCTCCACCAGGAAGCCTACACAACCCACTGAACCAACCTTAGCCACTGGGGGCAGACACAAAAACAATGGGAACTACGAACCTGCAGCCTGTGAAAAGGAGACCCCAAACACAGTAAGTTAAGCAAAATAAGAAGACAGAGAAATGCACAGCAGATGAAGGAGGAAGGTAAAAACCCATCAGACCAAACAAATGAAGAGGAAATAGGCATTCTACCTGAAAAAGAATTCAGAGCAATGATAGTAAAGATGATTCAAAATCTTGGAAACAGAATGGAAAAAATACAAGAAACGTTTAACAAGGACGTAGAAGAACTAAAGAGCAAACAAACAATGATGAACAACACAATAAATGAAATAAAAAATTCTCTAGAAGGAATCAATAGCAGAATAACTGAGGCAGAACGGATAAGTGACCTGGAAGATAAAAAAATGGAAATAACTCCTGCAGAGCAGAATAAAGAAAAAAGAATGAAGAGAATTGAGGACAGTCTTAGAGACCTCTGGGAAAATATTAAACACACCAACATTCGAATTATAGGGGTCCCAGAAGAAAAAGAGAAAAAGAAGGGGACTGAGAAAATATTTGAAGAGATTATAGTTGAAAACTTCCCTAATATGGGAAAGGAAATAGTCAATCAACTCCAGGAAGCACAGAGAGTCCCATACAGGATAAATCCAAGGAGAAACATGCCAAGACACATATGAATCGAACTATCAAAAATTAAATACAAACAAAAATATTAAAAGCAGCAAGGGAAAAGCAACAAATAACATACAAGGGAATCCCCATAAGGTTAACAGCTGATCTTTCAGCAGAAACTCTGCAAGCCAGAAGGGAGTGGCAGGGCATATTTATAGTGATGAAAGGGAAAAACCTACAACCAAGATTACTCTACCCAGCAAGGATCTCATTCAGATTCAACAGAGAAATTAAAACCTTTACAGACAAGCAAAAGCTAAGAGAATTCAGCACCACCAAACCAGATTTACAACAAATGCTAAAGGAACTTCTCCAGGCAGGAAACACAAGAGAAGGAAAAGACCTATAATAACAAACCCCAAACAATTAAGAAAATGGTAATAGGAACATACATATCGATTATTACCTTAAATGTAAATGGATTAAATGCTCCAACCAAAAGACATAGACTGGCTGAATGGATACAAAAACAAGACCCATATATATGCTGTCTACAAGAGACCCACTTCAGACCTAGGGACACATACAGATTGAAAGTGAGGGGATGGAAAAAGATATTCCATGCAAATGGAAATCAAAAGAAAGCTGGAGTAGCAATTCTCCTATCAGACAAAATAGATTTTAAAATAAAGACTACTACAACAGACAAAGAAGGACACTACATAATGATCAAGGGATCAATCCAGGAAGAAGATATAACAATTGTAAGTATTTATGCACCCAACACAGGAGCACCTCAATAATTAAGGCCAATGCTAACAGCCATAAAAGGGGAAATAGACAGTAACACAATCATAGTAGGGGATTTTAAAACCCCACTTTCACCAATGGACAGATCATCCAAAATGAAAATAAATAAGGAAACACAAGCTTTAAATGATACATTAAACAAGATGGACTTAATTGATATTTATAGGACATTCCATCCAAAAACAACAGAATACACTTTCTTCTCAAGGGCTCATGGAACATTCTCCAGGATAGATCATATCTTGGGTCACAAATCAAGCCTTGGTAAATTTAAGAAAATTGAAATTGTACCAAGTATCTTTTCCAACCACAACGCTATGAGACTAGATATCAAGTACAGGAAAATACCTGTTAAAAATACAAACACATGGAGGCCAAACAATACACTACTAAATAACCAAGAGATCACTGAAGAAATCAAAGAGGAAATCAAAAAATACCTAGAAACAAATGACAATGAAATCATGACCACCCAAAATATATGGGATGCAGCAAAAGCAGTTCTAAGAGGGAAGTTTACGGCAATACAATCCTACCTCAAGAAACAAGAAACATCTCAAATAAACAACCTAACCTTACACCTAAAGCAATTAGAGAAAGAAGAACAAGAAAAACCCAAAGTTAGCAGAAGGAAAGAAATCATAAAGATCAGATCAGAAATAAATGAAAAAGAAATGAAGGAAACGATAGCAAAGATCAACAAAACTAAAAGCTGGTTCTTTGAGAAGATAAACAAAATTGATAAACCATTAGCCAGACTTATCAAGAAAAAGAGAGAGAAGACTCAAATCAATAGAATTAGAAATGAAAAAGGAGAAGTAACAACTGACACTGCAGAAATACAAACGATCATGAGAGATTACTACAAGCAACTATATGCCAATAAAATGGAAAACCTGGAAAAAAATGGACACATTCTTAGAAAAGCACAACCTTCCGAGACTGAACCAGGAAGAAATAGAAAATATAAACAGACCAATCACAAGCAGTAAAATTGAGATTGTGATTAAAAATCTTCCAACAAACAAAAGCCCTGGACCAGATGGCTTCACAGGTGAATTCTATCAAACATTTAGAGAAGAGCTAACACCTATCCTTCTCAAACTCCTCCAAATAATAGCAGAGGGAGGAACACTCCCAAACTCTTTCTATGAGACCACCATCACCCTGATACTATAACCAGACAAAGATGTCACAAATAAAGAAAACTACAGGCCAGTATCACTGAACATAGATGCAAAAATCCTCAACAAAATACTAGCCAACAGAATCCAACAGCACATTAAAAGGATCATACACCATGATCAAGTGGGGTTTATCCCAGGAATGCAAGCATTCTTCAATATATGCAAATCAATCAATGTGATACACCATATTAACAAATTGAAGGAGAAAAACCATATGATCATCTCGATAGATGCAGAAAAACCTTTCGACAAAATTCAACACTGATTTATGATAAATACCCTCCAGAAAGTAGGCATAAAGGGAACTTACCTCAACATAAAAAGGCCATATATGACAAACCCACAGCCAACATCGTTCTCAATGGTGAAAAACTGAAACCATTTCCTCTAAGATCAGGAACAAGACAAGGTTGTCCACTCTCACCACTGTTATTCAACAGAGTTTTGGAAGTTTTACCCACAGCAATCAGAGAGGAAAAAGAAATAAAAGGAATCCAAATCGGAAAAGAAGAAGTAAAGCTGTCACTGTTTGCAGATGATATGATACTCTACACAGAGAATCCTAAAGATGCTACCAGAAAACTCCTAGAGCTAATCAATGAATTTGGTAAAGTAGCAGGATACAAAATTAATGCACAGAAATATCTTGCATTCCTATACACTAATGATGAAAAACCTGAAAGAGAAACTAAGGAAACACTCCATTTACCATTGCAACAAAAAGAATAAAATACCTAGGAATAAACCTACCTAAGGAGACAAAAGACCTATATGCAGAAAACTATAAGACAGTGGTGAAAGAAATTAAAGATGATACAAACAGATGTAGAGATATACCATGTTCTTGGATCGGAAGAATCAACATTGTGAAAATGACTATACTACCTAAAGCAATCTATAAATTCAAAGCAATCCCTATCAAACTACCAATGGCATTTTTCACAGAACTAGAACAAAAAATTTCACAATTTGTATGGGAACACAAAAGACCCCGAATAGCCAAAGCAATCTTGAGAAGAAAAACGGAGCTGGAGAAATCAGGCTTCCTGACTTCAGACTATACTACAAAGCTACAGTAATCAAGACAGTATTGTACTGGCACAAAACCAAAAATATAGATCAATGGAACAGGATAGAAAGCCCAGAGATAAACCAATGCACATATGGTCACCGTATTTTTGATAAAGGAGGCAAGAATATACAATGGAGAAAAGACAGCCTCTTCAATAAGTGGCACTGGGAAAACTGGACAGCTACATGTAAAAGAATGAAATTAGAGCACTCCCTAACACCATACACAAAAATAAACTCAAAATGGATTAAAGACCTAAATGTAAGGCCAGACACTTTAAAACTCTTAGAGGAAAACACAGGCAGAACACTCTATGACACAAATCACAGCAAGATCCTTTTTGACCCACCTCCTAGAGAAATGGAAATAAAAACAAAAATAAACAAATGGGACCTAATGAAACTTAAAAGCTTTGGCACAGCAAAGGAAACCATAAACAAGATGAAAAGACAACCCTCAGAATGGGAGAAAATATTTGCAAATGAAACAACTGACAAAGGATTAATCTCCAAAATATATAAGCAGCTCATGCAGCTCAATATCAAAAAAAACAAAGAACCCAATCCAAAAATGGGCAGAAGACCTAAACAGACATTTCACTAAAGAAGACATACAGACGGCCAAGAGTCCCATGAAAAGATGCTCAACATCACTAAGTATTAGAGAAATGCAAATCAAAACTACAATGAGGTATCACCTCACACCAGTCAGAATGGCCATCATCAAAAAATCTACAAATAAGAAATGCTGGAGAGGGTGTGAAGAAAAGGGAACCCTTTTGCACTGTTGGTGGGAATGTAAATTGATACTGTCACTATGGAGAACAGTATGGAGGTTCCCTAAAAAACTAAAAATAGAACTACCATATGACCCAGCAATCCCACTACTGGGCATATTATCTGAGAAAACCATAATTCAAAAAGAGTCATGTACCACAATGTTCATTGCAGCTCTATTTACAATAGCCAGGACATGGAAGCAACCTAAGTGTCCATCGACAGATGAATGGATAAAGAAGATGTGGCACATATATACAATGGAATATTACTGAGCTACAAAATGAAACGAAATTGAGTTATTTGTAGTGAGGTGGACGGACCTAGATTCTGTCCTACAGAGCAAAGTAAGTCAGAAAAAGAAAACAAGTACCGTATGTTAACACATATATATGGAATCGAAAAAAAAAAAAAAAGGTTCTCAAGAACCTAGGGGTAGGACAGAAATAAAGACGCAGACATAGAGAATGGACTTGAGGACACGAGGAGGGGGAAGGGTAAGCTGGGACAAAGTGAGAGAGTGGCTTGGACATATATACACTACCAAACGTAAAATAGCTAGCTAGTGGGAAGCAGCCACATAGCACAGGGAGATCAGCTCGGTGCTTTGTGACCACCTAGAGGGGTGGGATAGGGAGGGTGGGAGGGAGACGCAAGAGGGAGCAGATATGGGGATATACGTATATGTATAGCTGATTCACTTTGTTATAAAGCAGAAACTAACACACCAGTGTAAAGCAACTATACTCCAATAAAGATGTTAAAAAAGAAAAAAGAATAAGAGACATTAAAGACTAAGCACATGATTTGTGTAAAAGACTTTACAGTAAAAATAAGAGAAGCACTGGCAAAGCCTCTTAAAGGTAAATATTAGACAACAGTTCCTTAAAATACATGACCGATTAAAACCCTTAAGGGAAGGGGAGTTATCAACTGGAAAGGGGCATGAGGCAACCTTCTAGGGGCTGGAAATGTTCTAGTCTGTGGTTTATATAGTACTTAAAAATACGAGCAGCTGTACAGTTAAGATTAGTGCATTTTACTGAACATCTATGCTAATTTCAGTGGGAAAAAAATGCACAAAGATCAAGTATGCAGGACTTAATCACTTAATTCCAGATTAAGTGTGACCATGGACAAGACACTCAACTTCTCGATGTTTCAATTTGCTCATCTGTAAAATTAGGATATTAGGAAACCTCACAGAATTGCACCTAGAACAGAATAAGTTCTGTACTTTTAAATCACTGGGCAGTAACTTTTTCCATCTGATATGTCTAATTTCTAGTCTCTTTCTCTTTTCTTTCTTTAAATGAATCATGAGCACAGCATTTATTACATAGCAGAACAAAACTAAATGCTGTATTTGAAAAATATTTTTGTCAGTAGAGTCTGAATGATAAATCATCAGCCTATCACCACCTCTCAAGCCTTCGGATGAAGGGTCTCCGTGATTACATTAGGAGGAGCCAAGTGCAGCTCAGGAGGGGCTGTGTGATTTATTATTGGTCCCCCGTCACCTTGGGCATGCATGTTAAGGCTGCCAATCCCTGATTAAACTAGAATGAGTGAAGAGTGACTTAAAATCTTTTGCACAGCAAAGGAAACCATAAACAAAACGAAAAGACAACCCTCAGAATGGGAGAAAATATTTGGAAACGAAGCAGCTGACAAGGGATTAATCTCCAAAATACATAAACAGCTCATGCAGCTCAATATCAGAAAAAACAAAAAACACAATCAAAAAATGGGCAGAAGGGCTTCTCTGCTGGCACAGTGGTTGGTTGAGAATCCGCCTGCCAGTGCAAGGGACACGGGTTCGAGCCCTGGTCCAGGAAGATCTCACATGCCACGGAGCAACTAAGCCTGGGCGCCACAATTACTGAGCCTGTGTGCCACAACTATTGAAGCCCGTGCGCCTAAAGCCTGTGCTCCACAACGAGAAGCCACCTCAATGAGAAGCCCACGCAATGCAACGAAGAGTAGCCCCCACTCGCCACAACTAGAGAAAGCCCGCACACAGCAACAAAGACCCAATGCAACCAAAAATAAATAAATTAATTAATTTTAAAACAAATGGGCAGAAGATCTAAATAGACATTTCTATTTCAATAGATGGTTAAATACTGTATGCTAACACATATATATGGAATCTAAAAAAAAAAAAATGGTCATGAAGAACCTAGGGTCAAGATGGGAATAAAGACACAGACCTACTAGAGAATGGACTTGAGGACACAGGGAGGGGAAAGGGTAAGCTGGAACAAAGTGAGAGAGTGGTAGTGTATATATGGACATATATACACTACCAAACGTAAAATAGATAGCTAGTGGGAAGCAGTTGCATAGCACAGGGAGATCAGCTCAGTGCTTTGTGACCAGCTAGAAGGGTGGGACAGGGAGGGTGGGAGGGAGGAAGACGCAAGAGGGAGGGGATATGTGGATATATGTATACGTATAACTGATTCACTTTGTTATAAAGCAGAAACTAACACACCATTGTAAAGCAATTATACTCCAATAAAAATGTTAAAAAAAAACCCAATGCAGCCAAAATAAATAAATTTATTTAAAAAAAAGGCACATGAAAATATGTTTAACATCACTAATTATTAGAGAAATGCAAATAAAATCTACAATGAGGTATCACCTCACACCGGTCAGAACGGCCATCATCAAAAAATCTACAAACAATAAATGTTAGAGAGGGTGTGGAAAAAAGGGAACCCTCCTACACTGTTGGTGGGAAATGTAAGTTGGTACAACCACTATGGAGAGCAGTATGGAGGTTCCTTAAAAAACTAAAAATAGAGCTACCATATGATCCAGCAATCCCACTCCTGGGCATATATCTGGAGAAAACCATAATTCAAAAAGATACATGCACCCCAGTGTTCACTGCTGCACTATTTCCAATAGCCAGAACATGGAAGCAACCTAAATGTGCATCAACAGAGGAATGGATAAAGATGATATGGTATATATATATAATGGAATACTACTCAGTCATAAAAAAGAACGAAATAATGCCATTTGCAGCAACATGGATGGCCCTAGAGATTGTCATACTGAGTGAAGTAAGACAGAGAAAGACAAATATCATATAATATTCCTTATATGTGGAATCTAAAAAAAGGGTACAAATGAACTTATCTACAAAACAGAAATAGAGTTACAGATGTAGAAAACAAACTTATGGTTACCACGGGGTAAGGGTGGGGGAAGGATAAATTGGGAGATTGTGGTTGACATATACACACTACTATATATAAAATAATAAGGACCTACTGTATACCACAGGGAACTCTACTCAATACTCTGTAATGGCCTATTTGGGAAAAGAATCTAAAAAAAGAGTGGATATATGTATATGTATAACTGATTCATTTTGCTGTATACCTGAAACTAACACAACATTGTAAATCAACTATACTCCAATAAAAAAAAAAAAGCGTGACTACAAGAGTAAGTTTTTGACTACATATCTTTCCCCTTATAAAGTTGACAGAAGCACCGTACTCAGAGGAGGCTGAATGATGGGTAAAATGGACTTTGTTACAAATGGGCAGCTACAAGAAGCAGGAGAGTCAGTCAAGAGGGTGCCAGAACAGGGGTCAAGAAGGCAAGAGTTTAGCGCCCAGTTCTACCACTAACAGGCAAGTGTTCTCTTTGGGCCTGATATTTCTGACTTGTAGGACAGGGGTAAAGTAGTTACCAGAGGGTTATTAGAGAAGCAAGTGCAACAGTGCTTATGAAAAACTATTAAATCTATAAACAAACATGAGGTATGTATTTTTATAATTCACTTGCTTTAAATCATCTTACAATTTTTCAGGATACAGATTAAGGCTCCCCCAGGTAAGCAGAGTTTTGGTTTCAGAGAACACACTTCTGATGCCTTCAGCTTCCCCCATTCATCAAAACTGTCTATGCCATTTGCGTGATAAAAAATCAGACCTCATAAATTCTCACTGACGTAAGTTGAGGCTCTCCTCTGAGCAAACCACTTCTCCAGCCTTCCCCTCAGTCAGCAGCCTTTTGGGGTTGGGAGGTTGGGTTTGTGTCCTTGCTGCTCCTCAAAGCTTCTCCCAGGCCATGACCTCTCTACTGCTTCCAACACCACCTATTCACAAGTGACTCACAATGTTTACCTGGGCCAGTTGCCTCCTCTGAGCTACACAGCCACACACTCCACTGCCTACCTGACGTCTTGTTTCAGCTGTTTCAAAAGCGTTTCCAACCCAACATGCCCAAGTGTGAACTCAAGAGCTGTCCCTGCCCATACTTGGTCATCTTCTACTGTTTCTCTATCAATGAAGGGCACCATCTATCTGGCTAGGAGAGCCAGAAACTCAGTGCTATGTTTGAAATGTCTCTCTCCTTCATCGGCCCATGTGTAATCCATCAGCAAGAACTGTCACAATTATCTCGTAAATATCTCCAGAATCCATTCACTTCTCTCCATCTCCACTGCCACCACCTTAGTCCTAACCACCATCATTTCTCAGTAAGCTTTCCAGCCGTTAAGTCGCCTACTAGTTTATCTGCCAATCCATTTAAAAAAAAAAATACAAATCTGACATCATGACCCCTCCCCCCATTAAAATACCTCAAGGGGCCTTTTAAGATAAAGACAATCTTAACAAAGGTTACAAGGCTCCCATTTACCTACCAATTTAATCAGTCAACTTTTCTTTTTACTCCCTGTATTCTGGCCAAAATGCCCTTCTTTCAGTTCTTGCCATGTTCTTTCTTGCAACAGGGCCTTTGCACAGGCTGTTCCCTGTGCCTGGGACTCACTTCCTCCCTGCTTTGCCTAGTGACCCCGCTTCATTTTTTAGGGCACAACCATCACTTCCTCAGACAGGACTTTGTTGACTCTGCCACACCAGGACCTATCCCACCTAACCCCCTGGCAACCCCCAATCCTATACTAACCCAACTACCTGCTTTCTTTCTACCTGTGCCTGGATCTGAGCTGCCAAGTGTTGCTGGAGAAAGTCACTGAGGTGTTCTACCACCCTCACATGCTCCTTCAAGAAAGTCCTGCCAGGACAGGAATAAAGACGCAGACGTGGAGAGTGGACTTGAGGACACGGGAATGGGGAGGGGTAAGCTGGGACGAGATGAGAGAGTGTCATGGACATATATACACTACCAAATGTAGAATGGATGGCTGGTGGGAAGCAGCTGCATAGCACAGGGAGATGAGCTCGGTGCTTTGTGACCACCTAGAGGGATGCGAAAGGGAGGGTGGGAGCGAGACGCAAGAGGGAGGGGTTATGGGGATATATGTATATGTATAGCTGATTCACTTTGTTATACAGCAGAAACTAATACAACACTGTAAAGCAATTATACTCCAATAAAGATGTTAAAAAAAAAAAAAAGAAAGTCCTGCCAGCCTTTCACAGGCAGTCACAGCTCTAAGTTCCTCTACTTCACAGCACTTACCACAATTCTAGTTTAACATTTATCTTTGTGGCAGCTGCCTCATGTCAGCCTCACCCATTTTACAGTATAAACTCCATGAAGACAGTCCGCTTTCTCCTCACCCAGTGTATCTCTAGTGCTTGGCCCCAGTGCTTGCCATAGTCAGCCCTCAAAATACGACTCTCAAATGGAGTCTAAAAATTCTTTAAAGTGTCTTACCTTGTAAATCTTCCATCAATTCAAACATTCCAGGATAGTTAACTTGAATTTCATCAGTGTCCTATTCAAAAAGAAAGACAAATCCTTTAGCATTCATTACCAAAAATCCAGATTAGAAAAGAGGTTGTAGAGATTGCCCAGACCAATCTCTCACGGTAAGCAGGAATCTTCTTTACAGTATTCTTCACAGATGTCATCTGGCTTACACTTGATTTACAAAGATTTCAAATTGCAGAATAAGTGCTTGCCATTCTAACAGTAATCTTTCTATAACTCCATCAACTGGTTCTAATTCTCTCCTTGGGATTAACATAGAATAAAGTCTATTCTGTACTCTGCAAACAATTACCCTTTTCTTCAAGTCTTTGAAAACTCTTCCAGGACACTATAATTTTTTCAGGGGAAGGGGTTAGGCTTCTAGACAAAATTTATAGATCCTTACATGTGCTGACTTCATTTTTCTCTACATAGTCAATATCAATCTCACTCTCTCTCAAAATGTGACACCCAGAACCAAGCCAAAAAGGGTCATCTCCCAAGATGCTTACATTCTACTCCCAGTGATGCAGCAATACTACATGGACTAGTTTAGGAAAGGGCACATGGCTGGCACATACACAGTTTATTTCTCAAGTGAACTGCTGAGCAATGATACCCCACTCTTTCTGAAGTTTGATACAGGGGTTCACTGGTGGTACAGAGGCAGAGACCACTGATGCTCCCCAAACATCCAGGTACTTACTCCTTGACACTTCAGAACCCCAGACATTTCTCCTGGCAAAAGAAAAGTGAGGTGGAGGCAAGGTAATAAAGAGCTAGTGAGCCTTTTCCAGGCCGTCTCTGCTGCAGTGACCTTAAAGGATACAAGGCCGAGATGGCACAACTACAGGATGGAGAGGAGCTGCCCAACCAGCATGGCTGTGATGTGATAAAAACTCTGTGTTAACCACTCAGATGTAGGAGTTTGTCTACATTGGAAACTAGCCCTGAATATAGGACACTTTTTTTTCAAGTTTGCTATCAAAATGCTGCACGTATCTCAAACTTCATCTTATTGGCACTAACCACTTTTGAAGTATCTAGATCTTTTTGTATTCTGTACATTTATCTAATATGTTAACTACACCTCCCAATTTTGGACTTCAATGTTGCACAGAATCAAGCACAAAACCCTAAGGAACACTTATCAAAAATATCCATTCTAATTCCTAAAGAAATGTAAAACAAAATGACCAATTACTATTTTTTTTTAACATTAGAGATACAAAACAAAAGTATAAGCGGCGGATTAACATACACTGTCGATGAGGCATGCCAATTAATGCTACCTTATGGAGAGTAATTTTACTCTGTCAAAACTTGGAATGCATAGATTCTTTGACTAGGCAATGCCATTGCTAGAAACTGATCTGACAGATTATGTAAAAGAAATTCATTGCAGCATTTTTTGAAAGAGTATTAAAAAAACAAACAACAAACCGGAAACAATTTAAATGTCCATTAACAGAGAGCAGGTTAAATAAAGTATATCTATTCAATGAAATACTATATAGCTGTCAAAAAAGAATGTGGTAGATGTATGTTTGTAGGGGAGGATCTCCAAGATATGTTACTGACTGGGGGAAAAAAAAGAGTGCATATAGAAAAAAGCAAAAGAGTATATATTGTTGCATATGTACATTTAGGTGATATAACTGTACTCCAGTCTGTGAGGAAAAAGTGTTCTGAAAGGATATACAAGACAGTTAACCAAAGTCATCCTTGTGGAAAGGAATGGGGTGTCAGAAGGCAGAAGGAGACTTCTGTTCATTTTGGACCCACTCTCTTACTCTCTCTATACATGGTTTGTGTTTTTTTTCATTTTTTTAAAAAACATATGCATGGATCAGGTTGTATGTGCACTTTTTAATAAGACCATCTCTGGATAGTCCCTTCTATATATTTTTCTACATTGGGAAATTATTTTTAAAAAGAGATTCTAAGATTAAAAATAAAATTCCTTCCAGGCTAATGCCTAACCATTAAACAATATCCTTTGAAAACAATTCAACGAAAGCAACTAAAAGCACCATCTCCTTCTCAATCAAAAGAGTACCACAATAGCCTTGTCAAAGGTCTTATTCAAATTAAGATGGGGACCATACTTGCACTTTTCTTCTAATATACTAGTCTGGAAACTATTCTAAAAGGAAATGAGCTTCATTTAGAATGCCAACTAACTCTAAAAATAATTCACTAAGAGGGTCATATAAATGTAAATATAATTACATGATATTAATTTAACTTGATTTCACTTTAAAAATAAAAATCCATTGCAGTATAAAAGTAATATATCTAATGTTGTACGAAACATAAACCTGTATAATTGATTATATAAAAGCTTTCTTGCATGGGAGTTTTAGAAAATGAATTAGGATGCAATGTTAATACAGCACTTCAGAGACAATGTATATGTCTCAAGGAACAAATTTCTATAGATTTTATATATTAAATTAGCAACTAATTTTACAAACTATAGAGAAGATTATACAGCAATATTTTTGCATTATATTAATGTTTGAGTCATCCTGCTCAATTTTGGAGAAGTATATGGAAGGTATTCTGAATTATTTGAATTCCCAATTAACAGAAATGTAGGCTTTGAAATGTTATACTGTCAGGTTAAACATTTTTAGTAGAAATCTTTCTAGAACACACAACTCATTTTACAACCATAGAAAACTGCAAGTAGTTAACATAATTTAACTTTCTTTTGATGACTCAGTAGACGTCTCATCTTTTTCCTAATGGGCAATGACTTTTGAGTCCCTTAATACTGCTGACTAACCTGTTTGACTGGGCACGAGTTCTTCAACATCACTCTGTGAGGGTTGTCGTCAGTTCCCAGTCTCTGTCTCTTCCCTTCCCTGGAAGGGAAACCCCTTCCCAACATCAGAGGCCCTGCTGGTCTACGCCCCTTGCTTTCTATCAAAGCACGGAAGGATAGGACAAGCCATTTTCGGTAGGTTAATTTTATGAAATATACTCACACTACATCTCCTTAAAAAGTTACTTTAAGTTTATAGTCTCTAATTATGCAATGAGAAGCTTTTTTCATTAAAAAAATTCCTATTTCTTCTAATCAGGTTTAGAGATGTTTTTAGGCCTGAGGGGTTTGGAAAATCATGACAAGTCCATTCTCTGGAAGGCAGTAATGACATCTTTTAGAATGACTTTGTTGCTGAAGGAGGTTTGAAGGGGGAATCACTGTCCGGATGCGTCCCTGAGGGAAGCCTTGGCCTGGAAAGTGTCAGGAGTAGAGGGAGGAGGAGAGAGGAAGGCAGGAACTAGTACTTATTGAGCATTTATTGTGAAGGTCCAGGCACTTTACACCCTTTAAATTATTTAATCCTAACGGCCACCTGTGGTGAGTAACATTTGCATTTTTTTTAAAAAATGAATGCTCAGAGAGGTGAAGTAAATCCCCCAAAGTCCCCTAGCTAGTAAAGGGGCAAGGTAAGGATCCAAATTATACTGTCAGACACCAGCACCCTGCACCATCACTGCACCATGGTGACTCCTTGTTTCTTCATCGCTGACGGTCTCGGGTCCTCTTCCCAGATCTCTCCAGCCCTGATGGTGTACAGCCCCCGTCCTCCCTTCTCTACCTGGATCTAACCCTGGGCCTCGTGAATGCACGCTCTCATTTCTGCCTCACACGGCACCACTTCACTTGAGGGCTGGTGGTAGAGGCAATGCTGTGAATGCTCCCGTACACCCCGTTCCCTCCTCCTCTGGGATGCTCTAACTCTCATGTTACACCTAACTCTGGATTTGAAGATTGTGATGGAGTAGCATGTCTTAGAAAACAGCCTCCTTGTTAACTGAGGTACATTCTTTGTTTGAGTTACTTATTCAGGTAATGTATAAAAAATTTTACATTCCTACCTTTATCAAGATAAAAAGAGAGAGCGATTATTTCTGAACTGTGTAATTAATGGGTTACTCAATTCTCTTGATAGTTACCACAGTCAGCGTATTAAAGCCGGCTCTCCCGAGCAGATGTCCTAGGTCATTGACAGCAGTGAAAGGAGAGACGTGTGGAGAAAATCCTCCTTCCCTTTCTGTTTCCGCTAACTGTAATGAACACCGGAGTTCATAGAGAGTGTCACCTCCAAACACTGCACCAATAAACACTCCATCTGGTTTTAAAACATAATGAATCTGTAATAAATATAAACAACAAAACTATTCAAAATTTGACATATAAAAATATTAAAAGGATATATGGTATCTAGATCAATATTTTATGATTACCATTCTTACTTTGTCAAATTAATAACCAGATAATTTAATAAATAACACTTAGACAACCAACTGTCAGAAAGGCATTGCAGTATAATATTGTTGTGAAGATAGACATTTACTGATAGTGTTAATATCTATAAAATATTTTATGTTTTCAATTTTTTATAATAGACAAAACTGACTCTTATAATCAGTAAAATATTGAAAGAAAAAAATTTTAAAGTGTGGTAGAGTACAAAAACCACCATCCTCCCTGTATCTGTGCCCTCTGAAACGCTGCTCTGCAACAACACCCATTAAGGGATGGAGCCTACTAACCCCTCCTAGAATCTGGGCTAGCCTTGTGACTTGCACTGACCAAAAGAATGCAGAGCAAGTTGACAGTGTGTCAGTGTCAAGCCGAGGTCTCAATGGCCTTGCTGCTTCCACCTGCTCTCTAGGAGCCCCGCCTGGCCACCACGTTGTGAACAAGCCTGAGCTGGCCTGGTGAAGGATGAGAGGAAGAGGAGCAGAGATGAGCCAGGCGTCCCAGCTGAAGCCATCTGACAGCTCCAACACAATCCACTGGCAGATCAGACACACGGGTGAGCCAAGCCAGACCCAGAAGAGTTTCCTAAGTCCAGCTCAAATCCCTAATTCACAAAATTATGAGCTAATTATTTTTAAAACAAAAAGTTGAGGTGGCTTATTATGCAGAAAAAGCTGATTTACAGAGAAACCATTATGATTCACAACATTAATCTAGCAACATTTTAGTTAAAATATTAACATATTAATCCAGTAACATACAGAATTAAGAAGTAACCAACTTATTTTTCAGCTTTAAAACAAAAACCAGTTTTAATTGATAACTTGAGCAAAATAGCGGCCAGAATGAATTCCAGAATCATAAGTGTTTACTCAATGACTCTTAGAACTACAATCTTTAACTAGTTTTGACTCTGACTATTCTCAACAACGAGGAACATTACAGGACAGGGTGGATTCTGAAGTGCATCAGTACCCAAATCACAGGAGGCTCTTCTAATTCAAGTATGCATCTTGAATTTATATTTAATACATTATGAAGCAATTACAAAACAGTATATAAGCAAACCGACTGTAAAATCTTTTAGTTTTTTTCTTCTGCCCCTTTAGTGTTACTTCTTTCTTTTGCCACCAAACTCTAATATAACGTACCTAGAATTTAGTCCTCAGCTCTCTTCAGCTTCTCTCTACCACAGAGGGCTTATCAGTTCCCATGGCTTTCACAAGGATCACTTTCCAATCTCTACCTTGAGCTTCCCAGAACTCTAAACTTGTCTTTAGCTGCCTGTACGCCATGAACATCTGTCTCTTGGTAAACTTACTCCCTCCCCTTCCCCAGTACATCCAACACACACACAACACTTTTTCTCAAACCAACTCCCTTTCCAAATGCCATATTTCTGTTAATTACCATTTTCTATTCCCTTTATCTGATCACTACCATTCTTTCCCCTACTTTTACTAATTATTCTCCAGGCATCCAGACTCAAAACTTTAAGGCAAGCTTTGACTCCTGACTCTTTTTGATCTTCAGCTCTAACCAGCCACCAAACTGTTGATTCTTACTTTGCAGAGTCCTAAATACCTTTCTCTTCTTTTTAACTCTTACCATTGCCACATAGGTTTAGTGTATCTCATGCCTGGGCACTGAAACAGTCTCTCTTCCATGTCACCAACTTCCAGTATCAGTTTTCTAATCAGCAAAATGAAGCTATCCTGCAGAGTTATTTAACACATATATAAAACAGAGCACAGTGACTGGCAAACAGTATATGCTTAAGATATGGTAGTTAGTATCCTGCCTACCAGCTTTTTAATCATGTCACTTTCCTCTTCAAAATTCTCTAGTGGCTCTGAATTGCCTTAAGAAAAAACTCCTAATTCCTTAATCTGTCACCTAAGTCTGCCTAAATCTGGTCACAATATTCCTCATCTACACCCTGGCACTATACTAATTCTCCAGCAGCCTTCCTCTTTGTCCTTTCAGGCTCCTGAGCCTCTTACACCTCCCCTCTATCCCGGGATTCTGCCTTCCTGGAGTGTATTCCCACTCCAAATCTGACCTACCCTTTGAGGCCCTGTTCAAGAAATTCCTTCCTCTTAAAGCTTTCCTAGGCCACTCCAAGCCACAGGGATCTCCTTCCCTCCTCTGAACACGATGCTTTTTACCCACCCTTCACCTGTTTGTTGATCAATATCAACCAAGAAGCGTTTACTAGCATTGCCTAAGTATAAGGCATGGGGGAGATACAAACACTGTAGGAACAAATAGGTTCTCACCCACGAAAAATTTATAGGCAATTCAGGAAGAAAAGAAAGCCGCACAGAAAATGTCTTATGATATCAGTACTATTTTGTACAAGTCTTAAATATTTATGAAAACTTTAGTAACATCTCCATAATTAGATTTCTTAATTCTCAGGGAACAGGGAGTCACTAATGTACTTCTTAATATGCCAAAGGGCACCAAGTGTATCTGGCCGACAGAAGATAATCAATTTTTTATTTGCTTCCGTTTCCAATTGTCAAAAATATAAAATGGAAAACATCTGTAAGTTTCTGTGTAAAAACAGAAACATCTATAAGTTGCTAATAATAAGCAAAATAACACAGGCTATTAGAATCAACACTAAGATTTTTACCTGTTCAAGTGCTCTAGGAAGGTCATTCACCCAGTGCAAACTAAAATATAAAACACACATTTGTTTTAGCTTAATGTGTATAATTAATTAGTACGAGCAGCACTAGTATAATGATAAGCCACAAAAAAGGTGTAAATTTTGATGTTTGAAATTGCATATCAAAATTCACTGATTGTTTTCATACAAGTTTTATTTATTTATTTATTTTTGGCTGTGTTGGGTCTTCGATCCGTGCGAGGGCTTTCTCCAGTTGCGGCAAGCGGGGGCCACTCTTCATCGCGGTGCGGGGACCGCTCTTCATCGCGGTGCGCGGGCCTTTCTCTATCGCGGCCCCTCCCGTCGCGGGGCACAGGCTCCAGACGCGCAGGCTCAGCAATTGTGGCTCACGGGCCCAGCTGCTCCGCGGCATGTGGGATCCTCCCAGACCAGGGCTCGAACCCGTGTCCCCTGCATTAGCAGGCAGATTCTCAACCACTGCGCCACCAGGGAAGCCCTCATACAAGTTTTAAAATAAAAAATATTCCTAGGGAATTACCTTCCTTCCGTTGCAGGAGAAAATGTGACAGTATATCGCTTTCCTGATATGATTATCTCTACAATTAGTCTTCAATGAATAAAGTAAAAGTCAACTTTTCTAAAGCATACATACAAATGGCCAACAGGTATATGAAAAGATGCTCAACAACACTAATAATTAGGGAAATGCAAATCAAAACCACAGTGAGATGTTACCTTATACCTATCAGGATGTCCATCAACAAAAAGAGATGACAAAGGCTGGTGAGGATGTGGAGAAAAGAGAGCCCTTGTGCATTGTTGGTGGGAACGTAAACTGGAACAGCTGCTATGGAAAACAGTATGAAGGTTCCTCAAAAAATTAAAAATTGAACTACCATATGATCCAGCAATCCCACATCTAGATATTTATCTGAAGGAAGTATATGAAGGTTCCTCAAAAAATTAAAAATTGAACTACCATATGATCCAGCAATCCCACATCTAGATATTCATCTGAAGGAAGTAAAGTCATTATCTTGAAGAGATATCTGTATTCCCATGTTCATAGCAGTATTATTCACAGTAGCCAAGGTATGGAAACAATCCAAGTGTCCATTAAGAGATGAATGGATAAAAAAGATGTGGTGTGTACACAGACACAGACACAGACACACACACACACACAGACACACACACACAGAGGAATATTATTCACCCATAAAAAAGAAGGAAATCCTGCCTTTTGGGTCAACATGGATGGACCTTGAGGGCATTATGCTAAGTGAAATAAGCAAGACGAAGGAAGAAAAATACTGTATGTTCTCACTTATATGCAGAATCTAAAAAAGCCAAACACATAGAAACAGAGTAGAATGGTGGCTGCCAGGGGCAGAGGGAAACGGAGATGTTCATCAAAGGATACAAACTCCCAGCTTTAAGATAAACAAGGTTTGGGGATCTAATACACAGCATGGTGACTGTAATTAACAACACTGTATTATATAATTGAAGGCTTTTAGGAGAGTAGATTTTAAATGTTATCACCACATACATACACAAAAAATTGCAATTATGTGAAGGGATGAAAATTGTTAACTAACCTTATTGTGGTAATCATTTTGCAATATATATATATATGTATTTGATCATCATATGGTACACCTTAAACTTACGTATGTTATATACAAATAATATCTCAATAAAGCTGGGGAAAAATATAAAGTAAAAATCATCCCTATCTGGCATCTCATTTAAACAGTGCTATTCTGAGAAATTATTTGAAGTAGTAAAAATAAGGACCTGGGGGCTTCCCTGGTGGCACAGTGGTTTGGAGTCCGCCTGCCAATGCAGGGGACACGGGTTCAAGCCCTGGTCTGGAAAGATCCCACATGCCGCAGAGCAACTAGGCCCGTGAGCCACAGCTACTGAGCCTGCACGTCTGGAGCCTGTGCTCCACAACAAGAGAGGCTGCGATAGTGAGAGGCCCGCGCACCGCGATGAAGAGGGGCCCCCACTTGCCACAACTAGAGAAAGCCCTCGCACAGAAACGAAGACCCAACACAGCCATACATACATACATACATACATACATACATAAAAAAAAAGAATGTAAGCAGACAAGAATATCATTAAAAAAAAAAAAAAAAGAGGGGCCCCCACTTGCCACAACTAGAGAAAGCCCTCGCACAGAAACGAAGACCCAACACAGCCAAAAATAAATAAATTAATTAATGAAAAAAAAAAAGGACCTGATGACATATTCAAGGAAGTTCACCAATTAAATCAAATAATTAAGCTAGATATATATAGAATTAAATCAAACAATTAAGCTAGATATATATAGAATTCTAAGTCCTACTTTCGTGGGGTGAGGGGGGGGAAGCCACTTCATCAGACCTATAATTTTCCCAAGGCAAACAGTATTACTCATCAAAAATAACTCAGTGAGTTTTCTGATAAATAATATCCCATATTTTTAAGACTATAAAAAAGAATAAATAAACTCAAAGTTCTATATACTTAAAACTTAATTTTAGAAGTGTCTTGCATTGTCTTTGGACTCTATTTGACCCTCTCCCAGAGTGTGGTGTCGTATAACCACAAGACTCAGTCTCTGTAGAGTATGGTCACACTTTCCTGGTAGAGCTGGCATCCTCTTAGCTGAATTCCAGGACAGCACCAAAGACCCATTTCAAACCATACTATGTTAAGCTCACATTTATCTTTCATAATGCTTTCTAACAATTATTTGATACTTTAAAAATTAAGGTCATATTATAAACTCTATCATACTTATGGGGAAACTGAAAGTGACAGAATTACAGTAGTTACTTGCAAATAGCAAGCACATGAGCTAAAGTTAAAACTCAGGTTCTGACTCCCTGCCCAGGGCTCTTTCCCTTAGACCAAGGCTCTGTAATGTTTTCCATTTCACAGTAGAATCTGAATACTTTTCTAAGTTTGTTCAGCACACCTCAAAAAGCAGAGAAAAAATTACAAACTCACTAAAGAAAACAGCAAGGGTGACCAACTCTCCCAGTTTCCTGGAACTGAGGGGTTTCCTGAGACACAGGCCTTTCAGTGCTAACACTGGTAAAGTCTTGGGCAAACCATAATGACAGGTCACCCTAAAAACAGCCATTAAAAGGGCTGAACTGAGCATGTTGAATCTTTGAAAAAAAAATCTGACTATAATAATAAGGAGAAATAAGGCACCACATAGAATATTTTATTTTCTCTCTCAGATGCTGAGGTCTTTGAGGACAGGATTCCTGTCTGAATTCATTTTTCAATTCCCCAAAGCATCGAGCTCAGTGCCTTGTACATTATAATCTATTCAACAAATATTTATAATATATGTTTTTGTAATAAATGTGGAGGGACATGGTAGGAAGCACAAAGGGAAAAAGTAACCTTGAGGACTACATTTCTGTGTAGAAGAATTAAAGTTAAAGGAAATACGAGCTTTTCCTTATTTGCCAGAATGAGTTTATAAGGGTGCTCTAACATCTGAATATTGGAGCCAGTATACTCTTTCAAACTCTTGCCCCCATCAACATGTAACTAGGTTACATCAGCGAGGAAAACCCTTCTAACACAGATGAACTTTAGCAAATTAAGGAAAGTTGGGAAGGAAAAAAAATGAGGTACTATATCACTTATCTCCACTAGGGAGCATATAATCCATAATTCTTTACCAGAGAAAACTGGTTTGTGACTTAAAATAAGTTATTAAGAACTTACTCCATTATCTATTTTATTTACCTTATAATATTAAAACTTTATAGCATAAATTATCTATTTTTAGCATATATTTTTTAAAAGCACAAATGGATTACCAACCTTAAACTGCTAACCACCAGATCAAATGTATTTTCTCTGAAGGGAAGAAATTCTTCATCAGCTAAAACATTGACAGTAGGAATTTCCATTTCTAAGGCATTTTTCTAAAAGTTAAAAAATAAAAGTTCAAAAACACATTTATATAACATCTTAATTATTAACACAATCATTGTTTGTTAAACTTAAGCCAATATTATATTTACTTAGTTTCTAGTCCTTCCAAAAAATAAAAATTAAAAAAATTAAAAGTTTCAGTGGAATAACTGAAGCCAGAAAACTGCTAGATGAAAATATGGGTGAACACTTTTATACTCTTAGATGAAAATGCCTAAGTAAACATGACTCAAAAACCAGAAATTATAAAGATTGATATACTTGATGATAAACTAATCAAAAACTTCTAAAAAGCAATAAACAATGTAAACAATACATTTGGGAAAATATTTTTTAAATATATGCAGAAAAACTAATATCCCTAAAAAGCAAGTTCTTACAAACCACCTAGAATAAGAACATGCCAAGGTTAAAGTAGATAAAGGACTAAGGTATAGGCACATCATAAATATTACTTACAAAATTCACAAATTGAAAAAAACCAATAGCCAAATACCAATAGTCAAAAGACATCAAGAGCTATTTGGCTACTCTAGTAATCAAAGAAATGCAAATAAAAACAATGAAATTCTACCTTCTGCCTATTACATTGACAAAGACAAAATAAATGGCCCAGTGTTGCCAAAGAGAAGGAGAAAAGAGTGCTTTCATTTAATTCTGTTCTTCAGTCTTTCTAAGGGCAGTCTGGAGATGTATATTAACAGTTTAAAGCTGAACATCAATGAATCCATACATTCCACTATTAGGAATTTATTCCCTGGGAGAAAATAAATCAAAATTGCTTTATATAAGGATGTTCATCACAGTGTTGGTTACTGAGATAATAGAAATACAACTGTCCTTCAACAGAAATTTAGCTAAATAAATCGTGGAATATTCATTCATTGATATAAAACAATGGTATTCTATGAAAAATATAGCATGTTTGCATAATAATGTTTGTATAAAACAGCGTTGGGGAGATATTATATGCCTACAAGGTAGAGACCAAAATGTCACCAGTGGTTGCCTCTGAGTGGTGGGACTAAGGGTGATTTTTCCTTCCTCCATTATACTTCTTGTACTGTTTTACTTTCCATTATGTGTGTTACATTTATAATCAGGAAAAAAACAGCTAATTTCATTTTGAAGGAAATAAAAATAAAGAAGTAAAGAACTAAAAACCAAACCAGGAGATCAGAAACCAATAGTATTAAAAAGCTACCTACCAAAGCATTTTCTGCAATGTCTGTTTGGAAAAACTTTCCAACAGTTTCCTGAAATGGAATAAAGTTGATCAGATAATACAAAAACAAAAAAAAAAACAGTAACAAATCAAACAAAACAACTGTTGAAATTACTAAAGGAAAAAGTGATAATTATAGATTAATTTTCAGCTTTGTAAGGGTATTTTTCTGCATGTAATTAGTATGGTACACAAATACTTTTAATAACACATATTAAGTTACATAGAGTTAAATATATGCAGTCAACCCTACATGTAACATATTTAACAATATTTAATAAAATGGAGAACACAGGTATGAATAATCAGCATCCTTAATTTACTCCACTGGGTGAAGGCTGTGTGTTAACTTTTCCATGGCAGAATATGCTGAGAGCTAGTCCCCACTCTTGTACCACAGAAGATCCCTCCTGCATACCATCCCCAAATTAATCTTTCTTAAACATCACTGTATCACACCCTATAGCTTTCTACCTCCACCTTCCCTGCTGCTATGCCCTTACTTCCAATGCCTATGAAACACCAATCCAGATTCTTTCAAATCCCAGGTCAGATTCTGTGCCCTTTCAGAAGCCTTTGATCAAATGAAACCCTACTGATTTTCCTTTCCCTTGACTCCTGTTGCAGTTTAATGACTGTACCATTTCCATGGCATTTACTATTATCAATAACAGTATTTGGAGAGGCTCATATACACCCTCCTCCTGCCTTGGCTCAAGTGTACTTTTTTTCTAAGTAGATTTGTTATAGAAATCCCACTTTAATCTGTGTCCAGCACAGTGTGCTACATAGAGAGGCTAAAACAATTAATGAATGTTTTTTGGTCTGAATTACAAATTGAAAAATAAAATGGTATAAGCATTAATAAAGGCTACTTATATTTCATCACACACAAGATTTCTAACCAACTGAGGAAATGCATATTTTTCATAGATAAAATATTAGCTTACTCACAACTTCCAAATGAATGTCAATGTGATTTTTATTGTGAATTAAAAATATTTGAACAAAGTGGTAATAAAGCACAATGTATCTTACATAGACTTAAAGAAACTATCAGTAGGAACACAGTATAAAATGGATTCAAAGAAAAGAAAAAATCATTTAAGAAAAAATTACTTAGGAGTAGACACAAAACAACCACTGGTTCCATCACTTTAAAAAAAACAGAGAAATGAGCAATTCTGATATAACCAAACTCTAAATATGATACAAATTGATTAGGAAAGCCTTTCCTTAAAATTAGCCAATTTTATTTCTCAAAGTAAATTAAGTCATCAAATAAACATACCTTATTCAAATGTTGTGCTATGTAACCTCTTCCACAACCGACATCCAAAGCAAAGGGGAAATCTCTGAAAAACAGACACAGAAGTCATATTTGTTTATAATAAAACAGTCCATAAATAATTATTAAAAACTAATTTTCTAGCTTTTGCACAGCAAAGGAAACCATAAACAAGACCAAAAGACAACCCTCAGAATGGGAGAAAATATTTGCAAATGAAGCAACTGACAAAGGATTAATCTCCAAGATTTACAAGCAGCTCATGCAGCTCAATAACAAAAAAACGAACAACCCAATCCAAAAATGGGCAGAAGATCTAAATAGACATTTCTCCAAAGAAGATATACAGATGGCCTACAGACACATGAAAGAATGCTCAACATCATTAATCATTAGAGAAATGCAAATCAAAACTACAATGAGATATCATCTCACACCGGTCAGAATGGCCATCATCAAAAAATCTAGAAACAGTAAATGCTGGAGAGGGTGTGGAGGAAAGGGAACACTCTTGCACTGTTGGTGGGAATGTAAATTGATACAGCCACTATGGAGAACAGTATGGAGGTTCCTTAAAAAACTACAAATAGAACTACCATACGACCCAGCAATCCCACTACTGGGCATATACCCTGAGAAAACCATAGGTCAAAAAGAGTCATGTACCAAAATGTTCATTGCAGCTCTATTTACAATAGCCAGGACATGGAAGCAACCTAAGTGTCCATCGACAGATGAATGGATAAAGAAGATGTGGCACATATATACAATGGAATATTACTCAGCCATAAAAAGAAATGAAATGGAGGTATTTGTAATGAGGTGGATGGAGTTAGTCTGTCATACAGAGTGAAGTAAGTCAGAAAGAGAAAAACAAATACAGTATGCTAACATATATATATGGAATCTAAGGGAAAAAAAAAAAAAAAAAAAGGCCATGAAGAACCTAGTGGCAAGACAGGAATAAAGACACAGACCTACTAGAGAATGGACTTGAGGATATGGGGAGGGGGTGGGGTGAGATGTGACAGGGTAAGAGAGTGTCATGGACATATATACACTACCAAATGTAAAATAGATAGCTAGTGGGAAGCAGCCGCATAGCACAGGGAGATCAGCTCGGTGCTTTGTGACCACCTAGAGGGGTGGGATGGGGAGGGTGGGAGGGAGGGAGATGCAAGAGGGAAGAGAAATGGGAACATATTGTATATGTATAACTGATTCACTTTGTTATAAAGCAGATGCTAACACACTATTGTAAGGCAATTATACTTCAATAAAGATGTTTGAGAAAAAAAAAACAAACAAACAAAAAAAAAACAAACCACAATCCAATACTGCTACATAGAATGGCTAAAATTAAAAAGACAGACATACCATCTGTCTGATATAGACCAACAGAAATTCGAATACACTGCTTAAGGGAGAAAAAAATTGGTCAGTTTCTCTGGAGAACTGTGTGGCAGAATCTACTAAAGCTAAAAAAAAAAAAAACAAAAAAAACCATTTTCTTTAACCCAGCAATTCAACTCCTAGTTAAATACCCAAAACAAATGTGCACCAAAATATACAAAGATATTCACAGCAGCACTATTTGTATTGATAGAATCCTAAACTAAAAAATACTAATGCCCACCAATAGCAGAATGGATAAATGAATTGTATCGTGCATTCAACTCAAATAATTCACCCACAGCAAGGAGAACGAACAAAATACATCTACATACAACAGCACAGATGTATCTTATAACTTAATGTTGAACAAAAGATGTCAGATACTAAAGAATACATATGATTTTATTCCATTTATATAGAGTTCAAAAGAGATAAAAGATGGTGCTAGCATTTAGAATAGTGGTTACCCTTGGAAGGTTGATTCATGTTCTATTTCTTGGCCTGGTTGTTGATTACATGGATGTGTTCAGTTCGTGAAAATTAGTCAATTTGCATACTTATGATTTTTGCACTTTTCAACATGTTGTCATTTTTCAATTAACATTTTATGTATAAAAGTAAACATTGGCTGTTTTTCCTAAGATTGTGGCCTGAGGCTGGAGGACAGCAGCCATCTTGTGACAGCAACTTCATCGTAGATTCTTTCTTCAATTAATGCACGATTGTCAAATTAATTGACTTTAGGCCAAATAAAGATGACTTGGAAACAAAAAAAAAAAAAAAAAACTAATTTTCTTAAGTAAAAACATTTTAGTGAACACAGCTTTCAAAAAAGTTATATCATCTGCCTTTGCTACCTTGCCTCACAAGGTGCATCCATCAGAGAACACACCAGACACGGCAAGTCTGTCTGGCCTAGCCACTCACAGGACCTCACAACCAATAACTTTCCATAAGGTTGCTCCATGATGTGGATGTGAAGAACTGACTTAGTGGGGGGTATTTTAATTTGATAATATACCCAGATAAAGAATGAAAAGAAGTTAATGTAAATGAACATGAAAATATTTGGCATACCTATCAGGAACTTATTACTTACCCCTACTTCTCAAATTTGTGATGACTTAGAAATCATCATCTGAAATACCATGAAGTATAACATGATAAACTAAAAACCAAACAAAATATCAACTAAATAACAGCTAACTTTTACTTAAATCTTACCAGGTTCAAAGCAGTGTGCTAAGTATGCAGAGTTAAGTAAGTCAATCCAAGGTCACTCAACTAATAAGCAACAGTCAGAACTTGAATTCAGTCAGTTTGAATCCTGAACCAGAACTATTATCCCCTATGCAATGCTGTCTCCTCCAAATATATGTCATACTAAATCAGTTTACACATCCAATTGTGGGTCATAGGTTTAAGAAAAATTTGTGACAAAAATTTTTTTAATTTTATCCACTAATAACATTTTTCCTATTGGAAGCAAGAGTTCCTTTTCAATTTCTGTTAAAAACCTATGTCAAAAATATAGAACACCAGTACACAGCTGGAGAACCACTGGTGAGAGAACCATTTATTTACCTAATGTCCTCAATCTTGATTGTGAACACAGGCAGTGTGGCCTGGGGAAGCATATAGCCTTTGCAATCACAAAGACACGAGTTAGAATTCTGGGCCTGCAATTTACTGGCTCTGTGACCACAGACAAGTGATTTAATCTTGCTGGATCTCAGTTTCCCCATCTATAAAATGGAAAAGTTACTACCTTCCTCAGGGTTGGTATGAGAATTTTATGAAACAGTGCATGTAAAGTATTCAGCACAGTACAAATGTTCAACAATAGTTAGGACTTATTATTATCACCGACTTTAACAATACTAAGTAGGCTTCAGATAGCACAAATAAGACATTTAATAATCTGTTGGATTAGTTTAAAAAAATAAACATAAGATCAGTGTTGACAATACAAGCTATTCTAATAATAGAACATTAGTGTAAGACATTTTAGACTGTTATTTTTAATAATTTAATTCCAAAGAGTTACTGTTATTTTAAGACATGCTTTTAGCCAAAATCACAGTTTTCTCCACAGACCTGTGTTTTGCTCAGTACTATGACATAAAAAGACTGTAAAATCCAATCGGACTTGGAAAATTTAATGTTTCATTTATTAAATTGCAAATGACCTACAATCCAGGCAAATGAATGACTACAGTATAGAGAATTAGCTATTTTTCAGATTTTTAAAATAACGAAACCAATGAAACAGATGAAATGAGGGTGATTTTTGCAACAATGAAGAATTTTTTTTTAAACCTTATGAAACTGATTCACCCCAAGACTCTTTTAAGTAGCCAGGATATATCCAAAATATGATTTCAAGAGTTTGTGATTTTACAAAATTCCCCTTTTTTGAATAGACAAATGTAATAAATTCATCCCATATTGGTCTAATTTAATGTGTGTCTTTTATACAAAAGAGCACAAAAAGTGATTTGCTAACATCACAGAGCAATTCTATAGCAAAGCCATTATTTAACTGTGGTTCCTGCCACCTGGCTGTAAACTCAAAGCTTTTGTTATGCCTAATATAGAGCAATGAATCCATCAAGGTTTTAATAATATTCAATGAAGGTGTTCTTTTCTCAAATCTGCCTCTATATAACTGTCATAAAACCCTTATTGCTATTAATAATACCTAAGATATAATGGCCAAAGTCTCATATAACTTGATGGGGGAACAAATCTAGTTAGACTCTCTCCTTCACTTACATGGTAAAAGGTTCTGTTATAATTTTAAACTTTTAAAGTTAGGTTTAGTAAATCTTAAAATTCACATGTCAATTATATCCATTTTTGGAGCAATCTTTCCATTACTCGCGTTTGACCAAATCAAGTGGAATAGCCATTCAGTCTTGGAGAGAAGCTGAGTTGTGCTTCCATTCATTCTTTTTTAAGACAACAATGAAGAAAAGAATACTTACTCTCTCAGACATAAAAAAAAGAGAGATCTAAGAGTGATTAAAATCACTAATCCTGGTAATAAATTCATCTAGATTCTGCCATTCCAGATATCAAGTTCTCAGCATTTAATTTCTCAAGCCTTCATTCAAAAGTTGATTGGGGCTTCCCTGGTGGTGCAGTGGTTAAGAATCCACCTGCCAATGCAGGGGACACGGGTTCGAGCCCTGGTCCGGGAAGATCCCACATGCCACGGAGCAACTAAGCCCGTGCGCCACAACTACTGAGCCTGCGTGCCACAACTACTGAAGCCTGCACGCCTAGAGCCCGTGCTCTGCCATTAGAGAAGCCACTGCAATGAGAAGCCCGTGCACCACAACAAAGAGTAGCCCCCGCTCGCCGCAACTAGAGAAAGACCACGCGCAGCAACAAAGACCCAACGCAGCCAAAAATAAATTAATTAGTATATTAAAAACATAATTAAAAAGAAAAGTTGATTGTATTTTATTATGACAATCATCACTTACCTGGCTATGTCATATACACGGTCTGCAATCCGACTTCCAACCTGACAGATTATAAGAGGCAATGAAGTTAAGATGAGTAGGTTTAACAGAGAAGTAACACTTTTTCCAGTATTCAACAATCCATAGGTTACTTATGTTTCAACATGTTAAGTTCCCTTTATCCCTTTTTCAATTTGACCTCAGCAACTTTCTTTTCAAATTCTGAATAGGAACATCATAAATTAAAGGAAACACACTGAGTTAATTACTTCAGAAGTCAATTTAAGGAAAGAAGACTAAACACTATATATATATATATATATACACACACATATATATGTATATATATGACTTTATATTCCATATGATACAAGAATGCAAGGCCAAAAAGCAACAGGATACCCCAATTAAAAAATAAAAATCAACAGGAACATAACAAGCACATTATTGTCTATAGATATTAGCATGAGGTATGTGAAAGTGAAAAATTAGTTAGCTGGGGATTATTACAGATCAATGTATAAGTGATCACTTAATAAAAACTCTATTATTTGATAACTACTAACAAATTTTGTGGAACTCCTAAATGAGTAAACAACTTTTCTGAGCAACATCTGCAAATTAGAAGTCAGCCAAATCTGAAGAAACCTCCTCAATCCCACCCTAATTTAAAAGAGGTCATAAGGTAGGCACCTCCGTTTTGCTGGGCTAGCTTCGTCTGGCAGGAATAAAGATCTGGGAGCCTAATATTCCACTCATTCCCTTATAAACATCCCAGAGTTTCTATTAGGACTTGAAAGTTCAGAACATATGTGTATTTGCTTTGGGGGGGGAAGGAGGGGTAAGGGAGGAGGGACAGCAGAAGTCTTTTCCCAGAGGACTCCACTGTGTACATCATTCCTAATATGAATACCTTTTGTTTATTATTTTTAAAAAACTCCCATATACTTTATCTCATCTATTCTAGTCCTGAACACTGGTGAGGCCTCAGTCAAGTTGCAATCCAGGTGCTTTTCTTGGAGAAGAGTGGCTGGAAACTCACATCTTCTAAGTACATGTCACCATGAACCCTGAGGACAGAGTCACTCATCTGATCAGGCCAGGACTTGCACAGAGCTCTGCCCAAAGTAGGGGCAGTAAATGTTGGCTGCATTGGCTTGAAAGAACTCATTACACTTGATTTCAATTTCAGTCCATCCCTGAAGAAACACGAGGCCTGAGCTCTGTGCTGCCTGTCCAGAAAGCAGAAACCTGTTCAAGTCCCTAGTCCATCTAGGCAGAGAGGAAGAGGTCTCTCAAACCAGCACAGACAAATCAGAGATCTTAATTTATCTTAATGAGTCTTCCTAAAACACGAACCAGAGCCCATCACTCCATTGCTTAAAAGCATTCAACAGTCTCACATTCCTCTAGAGCCATGTTGGCCAACAGAAAAACAATCAGAGCTACATGAGCAACTTAATATTTTCTAGTAGCCATTTTTAAAAGGGTAAAGAAATTAATTTTAACATTTTATTTAACCCAATATATCAAAAATAGAACTTCAACATGTAATCAATGTAAAAAGATATTAAGGAAATATTTTACATCCTCTGTTCACATTGTCACTGAAATCCCGTGTATTTTACATTTACTGCCCATCTCAAAGGGACATTCAAGTGCTCAATAGCTACATGCGGCCAGAAATGACCATATCGAATGGAGAGCTGAGATGGAGAAGAAAATCCGAAGTCCTCACCCATTAAGGCCCTCGTAAGCTGGGCCCTCCCTGACCTCCCAATGGAGGTTCCTGGAAGCCTCAACAAGATCCTTTCGGCCTCAGGGGCTCTGGGTTTGTCTTTCCCTTTGCCTACAAGGCTTTTCCCCCCAGATCCCAGCCTGGCTAATTCCTCATCACGTCGTCTGCCCGAGCGGCCTTCCCTGACCATTGCAGTCACCTTACTACTTCACTTTGTTACCTGGCCTTACTTCTTTAGCTGAAATTATATTTTTTTGTTCACTGTCTCGCCTCCCACAAGAATGAAATCTCCTGAGAACAGCGGTCTTACTTTGCCCTGGTCACACCTGTAATACAGGCACCATCTGCCGAGGTTATGAATGAATGAAGAGCAACTTACAAACACCGGCGCCCGGTCGCTGGGAGACTACAGCAGAGGCCCAGACAGGCCGGTCGGCTGCTCAAGGTCACACAGCGAGGTGGGGGCGGCCGGGGCCTGGCCGGAGCTCCCGGACCCGAAGCCAAGGCTCGGCGCCGCCCTCCCCGCCGTCCCCGCCGTCCCGCTGACTCACCTCCTCCTTCAGGTAGTCAAACTTTATCCGCTCAGGCTGCCGGGCCGCCCAGTTCTTCTGTTTCCTCTTCAAATCCCGATCGAATATGTTTAGGGATCTGGGCGAGGCGCTGCCCAGGGAAGAGACGCCGGAGGCCACCTTCCTGAAGCCGACGTTCTTCGCGGGGACCCCCGCCGCTGGAGGTCGCCGCCACTGGGGCGGGAACCTGGTCAGCCGCAGCATCTCCAGCGGCGACGCCGCTTGCAGGCGCATTTATCGTGCGCATGCGCCGCAGCTTCAACGAGGACTCTGGAGAGCTTCACCGAGGGAAAGCGGAAGAAGTTTGGCCCAGTTCGCGTGCCATTACGGCTGCGCGTCACGCTGAGGATTGTGGGAGTGAGGGCTGACGTGAGGCTCGGAGAGGTCTCGGAGTTGGTGAGTGGGGTTAGGTTCCAGAAAAAGGGCTTGTCGAGGGGGCAGAATCGGTCTGTGACAGGGTCTCCGTCGGATTCGTGAGAGCCGCGCTCTTCCTCCTTGCCTTTCCGACTTCTTTCTTCAGGCTTTCTTGCTCTTCCTCCGGGTCGTGTTGAGGGACCTCAGCCCCAAAGCGGCTCTCTGAGGTTTGGGTGTTGGGAAGGAGATCCTAGTTCCGGGCTCACCCTGGTGTTCCCCGCGTTAGAGGGTGGGTAGAAGGGGAGGGTGGGCTACAGAGATGAGGGCGGGCGTCGGAGATGAGGTCAGGTCGCCTTCCCCTCTCCGAATATCTGGAGTGTATCAAGTGCTTTCGTTCTAAACATTCATACGCATTAGCTCTAATAGTTGAATGAAATGGTACCTACCCTACCCCATAAGGCTGTTCAGAGGGTTAAATGTTTAATTGTATGAGTGCATCATAGTCAGGTCTTGCTTTTGAAACAAAGCACTACTACCATGTATTTATTAACTAGAGTGAGACTTCACCAGATTCATGAAGGGTGGTAGTATATAAAGAGGGAACTTTGAACTAAACCTGAATTGATTTTGGTTTGTTTAGTTAGGAGACTAGCCACGTAGAAGTAAATGCTGTTCCGGGTAGAATGAAGTAAGGATTAACGGAGAGAATGGGACCAGAACGTGAAGAAACAAATAAGACCAACTGAGACTTAGGAATTTTTTGTTTTTAACTTGTAATACATACAAGTATACAAGTAGAAATATAGGATATCTAAGTGAGGGCAGTTGGCTAGTAATCATTTGCCCCCCTCCATAAAGACCTGGAATTCTGCTTGATTTTGCCTTAAATTTATTTCTGCATATGATCTGTACTCAAAAGAAGATATTCTGATAGTTTTTTATTTTCTGCATGTGACTCAAAATGAGTTTGGGAAAGGAAATTAGACCTGTTACTTTTATTTTACTTACATTTACCTTAGAATACAGTATTGTGAATTAATATTTTCCCAAAGCATCTTATTTAATTCTATTAGTAACCTTTCATTATTGTTTTATTTTTTAGTGTTTGGTTTCTTCAAGCATTTGCCCAGTCAGACATTTAAAAATGGCATCCAAACAAGAAATAATGAGTGACCAGCGGTTTAGGCGGGTTGCAAAGGACCCGAGATTTTGGGAAATGCCAGAAAAGGATCGAAAAATCAAAATTGACAAGAGATTTCGAGCAATGTTTCATGACAAAAAGTTCAAATTGAATTATGCTGTGGATAAAAGAGGACGCCCCATCAACCATAGCACTACAGAGGACTTGAAGCGTTTTTACGACCTTTCAGATTCTGATTCGGATCTCTCTGATGAAGATAATAAAGCAATGAACCAAAAGAAAATGAAGAAGAAAAAACCCCAGACTAAAAATGAAAAAGAATCAAAAAATCTTGTTGAGGAGAAAAAGAAAGAAACCAAGAAAATTAATCAAAAGGATTCTGGAAAGAAGAATGATTTAGGTAACTCTGGGAGAATTCAGAAAATGAAAACCTCGTGCAAATCTAAGAAGATAGAGTCAATAAGTCCCAAGAACGATAGCAAAGAATTTATGCAAAAAAGTACAAAAGGGAAGAAAACCATTGTTCAACATAATATAGACTTGTTTCCCAAAGGAAAATTAAGAACAGTAGACTCAGGCACCTCTGAAATTGCGCAGTCTCCCAAAGTCAAGTATTCTGAGACAGGAAGAGAAATACAATCAGGTTGGTTGGAAAGAGCTAAAGATTCTTTGGTATTACATTACTTATTTTTATACTGGTCTTTTAAAAAAGGAAATATATGTAATAAGTATTTTCATAGTATCATAAAAGTGGTCAAATGCTTATTTGGAAGTATAAAGCTATGAAAGAAAAAATACCATATGATAATGAATTTTTGATTTGATGCTATAATGGCTAGAAGAGAGACAAATAAAAATTTAGGTCTTGAGGCTAAACAGTGATTCTGATTTGTGGTGGGCACTAGTGACAGCTAGGTTCTTCAACCAGATAAAATGTTACATGGTCTCATCACAGGATAAAAAGAGGTGTGTCTGAAGAAGGTAAGTAGAGTTGGGTGCTCATTCCTTCCTTCATTCATTCAACTCCTTTTAGTAACTAATATGTGGCAGATAGAACATTGAGTAAGACATGGTTCCCCCATCTCAGGGCTACTGTTAGTGTATATGACACCTGTGCAAATTAGAAAAAGAGGTGCCCTTCTGGACACAGCACTTCCAGAGCTCACAGTTTGGTGAGGACAGCACCTTTGAGGGAGGTACAGGTTCTTTTCCCCTGAACAGACACAGCACTCCTGCAGGGTGTATGGCTTGGTGATTGGAGTTTGGCCTTGATTTCAGCCCTTCTTGACCCTTTGCAGATCACCTTTTGCAAATAACAACCTGCTAAACTCTGTGCAGTGGCACTGGTCTAAAGCAGTACTGTCCAATAGAAATATATAATTTTGAATTTTCTAGTGGACACTTTAAAAAGTAAGAAGAAACAGGTGAAATTAATTTTATTAATATATTTTATTTAACCTAATATATCAAAAATTATTTCAATATGTAATCAACATAAAACATGTAATGGGATATTTTATATTCTATTTTCATACTAATAGCAAGTTGGATGAGCCATCTTTCAGGTACTCAATTGCCACATGTGGCTGCTGGCTACCTTATTGGACAGTGCAGATCTAAAGCAGAAGAAATTAATCAGAACCATAATACAAAATAGAGTAATTTAAAGTGCCATAGAAGAACAGGGCTCTGAGAATTCGGAGGAGGAGGTCACTCAAGATATGGTAATCAGTAAAATTCATAGGTGAAGTGCTGTTTTGGTTGGGGTTTGGAAGAATTAAATTTGGGATTCAGAGTATTCTACATGGAAAGAACTTTCTGATCAGAGATACGGCTGGGCTTGCTCAGAAGAGATCAGTATTCCCATTTGATTAGATAATAAGGTGTCTGAAAGGGTGAGCGAATAATAAAGCTAGAAATGGTTGTTTGAAGCTAAGTGAGAAACATCTGACTCTAGTTCATGTTTACAAGTTTTCTAAGCTTATTAAAGTGTTGCGTCACCTCTGGCAGCAGGAAATTTTGAGTGTTGGTATTGCTGATGGTTGATGTTGTAACTGAAAATTGGTGATGTTCAGATAAGCCAGACAAAGGCTGGCTGTGATTACAGGACCCAAGGAAGGTAGGCATCAGGAAGAGGCAGAGAGAAGTCTTGACAGGCCTCTGGGAAGGTAGGAAGTATCAGGCAGTGGACAGAATTCTAAATAGCAGGGACTAGGGGTCAGGGGTGAGATTTGTAGTGGAACCAGACAGCAAACTGAGGTATAGGGACAAGGGATGCAAGTCTGGTTACTGAAAGTGGAGAATAAGATCAGGCTGGGAACAGCAGCAAGGTTGGCTTGATGCTGAGTTTGTGAGCGAAGTTAGTCTAGCATCCTTCAAATTTCACTAGATTTAGGGCATTAGATTAATATAACATATCCATATAATCCTTGGGGTTGATTTTACAGAATCTTTTGACGTATCTTTTTAAATTTAATTTTCTCAGTAACCATGAGAAATTAGGATATATTCATTAGGAAACAAGTGATCTATGTGAGGATACACAGAGCTGGGCCAGTAACTCAGGTCTTTGACTCTTTCTACCCCAGCATGTTGTTTGCTGTAATTTACATTGGTTCCACAGTCTAGAAAAAGCATTATCTGTAAGTAGAGATCAAGTGACTCCACCAGCACTATCTTTTTTTCTTTATTCATTCATGACTTATCATTCTAGCAAGTACTGTGTACAAGGGGCTTTTTAAGTGCTATGAGGTAAAGATGATGTAAGGAGTTGCAGTTTAATATTACGTATCATTTTAAAATGTTGATGCCCAGCACTTGCACTCCTAAGAATTTATTTTAGGTAAACAATTGGACATGTGTTTAAAGAATTGTGCATTATAGCATTGTTTTTAAAATTTTTAAAATAGTAACATAAAATCATTAGGGGATTGATTAAATAAGTTATGATATATCCAAATATGTTCATGACAGACGAAGTTTGAAAAATAGGTTACATGGGAATTCCCTGGTGGTCCCATAGTTAAGACTCTACACTTTCACTGCTGAGGGCACGGGTTCCATCCCTGTTCAGGGAACTAAGATCCCGAAAGCTATGTGGTGCGGCCAAAAAAAAAAAAAAACATAGGTTACAAAATAGAATAAATGGTATGACTAGCTACTTAAATTAGTGGGCATATCATAGAAAACAAATTTAGGGAGTTATGTACCAAAATAACCACTCAGTTATCTCTGAATGAAAAATTACTAGTCATCTTTATTTTCTTTGCTCAACCATATTTTCTTAATTTTTTACAGTGAGCATTCATTACTTTTATAATCAGAGGGAAAATGATAAAGCATTTTTTTAAAGTAGCTGAATAATAGTAGTGTTTATAGTCACTACTAGAGCAGTACCATCTAGGAATAGAGGCAGTTACTTATTTTTCTAGTCCCTCATTATTTAGAATAAGGCTTTGTACAAGGTAGGCTCTGAACAAACGTTTAGTGAATGAATAAATATTCTGAATGTACTTGATATTGTCAAAAATTTTAAAATACTAGATCTCTTTAAGTCTCCCATGTATCAATTTATTATACAACCCCAAATGTGATATGTGTACCATTGTCATGTGAGAAGATGTCATATGTCAGGTGATACTCAAACTTTTTTTATATTAATAGTTACGTAGTTCAACATCTTAGGTAAAAAAATGTAACCACCATATCACATTTGTGGCTTCAGGGATATTGTTTAGAACAAGCTAATATTTTTAATTAAAAAAAATTCAGCTTCATGAAAAATATCAGTGACAGGCAAAAATCATGAAAATTGTATAGTAATAACTGATGTTTGAGAAATATTGCAATATTAGATAGAGCTCTATCCCCAAGGTGTTATTTTAAGCAAGTTGCTTAAAAGTGAATTCTAATGCTTATCTAATAGTAACTTTCTTTCACTATCATGGTGGTGTTTTTCTGATCCCATTTATAGAACTTATGATAATGCCTTTTTTTGGCTTTTTCACATCTACTAGTTAGTTATCTTTTATTACTCCCGCCTCTTGTGGTACTAAAATAAAGCTCAGTTCCTACTTTCCTCCTAACAAAACTCCTTTTCATTTGGTCTCAGGTCGGGCATCTTTTTGAAGCCTTCCTTATTATAAATACCTCTCTGCCGGCAAATTTAGGTGTTTCTCTCTGTGGTGCTTTAGAACATAATTTCATAAATCAGTAAATGATTTCTTTTGTTTATGAGCTCATGAAGAGCATGGGATCATGTTATAAACCATCTCCCTTTTTGGTCCCCCCAGCTCAATTCTTTGTACATAGTACTCAATATTTGGTCAGTGAATGACTATTATAAGATTATAGGACCACTTATAGGCTCTATCCACTTAAAACCTGTGAATCAGAAACATAAGCTCCAACTTAAAGATGAATAAGATATATAAGATATATCTATACTCACACAGATATGCACAGAATAGATAGAAGCATATGATTGTTTTAGAAATAGGAAATCAGTCCTCTCTGTGTATAATGAGGGCCAAAAATAACCCAGTTTAAGGTGAAACCAGTCTTTCACTCATATATTGCTAACCATAAGTCAGTTGCAAACTTTAAGATGTAGCAGAAAAGTTATTATTTTGCTCTCTTCATAAGTGATCTTATCCACATCACAACTTTTGTTATTATATACAAGAATCAGTCAAAAATTTTATCTCCAGCTCAGACTTCTCTGAGCTGTAGACTCATACAGCCAATGGCCTTCTCTATGTCTCCTCTTAGATGGCTCAAAGGCACTTCCAGTTCAACATATCCAAAACCAAATTCATGATATACCTCCACCAAACAAACTTGTTCTCTTCCATCATTACCTCTTTTTCTGTCTGTCCATCTAACTAGCTAGCTCCTTCTGCAAGCCAAGAAGCTAGGACTCATCTTTGATACTGCCCAGATTCCCCATATCAAGCCCCTGTCACTGATTACTGTTGGTCTTACCTCCTGACTCTGTAAGTCAAGAGCGACTCACTACTCTACATCTTTCCTGCCACCAACTTAGTGCTACCTTCATTTCTCGCTAGGAATAATGTACTAACCTTTTAATTCCTTTTCACATCCACTCTTAACTCCCTCTAGTCAGGTTTTCTACACCGTTGCTGAGGTGATCTCAATATGCAAATCTGATGATGTCCCTCCTTTGAAAATAGCAGTGGCTTCTCATATGTTTTTATGATAAAGTCCAAAGCTACATGGCACCTACCTAACTCTTCAGTTTCATTTTCTACTTGACTTCTGTACAAGAAGACTTCTGGCTATCTGTAATCCAGACATGCTTGCCAGCTTTTTTCTATTAGTGGATCTTTACATATGCTTTTCTTGCTATTTGGAACATTTCCTTCACCTATTAGTCTAACCCTGACTACTTAGTTCCTCTTCATCCTTCTAGTAGCAACTCATTTATCACCTACTTAGGGACCCCTATTTTGTGCTCTCATAGCATCTTGTAACATTTCTTCTTGACACTTATCCTAGTTGTAATTTCATTTTTTTATGTGCATTGATTTGATTGATTTTATTTGATCAATAACTGTCCATCTGTCCTCTTCACCTGACTGGAAGCTTATTGAGGGCATTGATTGCTTCTCTTTTGCCAATGGTAGTATATTGAGTACCTAGCACAGAGCAGACACTCCATAAATATTGAATGAGTATATGAATCTACTTGTGTGATCTGGGTATATATTAAGATTTCTATTAAATAACTTGGTTAGGCATGAATTTTGCTGAATTTATATTTTCCTTTAGTCTGTTTCATAGAAATTATATTTTTACTGGATTTGAGGTCAAAATAACTTGGATTTAATTTAATTCAGTGTTTACGTTTTCTTAATTTCTCCCACCTTTGACCTTTTTGCAGTGGTTCCATTCATAATGGCAAGAGACAGTGATGGTCATGAAAACTCAGCAAGTAGTAAAATGTTTGACAAAGAAGCTCTGGAGGAAGATTCAGAAAGTGCTAGTGAAATAGGAGGTGATGAAGAATCTGAAGATGAAATTACAGGCATTTGTAGAGCTGTTGCTGCTGATCTTCATGATGATGATGGTGATGATGATGATGGAGGGAATGAAAATGATGAGGAGGAAGATGAAGATAAGGATAGTGAGGATGATGATGAAAGTGACAGTGGCCCCGATCTTGCGAGGGGCAAAGGCAATATAGAAACTAGTTCCGAAGATGAAGAAGATATGGCATATTTACTTCCAGAGGAATCTGGTTTTGAGCATGCTTGGAGAGAATTAGATAAAGATGCTCCTCGGGCTGATGAGGTGACCTTTTGAATAAATAAGATTATTTGTCAAGAGTACAGTATAAGTAGCTGTTATAGATGGTAGGATTGATGTCATTAAATTAACAAGGAAAAGCTTTATTGGTAAATAATACTCTTGATGATGATTCTGATTAAAACTTCTTGATACAGAATATACCTATATAAAGTACATGTCTGTCCAAGCAGATAGGGATAAACTTCTATATAAATAATTAAAAGTCACATGAAACTTTTAGAAAATTCTTGTTTTAACTAGGAGTTTATATTTCAGTTCCTACTGCACCTATTAGAAATGCTGTAGATTAATATACTCAACTTTCCTACTTATGGGTGGCAGAATAGCTTAACAAACTTGGTGGTTAAAGAATCAGCTCGTCATCGTGTTCTGATTCAAGAACTAAGAACCAATAAGAGAAAGTGCTTTTCTGTTGACAGTTTTACTTTTGTGTGACTCATCTGAAGTTTTCTCTTACATATTGAAACCACTTAAATACTATATTAATGATTTCAGGATTTGGGGAAAAGAAGGCATTATAATTTTACTATCTTAATTTTGCAAGCATTGGGAATGATATAGATTATGTCATATTTAATTTTTCTCATTTCTTAGATTACGCATCGATTAGCAGTTTGCAACATGGACTGGGATAGATTGAAGGCAAAAGATTTGCTGGCTCTGTTCAATTCATTTAAACCTAAAGGAAGTGTTATATTTTCTGTAAAGGTGAGAATTGATTTTATTTTGAAGTAAGTATTTCTAAGCATTCTAAGTTAAATCTCTTTTTTTAAAGTCATAGTTTTCCTTCTAAGGAAAATAATCTGGAAGTTGTCCAGTACAGTTAAGGCACAAAACTGATATAATAGGTATGAAAGTAAGAAAGGAAGAGCTAAAATTATTGCTCGGTTATATGATTGTGTTTAATTAAAACAAATCAACTGAAAAGCTGTTATAATAAAGCCCAGTAAAGGGACAAGGTATAAGATAAATATTAAAAAAAAATGCTTCATTACTAGCATTAACAAGAAGAAAAATTAGCAGCAGAAACATGTAAAAGCCTTAGAAATTACCTTAAACAATATGACCTATATGAAGTAAGCTGTTACTCTTGATAAATAATACTTGAAAAACTTAAATTTTGAGATACCATATTTCTAGAGAGCCCGCACAGGTATTAAGACTCCAGGCTTTGTAGTATGACAGACCTATATTCAAATCTTGATTCTGATACATGCTGTATGATCTTGTGCATTTTATTGATTAATTTCTCAAATGTGTTTTCTCCTCTAAGTAGATACAACAGTAGTATTTTTTAAGGTAGTGGTAAGGATTAAATGAAAAGGAGATAACGCTAAGTATTTAGTACAGTGCCTGAAACAGCTCTAAATTACTGTTGTTCAGTTTAAATATTTAAGATGTCAGTTCTGCAGTTTTAGTATAGTTTCAATCAAAATCTCAGTTCAAATGAAAGTTAAGAAAAAGGTTACCATTAATCATCTAAATGAATAAACAAGTGAGAATGACTCACAAGTTTTTGAGAAATCATACCAGTATAAAAGGATTCACCGTACCAGTTACAATATCTCAACATTTTATAATGCTACAGAATTTAATAGCTTTGGGTAAAAGTACAGGGATAACTTGATGGAATAGGTAGATAGAAGAGTTTGTATGATAATTTAGATCAAAATAAACTTCTTGAGTACGTGGTATTGGAACAAATGGACAAGTCCTTGTGTGGAGAGCTTAGTGCAGATCCTCAATAGCCCCAAATGATAGCCAGATGAAATAAAGAAAAAAAATTTTAAACTACAGGTAGAATAAAATAGAATGGTATTTTTGTTAAATCTTGTGTTTTAGGAGATGGGCAGTAGGAATCTCTAGACTTATAAAGAGGAAAAAAAATACAAAGAATCAACAGATGTAAGCATACATACTAAAAACTTCTGCATTGAAACCTATTTTATGCAACTTAGATGGGTAAGAAAAACTTGGATCCCCTAGTGGATAAATTAGATATTTCAAACAACTCAAAAAAGTGTACATTAGTTAATAGATGAGGGGCTTCCCTGGTGGCGCAGTGGTTGAGAATCTGCCTGCCAATGCAGGGGACACGGGTTCGAGCCCTGGTCTGGGAAGATCCCACATGCCACGGAGCAACTGGGCCCGTGAGCCACAATTACTGAGCCTGCGCGTCTGGAGCCTGTGCTCCGCAACGGGAGAGGCCGCGATAGTGAGAGGCCCGCGCAACGCGATGAAGAGTGGTCCCCGCTTGCCACAGCTAGAGAAAGCCCTCGCACAGAAACGAAGACCCAACACAGCAATCAATTAATTAGTCAATAAATAAGTAAGAATGCGAATTTCTTAAAAAAAAATAGATGAATATTAAGCCCAGTTGTATCAAAACAATGCAGATTAATACAATTATATTTCTTAAATCTCAAAAGTAGCCAAGATAGAAAAATACCAAATCTAGGCGAGTGTGAATCCTTCTTATACCAAGACTATATCTAACCTGTGTGATAAGATTGTCATCAGTTCTTTTTTATTTAAAGAATTTCTTTAAAAGAAAGCATTGGATAAGCGATATGATTTTAGGGATAAAATAGGGATTACAAAATTATTTTTCTTCATTGTTTTATATATTTCTTTAATCATTTTAATATATCTCATTTAAATTATTTAATCCAATCATTTTTACACGTGTGTGTGTGTGTGTTTATGTATCATTCCTTGAACTTAGAATCTTGTTGCACTTTTCTTAATTTTTCCCTTAGAACCCAGAATGTATGGAGGAGATATTCTATTTTTGTTCCCAAGCCCACATCTGTTAATCCCCAGCCAAAATGACTATTTTTAAGATTATTCCTCAGGATGCTTTAGCTTCCTATGGTGGGTTTGGAAGTGAAGCATTCTTGCTGTTTTCATTGAGTCCAGTTGTTTAGAGTTCCTGACCTTGACAGGTCTGTATATTATAAGAAAAGGGAAATATAAATTACATTAATCTTATTTTTTTGTGTTTAGATATATCCTTCAGAATTTGGAAAGGAGAGGATGAAGGAAGAGCAAGTTCAAGGACCAGTAGAGTTATTAAGCATTCCTGAAGATGCCCCTGAAAAGGACTGGTATTAAAACACTCTAGAAAATAAAACTAAACCTCATGAGTTTGTGTCACTAGTTCAGAATTCTGGTCACTTTAATAGTTGGGGCTAAAGTTTACACTTGTGCCATTCATGGTTAAAACAGGTTGCAAAGCAGGTTAAAGTCTGTCAGAAGTGGCACACTATTCCAGTAACATTTTTTGTGTGTATTTGTATTTCTATATTCATGAAAATTATTATTGCAGTTTTAAAAACATGTCATGATTAAACTGATTTAGGGGTCTCAGCCTCATTGCCCTGATTCAGTAAGTTTTGCTTTTTTTCTAACATGTTGCTTTTTATGTAAATGGCATTGAAACTATTTGCCTTCAAATTATGTAATTTCTCTTATTTAAGGATTAAATAGAAAAATACAAGAATAGTAGAAAAAGTTCTTAATCATCGTAATGTAGTATAGAAAAAAGTTTAAGGTAGTTTTTAATCCACTAGGTGGAGCTATATGTGCACTTAATAAAAATTGGTGGCAAAAGAGAGCAGATGAAGACCCTCAAAGAATATGCTATAGTTAAGTAAGTTGAATTTACACCATGTAGACTTGACAACACCTGAATAAAGTTTTACAAGATCAGTAATTTCTTTATAATAAAAGTCAATGCTTTCCTAGAATATTTTATAATACAGTGATCCTCTCCAGTGGTTTTACTTGAGAAGGCTGTACGTGATAGCAAAACAAACAAAAAATAGCTATTCTAAGAATTAAAATCACAGGTAAGCACATGTAGTTCTTGCTTTCCTTTTCTAGATATCAAATTCCAGTCAAAATCCCTGGTCTGTACCTTGTCAAAATAATAAATTGGCTTAAGTATTTAATGTTCATGAAGGCAAAATCATAAAGGAAGGTTGGATTGGAATAAAAACCAGTTTGTAATATATTTTTCTTGGAACAATTACATTTATTTTTTAAAGGGAGAGAGTATTTGTGTTCCTGTTTAAGTAAGCCTAATGAGTTTTTCCCCTTTTAGGACCTGTAGAGAAAAACTGAGAGATTATCAATTCAAACGACTGAAGTACTATTATGCAGTAGTAGACTGTGATTCTCTTGAAACAGCCGCTAAAATTTATGAGGATTGTGATGGCCTGGAATTCGAAAGCAGTTGCTCATTCATAGATCTAAGGTAATCTAGTATGTGTTGTACCAATTTAATCTTGTAGCACAACGTGTTTATAAGAATTGAAATACTAGAACTGGTAGTGCTCTCTGTCCTTTCACATTCTAAGAGGATTTTTTGCTTTTGGTGAACTCTCTTGTAGAACATCACTCTTAAGAAAGAAAACTGGAATGAGAAAATGCTAAAGTATTAGGTATGAGTCACCTCACATTTATGTCCTTGCAGATATGTCAGATATGTTTTTAGGATGATGGGTTTTATGTAGCAATATTTCTTTGCAACTCTCTTTTAGAACTAGGAACCCGGGTGAAGTAACTTTTTAAAAAGCATTGAGGTGGAGGCAAAGGAATTTGCTTGTAATAAACTAGTATCTCTTGATCTGTGCCATCCAATACAGTAGTCAGTAGTCAGTAGTCATATCTGGCTTATTTACATTTATTTAATTAAAAATTTAAAAAAGTTTAAACTCATTTGCTTAGTCACACTAGGCACATTTCAAGTACTTAATGACCACATGTTGGGCAGAACAGATACAGAACTTTACCGTCATCACAGAAAGTTCTTTTGGGCAATGCTGCTCAGTGAATGGTGTTGCTGGCTTTATCTTCAGACTTGGGCATTATTTCTACCACGTGCTCAGGCTTCACTGACCCGAGCTGAAAAACCTTAGGTGTTTGGGAATGTCTGTTCTAAGGAAACCGGGAAGCCGAACTACTGTACCATTTTATCATTAGCCTAGTTCTTTGAACCCAGTGAACCATTCTACTGTGACATTTTCAATAGAAATCACTTGTTTGTATCCAGGTTTGTTAGCGGCTTTGTTCTCAAAATGAAATATTTTAGGAAAAAAAAATGCATCAATTGATAATCACTGTGGCTTTCACACTTCAAAAGCATTCCAACTTGTAGAAAAATACAAGTAAAATTTTTTGTATTGATAATTTAGGGTAAGAGTTTAGCATGCTTAAGTATATAGCAAGAAGGGCATATCTCATCAAACAAGACATTTTCTTCTTTTTTCTGTTAACAGTTTCAAAAGGAGGTACTTGTTTTGGATATATAAATAGTAGTTACCAAACATTTGTTAGAATGTCAAACTCTGCGTATCATGAGTTCATGTTCACATGTTCTTTTCAGGATCATTTTATTCTTTCTGTTTCCTTTTTGGGACATTTTCATGCAGTATTAGAATAAGCTCTGGCAGTACCTAGAAAATAAGATCAATGACCATGGAAAAACTTATATTCCCTGTTCTATTTTGTCATATGTAACTTTGTAAAAGAAAATGGAATTTTCTGCTGCCATCCTGTTATCTAGGGCAGGGGTTCCCAATCCCTGGGCCGCAGGCTGGTACTGGTCTGCAGCCTGTTAGGAGCCAGGCTGCACAGCAGGAGGTAAGCGGCAGGCGAGCAAGCGAAGCTTCATCTGCTGCTCCCCATCGCTCCCCATCGCTCGCGTTACTGCCCTAAGCCTAACACCCCACCCCCACCCCCCGTCCGTGGAAAAATTCTCTTCCACGAAACCGGTCCCTGGTGCCAAAAAGGTTGGGGACCGCTGATATAGACCTAATGAACCTTAATTATTCATTCCTCCCCTCAAAAATCATTTTTGATGCAATATACAGCAGGTGCTTTTTCATGTGTGGAAATAAAATCTCCTATATAAATTACAAAACCTAAATACAATAACCATGGATCATTTCTCTTTGCTTTTTTCCTCCCATTCCTTAGCCTGATGCCTAAGAATTGTCAAACAATTACAGTGGCTAATTTACATTTAACAACTATTTATTTGTGGAAAAAATTATAAAATTGTTAAGATTTTTTTAGTCTTGAAGAATCAACTTTAAGCTTTTCCTTATTTTCAGTGACACCTCAGATCTATGATACTTTATATTCAGAGCACTTACCCATTAATAATTCTATTTGATCTTCAGAATATCATATAGCAAGCCAATGACTGAGCTATCAGGAATCTAGGTCTTTTTGAAACATGAGGGACCCATGTGTGTTTACACCTGACTCATATTAACTGACTCCTAACGCAGGGTTTCTGCCTACACAGACTTCACTCAAATTTGGTGGAATTACAGATTTATAGCTTAGGAATTTCAGAAATTTTGTGCCAAGGTTATTTCTAACATTGTTTGCTTCATCTACATGTGTGTTCTGTAGAATCTCTTATATGGTGTGTATGTATACACTATACCTAATTAGAAGAGAATCTAAACTCTGGTTGTTTATCACTGCAGCATATGTTTAAATAAAATTGTTTTTTTTCTTTGTTTCTTAGGTTTATACCAGATGATATTACTTTTGATGATGAGCCCAAGGATGTAGCCTCAGAAGTGGATTTAGCAGCATATAAGCCAAGATATTTCACATCTGCTGCAATGGGAACATCAACGGTATTTCTTAACTTTAGAAAATATATAGCTGGACTCCATTTCTTTAAGAAAAGAGTTATTTACTTACAGCATCTTTAGAAATGGAAAGGATTCAAAATTTTAAAGCATAAGTACAAATAGAAATCAACCACAGGTGTATTTGCATTTTTATCTCCCACATGTGTTGGAACCTATTTTCAAATTTTTGTTGTGCCTTTAAGCCTGAGTCAATTACCTGCAAATGTTTCTTTTTTCTCTTCTATCTTTCCCATACTGTGTTACTTAACTAGATTCTTTAATAAGTAATATGTTAGTTATTAATATCCTAGGGAATAGGGGTAAGGAGGTAACAGATTACTTCAAATCACAGTTAAAACCAGTGGAAATTTAAAATAGAAACACATTTTTTCTGCAGATATGATCCAAAATTCTAAAAACAATTGAAGTAGAATAATTCAGGACTACTAGATGTCACATTAATGCTTAATAATGAACAACCAAAAGATTTTTATTGAATTAGTTTGTTACTTAGCTGCCCAGTTTCTGTGCTCTTCTACTCCATATACCTTCTATCCACAGCTGGACTCTGCAGCAGCCATACAGGCCTCTCATTGCCTTTCTTGTGACAAGCCACTGTGCTCTTCTGAGGATAGGCCAGTGGCAGAAAGAGAGCTGCTGTATCTGTCACTTGCAGCCTGTGGGTACTGTGTGGCCTTAATTAGTTACTGAGTACAGGGAAACCCCACCAGTATGCAGTAAGTGAAGTCTAAAAGATTCAGTCACATAAAATGTAGGATCATGTTATTTTCAAGACTAAAAAATGGGCAAGCCTATCCAGCCAGCCAATCTGGAGTTTCTACGGTCTGGCTGTATCATCCACATCTGTTCCAGTTCCATCAGTGGTTTTGTGGTTATCAGCTCAGTCTTAATTATCAGAATAAGAATAATTCTGAATGGTGACTAGCTGGAATTTCTCTGACAATGGCAACTATTTTAAGGATTGGATCTCTTGGTGCCCATTTTGTTGTCCGGAACTGGAAAGATTAGCCTGAGGGGGAAAAAAAGCAAGGATGTGGGACCTGCCCTGTCATGAAGATTAAACCTCTAACTGGACTCTGAGAATGGGGGCTGCATAGAGGACAGGAGCCAATCACAAGACCGATGATGTTATAGATGAATTCCTGTGTCGTGGGGGTTTACTGTACTTCCAACGAATAGATGCCTTTTTCATCAGTGGCTCTTAATCTCTTTTGGAAAATGGACCACACTGAGATTGTGTTGAAAGCTTTATCAGCAAATTTCAGACAGTTTGTAGACCTCCTGAAATGCCTAGAACTCCAGGTGAAAAACATGTCTTGACTCATTCATAGTAATGTTACTTATTTCACTAGTGCATTTTCTTGTTTCTTTTCACCACAATCAGTCCATACACTGATGAATTTTTACTCCAAATAATAGAGTACCTTTCATATAGTAAAGAGTTAGGAGGATGAAGGCACAGGTTAATTGAAATGGTTCCCTTTCCACAGGTAGAAAACTTTTCATTAAGCATGTTATTTATTATTTGTTTTAGCACGTCTTAACTTTTTTAGTTTATTGTTAAACATACAAGTTAACGATAAATATTCTTTAACAAGTTTGGGTTGCTGACATTTCCATTTTTATTTGTTGTTTTTTTCTTATTCATTGGTGAAAGGTGGAGATCACTTGGGATGAGACAGATCATGAAAGAATTACAACACTCAACAGGAAATTTAAAAAGGAAGAGCTTTTGGACATGGATTTTCAAGCCTACTTAGCTTCCTCTAGTGAAGATGAAGAAGAGATAGAAGAGGAGCTACAAGGTACTGTTCATCTTTTGGTGTTCTACATTTGTAAGCATTTAGATACCTAATCTAGACTTACTAATGGAAATAAGTTTGACAGTAGCTTAAAAGGAAATATCAAACTAATCTTCAAACTGTCTGTGAAGCAAGCTCACATACACAGTATTATATATACTTTTAGATAGTAATTGAAATTTTTTATTTAAAGGTGTTTTCTTAGCCTGAATTTCTTTAACCAAAAACACTTTGAAACCCTGACCTCACAAAAAAAGTCTGGCCTTTTAGACTAGTCATGATTGTTGTAGTTATGCATTACTTAAACTAGTAAAATGCTTTATTACCCCCCCCTTTTTTAAACTAAGAGCTTCTTTTGGATTATTTTTTACATTCCATTTTTCTGCTCAATCGTTTACAAAGTAGACTCTTTCTGTTCATTTAGTGATTATCCTAGAAATCATGACTTGTATCCTTATTAAAGTTTAATGCTAATTAATATTTTTTACCCTCCTAGAGAATACAAGGAATCTTAAAACAACTTTCATGCTATTCTGTATATTGTAATTCTTAAGTCCCATAGGACGTTAATATTACTCTTTTGTTTAAATTTACCCACATTTTCCATACTACTTTTGCTCCCTATTCTTTTCTAAATCTCATACTTCTGTCTGGGATCATTTTCCTTCTGCCCTAAGTATATCTTTGATAATTTCCAGTAGTATCTACTGGTGTCAAACTCTTGAATTTTAGTTTAGTCTAAAAATTTCCTTTTTTGCCTTCATTTGTGAAGATATTTTCACTGGTAAAAAAATTCTAGGTGGACAGTCCTCCTGTCTCCACATTGAGATAATATCCTGCTGGCTTCTGGCTTCATTGTTGTTTTTGAGAAGTCAGCTGTCAGTCTACTTTTTTCAGTCTTTTGAAGGTTGCCTGGATTTTATTCATTGACTGCTTTTTTTTTTAATTTAATTTAATTTTATTATTTTATTTTATTTTTATTTTTTGTCTGTGTTGGGTCTTCGTTGCTGCACGCAGGCTTTCTCTAGTTGCAGCGAGCGGGGGCTACTCTTCGTTGTGGTGTGTGGGCTTCCCACTGTAGTGGCTTCTCTTGTTGCAGAGCACAGCCTCTAGGTGTACGGGCTTCAGTAGTTGTGGCACGCAGGCTCAGTAGTTGTGGCTTGCAGGCTCTAGAGCACAGGCTCAGTAGTTGTGGCGCACGGGCTCAGTTGCTGCATGGCATGTGGGATCTTCCCGGCCCAAGGCTTGAACCATGTCCCCTGCATTGGCAGGTGGATTCTTAACCACTGTGCCCCCAGGGAAGCCCTCATTGACTGCTTTTAAAGTTTTCTCATCCTTTTTGTTTTTCTGCAGTTTTAATATGAACTAAGAATAGATTTTTTTAATTTATTGTGCTTGGGGTTTGTTGAGTTTCTTGCATTTGTGGCATGGTATCTTTCAATCAGTTTTGGACTATTCTCAGCCATTATCTGTTCAGGTATTTCTTCTCCCCTCTCCTCTGGGACTCCAATTAAATATATGTTAGATCTTTTCACTGTAACTTCCATGTTGTTTCTCTCCTGTATTTTTTATCTATTGTATTTCTGTGCTGCTTTCTGAATATTTTTTCTTACCTATCTTCCAGTCCACTAATTCTCTTTTCAGCAGTGTTGAATCTGCTGATGGACTGTTCATTGAGTTAATTTTGATTATTATATTTTTTTACTTGTAAAAGTCCAGTTTGACTATTTTTCAGATCAGCAATATCACTTTTTAACGTTTTTTACTCATTGCAGTTATTTTCAGTGCCTTCTTTTGTTTCTGTAAACAGAGGAAACATGTTTTTGTAGTGTATGTCTGATAATTTCAGTATTTATTTCAAATCTTTTGGGGTTGATTTCTGTTACTTTACAAGATACTTCTCCTGTTCACTTGTATGCCTGGTTAACTTTTTGTGCTGGTATGATATTTGAGGTGAGAGTGTCTCATCAGAGAGGACTTTCATTTACTCTGGTCATTCTGGAACCACTTCACTCCAAGTTTTAAGACTTGAGGTTCCCTGGACCTAGTGGGTGATGCAAGTCTGTGTGAGAGCTAGTTTACTTCTGGTTGACCCTTGCCCTGGAGTATATCCTTTTGGGTCCCTACTAAATGTGGGGGTACTAGTTGGTTCTTTAACTTTGTCTTCTTGGCCTGCCAGGCTGCCAGAACTGTAGGTTAGTCTCACAGCTGTTTCTTTGGTAGATCAGTACATGCACTCAGGGCAAATAGGTCTTGAACACTGGGGTCATCTCTCTGATCACCATCTTCTCCTTGGTTTTGACTTGGTAATTCTTCACTAATTTGTCAGTTCTTTGAAGTTTTCTTTTTTTCTTTTTTAAATCCCTCTGAATCTTTTAAAAAGATTTTTTTAAACACTTCATCCAACTTGATGTCCTCAGTAAAATGGTTGGTCTGAAGTGTACCTAGCTTCCCATTAATGGAAGCAGAAGTTCTCAGATTGTCTATATCTTTATCTAAAAATTTTTTTGACAATTAAAACGATCGATGGTATATTTTAAAATTATATATGTTGTTTGCTTAAAATAGTTCCTTTTTTAAAAATAGGGCCAAAAAACCCCTTTTCCCTTATATTGGATCTGGCTCTGTTTGGAAATTTGGTTGCTTGATTGTAATTTTTTTTCTTTTTTTTTTTTTTTTTAATTTTATTTATTTATGTATTTATTTTTGGCTGTGTTGGGTCTTCGTTTCTGTGCGAGGACTTTCTCTAGTTGCGGCAAGCGGGGGCCACTGTTCATCGTAGTGCGCGGGCCTCTCACTGTTGCGGCCTCTCTTGTTGCGGAGCACAGGCTCCAGACGCGCAGGCTCAGTAGTTGTGGCTCACGGGCCTAGTTGCTCCACGGCATGTGGGATCCTCCCAGACCAGTGCCCGAACCCACGTCCCCTGCATTGGCAGGCAGATTCTCAACCACTGCGCCACCAGGGAAGCCCTGATTGTAATTTCTTATTAGTTTTTGGTTGGTACTCTCTCCCAGATATCTTCACACTTTCATTTTCATTTATTAGATGAATTCCCAACCATGCACAATTATAAGTAAGATAGAATTATGTGCTGACAGCAAATGAAGAACCATAAAAGTTAAACATAAAGTATTTTAAATTAGCAGGAGTGAATATTCTTACTTTTATTTATAGCCTGACATTTTTCATACCTGTCCTTTTGGGTTTTCTTTTGCATATATATTGTTTTTATAATTTATAATTTCATAAATGTAAAATGAAATAAATCCTAAAATGCTTCTTTAGTACTATCATAGGACCATTAAACCTTAACTTTCTTAAGATCCTATGATTTTAGGCTACTGAAGATACTGCTTCACTGATCTAAGTTTTTCATAAAGTATTACTCTTGAACTCTGTTCACGCATTGAATGGAGAATCATGTTTAATCATTGCAGTTTCTTTGTTCAGAAATCTCATATTAATAAAACCACAGGGCTTCCCTGGTGGCGCAGTGGTTGAGAATCTGCCTGCCAATGCAGGGGACACGGGTTCGAACCCTGGTCTGGGAGGATCCCACATGCCGTGGAGCGACTAGGCCTGTGAGCCACAATTGCTGAGCCTGCGCGTCTGGAGCCTGTGCTCCACAACAAGAGAGGCCGCGACAGTGAGAGGCCCATGCACTGTGATGAAGAGTGGCCCCCACTTGCCACAACTAGAGAAAGCCCTTGCACAGAAACGAAGACCCAACACAGCCATAAATGAATGAATAAATAAATAAATGAATAAATAAAAATAAAAATAAATAAAACCACATAATTTCTTAGGTATCTAATAGTCTTTGAAAAAGTGTATGATTTACAGTGGTACTTATATGGGCACAAAAGCCTTCACATTTAAGACCTTGATGGCTGTTGCTTGTTAATTTCTTTGCCATTCCAAACAGTTGAGTGACCATGTTATTTTTAGTGTATACAGAACAGCTGAGTCTTTCTCAAATAGCCTTTACATTTTTTACCCCCATAGATACACTAATTTATCTACTTTTTCTTTAATTTATATACCTATATGGTCATTTAGCACTTTTCTGAGAATTCTGGATAGTTTTTCTTTAGTAGCAGCTCTAAGATAAAGGAAAAAAGATCATTCCATGTATTCTTGAGAAGATTGAATACAAGTTTTCCAAATAGGTTTTCTTTGTTTGGTTTGGGAGAACTTAACTAGATTTTGAAATGACATTATTGAATACATTAGGGCAGCAAATATTATGGGAGGATAACCATTAATTTGTCAGTATATTCTTGTTAAGGTCTTGGGCTTTGCTGATTTCAAATCCTGACTTCACCACATAGTGAAGTTACTTAGGTTTTCTTAGCCCTCAAGCCTTTCTTTCCAAAGGTATGAAATGAGGATCATATTAGTACCTACTCATGGTTGGAAAAATTGAGATAATGTATGTAAAGTCTTAGCATACTACCTCATGTTATATGTTTTTACTTCTAAAACTTTAAGGATTAATGGCTTTTTGTTTGAAATATACTAATTAACTTTTTTAAAGCATGCATTTTTATTTTTCTTCAGTATTTTAATTGATTGCAAAGTCACTTTAATCTATAGTTTAGTACCTCTGATAGATACATTAGTATATTTGAATGCCTTAGAGTTACTGTATGTTCCTGTTGTAGTTTATAAGAGATCGTACCAGGGTTTCTTACATTTACAGTTAATTTTTTACTCCCTTTATATTATTAAGTCTTTCACAAAGTGTTGTCCTTGAATTGGGAAAAAACAGACTTCCATGAGTTAACCCACATTTTAGAGATTCAGAAAGTAAAATTTTAGTACTGGAAAAAAAATCAATTTAAAGTAGGCCATCAGAGACTTACCACTAAAATTTCAACCTGGAAGGAGCTTGCTTCTAATTATGTTTTCAGAAGTAAGCTTTTAATAGAAAGAAATACATTGCCATTTTGTTAATGTGTTCCTGATGTTTTATCCATTGAATTACGGGATACATGACAGAATTCCATCCAACATTATTATTGTGGCACAAAGCACAAACAGGAAAAAAATGAATTTCAGCTGTTTGAAAATGTAAAAGTGTGATAGGATGGAAAGAATGTCGTGGACTATTTTTTATTCATTTAGAGAAAAAAAACTATAAAAACATTTACTTAAACAATTTTTTTCACAACACCTTTTTGAAAATGTAAGGACAGTCTGTTAACATTGATGTTTCACAGCTGAATGCTTAATAATGTCAGACATATTTAGTGACCAGTTAGCCATAGCTCATAGAAGGGAGGGTCTTCTGTATGCTACTTCTAAATTTTCCTTTACTAGGGACATTTAGTCAATTCAGTAAGTCTGTATGTTTTACATTAAAACCCAGGTTCTTAATTTATGTTTTTGACTTGGAGAATTACAGTGGAAATATAGAGCAAACAAACTTTTCACGTATTAGTTTTCTTTGGTATTTTTTGCCCATGAATTTTATACTGTTCCGTTGTATTATAATTATTTTTATGAAATTAGGAAATGTAAAAGTGAGTATTTTCCACATGAGGAAATTAATTGCACAAACTTCTAATTTATTCATTTTAATTCTTAATGTATTAATGAGATCCTGAGAGTAAGCATGCTTGCTCACTATCAAATGGAAAGGACTCATTATTCTTTGTTTTGGATTACAGGCAACTTCCTTTATCTGTATCATCAGCATGAATGGCTAAATCCATTTATCAGATGCATCCCAACACTATTCAGTCTCCTTTTATTGACCATACATTTTAAAGCCACACTGTTGGATGGTGGGAGACATAAAGAGGAAAAAAGTGCCATCCCTGCTATCTTGCTTATAGGGTGGAAAAGTCCAAGGATGTTACATGACTACAGGATTATTTTGAAATATGAATTTTAATAAAAAGAGATTCCCAAGTATAATATTGTGACCATGCTAACTTATATTGCAACTGATTTTTATTATAAACAAGACCTAAGTCATTTAATTCATTTTGTATTAAGAAATTTAAGTCTGATTTTGATATTCTATTGTTATAGTGTATCTGACGTTGTTTAGAAGGGTGTTGCAGTGACTGAGATTAAACACTGAAGTTAGAAGTAAATTATTTCTGTGTATTAAATGAAATTGATATTTTTGTTAGGTGATGATGGAGTCAGTGTAGAAGAAGATGGGAAAACAAAAAGAAGCCAGAAGGATGATGAAGAACAAATTGCTAAATATAGGCAGCTCTTGCAAGTTATTCAAGAAAAAGAAAAGAAAGGCAAAGAAAATGATATGGAAATGGAAATTAAGTGGGTTCCAGGTAAGAATTAGATACTAACTAAATGTTCACTTGTTTTCCTTCGTTTTGGGATGTTGGATATAAAAGAAAAGAAGATCAACTCTTTGGAAACATAAACTTAAAAAAATCACGTTTTCAAGGAGTGTTTTGGTGAGGAAGATAACGTGATATTTGCATGCCTGATTTAATTCACTTTAGCACCAGCGTTTTCTACTCCTGCGGCTTATTCTTTGTCTCTTTAATTTACTAACTACAAATTATCCATTTATGAAAGTAGACCTTTCCTAGGTTTGATTCCAGTATTCTCAGGTTATAGAAATTTGAATCCAGGCACCATGTATTCTGAAGTCATTAAACTTTTTTTCAAAATATGTTATTAATAAGTGGACTTTTCTCCAGTAACTGCTACTAGACTAATTAGTGAGGTTTCACTAACACAAAATATGTAATACATAGTTTTCCATCTCAATTGTGCAATTTTTGAATATTTTTGAACAAAGAAGGATAGTATCGTAAGTGGTTTTTATAACTGCCTTGAAGAGTTCAATAACCTAATATTAGTACAATAACATTAAAACCACGTCAAAGCTAAACAAAGAAAAGCTAGGATAAATGAGGGTTGTTTTCTAGCATATGCATTTTTTCTTAACAATCCTGGGCAAATCAGCATGTACCTTTGCAAATAATGTGGGGTTTTTTTGCACATTACTGCTTTTTACATATATGTATATCTTTTAAAGGTAGGTATAATTTTTGACGAGGATTCAATTCTTTTAGCCTCAATTCGTCTCTAGATGAAAAAATACTACTTAGAGCACCATTGCATTAACTGTTCTATATTCAGTTACTTGTGTTTCTTACACTAGTATGTTTTTGCACTGAGAGTAAAACATCTGTTTTCTTAGGTTGTTTTTATTTGGTGGGGGGGAAACTAGGATATTTTGATATTTGAGGATTGATTGACTCTTGCAGTAAATTTATTAGGATATACACATATCTTCTGCCTATTTCTATAGGAACATGGTGCTGTGTTATAACCCATTTGTTTTAAATGTTTGGCTTTTGCAGGAAGTGGTGGTAAGAAAAAATGAAGTTTAGTAGTGTTATCATATGAACAGTGGTTGAGAGAACTCAATTAATTTAGCCTGGAGAGGAAAAGTCTAAAAAGTGACTTAATAGTTATTTTCAAGTACTTGGAGGCTGAGTATGTAAACAGAGACTTAATCTCACATACTACCTCAGAAGTCAGTGCTTTTACCAGTGGATAAAAGTTGAAGGAAAGTAGATTTCAGTGTAAGGTAAAGAGGAATTCTCTATATCGTTAGGATTGTTCATCAGAAGAGCACAGAGGCTGCTTTAAGGAGTTGAGTGTCCTTTGTCAGTAAGTCTCACAATAAGGCAATACAACCATACCACTCAGAGATGTGTGAAGAAATTTTTTTATATGAGGTCCTTGGATTTATGATTCCAGGAAATGTTGGATTCTGTCTTTCAGTCAAGTATGTTGTAATTGTAGCTTAATTCTAATCTTAGAATGAGCTTATTGAATGAAGATATTTTAAATGAACATATTTTAAATTGAGGTATTCAGGTGACTATTTGAGAAAGAAGATTTAAAATAAAGTTGATTGCAAAGTTTTATATTAAATATTTTAGAGCTATTTTGAGTGGGCCAGATCTAACCTTTGTCTTTATTAGTACAGTTATGTAGTGCAAATACCAAAAAGTGATACATAGGAAGATTTAAGCAGTACAGTTTTCCTAGGATAAACCTCACTTAGTCATGGTTCATTGTACTTTTTTTATATTCCTGGACTCAGTTTAGTAATGTTTCATAAAAGATTTTTGAACCTGTGTTAATGAGGAATATTTGTCTATAGTTTTCATTTCTTGAAATATCCTTAATTAGCTTTTGGTATCAGGGTAATGCTGATCTCATGTGATGAATTAGCGACTGTTCCCTCTTATATTTAGCAGTACATTTTTATCTTGACTTTGCTATTTGTGGATGTGATATTAATGTCATTTAAAATATTTTGAAAATGTAAAATGAAAAATTAGCATCTGTAATTCCATTACCCTTATTCGGCCACTGAATGATTAGGTAGATTGTGGTTTAATTTATCATTTCTCTGTTGTTGAATATTTTAGTCATGTTTCTGATCTTTCATTACAATAGGCCCATGGCATTGAAAAGAAATTTGATCTAAGGCTGTTACAATTCCCAAACCCACAAATATCAGTACTTCCTTAGATCTCTTCACTTTTATCACCAGCCAAGTAATAGGCTTGCTATTTTAGGGCCTTTTACTTATAAAAACAATTTTTTAACAAAGATGCTCATTCCCCCCCACCTACCCCATTTTAGAAACGTCTGTGCATGTGAGAACTTGTAGAGACCACAAGGAGAAGCTAATGCTGGCAGTCAGGCTCACTCATCAGTTAGTAACATGACTTCCTCACTCACATAGCCGCTTTACATATGCTGTGGATCAACCTGTGGTTCTCTCACAAGCTGTTAAAACTACCAGTGTCCAAGCCTCAAATTTTAAATCTCAGATGCCAAGCATCTAGAATGTTATAAATAATCTATAGCTTTTTCCATATTTTAAATTATTTTCATAGGCTAGCTTCCCAGAAATGGAATTACTAGGAAAGGACACGGACACTTTTTGTGTCTTGAGATTACTGCCAAATTGCTTTCCAAAAGGGTTGTACCGGTTTTTAATGCCTTCAACAATGATGAAAGTGCCAGTTTCATGGAATTATCATCAACATTCGCTATGTAATTTTTACTCTTAGATGAATTAAGGAAAGTTGATATTTTGCTATATAATGCATTTTTTAAAGTCTTTAACCATAGTATTTTTGAAGGCCCCGTATGGGGTATTATTACCCTGTGAATCTTTGGTATGGATGTGCACACAAGTGCGTGCGTGCGTTTTCTTTGTGTATGTAAATGTAAGGGGTCTTTTACATACTAGACATGTTAAATGAGAAAAATGAACTACTCTTTCAGGATCTCAGTTTACTTATTTGGAAAGTGGGACTAATAATACCTTTCTTGCTTAATTTGAGATATTATAGAGTACTTTGTAAGCTACAGAGTACTATTCGTGTCACACGTGTATTTTGTTGAATTTGTGTCTTAAGAAATGTATGTTCCCAGTAACAATTACCCTGAACCGCAGGACTTTTTTGATGTTATACTTCAGTAAACCACAGAGGGTCAGTATGAGATTATAGTATATCATGCATCAGTTTTTCTGTGGCTTGAATTTCCAAAATATTAAACTCTGCAGAAAAATAAGTACTCTTAATAATCACTAACAGTTGCTGCACTTGGCGTGGCTTGAAAGAAATTTTAGTTTAGACTGTTTAAACTTCCTATCTTTTTACGTTGGATTATACAATATAGTAACATTAGGAGTTTAATTCTTCGAGGGTAAGTGTTAAGGGAGGCAGATAACAGGTACATGGGTGTAACAACTGGAGTGAACTACTCTTTCTCTTGATGTTTTAGTTCCTCATGAAGGTGTGATAATACAGCGTTATTGAGATTATAAATGATTAAAAATGTTGAATTTTAAGATTTTTAAGGAACGTTGTAATCCATTGTTTTGATGTGGAGTAGCATTGCCCATCTCAATGTGTTGCTAATAAGGTATCCTGCCTGACTCATTTTGATGAGTAGAGAAAGTAACATGTAATTAGCATATTGAGACTTTATCGATGAATGTGCCTCATTAGGGAATTTGTAATATACATATAAATGAAGCATAATGAGTTTGATCTCATATGTTAAATAACCTCCCCTAATAATTTATGTGATAATAATTTTTTGTTGTAGATACTGCAAGCCGTGTATTTTAATCTTTGAAATTTCATCCAGAATATGAACAGATAATGACATGTTTCTTTGTCTGTAATCTTAAAGGAGATTAGATATGATAAAAGTCCTCTTTTTCTTAGTTATCTCCTGATTAATAGACACAGGTGAAAAGGATATCTGGTCTTTTTTCTACTCATCATCCTGCAGTGCCTCAACTTTCCTTCAAATATTGAGCATATGCCAAGAACCATTCTAGACACCACGTGAGCAAAACATACAAATCCTTGACCTCATAAAGCTTATATTTCTGGTTAAGGGGAGACAGATAAGTCTTTAGTAAGAAAAATATTTGAGCAGAGACTAAAGGAAGTGGAGGTCAGGGGTGAGCCATGCAGAGGAGAGTGTGCGAGCAGAGGGTATAACAAGTGAGTGGCCTTGAAGCTGTGGCTTATCTAGTGTGTTTGAGGAGCAGCACAGAGAACAGTGTGACCACAGTGAGTGAGTGAAGGAGAGAATAATGGATGATGTCAGAGAGGTAATGGGGCCAGATCATGAGGGTCTTGCAGACCATTTTAAGGGCTTGAACATCTCTGAGTGAGATGAGAAACCACTGGAGTGTTTAAGCTGAGGAGCAATAAGATCTGACTTGGTTTTTTTTCCAGTTTTATTGACATATAATTGACATATGTTACTGTATAAATTTAAGGTGTACAGCATAATAGTTTGACTTACCTATATTGTAAAATGATTACTGCAATAAGTTTAGTTAGCATCCATCATCCCATAGATATAATAAAAAGAGGAGCTGACTCATTTTTAACAGGACCAATCTGGCTGCTGTACTTGAGAGTAGATTAAAGTGGCAGGGAAGGACAAAATTGGGGAGATCAGTCAAGAGGCTATTGTAATAATCCTGAGATAATAAAGATTGTGGGTTGGACAGGTTTTCAAGGGAACTTCAGAAATTCTCTTCGTCACATGTAAGATGCCTATTATATATTGAAATAGACATGCCAAGGAGATAGTTGGATATCCAGTTTAAAGTTCAGGGAAGAGGTCAAGACTGGAGATTAAAAAATTGAGAATCTTCATTGTACAGATCTCTGTAAGTAAAGAACACCAACGGAGTGATTGTAGGTAGAAAAGAAAAGAGGTTCAAAAATTGATCCCTTGGAGTACTCCAGCATTTAGAGGTTGAGGAGAGGTGAACAGGGACCATCCAGAGGCAGCTGGGAAGAAGCTACCAGAAACAAAGGAGGAAATTCAGGGTTGTGGGGTATCCAGTGGCCAAGTGAAGAATGCATTTCAGTGAGAAGATGGGTCAGTAAAATACAGACTAAGAAAGACCATGGGATTTAGCAATGTAGAGACCATTGAAGAGTTTTGGTGGAATGGGGAGGATGAGCTTAATGGGGTTAGGAGAGAATGAGGAGTGGAATTGGAGACAGTTAGGAGAGACAACTCCTTTTTCTAAAATATTTGATGATTAGGAAGTTGCAGGCGTCATCACACTTCATCCTTAAAAAAATACTCTGACATGTAACTTCCAAACACAAAGACATTCTACATAAGCATGACGCTATTATCACACTAAGGGAATTTAATATCGTTAAAATAGTAGTCAAATTTCTCACTCATTCCAGTAATGTTCTTTACAGTGTTTTTTCCTGATCCAGGATCAGTCAGTTTTAAAGTGTCTACAATAGTTGACTTATAGAATACCCACAATCTGGATTTGTCTGATTGTTTCCTCACAATTCAGCTGAAAAATTTTTGGCAAGAATTTTCCATGAATGATGTTGTATACTTCCCATTGCTTCACATCAGGAGGCACATAATGTCAGTTTCTCCCATTTTTTGTGCTGTTATAACTTTGCTCACTCACTTAAGGTGGTGTCCTACTGATTTTTCCATCATAAAGCTCTATTTTTTCTTTTGTAACTGATAGGTAATTTGTGCAGTGTGTGAATATCCTGTTCCCCAGCATTTTACTTGGTGATGTTATAGATTTTTATAGATCCTTGCTTGAATCAGTTATTATATTGTTGGCTGCAAAATATTGATTTTCTGTTTCTGTCATTTCTTCTACATTTATTAGTTAGCATTCTAACTTATGCTAGTAGAACTCCCTCTAGAAACTGGAAGGGAAAGTGAGATCAAGAGAGCATTTTTCTTTAATATGAGAGGAAATAACAGCATGCTATATTACTTCTGGGAGTGATCCACAGACAGGAAAAAATGATGCAGAGAACTACATTCTAAAGTAGGCAAAAGCAGTTGGAATGTTTTTGCTCAAGTGGAGGAATTGGCCTTTGGTAGATGTACATGGACATTTCACCCATTGTAACAGGAGAGAAGGGAAGGAATATGGTCACAGAGGGTAATGAGTAGAAATGGTGGTGGGAACTTGTGGTACTCTTCTATTTGCTTATATTTTCCTAGTGAAATGGGAAGTAAAGTCATCAGCTGAGAGTAGGGATGAGGGGGGGAGGGGGTGATTGTAATGATGGACCATAATATCTATGTTGGGTTAGGAGGGAAATGAGGGTATATTGGGGGTGACGGATGGGGGAAAGATGAGAGGATTAATGGACTGTAGGTCCCTGTGAGACAAAAGAATTGTTAGCCTTGGGGTACTAGAGAGAATAAAATGGAAGGATTGGGGCTAGTGGTTGAGGAGTAGGATACTTGAAATTAAGATTATGGTGGGTTTGCAGTTTTGATAATGACAGTTCTAGTTATGGGGGGAGTTTCTGAGATTATAGGGAGTATGGAATAATAGTCAGTGAACTGTGAGGCACAGGGTGTTGGAACGGTCATCCGTGTGGATATTGGAATCACCAAGAATTGTGACAGGGCTAGAATTGGAGAGAGTGGCAGTGAGCCAAAGCTTAGCTCTTCAAGAAGTGAGGGGTGTGACTACAGTCATTAGATCTCTGCAGTAACGGGGGAGTAGGCGGTGTAGTCTGATAACATGTTACTAAAAGTTGGGGACTTTAGGAGGAAGACCAGCCAGTGGACTGGAGTTGGCAGTGAGTAGCAAGATGAACAGAGTGTGAGAGAGAAAAAGTCACCACCTAGAAGAGCTGCAGGAGAAACAGTGTCCTCAGAGAAGAACCACGTTTCAGTGAGACTCAAATTAGCAAGGGAATGAATAAAGAGGATTTTGTTAATAACTATTAATGACTGATTATGATGGACTAAGGTGTAGAAATGTTCTTTTGGGGGAAGGGTGGGAATGGGAATATTCAGCATATTTTTAGGAGAAGGGATGATTTGGAAGTTGTGGACTTCTTGTGATGACAGAATTAAATAGAGATAAAGGATATAATGAGATGAATACTGACCTCTTAAAGCTGTACTAGTGGTGAGACTGTCAGTGTCTGGGCAGATCTTGTCGGGAACGCCCAGAGCTGTGGGATTCTTAGTCTTTTGAAGGAGACATGGAAGGCAGAGAAGAAGGAAGGACTCCTTGCTGTCTCATCCCGCGAGAGGAGTCCTTGACGCCCACGCATGGAGGTGAGAGGTGGGGTCGCAGCTCCTCCTCCCTCTACTTACTCTTTCCTCCACGCTTCACAACTGTGGTTCTGTTTGATTCTGGTATCTGTTCTTTATCCTTTGTACTTCCTTTTTCCCCATCTTTATTCCATCTCCGTTTCTCTATTCAGTGACCCAATGGGAAGCTTAAACACAGAGACATTAATGACCTGTATCTGTGGCTATTGTGTTATTCATTCTTTATTTAGAAATAAAATGTTTTGAATCAGTTGGGCATTCATTTTGCTAGGCAGCCCGGTTTCAAACATTTTAATTTTCAGACATCTTAAAACCTGTTCACTATTTACTTTGGACTATATCTCTTATTTCCATTTATTGCCAGTGTATCCATTATTTGAAATATAGTCGCAAAACTGTTTTTTTGGTCAGAACTTTTAAAATAACCAGATGTTTAAAATTTTGAGTTCAGTGTAGAGGGGAGCATTAAATGGAAAACTAAAATAAGCTAAAAAGAATTTGCAGTTTGCTTCATGTTTTGGTGATGGGGAGGAAACCAGTTTGCAGTGCACTATCATAACTTGTACACAGCTAGTACATAGCTTGAATTTTAAAACTTAGGTGTCCATTCCTTCCTTAAATCATCCAGTTAACAGGTTGACTATAAGGGCCTTGTATGGTAATAAGCTGAAACTTTTACTGTGCCCCCGCCCCAAAAAAAGAAAAATTAAATCATTTGTGGAATATGTAATAAAAATGAGAAGCAAGTAGGGTTATCTAAAAACAGTGGTAGCACATTTTCTCCATAGAGTTGCCAGTAAATTTCTCAGAATTTCCTGGATTATTTTAACAATAATTTTCTGTTAGTATTAAGATTTAATTTTATTTTAAGTTTTCCAAGAAGCTTTTAAAAAAAAGATCTAAAGCAAAACTGAAGATATTTTTATAATAGTAGTAGTTTCAGAAAGTGCTAAAAATTCCCATACCTTTTGAAGTTTTAGGTTAATTGGTCTGCTGTTTTAGGATCCCAATTAAATATGTAAATCAATAAGTGCTTCTGGTTGCCAGCATCTAGGCTGATTCTCTTAATGTGGGCCTTTCCCTCTCTGCCGGTGTGTCATGTCAGTTGTACTGTTTGCATCTGTAGCTACTATTTCCAGACAGTAGTACTTTTTTTGACTTTGCCTTAGATTTACAATCTGCCCAGAGTCGGTTCAAGAACAGAGAGCGTGTTTCATGTATTGTTTTCCCACAGCCCACAGCTATGGTGATTTGTTTGAAGTTGTGAATTCTTTGGTCTTTAAAGCAGAGCTTTTGCCTATTCTATTTGAGGTTGTCCCACGTCATCATTCTATATACTGACTGCCTGGCTAGCACACTGTCATTTTTCACACACATGTTCCATGTGTTATTTTGACAGAATTCACTCAGACTACTTTCAGCAGTTTCATTATTGCTGTTCTTTTTTTTCTAAGATTGAAAAGTCATATAACCTTATACTACTTTAACACATTTGGTTTTTTTCCCAATTTTTTTGTGATAAAATATACATAACATAAACTTTACCATCTTAACTATGTTCAAGTGTGTAGTTCAGTGGTATTAAGAACATTCATACTATTGTGCAACCATCACGACCATCCATCTCCATATGCATTTTCATCTTTATAAAACTGAATCTCTATATCCATTAAACAACTCTTCATTGCCCCTCCCCCAGCCCCTGGCAACCACCATTCTACTTTCTGTCTCTCTGATTTTGGCTACTCTAAGTATCTCATATAAATGGAATCATACAGTATTGTCTTTTTGTCACTGACTTATTTCAGTTAGCAGAATGTCCTCAAGGTTCATCCGTGTTGTAGCATCCTTCTTAAGGCTGAGTAATATTCCATGGTATGTATGTGTTGTATATATATGTATATATGCCACATTTTGCTTATCCAGTTCATCCATTGATGGACACTTGGGTTGCTTCCATGTTTTAGCTATTACACATTCATTTTTATCCATTATCTTCTACAGGCACATGTAGTTGATTATACTCCCATTTTGCATTCTCCTTTTTTGTTTCATTTCTCATACTTATTTTTACATGTTTCTAAATAATCTTTTAATCATAATGCCTGCATCACATTCCATTGTGTATCTAATTTATGTTTTAGGCTCTTTCTAATGTTTCGCTATTATGGAGGACATAATAACCTTATATTGAATTTTCTTAGGGATAAATTCCTACGAGTAGAACATCTTCATGCCTCTTATCATTTATCTTGAAACAGTTCTGTCAATTCATGGTGCTAACTAAGGAGCTTCTTATTTTTTAATTTATGAAGGCTCCTCAGAAATGCTGATAAAATACACAAAATCAAATCTAGTTTCTACAGTTGGCTCAAGGTTTGAAGCCACATAAAGGAAAAGGCATAAGTACTTTCTATAGATCTTTGGTTTGATATAAAACTTAATCCCACTTTGGGACCATATGCCATGTTCCTGCGCTCTGAAAGATTTGCCAGCCTTTCTCAGTGCCCTTTTGGTTAGACCATTGTAGACAACTGCTCACTGACTATAATGCAATGATAATTTAAAACTTTGAGGTCCAAGGTAAAGCTGGTAAAAATATTGTAGCTTGGACTGGTAGCTAAGCAGGTTGAATCTGCAGGTATCTTGTGGAAGGGGCTCTGTATTATTTTCAGTACACAGTGACACTGTTTGCCTGATGTAATCTACTAGGGGAAGAGAGCGTACAAGTACTTTCCTCCCTCTCATGATAGTTTTCATTGAGGGTGGGGATAGTTCTCATCAAATGAGCTATCAAGAGATAGCCTTAGCTCAATCTACTCATTCAGTGACATGGAAAACTTTTATCTGTAAAATTATTTGGCATAAACTTGAAAATCTGATCCTATGTATGTCAAAAGATGAGTGCCAATAATTTGACTTGGGCGGGTTCCCTTGGTGTTTGGAATGATACGCCTCAGTGGTAAATTGAAGCATGCATTTCGAAGGCATATGCTTCTCTAAGAATTGGCTTGCGTAAATTAGGGATATCTGTCTGCCTTGGACTTCACCAAGCTTTTCCTAAGCTTTGTCACCTTAGATTGTCATAAAGTGTATTTCATTTTAGGTTTCCGTTGCTGCTTCTTTCTGTGGAAGCATAGAGAGATTTAAAAATATTTTTAAAGTAATTTATTTGGATTCATAATTTCGAGCCAGAAGCAGACTTCTCAGGGTGTGGGAACAGTTTGGTCTACGACCAGGATCACATGTGTGACAATGTCTAAGAAGCATGTCTTCTGATTAATAAGCTGCTCTGAAGGTTTTTAAAAAAAAAAAAAAAGCCAACGGAAAGCTTTGCGTATTTGCTGTTGAACACTGCAGGCTTCTAGGCATACGTGTTGTTAGTTGGTATTCCAAGATTCTGATATCTTTGGACCCAAAGAATGCTTGACCCATCATAGATTACTTTAGTAGATTTCTGTCAACAGAGAATCCCTAAGAATAGAAACAGTGCTAGCTTATAAAACAAGCCATGGATATATTGAAGTCCTAATTTTCAGTGTTACTTTCATTCTCTGTTAATTCTCATTCTGTAACTTTTTCAATGTTGCAGTGGAGGACACTGCCAATGAAATAAACTCTGAGTTAATTACAAATACTAGAAAAGGAGTAAACCTTAAATGGTACTCTACTTCAGAGATCCCCAACCAGCACACCACCTGTGGATTACAGATTTGCCCAGGTATTGATCCCTTTAGCCTTTAGATCAACCAGAGCCCCCAGTTTCGTTTCCTTCTCTGGTAGCCTCCTCCATTTACTCCAGTGTGCTGTGCAAGCATTATTTTTTATATGTCATAATAGGAAAGAGGTTGGGAAGACACTGCTTTCCTAATAGTTATTTGGGAAGTCTTTTTAGCCGTAGTCAGAATTACAGTTTACTTATATAAACTCAGCCCAGTATATGTGGAAGAAAATACTTAGATTGCAGCAAGAAAAATCTAGCTTAAAAGGTCGTTAAATATTGAAATGCTAGGGAGGTTGAAGTGCTTTTCATTTCATTTTTATTGAAGAAAGATTTTTTTGTTTAATTAATTTAGAAATGACATTTCGGTTGTACTGCAGCCTCAAAATGCCCTTATGTTAATAGCTTCTGTAGTTAGAACCTCTCCCAGGGAGGAAAACAATTAGACACCCCTAAGTTTCAAGCCATCAATTTACAGGTGGATTTTCCAAAAACAGTGTATAGATCGGGACCTTCTTATAATGAAGTTTGGGATAGCATTAGTAGTTTACTGCGATCATGGAAAGAGCGTAGAGGGCTTGTGTCAGAAGGTCTGAGTTTAGGTACCTACTGTTTTGATGGGGATTAAATGACAAAAGGCAGTGAAACCTAGTTTAGCACACAGTTGTCAAAGACTGAACATTTACTACCCTTTTTTTTTTTAAACAACTTTACTGTGGGAAAGTAGAGCATAGATACAAAAGGTAAACACTATGTATACAGTTTAAAGGAAAAGAATAAAATGAACAGCTGTGTACCCAGCTTAAGAAAGAACATTACCAACGTATGTGGTCGCCTGTGAGACTCCTCTGTTACACCCTATCAGAAGAAACTATGAAACTGCATTCCATATTAATCATCCCCCTTTTCTATACAATAGTTTTACCACCTATGCATGTATCCCTAAACAGCCTATATTTAGTTTTGTTAATTTTGAAGTTTATAAAAGCGTCCTCTGTGTATTCTTCTGTCAGTTGCTTTTTGCTGTTAACGTTCTATTTTTGAGAGTTATTCATAATCCATATGTGAAGACATGGTCCGTTAATTTTCACTGTTACATAGAATTCCATTATAGATATATCATAATATATCTGTTCTGTTGCCGGTTATTGTGGTATTTTGCTATTATAAACAATGTCTTTGTGAATATTCTTGGACTTGTCACCTTAGGTATATATTGAATTTCTTGGATATGTGTAGAATTTCTTGGTTGTACAGCATGCTCACAATTACCTTAACTAGGTCATGCCAAATTGTTTTCCCAGGTGCTTGTACCATTTTACTCTAACCAGTAGTGTGAGTTCCCATAGCTCTTTATCCTCACCATTAATTTATATTGTCAGGTGATTTTTTGCCAGTTGAGTATGTAAGTAATGGTATCTCATTATGGTTTCAATTTGTGTATTACTTTCAAATATTTGTTGAGTTCCTGCTCTGTGTGCCAGACTCTTCTCTGATAGCACTGAACAAAACAGACAAAGATCCAGGCCTTTGTGGGGTCCTACATTTTAGTGTCTGTGCACTGGGGGAGAGGGGATGAAGGGAATTGGTAAACAAATAAATAGGTAAAATAATCAGATGATGATTAAGGGCTATAGAAACAAAAGGATAAAACCTGGATGGGGAACGGAAGTTCATGGGTGGGAGTGGGTAGCCATTTAAAAAGGGCAGTAAGGGAAGGCTTCATTGAGAAAATGACGTTTGTACAAAGAGCTAATGGGAAAGACATTGCACCCTGTGTGTTATCCTGGGAAAGAACATTTCAGGCAGAGGAAGCAATAAATGCAAAAGCCCTGAGGGGAAAGCATATCTGATTTGTTCAGGAATAATGAGGCAGAATGAGCCAGGGAGTGGACAGTAATAGAAAGTGAGGGCAGAGAGGTGGCCAAGTCACAAAGGGTTTTGTAGACCTCTGGATGGACTTTATTAACTTTTACTTGAAATGCAATGGGAAATGGAAGTGACATGACCTAACTTAATGTTTTTAAAGAACTGCTCAGGCATTTGCCTAATTACTAATGAAAAGAATATTTTTTTTCCTGCTTTCTTATCTGTGAAATACCTATTCATGTCTTTTGACCATTTTTTATGTAGTGTTCCTTGTCTGTGTTTTAGTGATTCATAGGAGTTCTTCCTCTACTTGGAGTTCTTCCTATATTTTGGGCTTGTCTTTTATCAACTGTATATTTTGCACATAGCTTTTCCTAGTTTGTGATTTTCCTTTTTACTCTCTTCAGAGTGTCTTTTGAAGAACAAAAATGGTATAGTCAAGTTTATTAAACTTGTCCTTTTATTCTTATGTACCTCTAGTTCATATAAGTATATTCATTATAATCTCTGGATTAAGATACTCTTTCATCATTGGTCCAGCGTGACCTTCTTTTATTTATTTTTAGTAAAAAGTGAACCCACTATAAAAGCTAGAATTGTGTAACAACTTAAATTTATCCATCTGATCTCTCCTGCTTCCCCATACCTAAGAATAACCATCATCCAGATTTCAGTATTCACTCCTTTGCTTTCCGTTGTGTATATTTTCATCTAATTTATAAGTATTTCTGAAACGTCTGGGTGCATAAAAAGGAATGAAGTACTGATATATGCTATAAAGTGGATGAACCTTGAAAGTATTATGCTAAGTGAAAGAAGCCAGTCACAAAATGCCACATATTTTGTATGAAATATGCAGAACAGACAATAGAGACAAGAAATAGATTAGTGGTGGGAGGGTGGGGGGGGGGTGTCAGAGTGTCCTGCAGGGGAGAGAGATAGGGTTTCTTTTTGAGAAGAAGAAAATGTTCTAAAATTGACTGTGGTGATGGTTGCATGTATCTGTGAATGTACTAAAAAACATTGAATTTTATTCTTTAAATGGGTGAATTGTATGGTATATGAACTATATCTCATTAAAGCTCTTAACTTTGTTAACATTGATGGGAGATGGGTTTGTATCATTTGGGACTGATTTTTGACTTTTAAGTCCTTGATTCATCAGGAGTTGATTTTTTTTTTTTTTGGTATGATATAAGGTAGGAATCCAATTTCAACTTCTTCTACATGGCAGATCTTTTTTATCCTCTTCCATTTATTGAATAATCTCTCCTTTCCCCCAGTAATCAGACATGTCACCTCTGTCAGGTACCAATATTTCAAAACTGTGTGGATCTATTGGTTGGCTCTCTGTTTTATTGGTCAGTTAGTCACTCTGCCTAACCCTGGACCAGTAACACACTTCCTAGAACTGGATAAAGAGCACTAATGACCCATACACCCACCCCCTCCCTAGGCCAGTTGGTGTGAGCACTCTGTGAAGAAACCAAACGCTGCTGCAACCACCACCAGCAGCACCAACAAACACTTGAAGCTGCCGCCTTGTGCAGTATCTTCAGGGGAGAGCCAGGCTTCAGTTAGAGCAAGAAGATGAAGAAAATGTTCAGAGATACAATAATTGAGATACAGTAATTTTTATTGATGATGTACTGTGAATTCCAGGGAATTTAGTGGTAGAGAATTGAAGGGGGAGGGAGATAGTGACAGAGAGAGTGGATGTATAGTTAACTTCTGAGGATTAGAACACGGGAGATTAGGGGGAACCTGATGAATAGGGACTTTTGGTGATGACTAAGATGAATAAGGGATAAAAGGCACAGAGAGATTATTCCTGCTGGGTTCAAGATTTTGGTGGTGAGGCTGAATGTTGAGGATTAGGGAGGGAAGGGTATCTGCTTTTGCCATGGATGCGCCGAGCTGGTCACCTCTTAATCCTTTTCTGGGGAGGGGCAAATTTACTGTGAACTCAGGGCTTCCCCTTGACCCCTACTGATGTGAGTTTACAGGTAAGGAAGCCTGTGTAACTAAAAAGTACACTGTCTTAATTCCAGGGCCCAGGGGCCCACTTCTGAACCCTGTCAGGAAAGGGTTGGCCTTATTCCACAGTGCTCTCTTTTATCCCTGGCTTTTAAAATACTTCAGTGTTCTAGAGTTTCACTATGATATATGTAGGTAATTTTTTGCTTGGTAGCTTCATTTTTGCTTAGAATTAATTGGATACCCAGAATCCTGAAGATTAGTAACTTTCCATTCATTTTAAAATTCTGAGAACTTCTCAGCCATTTTCTCTTAAAATATTACCTTTTCCTCATCTTCTCTATTTTCTCCTTCTGGGAATCCCATTTGATATATGTGGTACCTTCTCATTCTGTATCTAACTCATAGTTTCCATACCTTTGAATCTGTGCAGCATGCTGGGTAATTTCTCCAGTTCTGTGTTTCAGTTCATTAATCTTTTCTTTACCTCTGCGTGTAACTTGGTTGACTTTATAATTTCAGTTATGTTTTTCATTTCTGGAACTTTTTTTTCTTCCCCAAATCTGTCTCATACCTTTGATAATCTTATCTTTTAATTTCTTTTGTTTTTTTAAATGTGCTGATTTTATATTCTGTATCTGATAATTCCAAAATCTATAGTCTTTATAGGTCTGACTTATTTTGTTTCAGCTTACTCTGGTTCATATTGAATTTTGATTGTGATCTAATTGTTCTTGGATCTTTCTTTACCTATGGGAATTCTCAGAGGCCTGAGTCAAAAAGATACTTCTTTTAGAGAGTACTTGCCAGGTACCTAAGGGCACTTCCAATCCTGGACCTATTGAAACCAAATTTTTGGATTAGGGTGTTTGGGGCCACACAAATAGTGTGAATTCTAGCCACAAACCCATGGATTTGTGGGCTTGTGGTCATAAATTCTCTGGGGGGAAAATGTGTTTTTACTTCCCTTGTTCTGCCCATGGCCAAAGCCCAAACAGGCATGTATCCCTTCTAAATTGTTGGAGGAGGAGCAGCATCTACTAAAGGATCCTGGCTTCATGGTGGTGGTCTCTGGGACCTGCCATCATGATCGGGCTCCAGACTTTGCCTCCTGCCTCCTGCCTCCTTGGCTAACAGCCCATTAAAACCCAAGATCCACGCTAGACCAGAGCAGATTAGTGCATGTCCCCAACGAAAACTCCCTACTTCTGAACTAGTGTAACATTTCTGTTTGAGCTTTCTTATTTTGACTAATTCCAAAAAATTGCCTTCGGTTCCTTACGTCTTACCCATTCATTAAAGTTTTCATTTATTTTCTGCCTTGTCTATAAACATTATGTATAAAAAATAACAATAGAACAAGTAGTTCTTCAGTCTTCTTTGCCACAAATTAAAGAGCAGAATAGTTTCATCAGACTTGGCCAGAATTTTACTTTAGTATTAAGGACAGCTTGCTATTACGTACATTGTGATCACAAACTACTTGAAAGGCAAAGAAAACATACAAATAAAGTACAGACAAATACAGGAAACAATAGCTCCCTAATGAAGCCCAAATGTCTTGTATTTGAAGTCCGCTTTTTAAGAACATTTGATTCTAAGAAGCAGGACAGCTTGATTCACAGTAAGATGAATATACTTACAAATGGAAGACATCATTCTACAGGAGAGTCAAAGGAGATTCAGAAGAGGTTAGAGAATGATAAGCTCAAATTCAAGGCAAATACAAAACAGTTGCTACCCACTGAAACAGCTTTTAGACAAAGAACAACAGCAAAAAGCATTAACATTTCTTCATTTAGTACATACTTTGGGAGTGTCTTCTATGAATACCTCATTGACTGTTTTAGGAGAAAGAGAATTAAATGCTATATGAGAAGCCATTCCCAGTCTAAGTAGCTTACCTATACTACCCTTTTATCCTTATTATCTGTATTATAGCTGTCTGTGTTGTTTCCATATAGTAGATATAACAGTATTCTAACAATATTAAGTGCATACAAGGAGCATTTGTTGGCTCTGAATTTTGCTATTTACTATTATTCCCAAGGCTAGTTGTTATTTTACTTCTTAATTTCATGAATTGTTGCTCCCTGTCGGTAAGGTTGGGAACAAATTTGACTCATGTATCCTTTCAATTGCACTTCCATTCATTCAGCAGACATTTATTCAGCATGTGCTGTGTACTTGGCCCTCCACTAGCCATAGCGTTACCTTTGTGGGGGGAAAAAAAGCAAGCCGTGACCTCTACTGTCATGGAGTTTGCAACCTAGTAAGGGTGATAACCATTAATAATAGTTTAAAAAAAATCACACAAATATAAAATTGCAACTGTGATAAATAGTGCAGAATAAAAGAATATGGTACTGTAAGAGTTTAGGAGAGAGGGATTTACAGAAGTTCGAATTATGAACCAAAGTCTAAATGTTCTAAACCAATGTTCTAAACAAATCTTGAACCAAGGTCGAAACACTTCAAATCTTCATCTTTCTCATTACAAAGATTGATAGTTTTGCTATCTGATATGCTTTAAGGATAAGTAAATGTCTCCTCCCCACACCATTGGAGAAAACTGACCAGTTTGAAAGGGTGCCTTTGATGTCAGTGTTCCCAGGGCATGGTTACACCCAGAGTGAATTCCAAGTTGGGAGTTCAGTTGGCGATGGTAGTTAGTTACATTTTAAAGGGTACTTTTGGGATTGAGTGTTAACATGGTCTCATTTAAACATACAACATACATAAATAAAGACTGAGCCGTAAGTGTTCGTAAGTATTCTCAATGGATCCTGAGTTCTCACATACATAAAAAAGTGCCAGTTTCAGCCTATATCAGAAATCTTAAAACATGTATTTTGTTTTTATAAACAAAACCAGCCATAGTACCTAGTTGAGTTATTTTAAGTTATTCGTGTCCTGCCCCTTGAAGACTTTTCAGAATTTCAAATCAGCAAGTTCAGAAGAAATGTATATTCTTATTTTAGTGGATTTTGAAAGGATATTTAAAAGAATTTTTGTGTGTATGCAGACTGCCAAAATAAGTCTGAATGAATTGCGCTTAAATTATTACTGTTATAATTGAGTCATCTGTGTTCATGGTTGGTTTTAAAAGAGTTTTTCACTCCTTATTTGTAGGGTTATTGATGTTATTTTTAACTAATTTGGCAGTCCTTGACTATATGCTTAAATTTTTAAAAAACAAATGTGCAAAACTAGACATTTATAATGAAGTTGTTTTTCAGTCACGTAGTGGCTGCTCTCAAATGAAGCTAAAAGTGTCTGAAGAATGTTCTTGTGCATATGCCAGGAAGCTTCTGGAATGGGCATATTTTTAAGAATTTAGAACATAAACAGCTGTGATCCGTGGCAGGAGATTTAAATGACCTCATGATGACAGCAAGAACAAAGCATTTTTAAGTTATCGTGGTGGTGTGTTAATTCATTGCAATGTGTTTGTCATTCTACTATTTTGGTGTATTAAGTGAGAGCCAGGCAAAAAATTACAGACTGTATTTAACTGAAGATACTATTTCTTTATTGTTGTAAACAAACTAAATACCAGAAAAATACTTCCCAAGAATGATATTTCATGAATTATTTACAGCTATAGGTCCTAAAAAAAAAAAACAAAAAAATGCATGAACCACTTTGGGATAAAGGACATTTATTTAGATCCTAAAGTTTTGATTAATTTTCTGTTGGAGAGACTACGTTCCAAACATGAAAGATCAAACGGTTGGCTTGAAATAAGAATTCCTCCTTCAAGACAGATCAATTAAGTGCTTATTAAGTACTTACTATGTATCTGGCACTATGCTAAATATTATGCAATACAAAAGAAGGTGACTTCAGCTGCCTTTGTTCTAGTTGGAAGAAAAGGCATACTCAGTTGAAACTTCTAAACAAAAAAAGACATTATTATAATCAAGTACCAAACAAAAATAATACGTAATTTATGTGATACAAATAATGAAATAGCCCTTCTCTTCAGAAATGACCTCTAATGCTTAAAGAACAAGAAAGGGAGAATTGTTTCCAGTCACCTGTCCGGAAACAGATCTATATCACCTTTTGGTTCCCTCAGAAACAACCTATGGTATCTTGAACTAATGGTGACTGAGGTTTGACTCAGTATCTTTTTCCTACTGTAACTGAGCATGACCCTATGGGGCCTTCCCAAGACAGACCCCTCCCCCATGTCCTCTGCTTTAGCTCCTCTCTGAAGTACCCAGATAACAGTATATAATGCACATTTCCTGAGTTGTTTTACAGATGCTAAAACCCCCACCAAAAGGAAGAAATTAACTATTTGATAACCATGAGCACATAGTCCCCAGACCTACTGGTGCCTAAGAATTGATAATGTTAATCCCTGTGACAGTACCCTGTTACCTCACCATCAACCAATCAGAGAATTGTACACGAGCTGATCACATACCCTGGGATGCCTCTCGCTCACCTTGCCTTTAAAAATGATTTGCTGAAACCCATTGGGGAGTTCGGGCTTTTTGAGCATTAGCTGCCCTGGACTCCTTGTTTGGCACCTGCAATAAACGCTGCACCTTCCTTCACAAAAAAATGAAGGAAGGGAAGGGGAGGGGAGGAAAAAGGGAAGGAAAGAAATGACTTCTAATCATTGTCTAGGACAGTGGTTCTCAACTAGGGGTGATTTTGCTCCTTAGAGGACATTTGGCAATTCTGGAGAGATTTTTTTATTTTCATAACTGGGGGCTACTGGCAGCTAGTGTGGATAGGCCAGATATATTGCTTAACATCCTATAATGCACAGTCCTTCACAACAAAGAATTATCTGGTCCAAAATGACAGTTGTACTGAAATGAGAAACCCTGGTGTAGAACCTACAAATGTCAATGATAAGTTTTGAAATAGTGGGAGATGGACTCCCGTCTTCCCCTAGACCTCTGTTGCCCTGGTAATGCTGTTTGCCTGAGGCCATTTGGATCCTTACATAGAAATGAGTATTGAGGATCTATAAACTTTTGAACATTGTATGCAAATTTTTCCAGTACAGTGTTTGAGAGAGAGATTCCATAGTTTTTTTTTTAACATTTTATTATTATTATTTTTAAAAATATTTATTTATTTGGCTGCACCGGGTCTTAGTTGTGGCATGCAAGATCTAGTTCCCTGACCAGGGATCAAACCCTGGCCCCCTGCATTGGGAGCGTGGAGTCTTAACCACTGGACCACCAGGGAAGTCCCAGAGATTCCATAGTTTTTATCAAATTCTAAAGGTATCCATGTTCCCCAAAAATGTCAAGACCCAGTCACATGTGGAGTAGTTCATAGAGATTGAGACACATTAAACCAATGTTCTAGTTACCTAAAAGAAACAGTAACACCTTTCTTAGCATCATGCTGAGATAGAAGTAGAGTTTAAGTTTCAAGGATTAAAATTAACCAGAGAATACATTTTGGCAGGGGGAAAAACACTCTAAATATATTACTTAATTTAGTATTTTGGAGTAATAAAATCTTTCTTAATGTATGAGGAAATTAGAATACCTTAAGGATTATTATTTAAACATCATATTTAATAACACAATACTGTGCATTTAGAATTTGAGACTGGACTGAGTGCTGGCCCACAGGCATAATATATAAATTGTTTTATTTTGCTGTTCGAACTCAACTTGTTTTGTCAGGATTTGCTCCTTTCTCCCAAATGAGAATCCAAGTTTACATTTCCTAAGGTGCTATGTATCTGTTGATTCAGTCAGAGATCTGGACATGTTTTATACAGTTCACATTTCTCCTGAAAACTGTTTAGTAAAGTGATTGTGTTTTTCTTATAAGAAACGTTTTTGAATTGAGAGTTGTATTTCTGATTTGGCATCCCGTAAATCAGAGAGTATCCCATAAATCAGGCATACCAGCAGTATGTCATGAAAACAAATCTACATAACCTTGAGTATGCATATACCTTAATACTTTTCTAACTTACAGAAATTTAGAGATTAAGTCTTGGCTTAAGAGCCAAAGAGGGTCCTTAGAGATCATCTGTTCCAGCTGTTTCATGCTATTCTTTGGGGCTCAGGACCCAAAGCACCACTTTTAGTTGTTCTGTGTATTTGGACTTCTACCAAATATTTTCTTTTAGGAGAAAAAAGGTGTATGCGGGAGGAGGGAGTTGCATGCTTCTGATCCAGACCAACCTCATTTTGCAGATAAGGAACCTGAGGCCCAAAGCTTTAGATTTTATTCGTGGGCTATAAGTTTCTTTATTTTAGATCAAACCAGCATTTCAGATGTATCTGGTAATAGTATAGAGGACAGTTAGGAGTTAAAATTGTAGCTGTATAGCTTCCTAGTTGTGTGTTCTTAGGCAAGTTGCTGAACGTTCTCAGTCTCAGTATACTCATCAGGGGAAAGGGGAATTATTATATCCTTAGGATGGTTTTCACGTTCTTAGAATTTAGAATGTATCTGGAAAGATGATCTGGATTGACCTTGTCTCTAGATTCATTCCATTAATTTTTTAATGGATTTTGTGTCCTCTAAATGTTAAAACTCCCTCTCCCCAAACCCAACCATGACCTCCCCAAAACCCTACAAAGTAAAACAAACATCTGTATTATCAAAGGGGATAACACAGTGGTCACATTTCCTTTACTTTGACAGTAATGAGGTCTTCATGAACTGATAGATCAGCCTTGGGGCCTTTTCTTTCTTCTCACCCCACTCTAGTTATTTCATAAGCCACCTAGACACATGAATCAGGAACTGCAGAATATAATGAACAAGGACCTTGAGAGATAACTACAAGAGCGAATAACATCATTGAAAGAACTTAAACATACAAGGTGGAATCTGAACTTGATACTCCTTTTGATCTTAAAGATGTGGATTCACAGAGTGAGTTCTTGAGGAGAAATTACAGGAATTCTTTCTTCCTGGGGTATTTCAACAGGGATTGCCTTTCTAATCAATTTTTGTTAGTCACTTGTAGTTTCCAGGGAATACAGTCTTTTACTTGGGCAAAGAAGCAAGTAGAAATAATTATGTTAAAGACCACTTACCTTTTGTTACCCAAGATTAATTAGTAGTCATATCCTGAGAAGATTTTGTTCCAGAATTTTTCTTAGTGTCTCAAACAATTCAGTTAAGTACAGAGAAATGAATTTTGAGCTTAAATAAAGGAGTTTTCTTTAGTGGCTTGACCATATATTTATTTGCTGAGTTGGTTTGTTTATTTCGGTTTGGTTAGGTTTATTGTCATTTGTTATTGGGAAATAGCTTTGATATAGATTGATACTACATTACTCTGTGACATTGTAGTGTTGCATTTTATCTTGTTACTCTAGTAAATACATGTAAATTACCTTTTTTGGTAAATTACATTTTTAAGTGAATGAAGCCATAACATTTTTTTTTAACTTTTTATTTATTATTTATTTATTATTTTTTTTAATTTTTGGCTGTGTTGGGTCTTCGTTTCTGTGCGAGGGCTTTCTCTAGTTGCGGCAAGTGGGGGCCACTCTTCATCGCGGTGCGCGGGCCTCTCACTATCGCGGCCTCTCTTGTTGCGGAGCAGAGGCTCCAGACGCGCAGGCTCAGTAGTTGTGGCTCACAGGCCCAGTTGCTCTGCGGCATGTGGGATCTTCCCAGAGCAGGGCTCGAACCCGTGTCCCCTGCATTGGCAGGCAGATTCTCAACCACTGCGCCACCAGGGAAGCCCCAAAGCCATAACATTTTAAACTAACCTATCTGTGTTTTTCCTTAGGCCTTAAAGAAAGTGCAGAAGAGATGGTCAGAAACAAATTGGAAGGAAAGGATAAACTGACCCCATGGGAACAATTTTTAGAGAAGAAGAAAGAGAAAAAAAGACTGAAAAAGAAACAAAAGGTATCAGTGATAATCATGACCGAATAATTATTGAGCAACCACTAAGTATCAGAAGGTACCAGGTGCTTGGCATCCAGTATCTCATAATGTGACCACTCACTGTGGTGGGTGAAATGTTTTCTGCAAGGCTGCATAATGATACACGAAGCCTGTATCATTTAACCTAACTGCCTTGCTCTAATATTTTACATTTATTTGCTACCTAAATAAAATGCATAGTTTAGTTGATTTCTAGATGTAAGACAATTTGATTCTATTCTGTGTTTTTTAGGAAGAGAGGTACATACAGACATTTTTACTTGAGGATGTATACATAGAGAAATTTTCAACATGAATGAAATTTTTTCTTTGTCTTTCCATTTCTCAAGCTACTTTTTTCACTTTTCAATATTATTTTATTGTATAGATCTTTTAACATCATATTGTCATTAGATCCCTTTATCAAGGATATTCTCTCTGTGCTAATATGTTGTCTGTGAAAAATCTGATTTGACTCCTATCATTCAGGGATAACATCTTTCCAGAGTTAGAGTCCTTAGTAATAGCAGAGACCACTTAGGGTTTTTGCCAATAAGAATACTCTATCTTGTCAATGAAATGCAGCATTCTAGCACTGCATTTATTGTCTTAAGATGGTATCACTAATCACAGAACTTTACGACTTTTAGGAATCTTAAATGATTAGTTTTAGTCCAACCCTGCCGTTTTGTAGTTGTAGAAAATTAAGTGATTCGTCTGAAGATACACAGCTTGTTAATGGCTAATCTGAGACCAGAATCCAGATCTCTTGCTCCAGTGCTCTTGCTACTGTATTGTGTTGTTTCTCTCTGTATGGTGTAAGCTTGTGCTTTTGGTACAAGAGCTGCAATATTGAAAGAGAGCTACAAAATTGAATGATGCAATGGAGTGATTTTTGAACTCCTGTTATACTCAGTGTTTCTGGAAATGGATAGTAAAATGAGGAAATGAGGTAAGAGCCCTGCCCCCATTGATATGCTGCCTCTCTCAGGCAGTAAAATATCTTTTAAATGGAATAATTCCACAAGTTATTAAACCATCAGTTTATTGGAAGACTTACAAATGGGTCTTTATGGGGTCAATAAAGTAGTCACTCTTTTCTGAGATCTTTAGCAGCTATTGTCTTTGATTTTCATTTGGTGCTTTGAGGTTATCTTCTGCTTTAACGCTTTCCCTTCATTGGGCTTAGACTGGACTCATTTTATCAATAATATTAAAAATACATTGGTTGAGTGCCCAGTTTGTTCTAGACTCAGCTCTATACTGGACTTGGTGATTCCAGCAGATCTCTTCCATCTCCCCAGGTTCTTCACATATAGAAGAGTTTCAAGAATTCAAGTTAAAAATACTTTTTCCCCTTTTCCTCTTCGTGACTTCAATTTGATATTGAGAAATTATTACTAAAGAAATGAATACATGTTTATATGCCATAGTTGATATACTGTAATTTAGATCTAAAAAACAGTTTTAAAAAATGTGAATAAATATGTGGTTAGCTATATAAGTATTTCATAATCTTTGTTAGAAACATCATATTACTGATGGATCGGTTGTAATAGTTTGGTGAAAAAATTCTTAGAAGCCCTTGTTCTTAAAAGGATAGTAATATCAAAATGAATATTCTTTAGAGCTTGGTGGGTCTTCTTCAGCATGTAGGATGATGTTTAGCAATGTGCATTCTAAATGTTTTTGTTCAAACGATTCATGTTTTAGATTCCTGGGGATAAACTCAATCTGGTTAGTCTGATCTCAGTTTGCATACGTTCTATGTATTTTATAGATTTGATTTTTAAAATTTAAATATACTAATTTAGTAAACTGTTCAGATTTGATTAGGGAAAATGTAACCAACAGATGTGCTTAAAAATAGCACAGAAGTTTTCATGAGTGGATTATAGATAAAACAAGGTAATTGTTGAAATTGGGTGATGAGAACAGGAAGTTCATTATCATTTTCTTTAAATAACCGCAGATGAATTGCTTTAATGGTTTAAAAGATAACCCACAATGCAGTACTTCAAGCTATTGATAATAACTGCCATTTCTCAGTTTCGTGAGAGATGAGGCAGGCCACCTCTCTTCACTGATCACCCATCTAAAAGTATTCTTCTCCTTGAATGTCTGTATTTTATTTTTGCCTCTTCTGGTACTTCCTATCTTGAATTACTATTACTATTACTATATATATATCTGTTTATGTGTCTATAACTTCTTTTAATAGATTGTAAAATTTTTGAAGACAAAAACCATGTATCTGATAACTTTCATTTCTCTCAAAAGCCCTACATAGTTCCTGCATTTATTAAGTATTCCATAAGTATTTGTTGGACAAACAAAAGAGTTACTCAGGAGTTATTTTATAAACTGATCCATTTAAAAAACTACTTTAATTTTAGATTGAACTGCTTGATTTAAAAGAAGTACGGTTTTTCTTCACGCTTATGTATTTTGGTCCTTATAATAAACTGTATGTATTTTTATATTCAACTTTAAGGCTCTTGCTGAAGAGGCCAGTGAAGATGAAGTTCCCTCTGATGTTGATATGAATGACCCATACTTTGCCGAAGAAGCTAAAAAAATAGGTAAGCCAGCCCATATTTGTAGTTTTCACTTGGAATCTAAAGTCCGCCTGTGTGTGCCTATTCACACATACTCTTTTTCCTTCTAATAAACACTTTGTTTCACTAAAAAAATAAAAATAAAAAAATAAAATTCCTAGAATTTTTATAGCTCCCTAGTGGCTTATAAGCAAGTTTGTCCTGTGGGATGTAACCATTGATAGGATTAGGAGGGGTCAGCATGCCCCCTGTACATACAAGAAATACTTTCATTATAGGAAACTTTGGGTAATATGATTCATTTAACAGTTTACTGGAGATGCCTTTCTGGGAAATATCCTTATAGACAGATTGACTATAAAAGGATGAGGAAAAAAAAGGAAGTCATGTTTTTGAGTGCTTTCACTGCTTTTCTATAACACATCCATTCTACATCTCTCTTTGCACAGGCTATGAAGAATTGAAAGCATGGAATAAATTTGTTTATATATTTGTGGATATGTGTATAATTTTTTTTAATTTTTACATGATTTACATGTGTGAAACAGGGTTTCATACATAGTATGAAAGCTTTTCAGCTCAAATAGACAAAAGCATCTATGTTTCATTTTATCCCTTTTTCATTTATTCTGCTTCATTATTAGCTTCATTGTAGCTGAAAGCCAGCTTCCTCCCCTTTTTCCTTGAATCCCTAAACTATCAGGTATCTGATTTCCTATATCCAGGGAGCTTTGTTTCCATTGCGCATGCACCAGTCATTCTTTCCTGAATGCTTTCATTCTTACCTTTTTGGTATGTATAAATGTGTGTGTGTATAAACGTATGTGGTAAGGTTCAGGCCATACTTGGACAAGTCAGTGCAGGACCACTGTAAGCATTTTCCATTTGTTCTCATGCATTTTGCCTTCCCCTGCTCTGCATACCACACACATGAACCCCAGAGGCTTGGTCCTGGAGCACCTCCAAGCTGGCATTGTAAAGAGAAGGATTTTATGAAGTTTCCCTGCTTCTTGTCCCTTGTGACTAGTGGGCCAGAATAGTTCTCAACAGGAAAGTCAAAATTGCTCAAAATTATTTCCTGGTTGTTATAGCCTTTATCACTGACATTCTATTGGTGAAAAGGAGATCAAGATGAATAAAGTCTATTATAGGATGTGAGATTCTTAGGAATTGGAAAGGGAAATGGAAACTTAGCATATTCTGCTTTTTATCATACCTGAGCAGTCATTTCTAGAAGATGATGGATTTTAGCCTTATCCTCCAATTTCAGGAAACCAAGTTTATAACAGAGAAATGCGAAGCATTATAGTTTCCTTGTTCTCATTCCAAAGTGCTTCATTTGGCATGTGAAATCTGGTCAAACTGCAGAACTTGGGGTGGGATTCAAAGAGTAAGTTAAATAGCTTGGTGGCTTGGGTAGCTTGTTTCTTGTAATCAGCACATTTAAATTGTGAATAGTTTTCCCTAAAGTTAGTATCAGAAGTTCCAAGGGAAAATGCAGATAACGTTTGCTTGCTTTCGATATACTTTTAAATACATTTTTTTTTTAATTTTATTTATTTATTTATTTATGGCTGTGTTGGGTCTTCGTTTCTGTGTGAGGGTTTTCTCCAGTTGTGGCAAGTGGGGGCCACTCTTCATCGCGGTGCGCGGGCCTCTCACTATCGCGGCCTCTCTTGTTGTGGAGCACAGGCTCCAGACGTGCAGGCTCAGTAATTGTGGCTCACGGGCCTAGTTGCTCCGCGGCATGTGGGATCTTCCCAGACCAGGGCTCGAACCCGTGTGCCCTACATTGGCAGGCAGATTCTCAACCACTGCACCACCAGGGAAGCCCCTCGATATACTTTTGATTTCAACATACTTCCTAGGAATAATTATTTATATCTGGGCTTAAGCTGTTTTCTTTTAAGGAAAAAGAAATACAAAAGAGTGAATTTTTTTTTTTTTTAGATAAAGTTAGGACTAAAAAATGGTATCTCGACATGTTTATCCATTCTATCAATAAATATTTTTGAGTGCCTACCAGGTGCCGAGCGCTCTGCTAGGCTAGAGATACAGCACTAATAATACAAGCTAAGTTACATCCTTTAAGTAGGTTATAGTTTTAGGGAAGACATGCTAAACAGGTAAACAAATAAGAATATTATGAGAATATGATCAGTGTTTTAAAGGAACTAATAAATAGGGTAATATAGAGCATATAACTGGGAGGACGAAGGAGAGTAGCTTTCTTTATTTAGGGTGGGCAAAGCAAGCTTCTCTGAGATGGTGACGTTTGAGCTGAGACCTGCAGAATGAGAAGGAGTTGGGCAGAGAGAGCTGGGGGAAGAGCGTTGCAAATGAGTGGAAAATGGGTAGAACAGCTATGAGGTGAGAAAGAACTGGTGTCAGAGAAATTGAAAGACACCAGTGTGGCTGGAGCATGGTCAGAGGGGCAGTTTGGTATAAGGCCAGGCTGGGACACAGGATTGACCCTGCAGGGCCTTGTGTCACGGCGACAAATTTGGATTTTACTCTACTGACAGTGGGAAGCCGGTGAAGGGTCTTAAAGCAAGGATGTGACGTGTTGTGGTATGCATTGTAACATACTACTCTGGGTCCTGCAAAGGGAACAGATTGGAGAAAGGCGTTGGTGAGAGCTGAGAGACCAGGCTTTTGTAGAGGTCTAGAGGTGATGGTTGGTCTAGACAGCACGACAGTAATGGAATTGGAAGGAGAAAAGTAAGTGGGATTCTAGATATATTTTGGAGGTAGACTTGCCAATTTTTTTATTTGGATAAGGAAGGCATTTAGCATAACTCCTAGATTCTGACTTAGGAATCGGTAGCCTCTAAATAGTATTTCAAACCATGGAACGAGGGGTAGAAAGTATTGGTAAGAGAGGAAGGTACAGGTTTGGGCTCTGAGGTCAGGAGCCTGCGTAAGGTACTCTGTCCTCCTGGAGAAGGTACTACCTGGAAGGTAGGGGGAAAGTTTATGAAACAGAAGGAACGGCCATGAAATAGGAGGAAAAGCATTAGTGTTTGGAAGGGTGTATAGGTCAGCTCCACAGTTGAGCAGGACAGAGACATTTTAAGCCAGGACACCTTTGCCCTAGGCAATCCCAGAGCTAAACTTACACACTCTTCAAAATGTGGAGAAATTGAGTTCACTTACTGATGCCAGACCTGCTGTTTGGCTCGGGTTAGGAGCCAATATGAGTACTAGAAATCTTTTCTAATTTTTCCTTTTATTTTTTACCCCCTACACTGTAAATTTGCTATAATTTTCCCATTTTTTTTAAACTGCAAACTCAATATTAGATGAGAGTTTTGAAAATGTACTTCTAGAATGAGTAAAAAGTTATTTTTTCTTGTAGAAATGAAGTATTGGAAAAATTTGCTTAGTGCTATCTAATTACATAAACTGTTGGAAAGATTTTGTTTTTGAAGAAGTAGGAGTGAAATAAAGTACATCACATGTTAAATATACCCTATTAGAATGTATCCTTTGTCTTGACAACTTTAGATATTTGATAAACCACCATGAAAATCTAATAATAAGGCACACATATTTGATTCATTCAGCCAGTATGCTGGGTGCTTACAGTATACTGCTCATATGTAGTTTTACAGTTTACAAATGCTCTTATATGCATTCTGTCCTCTAATCCAAACTTTAGCCCACTTTATAGAGGAGTGAACTGAAAACGTGGTTGGATTGCACAAGGGCCAGTTGTAGATGGTAGAACCTGAATCCTAATGGCTCCCTTTTACTTTTTGTAACTCTACAAGTGCGTTGTAAAGACCAAAGCCAGAGCCAGGATCCATATGTATAAGAGCTGGACACAAGGACTTGCTGGCTTTCCAAGCAAAGCCAGGGCCAGGATCCATATGTATAAGAGCTGGACACAAGGACTTGCTGGCTTTCCAAGCAAAGCCAGAATGCCTTGGTCCAGAGGAATATTAACAGACTGTATTATCTGATGATGGACAAGTGATCTTGGGTGCAGGAACTTGCTGCTAAAGAGTAAATTGCTAGGGGGCTTACCACTCCTGTCTGGTCAGTACAGAGAGCAGTCTGCCCTCCAGTGAATTCTCTTAACTGCTCTCTCACAAGAAGTGCTCAACCGAACACTCTGGAAGAACTTTTTTATGGGAACAATTCTCTGACATTACAAGTAATGGAAAATGGAATTTCTTTTACAGATATTCCTTTTACAGATCAATTGTTCGCAACACATCTTTTTTCCATGAATGTATTCTGTTACATTTTTTTGCGTAAAGGGAGAGTGGCCTCGGTAAGCTTGATTAGATTTTTTTTTAACTATAAAACCCTAACACCCGATTTCAAGTCTCTGTTAATATTCAGCTTATTAGAATCATCTGTATGTCCTTTTTGCCACAGTCCCAGGAGATGTGGACTCTTACTTGCCAAAAGATTCACTGAAAAATAAAGATAACATTTCAGAACAGGGACTTTCATTTCCCTAGTACTGTTCACTAAATTAGGTCTGAAAGCTTTCCAAAGGGAAAATGCTTTTTTTAAAAAATAAATATATGCCCACCTAATATGATCTTGTTAACAGTGCAGAAAGGGTCTCTACACATTATTTATCTTCTGACTAAACAGTTCAATGTAGCACACAGTAAATTCTTCATGAGCAAAGAAATTTTCATCACACTAAAATTGGATATCATTTTTAGCCCCAACCATCTTGGAGATTTTTTTCCTCTCTTGCTGCAGTCTTCCTTTCAAGTTTATTTTTATGGCTTTTCACCAGGTTGTTATAAAATCCGGAACAGTTCATTGTGGGCTCTTTGAAATTATTTCCCACAGCTGTATGTGAAGATCTTTATCTCCTTTATGTATTAATCATATACAGCCTGATTTTTTTCCCCTGCCACAGAATGATCTTCTGCATATGTCACTTGTCCATTCACTTCAAAAGGAGCTCTTGCCTTAAGAGAGCAGAGGTAAACTTAGGGTGTGGGAGTCAGACCCTAAGAAAGTGGAACCTTGATGATATTTATATGTGTAAATACGTGCACATACTTTGCAACAGAGAAAAGGTTATAATCTTAAAGCAGATACATCATTCCCTGAAAAACATTTGAGATAGGAGCACTATCTCACTTAGGGGAAGGGCTACGTACAATGGTATTTCTTCTTAAAAGTGCAGACAGACACCTTGGTAGCAGTGAGGGGTGAACGAGGCCACACTTATGTGCAGGTGTGTTCTCTCAGCTGGGCAGGGCTGCCTTAGTGCAGCAGGGCTAGTGCATGTGGAGCAGCTTCTAAAGCTTCTCTCTACTTCCTGTTATCCCCCATTAGCTGCGGTTGTTCAACCATCATTATATGTTCTGAATTTTGTTCTGAACTCACCTTGAGACAAATTGCTTAACCTCTCTGTGTTTCAGTTTCCTCACCCACAGGGTGAAGATTGTAATAAATAACAGAATCTACCTCATAGCATTGTTGTGAGGACTAAAGCAGTTCCTATATAAAAGGGAATAAAACAGCAGTACTTTCTGGTGCCTAGTAAGTGCTGTAGAAGCATTAATTGTTGTTAATACTTTAGAGACCATTGGTTTCTCTGCATTTGGAAGGACAGAACTCAACTTATCCAAATAAGACAGTGTCCAGCAGCTCAGAGAAGGTTGAAATTGTGTAATAACATTCTAGAGTAACAGAACATGTCTTTGTGGATTCTGAACCTTCTTACTCTTCAGAGTAGTTCTTCATACTTTGACACCAATTCTCCCTGAACCCCTCCCAACAGACACAAAAAAAGGAAGAAAAATCAAAGCATCTGCGTGATCACCAAGGAACCCAAGATATCTTATATATGTGTAGTCAGACTATTATAACGGTGATAGCAAGCAGTTGATAGCACCATGTGCCAGACATTAACTAAACTTTTAACGTTTTTTTAGTGTATTTAGTCCTCACAATAACCCTAGGAGGTAGGTGCAAGTATTATAATCCCCACTTTACAGATAAGGACACAAGCACAAACTGCTACAGCTAGAATGTAGTTGAGCCAGAATTTAAACCCAGGCCAGCTGCTCCCGAGTCAAGTGCCCTTAACTGCCGTGTGTTACTGCCTCTTGTTCAGGACGAGAGCATCTCCTCATCTAACACCTTGTGGTCTCCAGAAGTCCCTGAGTCCCTGAAAATATAGTCAGTTTTCTAATCAGGAGCCAGTTTTACCATGAGTAATTTTGTTTAATAATAATAGAACTAGAAAGTTAAACAAAGATCAAATTTGTCTTTAGAGAAAGAGAAAGGGTTTTGTTACACTTTTACTTACAGGTAGTTATTGTCAAATTGTCATTATGGAGGTGAATTTTTCATTTTGCTGATGAGTTTTAAGAGTTTATATATTAAAATTACCTGTGTTTTGTTTTTTTTCCCCTTGTGATTTCTCCTATTATTCTTATGCTAAGAAAACATTCCTTCTTTTTAAGATCAGGTAGCTGTTCCCCTGTATTTTCTCATAGGGTTTTTTTTTTCCTAATGTTTAACTCTTTAATACATCTGCATTTTATTTTCCTGTACATAATGCGATGCATCTATAGCTCAAATTTTTTTTTGCAGAATAAAACAAATTGCCTAGCACCAGTTATTGAATAATCCTTTCTTTTTCCAGTGATGTATGATGCTACATTTTATTACATACTAAGCCAACTGTTCTGTTTTTCTCATTATGTAGTACAGTGTTTTTTGTTTTCACTTTGTAGTACAGTTTAGCACACTGTATTACATGTATATCAAATCTATCTTGTTAATCTTTGTAAAGATTTCCTTGAATAGAATTTTATTAAATGTATATATTTTGTCATGAGTGGATGTTGAATTTTATCAAGTATGTATTCTATATCTGTTGAAATTATCTTATGATTTTTCTTTTTTAGCTGATGTATATATAATTATACATTACTCAGAAGAAATTCCTTCTTTGTAATAGTCACTCATCCCATCCAGACTATTATTATTCCATTCATACCCATAGTCATCTCAGCAATATTTTTTTTACTTTCTTTAGTTTCTATATATTTATTGATAGATACCTTGCATTTTTGTTATAAACAAAATTTTTAAAATAAAGAAAATAGTATAAACAGATTGTTGCTGTGATAGTCTTATAATTTTTAACCCTCCTATGTTGGTTTGTTGTGCCAGGTATAAAAGAAAAGAAGAAATCAACAAAATCTGCAAAAGATGGCACATCTCCAGAGGAACAAGCTGAACTAGAAAGACAAAAGGTAAAAACATGGTCATGGTTACATGCTTAGTGGATAATTGATATGTACAGTTCAAGTGAAGTTATCCATATGTTTCCAGTATCCCTAATAAAAAAAAAATAACTGATTTTAGTTATGAATTTATAAATAAGAATTTCAACAGCATAGGTTTTAAATGTCATCTTTTTACCAAATTTCTCCAACTAGTATCCAACTAGCACAAAGTAAAAATTTACCTCAAACCCAAGGCATGTCCCTTTGTGATTAAGAGGAAAATATCTTATTATTAAAAACCCTTACTATAACTGAGACCAAAAACAAATAGTACTATTAAAACCTTAAAATAATAATGCCATAATTTTTAATTCAATCTGATCTGTGATACAGGGTTTGTTTTATGGCTTGTTCAATGCTCATTCCTCTCTTTTTATTATTGAAAATAACATAAATTTAGTGTACAAAATTAGTCTTTCTTGGAAGTGTAGTGAACTTTATGCTTCAGTGCCTCCTAAAGATCCATGGCACAGAGTAATATGTATTTTTGCCGAGACAGGAATTGGAGTCAACAATGTTCACAAGACTGATGTTCATAGCACTGTCTAGGAGGGAGCCTGACTGGTCACCTAAACTCTGCATCTTAACGCATGTTTTACCGCATATGCAGTAATGTTCACAGAGTTAAGGAGCAAAAGAAAACCTTTCTTTTGTAGAAAATGGCTCTAAAAAGAAAGCCAGCTGCAGGTACCAGTGGTGGAAGGGAGACATAATTAAAGCAGTCTAAAGTGGTAATGGAGGAAGATTCACAGGAATCTCACAGCACACTCTGTATTTTCTGTAGTGTACATGGTTGTTTACTCGATACTTGAAGGTTTGCATTTAATCCCATGGTCAGTAGAAAATACCTATTTAGTGGAAACAAGCATTATATTAGATTACAGAAGCAAATATTAAGATCCTGCCTTCATAGAAATGTGTCAACATTGAAAAAGTAAAGGCCAAAAAAAAGCAAAAGAAAAAAGGAATTCCTTGTTCCTAAAGCATGTTTGGAAAGTCTAGTTTGTATCACAAAATACTACATGTTTGCTAGATTTAGTGTCTGCTTAAAAAGAACAAACTGAAAATGAGAAATTTTTATTTGGGGGACTTGAGGACTCTTATTTTTACAGCCTACTAACCAGTTACACTAGGTGAAATATGGTCTGGTTTTTAGATAAAGCTTCCTGCTGTCAGTGATGTTGCTTCTAAAAATTATACCCATTACTGTACGGAGATCTTTGGGTTTCGTTTTGAGTTCTGGTAATCCACAATCAGTTTACAGATGACAGGTGTTATCCCAGAGCATTGGTGGCTCGGTTCTCCTTTCCTGGGGGGATGTCTGTGCCATATACTCCTGTTTGGGGAAAGAAAAGCACTGTTGTATATTTGTACTCTTTTTTTCTCTCCACAGGCTGAAATGGCTTTGCTCGTGATGGATGAGGAGGAAGAGAGCAAGAAACACTTCAATTATAACAAGATTGTGGAGCACCAGAATCTGAGCAAAAAGAAGAAAAAACAGCTTATGAAGAAGAAGGAATTATTGGAGGATGACTTTGAGGTAACCAGGGACAAAAGTCATTATCCTCTTAAAGCTGGTGTTAAATCTAAAGTCAGCTCTGGAGATAAAAATTGAGCATCTTAAGAAGGGCCCATAGTGGAGCCAAAGCTACCATCTTTCAGTCCAACACAGCCAGTTCATCCCTGGGGTGTTTCTTTGGTTGAGCACCAGGTGATGTAGTTGGCTTCTATTTTGGTAGCCATGTTTGCACCAAAATATGTAGCTTTTAGTGTTAGAATCACATGCACTGTGATGCTCACACTGGGAAAGTTCTGCATCATTAAGCCTGACTGAGAAATAGCAGGTTCACATCACATCGCATCACACTGTGTGTGCAAGAGCCAGTGCAGTAGGCCACGCTTTTTTAATTGCTATGTTTCTTGTTTCTATCGCTCCCTCTTTTCCCTCTTTTTGCTAAGTACATATTTCTAGTGGCCACACAGTCCCCATGCATGAGTTTGAACCCTGTACAGAAAACCTACAACAGCTGTCAGGAACTATTTGATGACTTCCATCCATTAGCATGGAAGAATAGACCCAGAAGAAGATGGGAGAGATTTTGAAGTTGTTTAGAGAATTGAGAGGGGCGTACAGATAACTTCTAAGTAGCGTGGAGAGGGACTTTGAAACCACTGTGTAGCTCCGGTTTCTGTTAAGTCAGCTCCATGTGTGGTGCTGTTCCACTGAACTTTTTGGTGAATTGATTTTCTTATGAAAAGTTAAAAACAAAGAATGATTTGTAGTCAGATCTTCTATTATGAGAACTGTCTCCACACACTAATCATCATGCATAAAAACATTTTTTATGAGTGTTGTGGTGGTGGTGGTGGTATCACGTCTGTTGTCCTTACTATAACTAAGTAACTCTACAGTCCATCTCTGGGTGGACTCATTTTTCCCATGGGAATGATGGGTGGCAGTGAGTCATGCTCCCTTTCTGGCTGGTCACCCCTGTGCCTGGCGATACTTGAAGACCTGGCTGGAGTTAAGGGTACACTCTTAACATGTAGGACCACAGTGTTTTTGTAGAAAGATAAAGTATAAATTCGGGGCTTGTATCTGACCGGATCTTGGTCTCAGGGGTGCCATCTCTCCCATTTTGATCTTTAAATCTTTTGCTGTATGAATCACCCTCAGTAGCTGCTCACTTTAGCACGAAGGTTGAAAAAAAAGTTTAATGTACTCAGAATGCAATGACTGCATAAAACTCCAGCAGGAGATACCATTGCTGGCTTAATCATCCCAGCCAGAAAGAGGTTTCACACTGTTAAGCGTGGAGGAGCCTGCCTACTCCAGTGGTCACTCCTCCCCTCCTCCAGACGTTCAGTCTAAGTGGCTGGTGTCGTTCCAGGCCATTGTATGCATAGACTACGATAGTTCCCTTTCAAGGATATTGTCATTGTGTGATTAAAAACAGTGTGCCCTGCACATTGTGGTTCAGGAATAAACCCTAAAACTCCATTGAAGATCTGTGGGAGAACAGTTTTCTAATGAATCAATGCAAAATGCCCACGTTTGTATTTTATATAATCAACTCACTTACTTTCGAAATGTGGTCCCATTTCTGGGCCTTTTGGTTTACTAATTTTATTTATTTATGTTTTCCTTTTGGATTTGCAGGTCAATGTTAAGGATGCACGGTTTCAGGCAATGTATACTTCCCACTTGTTCAATTTGGATCCTTCAGATCCTAATTTCAAGAAAACAAAAGCTATGGAAAAAATCCTTGAGGAGAAAGCACGTCAGAGAGAACAAAAAGAACAAGAACTTACTCAGGCAATAAAGAAAAAAGAGAGTGAAATTCAGAAGGAATCACACAAGAGATCCATTGATCCTGCCTTGTCAATGTTGATTAAATCTGTAAAAAACAAAACAGAGCAGTTTCAAGCAAGAAAAAAGCAAAAAGTCAAATAGGTGTATGTTGTTTCTTTTTGGATTGCGAATGTATAAAGTATACAGAAGTGGTGGAAGGAATACTTATTGGGAACAGTGCTATACCTTTCAAGAATATGAATAAAAACTGACCGTTGTAAAATTTATTTTCCGTATATAACAGTTAGACCTAATTGTGTATGATTGATAGATTTGTACTGTGTATTTCCACAGATTAATCATAATTAATCCAGATTATAGGATGTATAAAATTTTTATATTTATTACTCTGTTAGCTTTTTTTAAAGACTGTTTACAATTCTATGTAAAAAATAGAGGAGTGCCCAAGTCTTAAGTCTGAATAAGAGTTAGGAACAACTTGAAAATATGTATATGCAATACATTAATTTATCTGGAAGCAGGAGGCAGATTTAGATACTTGTTTAAATAATTTACATTTCTAGCCATAATGAATAGAAGCCAATAACTTTCTTTGTTGTTTCGTCATGTTTATTATAGTTTGTTTATTAATTTGAAAATAAAAATTTTTATTATTTTGTATAGCACTGAATTTTTTCATTTTATTCACCTCCAGTAAACTACCCTCTGGAAAAATATCTGAAAAACTGACTAACTCTTTAAGAGGACAACTCCATGGAAAGGCAGTTCCAGGTTTGCATTGTTCATAATTATATTTGAAATGTTCGTGAGCTCTGCAATGATTTTTATGTTTGTAGTAACAGAAAATTCTTCTGTCTGCCCTTCAGAGTTTTGGAATGCTTAGAAGGATGGGTATGCTGCTATAGAGTTTAAGGAATCTTAATTCTTTTTAAAATTAAATTAAAACACACCTTCAAAGCCTTAATACTCCTGGATTTCATCTGGTCTAGGTTTTGTAAACTATTAACTGACCACTTAGAAGAATTAGGTGTGCTGTATAAATAAATGAAAATAAAAACCGAAATAGTCATTTGGAATGAATGATAAATATGGTAGCTTCTGAAAGGCAGTAGGAGTTTGGCCAGGTTTGTGGTTAATAGTAAACTTGACATTATTGGTACAAAAATTCAAGCCTGCCAACGTAGTATGTTTTCAAGAATAAAAGGATGTAAGACTCAGAATGGTATCAAGATAATAAGGGCATATAAACAGTCTCTGAAAGGGGAAGGAAAAAAGAGGATATCTAAAATTGCTCATAATAACAGAAAAATGCAGAGTATTGTGCGGGGGAATGGTGTTCTTATCATAAAGTGCTAATAACATTGTTAGGTAATTCAGCCAAATAAAGCAGTATTTATGTACTCATCACTAGAAGATCATGAATCTTAATACATTTTTGAATATAGTCTATAATTGTACAATTATTCAGATTTCATTTTTATGCAAGGAAAAAGACTTTAAACTTTAATCACAGTGTGGGGATTACTCAGTTTGATTTTAAGATTCCTGTGAAACTTACTCTTTTGGTTTTTTAATTGGTTTGGTTTGGTTTGGATTTTTGTTTTGGAGCCCTTTGTTGTTAAGTCACTGTATTTAATTGTAAATCTCATTTTACTAGTCAGGCACATGATTGATTATAACAAATAAATTGAGCATATAAGCTTTGCACAGCCCTGGCTCCTTTTCTCAAAGAATTGATGTTTTTTAAGTGGGAAAAGAAATGAGAATTGCATTATCAGGTACTGCATTAAATAAACATAATACACCAAGAATGTTAGGTTCTCAATAAATATAATAATTGCTGGTAGTAAAACTCAGGATAAAAAAATGGCCACTGTCATAATTCAACAATGTGAGGGTAGTTTGGGTGACTCTTAAGGTCACATTTATTTGGATTGTTTGTTGTTGTTGGTATTCTTGATACCAAAACCGGATGAAGACAGTACAAGTAAAGAAAACCTACAGACTGGTATTTATTGTTAATATATAGAAATGAGATTGCTTCTGGAGAATTAATGTCTCACAAACTTAGGCATAAAAAACCTCAACAAAATATTAACAAATTGAATCTGACAATGTATAGAAAGAATTATACACCATGGCCAAGGGGGTTTAATTCCAGGTATGCAAAACTGGTTGATTCACAATCAACCAACATAATCCACTGTATTAACAGGCTAAAGAAGAAAAAGTATATGATCATATCAATTGATGAGAAAAAGTATTTGACAAAATCTAACATCCATTCATGATAAAAACAACTTTGGAATAGAGGGAAACTACTTAACTTGATAAAGAGCATGACAAAAACCCTACAATTAGCATACTTAGACCGAATGTTTGCCTAAGATTGAGAACAAGGCAAGGCTGTCTTTTAATCGTGTCTTATTTTCTGTATTCTGATCCTCTGACCACTGGGTGGGTCCTTGCTGTTCCTACAGAGACTGCCTCTCCCAGGTCTGGCCAGTTCCCAGAGTTAGTAAATAACTTGCACACAAGCGTGCCTTTCGAATGCAAAGCAACAAATCCAGAGCCCATACCTTCAGCCACCTCCTTTATTGGGCTTGCACACAGTGGGCCACTATCCTCGTGCCCTACCCTAGAGCCCACTGAAATTCAAGCCAGCCAATCCTAAACCTTCTTACCCTGCCTCACCCATCCCTTCCCAAAGAAGTCACAATAAAGCCCCTTGCCCACATTTTCCCCTGTTCTCTGCCTCCTCACCAACCCCAGTGTTTCCCTGTGTGACCCCCTTCCGTGGCATGCTAGGGAATGTGAGTATAAAAAACTTCTTCCATCACAACAGTTATTTCCGTGTCTTCGTATCTTACCATATCTGATTAATACAAATCCCAGTTACCCTTAAAACAGTGTCCACGCTCACTACTCTGGAAGGTCTAACCACTGCAATAAAGCAATAAAAATTAAAAGCGTACAGATTGAAAAGGAAGAAATAAAACTGACGGGGCTTTCCTGGTGGCGCAGTGTTTAAGAATCCGCCTGCCAATGCATGGGACACGGGTTCCATCCCTGGCCCGGGAAGATCCCACATGCCTCAGAGCCACTAAGCCCGTGCGCCACAACTGCTGAGACTGTGTGCCACAACTACTGAAGCCCGCGCACCTAGAGCCCCTGCTCCTCAACAAAAGAAGCCACCGCAATAAGAAGCCCACGCACCACAATGAAAAGTAGCCCTTGCTCACCGCAACTAGAGAAAGCCCACGCACAGCAACGAAGAACCAACGCAGCCAAAAATAAAAAATAAGTAAATAAACTTATAAAAAAAGAAAAAAACCTGACCCTATTTGCTGATGACATGATTGTCTACATAGAAAATCCCGAGGAATCTACAAAAACAAAACCAAAAAAATCCTCAAACTAAATAAGGGAGTTCAGCAAGATCACAGGATACAATGTCAGCACATAAAAATCAATCACATCTCTATGTACTAACTATGAACACATGGAAACTGAAATTAAAAACACAATTGTTCCAAAGAAAATAATATACTCAGGTAAAAACTTACCAAAACATGTACAGAGCTTGTATGCTGAAAATTACAAGATGCTGATGAAAGATGCTCTTTTTTTTTTAATGGCTGAAGAGTCTGCGGTGATATCCCCTTTTTCATTCCTAATATTGGCGATGTGTGCCTTTGCTATTTATTTTTGGCTAATCTGGACAGAGGTTTATCAGTATCATTGAGCTTTTGATCTATTGAACAACAAGCTTTTGATTTCCTTCATTGTTCTCTATCACTTTTCCATTTCCAATTCCTGCGGAAGTCTTCCCGCAGCTCACCAGCAGCCAGATTCCTAGCATGTCCCATTAGTGTCGCACCTCGCCATCCAGTTGGCCACAGCTGCTCTCTCTCACGCGAAGTGTAGACCTCAATCCCAAGGGAGGAAGGGGCTCTTCCACATTTGCTCCTTATTTGAGTGCTGTGCCTCAGCCATAAGGATAGTGGCTGTAACCTACATTTGTGATTCCTGTGTCCTTTAGAGTTCTCTTTTTCCCTTAGTTACCCCCTTATTTGTCAATCCTGTTACTCTAATGCCCTGTTTCAATGATTAATTATTTAAACTTTCTTTGTTCAAATTTTCTCTCTTTTTAAAAAATATTTATTTATTTGGCTACATTGGGTCTTAGTTGCGGCCTGCGGGGTCTTTCGTTGCGGCATGCAGGCTCTGTTGCAGTTTGAAGGCTTCTCTCTACTTGTGTCGCTCTGGCTGCAGAGCACGCATGCTCAGTAGTTGCAGCACATGGGCTCTCTAGTTGTGGCGTGAGGGCTTAGTTGCCCCGCGGCTTGTGGGACCTTAGTTCCCCGACCAGGGATTGAACCCGCGCCCAGTAGTGAAAGCGAAAGCACGGAGTCCTCCTAACCACTGGACCCCCAGGGAATTCCCAATCCTCCTATTCCTAAATCTATATTCCCATGCTCATGAGGCCCAGCTGTCTCACTCTTCCAGATCATGCAGGTTCCCTTGAGTCCTGACCATTCTGGTTACCTATTTATAACAAACCACCCCTAAACTTTGCAGCTTGAAACAACCACAATCATTTAGTTTTTCAAAACTATTCACTTTGCATAGGGCTCAGTGGGGAAGGCTCATATATTCTCCATGTGGCATTAACTGAGAACTGGAGGATTTGCTTCCAAAATGCCTCCTTCATGTGACCTGCAAGTCAGTGCCAGCTGTTGAGCCGGTAGCTGGGTTCCAAGGTGAGTGAGATGGAGATTCTATCACGTTCTATGATCAAGACTCAGATGTCACATAGTGTCACTCCTCCCATCCATACTTAATTAGTTAAGGCAGTCGAAAAGGTTTTCCCAGGTGAGGGGATATAAACTCCACCTCTTAATGGAGGAGAATGGCAAAGTCCTGGAAAAGTCTGCATGTCCAGAAATATTGTTGCAGCCATCTTTGGAAGATGAGACCTGCTGCACAGGCCACTTAATGAAAATCTCCCCCACACATTAAAAAATATGTATATTACAATTACAGTAAGTGCTCCATTCTTTGAGATCACCTAAATGAGTCTGTAGTCTTTGCAATCATAAGAGTATAAGTAACAGCCCATCAGCAGAGAAAACTCTCCACCAGCAGTTGGACCATAGTAGACAGGATCATTAAGAAGGTCAGACCAGGAGAAAGGTTATACATGCTCCTCAAGGGACTTTAAGTGACTATGGATGAAACAAGTGGTTGTTTCCCAATGTCTGTTCTTTCCATCTTCCATAGTAATAGAATCCTTTAGTTGAACATAGGACTTTCCAGAATAAGACAATTTTACCCATCCTCCCTTGCAGCCTGGTGTGGAAGCAAATTACAGCTTCTAGGGACCTTCCTTTGAAGTCATCAGACTAGTAAATTTTGCCTCTTCCCTTCTTCCCTTCTTTCACCCAACTGCCTGGAATGCAGATGTAATGGCTTAAGTTCCAGCAGCCATATTGGACCCTGAGGACAAAAGTCCATTATGTAGAAATAATGTTAAGTTCATTATGTAGAAATAATGTAGTCATAATAATAAATAAAAATTATGTAGTAATAATAATAAATCCATTATGTATACTGGTACATAAAGGATAGTAAGCTGGAAGGAGCCAGAATCCCTGAGGACTTGGTAGAGTACAGCCACTATATAATCCATAGACTGTCTTTTTTGAGACATCTATGTGAAAGAAAAATAAAATACTACCTTGTTTAAGCCACGGTTTTCTCAGGTCTCTGTTACTTGCTGTTCTACCTATATCCTAACACAAAGACGAATACAGTGGTGTTGGGTTATAGTCTTTATGGACTATTTTGCCCTATTTTGCAGTTCATTTCTCCATATTCTTAAGGAAACTCTTGATATTACATTATAGTCAGGGTGCTTGCATTTTGAGAGTGCCAGAATAGGGTGCTCCATCATGTAAGTTTCCCAGATTTCTGGATATGGACATGAGTCAAGAGAAGTGAGACAAACCCCTTAGAAGGCAACTGGGACCCTTTGTTCCACAAGCCCCATTGACATTAGAGTTACAAACTCTATATTCAGCATCTCTGGGTTCACATTATCACTTCCTTGAAAAGTTTATGAAAAAGGAGTTGCCAAGAGTAACCAGAATCAGGCACATGGGAAAATGAAAAAGTGTGAATGAAAGTCTGTGCTCAGCCTGAAGTATGGATTCTGCATTACCCCAAAATTGCCAAAATGTGGAGATGAGAACTCCACGCTGTAGACAGTGCCAAAGCAAATAGACTAACAGATTATATTATGTTGAGGAAAGTTGTGAGAAATGCCAGCTTTGGGGTTATGAGCTGTTTCCATGAATTTTTAAAAATTGAGTCATTATCTTTCATACTACACATGCTCTTGTATTGAGTAGCCAGTCTTGAGTTTTTAACCCTTTTTACTAATATCTGAAATTAATGAGAAGTGTCTTTTCTTTTAGACTAGTAAGAAATAATATAATCCATCATATTTCAAAAAGTTCATCTGATGAATAAGGTAAGAAATGGCCAAAAAATTACACTAAATTTTTAAAATCTTTTTGGAAAAATCATTAAACTAAACCAAGAATTAGTTAGGAAAGACCTTTAAGTTAGAAATGGAACAACTCTAAAAGATAGAAAAAGTTTAATCTGACAGCAGCTCATTATTTGACGAAAGAGAAACTCTGAAAATAATGATTTGATTTACGTATGTTCTTCCATTTGGATCTATTATAAATATTTGTTCTAGGACAATTTTAGGGTTCTTCTGGAGAGCTCCAGCAGTATCAGAAACCACCTAGGAATTGTTATGTTTCTTCAGATTTCTTTGGATTCAACTGAACCTCAATTCTCCCATCCATTGCCTTAGGATTGTTGCAAGAAACATAAAACAATTCAAACTAATGTAAGCAAAAAGTTTTTTAAATGTGAAGACGGATTTTTTATTCCAAGGGCCCTGTGGGATCTCATAGCACTGAATCCAAAGGTGGAAAGCAATCAGTTCTCAGGAAGAGACTGAGAGCAGGAACTAGAGAATGTCCTTAGAAACTCTCCTTCGCGCCTCTATTTTCTTCTGTTCACCTTGTTTTACTCACAATGGTACCAACAGGCCTCTCTCCTTAGCCCACTGGGTGAGTGGGATAAGATGACCCTGAGGCAGGAGGTAGATGGGCTCCAGGTTAGGCATTTACAACTGGCCTCCTGTTTACATTTCTTGGGGGCAGGAAAAAGGTGGGCTTCAGGCCGGACACTTACAACTAGACTCCTGTTTGCATTTCCTGAGACAGGAGCTAGGTGGGCTCCAGGTTAGGCATTTACAGTCAGCCTCCTGTTGTCTCCTAAGGACACTTTAAGATAACAGTCCTGGCAGGGACAGAGAGGGGCTAAACCCCGTTGGAGTAAAGATCAGGAGGTCATAGATTTCCCGTCCCTGGGGCAAGGGAGACACTGCACATGCGCAGAAAGGCCCCTTGTGGTCAAAAAGGAGGGGCACCACCCCGGAATAGGTGATGCCACGGCCTCCCATAGGCCTCTGGGCTGGGATCCATCTTGGAAAAAAGTTGTGCACGCATGGTGGGGAGGGTCCTAGGGCAGGTCAGGTGTGGAAAAAGAAACCAGATAATTGGTCAAAAGTAAACCCGGAAGAACCGCCCTGTATAAATGACTTAACCGTCTCTTTGCTGTGCTCTTCCTCATTAGGGAGGACGCCCACATCTTTCTCTCTGGTGTGCATCTCTGCCTTGTTTCTGGTTTAACTAAACAGTTTCTCTGTGTGCTCGCCCACTTGTTGTGCTGTGTCTCTAATAATAAACTTTGTGCCTGTTTTTACAGTTTTTACCTCCTTGAGAAATACATTTTTCAATGGGGGCAAGGACCAGGGGAATTTTGCTTCTAGCCTCTAGCTCCTGGTGGACTGGCTGCTAGGATTCCTGGTTTTCATCCGGGCTACCCAGGTTCAATTCCTGGGCAGGGAACTAAGATCTCGCTTCACACCATCGCCCATTGCTGTCTCTCCGAGGTCAACTCCATCAAAGTTTCCACATTTTAAGTTACAGGTCCATTTTTTATGTTATTAAAAGAAGAAGGTTTTGCCTTGTGTTCAAGATTCAGGAATGAATTTGGAATTTTTCATTGTGATACTATTAAAATAAAGATAAATTAAGTGTCTACATGATTATATAGAGTGCAGTATCAAGAATAGCTTAGTAAATTTACTTGTGAATATTATATACCAACCAAAACAATTAAAAAAAATGTTTTATACTATTATGAGTTACATGATAATCTAAAAGATGTTCCAAGCATTTGAAATAGCTAAACTACAAAGGATCCTTAATGTCTATAAATAGAGAGGAAAAGATTAAATCTATTGGCAATAGAAGTTTTATCCTCTGTAAGTGAACAGTGATTTTGCATTAAAAATCTGGGAAAATGTATTCACGTGGAATCTTTTTTTCTTTAACCTTTGTCTTGATGGAAAGCAATAAAGTTCTAAACAGATATTCAGCATTTTTAAAGGAGGAACTTCTACATCTGATCTTATTTTTCCAGGAGTTAAAAAAGGAACTTAGACTTTAAGAAGTTGCACAAAATGCTGGTAACAGGGATTGCCTCTGGGGGAAAGGGGAGACTTACTTTCACATGGATACCTTTGTATATGGCTTTGTTTTACCATATATATATTTTCACTTTAAAATTTCTTTAAATAGTCCTATCTCTAATAAAGAGAAATGTCATAATAATTCTGAACTGGAACCTTTTACTATAAAGGACATTATTGGGACGATGGCAGAACTTGAATGGCCTAAGGATTAACCGGTAGTGATGTATCAATGTTAATTTCCTACTTTTGATGTCTGAATTTTGGTTATTTAAGAGAATGTCTTTGTTTGGGTGATGAGGCATCATGTTGGGAGCTTGCTCTCACATGATTGAGGGACCAGCAAATATCTTTGTACTGTCTTGCAAATTTTCTGTAAGTTTGAGATTGTTTCAAATAAAGAATTTTTAAAATTATTTTTTAAAAAGTCTAAGTTCTAAATTTCCAGAGAGACAATGTGATTGTGTTCCCAGCTTGTGTTCCCTGCTCACCCATCAGCTACGGTCAACAAGATCCAGTTTCTAAAACAGAAATTGGGAAATTGCTCCAGTGGACGTCTGCTGTACCAGCGATACCTGGGTCACTAGTTTTGTACTGTTGGATTTTTTGGTAACACATCAGTATTTCTTAATTAACACTGTTAATTAACACTGTTAGTTCTCTGTCCCTTTTCTCTTTGGGGAAGTGGGGAGGAGTGGGGACTAGACATGTGAAATACAACAAGAATCCAAAACTAGCTTCAAAGAAGTATCCAATGTAAAACTCCAGGCTGTAGACACAGTGTAATGACTGCTGCTCTCCTGGTGAAAATCCCATTCCAATGACTGCAGTATTTCACCATAATTTTTTTGTTTGTTTATTTTTACTGAAATATAGTTGATTTACAATGTTGTGTTAGTTTCAGGTGTACAGCAAAGTGATATATATATATAAAACTGAATCATATATATATGAATATATATATATATTCTTTTTTTTACCTTCTCTTCCATTATAGGTTACTACAGGATATTGCGTATAGTTTCTGTGCTATACAGTAGGTCCGTGTTGGCTATCTATTTTGTATATAGTAACGTGTATCTGTTAATCCCAAATTCCTAATTTATCCCTCCCCCCACTCTTTGGTAACCATAAGTTTGTTTTCTATGTCTGTGAGCCTATTTCTATTTTGTAAATAAGTTCATTTGTATCATTTTTTTAGATTACACTTATAAGTGATATCATATGATATTTGTCTTTCTCTGTCTGGCTTACTTCACTTAGTATGGTAATCTCTAGGTCCATCCATGTTGCTGAAAATGGCGTTATTTCATTCTTTTTTATGGCTGAGTAATATTCCATTGTGTAAATGTACCATAGCTTCTTTATCCATTCCTCTATCAGTGGACATTTAGTTTGCTTCCATGTCTTGGCTACTGTAAATAACACTGCTATGAACATTGGACACCATGATGTTTTATCAGATTCTCTGCCCTGGGCAAGAACAAGCCTTGACAGTAGATAGTTTTATTTTTTATTTTTTTAAAGCAAGGTTGTTTTTTTAAAAAAATTATTTAATTATTTAATTATTTATTTATTTTCGGCTGTGTTGGGTCTTCGTTTCTGTGCGAGGGCTTTCTCTAGTTGCGGCAAGTGGGGGCCACTCTTCATCGCGGTGCGCAGGCCTCTCACTATCGTGGCCTCTTCTGTTATGGAGCACAGGCTCCAGATGCACAGGCTCAGTAGTTGTGGCTCACGGGCCTAGTTGCTGCACGGCATGTGGGATCTTCCCAGACCAGGGCTCGAACCCGTGTCCCCTGCATTAGCAGGCAGATTCCCAACCACCGCGCCACCAGGGAAGCCCAGATAGTTTTATTTTATTTTATTTTTTGCGTCCAATATATATATATATTTTTAAATTTATTTTCTATTTATTTGGATTGTTTTTGAGTATTACAAAAATGAGAAAGTCACCAATGTTTCTTCATTAATTCATAGCGCTTAGGTGACCATGGGTTGCAGTTTCCTCTGCTACCCCATCCCCACTTAAGTTTTCTTTAAGGGCTTCCTTTTAACCTCCCTAGGAGGGCCAGACACCCCTGCACAGCAGGGATTTTCCTGCTCTTGGCTTTTAAAGGAAACTTTTCAGGGAATCAAAATCTTCACTTGCCATGTTTCATCACTACTAAAATATGTTTAAAATTATCTGATATAATCAGGTGTGGCCATTAAAAACTATACGCACAAAAAATGTCTTTACAAGGTGGAAAGATCTAAATACCTTCTGAAGTGATTCCTTCCTGTGACTTAACTGCAGAAAATTTTCAGGCAGTTTCTAGCATTTATATATATTCTCTTCACTTTCAGAGGGATGGGAAGTGAAGTAAAAGTAGTGGGTACTTTTGTACCATCCTCAGAACCAAGTCTTTATCGTCCACAGGCCACTAAAATAGTGGTCCTGGTCACCCTATTTCTGGCCCTCCATCTTTGGGGCACATGGCAATGAACTTTCCCGTACCTTTTGAAGTTATATGTGGCCATAGGACTTGCTTTGGTTAGTGAAATGTAAGCAGAAGAGAGAACCAATATAGAATCTACTACCTTATCTTCGCCTTCCCAGGGTCATTCTAAGAACCAGATCAACAGCCAACCCATGTGGTTCATGTAAAAAAGAAACCTTATTTTAAGCCACTCAGCTGGGAGTTATTTGTTTTGCAGCATGACCTCGCCCATCCTGTTGGATGGAGATGCCTCATTGCCCCAATCTCGACCCTTTGGGACTCAGTACCCTTCCTCATCCCGGTCTTTTTTTTTTTTTTAAGGATTTTCTTATTTATTTATTTATTATTTATTTATTTTTGGCTGTGTTGGGTCTTCGGTTCGTGCGAGGGCTTTCTCCAGTTGCGGCAAGCGGGGGCCACTCTTCATCGCGGTGCGCGGGCCTTTCTCTATCGCGGCCCCTCCCGTCGCGGGGCACAGGCTCCAGACGCGCAGGCTCAGCAATTGTGGCTCACGGGCCCAGCTGCTCCGTGGCATGTGGGATCTTCCCAGACCAGGGCTCGAACCCGTGTCCCCTGCATTAGCAGGCAGATTCTCAACCACTGCGCCACCAGGGAAGCCCTCATCCCGGTCTTTTATACGTATCTACAAGGAAGGCCTCTCCCTCCCCTGAGAACTTGATTAATGTTTTTGGGTTTTTGTGGGGGCATCACCTATTTAATTTATTTTAAATTTTTATTTAAGTATAGTTGATTTACAATGTTGTGTTAGTTTCAGGTATATAGCAAAGTGAATCTGTTATCCATATATATATAGCAACTCTTTTTTTGATTCTTTTCCCATATAGGCCATTACAGAGTACTGAGTAGAGTTCCCTGTGTATACAAGGTCATTATTAGTTACCGATTTTATATAGAGTAGTGTGTGTCAATCCCAATCTCCCAGTTTATCCTTCCCTGCCCCGAGAACTTGATTAATGTTAAAAGTTATCCATTATTTATTATTATTGTTTATATTAATTCATTTTTCTTATACTGGCCTACTTGTAAGTTATCTACTGCTGTCACATCAGATTATATCCTTCCTGTTGGGACAACCTTGCTTGTGACTTGGAGTGAGGGGCTACGTTACACTGTGGTGGGCGGATGTTGGGATGTGCTCTCAGTGCTGCATCATTGCAGTACAATATCCAAAGGTTTGGAAAAATAGGACTCTGACCAGACCAGCAGTTAGCTTTAGGATCCACGACAGATAATGGGGGTGCCCACCGAGATGAGTGTGTAGGAACCAGTGTGGTGGTTAAGGGTGTAGAATTTAGAGTCAGGAAATCTGGTTTCGAATCCCAGCTCTGCCACTTACTACTAACAAGTGATTTAGGGCCAGCGATTTAACCTCTTCGGGCCTGATTGTTCACCTTCAATATAGTGTTACTCACAGTACCTTGCTTTTCAGGATTAAATGAAATAATGTTAGAAAATCCCCTTGAATATTGCCTGACACACAGTGATTTTTCAGGAAGCCTTAGCTGTTACTCATCTTATTATTACTGTCACATTCCAGAAAATAATCCCTCCTCCCCACTCCCCCACCCCAACTCATTCCATTTTGACATAAAATGGGTAAATCTTTTCTTGGAGTTGCCCTTGATTGGGAGCATGATTTTGCCATTGGTCAAAACCAGTGCCTCTGGAGGTACTTTTATATGAATCCAAATGTGAAACTGCTGGTCGAACTCATTTACGATCTTAACTTAGTATTGTTGGATGGTACAAGATAAGAAAAAAAAGAAGCTTTACGGGAATTCCCTGGCGATCCGGTGGTTAGGACTTGGCGCTCTCACTGCCGGGGTCGGGGAACTAAGATCCTGGAAGACGCGTAGCTCGGCCAAATTTTTGAAAAAAAGAAGAAGAAGCAGCTTTACATTTTAGATCTAGAAGCTAGTAATATGGACTAAATAATGGCCAAGGGCTCTACCACTGTAGAAATAAATATTTTGGAAGTGTATCAGATGTAGCTCTCCCCAGCTCCTTGGTATCCGTAATTTGGCTGGTGAGATTTGGGAGCTAGAAAGACAGATTGACAGGACTGGAACGTCTTTTCACTTATTGTGATTGGCTGTTCTGAGAGCTTGCCTTTCCTCTTTGACCACCTGGAGAGAAGCTCTCCTGGCCTTCTCCTATCTTCAGATGATGCTGATTCCCTCCAGTTCATCTTTGGGCAAAGCCAGAGGTCATTTCTGGTTCAGTTAGGGTTCCTGGGTTACAAGCAAATGAAGAGATTTATTGGCAGAATAATGCATAGCTCGTGAATTCAAAGGAAGAGCTAAACTTTCCAAATGATAGGACCCAGGTGCCTCTAGGAATCTCAATCAGCAGTAGCTTGAGAAACATCTCCCAAGGATGCCGCTGCTAGTTGTCTCAGAAACAACTGTCTTACATCTTGGCAACTCTACTCAAGGAGCAATTTTCTGGAACAGAAAATGTGATTGGTCCAGCTTGGGTCATGTGAGTCCATCTATCCCACTCTTTTGGACCCTACCCCTCACTCACTGGGGCCAAGGGCAGGTGCGTGAAGGTTGGATCTATTTCTAGCAGGAGAAGGCAGAGGGGTTGAGCAAACCAACCTAAGAGTCCCTTCCTTTCTTTCTTCCTTCTTTCCTCCCTCCCTCCTTCTTTCTTTTCTTTTCTTTTCTTTCTTTCTTTCTTTCTCTCTCTCCCTCCCTCCCTCCCTTCCTACCTCTCTCCCTCCCTCCCTCCCTCCCTCCCTCCCTCTCTCTCTCTCTCCCTCTTTCTTTTTCTTTCTTTCTTTCTTTCTTTCTTTCTTTCTTTCTTTCTTTCTTTCCTTCCTTCTTTCTTTCTTTCTTTCTTTCTTTCTTTCTTTCTTTCTTTCTTTCTTTCTTCCTTTTTTCTTCTTCCTTCCTTCCTTCCAAGCAAAAAAGGATGGGTCATTAGAAAAACAAGATGAAAAACAAGACTATGATGTTCTTCCTTGTTGTTTTTGATTAAACCTCACCAGCACTATGTTGTGTCTAGAGTCACTGATGCAGCTCAGGGAAGCAGTGTGACCAGAGGGGCTTGGAAAAGCAGAGACTACCTGAAAACATTCCCAAACTCCAGAGAAATATTTTTTGTACTTAAATATAGTTTAATGTGATTTTATTATATTTAAAAACATTGTTCTGGGAAGGGTTCATAAGCTTCACAACATTGCCAGGAGGCCACAACAGAAAAAAAGGTCAAGAACACCTTGATCTGGCATGTTTCAGAGGCCTCTCCACCAGCTCCCAGGATCCACATGGTGTGCAGGGTCTATAGCAGCACCCCCGCTCTTGCCCTAAGCCCAGGCCCGTTGCTGAATGTGTAAGTCAGACATGCAGGATTATAAGATTACAGGTCAAAACCACAAGAGGCTTTGATTTTTTTTTTTTTTTGAAAGGAATGGGTTGGATTTGAGGCTGATGCTTTTTTTTTTTTTAATTTATTTATTTTATTTTTATTTTTGGCTGTGTTGGGTCTTCGTTTCTGTACGAGGGCTTTCTCTAGTTGTGGCAAGCGGGGGCCACTCTTCATCACGGTGCGCAGGCCTCTCACTATCGCGGCCTCTCTTATTGCGGAGCACAGGCTCCAGACGCGCAAGCTCAGTAGTTGTGGCTCACGGGCCTAGCTGCTCCGTGGCACGTGGGATCTTCCCAGACCAGGGCTCGAACCCGTGTCCCCTGCATTAGCAGGCAGATTCTCAACCACTGCGCCACCAGGGAAGAGAGGCTTTGATTTTTAAAATAACTGAAAGAGATGAGACAGAGATGAACAGCTCCACATGATTTCTATCACTCTCGCCTTCTGAAATTAAACACATTATTTCCAATTAATTGTGACAGTTGGCTTTTGTCTTCCTTTTGTACATTTGGGGATTCCAAAAATAACCTCACTCAGCAACACTGACACACATTTTTAATAACCAAGGTGGCTGAAGGACAAAATGCCCTGCTGTGTGATGTCCCTTTGGTGTGTGACTTGGAAGTCCATCCCAGGATTTCACCCTTTTTCCCTGTGTCTTTGGCAAGGAGGGAAGAATGGACAGGGTAGAAAGGAAGGAAGATGAGAAATGGAACAGCTTATCAGCTGTTGGCATTGATGGCATTGACTTTTTTTTTTCTTAACATCTTTATTGGAGTATAATTGCTTTACAATGGTGTGTTAGTTTCTGCTTTATAACAAAGTGAATCAGTTATACATATACATATGTTCCCATATCTCTTCCCTCTTGCATCTCCCTCCCTCCCTCCCTCCCTCCCTCCCTATCCCACCCCTCTAGGTGGTCACAAAGCACCGAGCTGATCTCCCTGTGCTATGCGGCTGCTTCCCACTAGCTATCTATTTTACGTTTGGTAGTGTATATATGTCCATGCCACTCTCTCACTTTGTCACAGCTTACCCTTCCCCCTCCCCATATCCTCAAGTCCATTCCCTAGTAGGTCTGTGTCTTTATTCCCATCTTGTCCCTAGGTTCTTCATGACTTTTTTTTTTTTTTTTTAGATTCCATATATATGTGTTAGCGTACGGTATTTGTTTTTCTCTTTCTGACTGACTTCACTCTGTATGACAGACTCCAGGTCCATCCACCTCACTACAAATAACTCAATTTCGTTTCTTTTTATGGCTGAGTAATATTCCATTGTATATATGTGCCACATCTTCTTTATCCATTCATCTGTTGATAGACACTTAGGTTGCTTCCATGTCCTGGCTATTGTAAATAGAGCTGCAATGAACATTTTGGTATATGACTCTTTTTGAATTATGGTTTTCTCAGGGTATATGCCCAGTAGTGGGATGCTGGGTCGTATGGTAGTTCTATTTTTAGTTTTTTAAGGAACCTCCATACTGTTCTCCATAGGTGAGCATAGAGTCAGAGGCAGATTTGCCAGGCACCTTTTGTGTCACCAAGGCCCAGCAGGAAACTATTCATCTCAGATGGTTCAGATGAGGAGGCCTCACCAGGGAACAATCAAGGGGCAGGAAAGCACTCAGAGCAAAGCAACAGTGGGGAGCTGTGACCTGCCATTTTCTGGAGGGTTGCGGGGAGGAAACGGAGTTACAGGAGCTCAGGACAGAGGAAGCCGCACAGCAGGGACTTGTCCCTGGTGAACTGCTGGTGTGGAGACAAGCCTGCTCCTAACATTCGTGGAACCCAGGCCGTTACAGACAGGTTAATGTTCAACAACCAGCTATCCAGGAAAAAAAAATAGCCCTGATTTGTAGTGTTCGCTGATTTACCTGCTGTAAATACACCCACTATGACGATTTCAAGCTACCAACCTGATGTCAGAGAACATGGAATTGGGAAGAGATGCCTACAGTTGGTTACAGATCCATGTGAGCTGCTCCAGCACACCACTGGGCTGGAGAGAGCGCCATGGGACCCACATGCCATACACCTGAATATTTAAAAGTTACAAAGCAAGATTACACACTATGTGTGTTCTGCCCTCCGACTTTGATAGTCATAGTAAATATCCATAGGAAAGATCCATATTAAATTGATCCTAGTGCACCATTGAGATTTCGTGCATTAGCTAGGGTTCTCCAGAACCAATAAGATGTGCATATATAATAGAGAAATATATTTTAGGGAATTAGTTCATATGACTATGGAGGTTGGCAAGCCCACAGTCTGCAGGGCAGGTCGTCAGGCTGGAGACCCAGGGAAGAGGCGAGGTTGTGACTCAAGTCTGAAGGCCGTCTGCTGGCAGAATTACCCCCTTGCTCGGGGGAGTCAGCCTTTTGTTCTATTCAGACCTTCCACCGCTTGGATGAGGCCCACCTACATTATGGGGGGTCATGTGCTTTACTCAAAGTCCAGCCATTTAAATGTTAGCCTCATCCCAAAACACCTTCACAGAAACATCCAGAACAGTGGTTGACCAAGTATCTGGAAACCGTGACCCAGCCAAGTGGACACAGAAAATTAACCATCACATGGCTCCTTAAGATGGAGGCACTCGTTCTGGGAGGATGAGGTGCTGACAGCTCACAGCTGAGCCCCTCTCCGGGCACTGCCCTCTGCTGAAAGGGGCTCCCTGTCCAAAATCACACCACACCCTCCCCACCCAGGGCGTGTCGAGGTCTAAACGCCAGGCCCCTTTCTCTCGAGTTGGGACAAGACTAAAGGGCCAGCCCTGATACTGAGCTCCCCATCGGGTCAGCTGAGGTGTCATTTGTGACCGCGTCCAGTTCAACTTCTCTTTCTGCCCAATCCTATCTCCCCCGCAGCTGTCCCCCGAGTCCCCCCCAGTAAACTTCCTGCACGCAAATCTCCATTTCAGAGTCTAACACAGCCTGCTTCCTCTAACTCAGGGGTCAGCACGTTACAGCCTGCAGGCCAAATCCAGCCCACTGCCGTCTTTTGTAAGTGGTATTGGAATACAGCTCTGTCCGCTCATTCATGTGTTATCTATGGCTGCTTTACACTGCACTCAGTAAGAGCTGCAACAGGAACTCTCTGGCCGACAATGCCTAAAATATTCCCTATCTGGCTCTTAACAAAAAAGTTTACAACTTGCCCCCAAACAGCAAATATACCTTTATAACCACAAAATGAAAAACACGTGTAAACCTGTTGTTTTCATATAACTGAAAGTCAACAAAGTATTAAAGACAATTAAATTTAATTATGATTCCATATGATTGGTCTTGTGTTATGGCCAGCAAGGTTTGGATGAGTAATAAAATAAAGATATAATCAATTTATAAAGTATTCCCTATATATATTCCATAAAATTAATTTCTATCTTAATTTCAGCAAACTCACTGTTTTATTATCTAGATTTCACATAATTTATATTTTGTTGATAGTAAAGATGAAAGGATTAAAGCTAAAATACAATTGTACTTAACATTTCAACAAATTTTCATAAAACTTGCAAAGTAAATGTAAAAAGTAAAAATTTTAAATTATATTTTCATATTTTGCTTCAAAAACGTTTTGTTCTAGAACCTTCAAAATGTGTTACATTTCAAAAACTAAATGAATTATTAATTACTTTCAAAATTAAAGAAAAACCGTATAAAGGTCAAATTCATATTTAACGTTTTTAAGTTTAATAGAACCTTTAAAAATACTTTTATAACACAAGACTATTCGCAGTTTTAACATTTGACGTTCATCCAGTTGCCAAATGTAGAGAATCAGTATCATGCCTCACTCAGGTGACATCTAGGCTGTATATACACAACATGAAATATTCCTCAGCCACCAAGTGAAAGTGTTGTAAATACCATCCTACAAATACAGAGCATGAATTGGAATACCCAAAGAGAAGCAAGAAAATACATACTGAGCACTACCAGAAAACAATACTTCATTATTCAAAAACCTATTGCATTTCTAGGAGGAGAAGAATCTAGCAAGTTAATTAATGTGTTTTTTTTAACCTAAGGGCTCTGCCATCAAATTCTCCTGCACTTCAAGCATTGTCTGCACTGATGGTAGTGCTCTCTCCCAAGAAACAGAGGTGCCCATGTGTCTTTTAATTTTTTTTTTTTTTGGCTTGTGTCTATGACCTGTGTTGCTCTATAAAGTATCAGGCCCCTGGGTCTGGGACTTGCCACTATTCCCCGGGTCTAAGGGCAGTACTACCAGCGGCTTCCATTGGCAAAACCCAACCAGAAGCAGCTACAAAGAACTCTGGTCAGCAAAGGCCAGATTGCCAGGCACAGAATAGGGCAGGGAAGGGTGAAGAATGGATGGAGTGGGGGTGGGGTGGTGTGGATGAACACAGAATATCCTACAGCTATTTACCCTGTAGAGCTAGTCTGTGGGCCAGTGGAAATTGTCATATACGTCACCTCTGGAACGTGTGCTAAAGGTCATTGACCTGATCCTATTTCATGCTTCCATAGTAACCTACCTCTCATCACAAGAGAGTTGAGCATTTAGGTTATGTGTCACTTCAACTCATTCCCAAACAAGACTTAGACTTTTATTCATAGCAGAGTTAACCCAAAAGGCATCCAAAGCCCTCACCCAGGTGCAGGGTTGTATGGTTTTTATTATTCTTTCTTTTACTATATAATAAAATCATAAATCGCAACTTTGGGGATATGAAGATAAACACATTTTTACGGCCACAGAGTATGTTGATTTAAGAAACAGTAGTGACCTGGTTCAATCTTGTGGATTTGCCAAATCGGTCTGAGAATTTCTGAGGTCTTTCCAGAAGAGTGCCTTACCCAACTGGAAGTATTTTCTCTACCTGATATATGTGGAGGGCAGGGAAAAGATTATTGCTTCACTATCAAACAAACATTCTTTTCTACTCAAATGGTGTTCATTTCCTGAAGGGGAAAAGAAAATTAGTATTTATGAAATGTCTACCAAGTGATTCATGAGAATTTACTTTTATTGAGTGTCTACCAAGTAAGTTAATATTTATTATGTCTAAAAAAGCATCTCCGGGGAGGGAGAAATAAAGTCAATCAGCCAGGGTGGAGGGTCATCATATACTCAGCCCAAAGCCACTGTTTGGGTTGATTGGCAACATCCTGCCTAACAAGCAGTTGGAGAGAGTCGGGCATCAAAGAGAAATGAGATGGAACAGAATAGGCAGAAAGCTACAGCCATGAGCTACCACAAAACTCTGCGGACAAAGTGGCTGCCAAGTTGTCTTTCCTGTAGTTGAGACCCTCAAGGTTCCCTGGCATCCTTACATAACTCCGTCTCTTTTTTTATATATATATATTTATTTATTTGGTTGCACTGGGTCTTAGTTGCGGCAGGCGGCTCCTTAGTTGCAGCTCTCTGGCTCCTTAGTTGTGGCATACAAACTCTTAGTTGCGGCAGACATGTGAGATCTAGTTCCCTGACCAGGGATTGAACCCAGGCCCCCTGCATTGGGAGCACAGAGTCTTAACCACTGCACCACCAGGTAAGTCCCCATAACTCCATCTTTACTTGAGTTAGCTCGGGGAGATTTCTCTTCCTTCCTACTCGTTGTTTTCTGAGACAGTCAAGTGGTGTCAGTTCTTAACAACTTTGTTGATAATTTTACCCATGACATGTGGGTTTATTGAAAACACCCCATTTTCACACACACACACAAAAATTGTGTAAGTCATTCTAGGAACAGATAAAACTTTGCCTTTAACAGAATTCTCAGTCACTTTCCTTGGATTCTGTACAACGAATCTAATTTCCTATAGTTTTTCAGATGGGAAATAATAGTGAATAAAGCTGAAAAGTTAATTTAAATACCTACCTGTTTCCCACTTTAGGGCTATTACAAATAGTACTGCTACAAACACTCTTGGTGTCTCTATGGTAGACATGCACAACGGTTTCTGCTCGGTACATACCAAGAGGGGATATGCTGGGTCCCTAGAGATACATGTTTTTAGTTACATCCCTCAGAGCAATGGAAAGTGATGAAAGCAGCCCCAGTAATGGACAGAGGACGGGTGGTTAGCTTCACAAGCCTTGCCGGACTCTTGAGAGAAGCTACCTGAGGATAGGATTTAGGCTGATGCAGAAAAGATACAACTTTTTAATTTTTAAATTGTGAAACTTCACCAGGGGAAGAGATTCAGGAATCTCAGAACTGAGCTCTGCCTCACTTCATTTCACTGTACATCATAACATCCAAATTCACCATCAGTAGGTCCCATTATATTTACTTTTTCTGCTTGGAAAATTTAGAGCTGGGTGTTTGGCTCTCAAAGTCTCTTTCATTGTTTGCTTTAGCATTAGATTTTGCTCTGGAGAGCAGAAACTATTTTTCATAATTTATACTTTTCCTGAGCTTTTTGGGTCAAAGATCATAAGCTGGGAGTTGGCAACACAGAACTAGAAATACCATCTCTATTAGGGTTGCTGTGGGGTTCTGGAGACTCTGTGCTTACCGTTGGGTTGTATTTCTGTACTGGGTTCTATTTCAACATCCAAGGGTGCATTAGGCAGGATAAGCTGTTCACTGAACATCTCTGGAGGCACCGACATTTTTTCCGTCTGAATATTTTTCCTTCTGTATAGTATTCATTCTTCCCTAAAAGACATCAAGCAGCCGCCCAAGAGAGCACAGGCCACTGATTTTTTAATAACTCTGAAAAACAAGTAGAGTAAGCATTTTTCTTCCCATTTCACCACGGGGGAAACCTGAGACTCCGAGAATTTATGTAAGTTTCCCCAGATCACACAAATAGTTCATGGCAGAAGTGGGATTAGAAGTTAGGACACCTCTCTCTTTGTACTAAACCACTGTGAAATGCCCCAAAACAGCATTCAGGCATGCTGGGTCCAGATTATCTCACCAAGCTACATCACTAGGCACGACCGTTTTGCCTAAATCAGCCATATTATTTCACAGTATTCATTAAGATCTAACCATGGGCAAGGTACTGAGACCCATTTTAATAACTGCTCAAGGTGAGCCAAACCATCATCAAACTGTCATGTTCATAGACACAGTGATATCCGATCTCTCCCACAGGTCAGCTTCATTAGCTTCTCATGGGTGATAGTTATCTGTCTGGGTATGTTGGAGTCCTATTTAATAAAACAGCAAAATTTCTCTTGAAAGCATTTTTAGAAAAATGTTCCTTGAAAGTCCTTAAGGAAAGTTACCTTTGAAAATCCTCCAGAAACACGCCACACTGGAGACTGACCTACCCAATAAGTGCTGCTCTGTCAGTTCTTCCTCTAGCCATTCTGTTCCTTTTGTTGAGTACGGGTTACAGCAGTGGCTGGCGTAGGGCCATCTTAATGAAATGCATACTAGAATCATATTATGCTTGGTGAGAGGTTCACACCTTGGGAGGCTGAGAGAAGAGTTTTCACTCTGGCATCTCCAGTAGAGAGTGGATTGGTGGGCAGAGCCATACAAGCTCTGTTACTGTCCTCTTGTATAAGCTAAGTGTCCATGTGATGCAACCCCTCTGTGTTCAACCTCTCCCTGAAACTTAGGCCACTCTTTTCCTCTCATTCCTCATTCCAAGAGGATGCCTTAGTTAATGTTTTTTGGCTATAAGTAGCAGAAGCCAATGTATATAGATTAAAAATGAGGAATTATAAAGATGTAGAGGTGTCTGGTCAAACAGGAAGATGAACATGATGAACATTAATTGGTTCCTTTCCCACTTCCCTCTTGCCCACTTGCCTATAGTGCCAGGTTTCTACTTAGGGATCTGTGTGAGTCTAGGGACACTGACCTCAGCTCAATCTCTAGGGGTGGGACACATGACGTAGACTCATTCAATCAACATAGTCCATCCTACTCCCCACCCCACATGCCACAGTGACTGATGCAGAGATGGGCATGTGACCTATGTCTGTCCAGTCAGCAAGACTCAGGGGAATTTAGTGGGAAATCTGGATCTCTTTCCTTTTGGATGAAAGAAAGAAAGCATATAGCTCTGAGGGCTTGTGGTGACCGTCTTGATCTTGTCATAGAGAAGAGATGCAAAAAAGCCAGGTCCTTGGGGATACCATTGATCCACTTTATCAAGCCTTACCTGAAACATGTCTCTGTCTATTCAGTCATATAAACCAAGAAAATCTTTCTCTCTCCCCTCCCTTTCTTTCTCTTTCTCTCTTTAACTCCCTCTCGCTCACCTCCTCTTGCCCTGCTCCTCTTTCTCCTTTTTGTCCTCTCCTCTCCTTTTATTCTTTAGACCATGTTCACCAAACCTATAGCCAAACATGGTTCCCCCAAATGACTGATGGTTCCTAAATTCACCTCAGTTCAAGTAAACAAGCCAGATTGAATTAGAATATCTTCTACCAAGGTCACATTTCTGGGAGTCAGGTATTTGATTGGCTCAATCCATAGCAGTCCTGAGGGAAGAACAAGAAAGTAAATAGATTTAAGAGGCAGAAGGAGATAACAAACTCCACTGTTTGATCCACCATGTCAGTTACACGGAGGGAACATGGACAGAGCTCACACTAAATGTGTATCCTAATAAACCAGGTGAGTCAAGAACCCCAAGATTAAAATGAACTGAAGGTGATGAAATCTCATTTTAAGTGGAAGATAGGCTGTCAGAAGATAAATTCTCCAATTACTTGGTTTTTCTTCAACAGAAATCAGATGAAACAATGTTCTTTTGAAGAAGTGTAGGCGGTGAAGATTTCATCAAGTAAACCAAAGGCAATTCCTAGAAGCCTTTTGAAAAGAAAATCTGAAATTCCTATGACCACAAGAGCTGAAAGATGGATGGCAGGAAGCAAATGCTAAGAGAAGAGATAAAGAGCAGCATTTGTGTTTGGGGACTTCTGTTCAGATGAATTGCTAAAAATGATTACCCATTGGTTTAGGAAAGATCTAGTTTTTAAAGTTTTAAGTCTTTCACAAACAAAGTGCTATGAATTTCTTTAAATCTGGCACATGCAAAAAGCTTCTGATTCAAGCCTCTGTGTTATGATTATCCAGTTGCGGTGGCAGACACAGCTCTCTGCTTAGCTGAGCTCATTCTTCTAGTTCAGAAATATTTCAGATTCATAGTTTTCAAGTTTCTTGGGGACAGGAGAGCTTTGAGCTTCAGAAAACTTCACTTGGCTTTGTTTCAAAAAGGTATTCTTAATGAACAGATGTTTTTCCCCCATAGATCCAAAAGACGGCATTTTGAAAGATATTTTAAAGTTCATAGCAGTCAGGATTCTTTTAAGTCGACAGAAATCCAACCCAATCCAGCTCAAGCACAAAAGAGAATCTACTCATGTATCTGAGAAGTCTAAGTTTGGGTATGCTTCAGGCATGAACTTATATTTTAATGTCTATCAATAAACATTAACAAACATCAAGAATTTAGGTGTTTAATACATATACACCCATGTTCATAACAGCACTATTCAATTGCCAAAAGGTGGAAAGAGCCCAAAGATTTCTCAACAGATGAATGGATAAACAAATTGTCATATATCTATACAATGGAATATTATTTAGCCATAAAAAATGAATGAAGTACTGATACATGCCACAACATGGATGAAACTCAAAACCATTATGCTAAATGAAATAAGCCAAGACTTCCCTGGTGGCACAGTGGTTAAGAATCTGCCTGCCAATGCAGGGGACACGGGTTCGAGCCCTGGTCCGGGAAGATCCCACATGCCATGGAGCAACTAAGCCCGTGCGCCACAACTACTGAGCCTGCACTCTAGAGCCCGTGAGCCACAACTACTGAGCCCACGCACCACAACTACTGAAGCCCGTGTGCCTAGAGCCCGTGCTCCGCAACAAGAGAAGCCATGGCAATGAGAAGCCCGTGCACCGCAATGAAGACCCAACACAGCCAAAAGTAAATAAATAAATAAATTTATTTAAAAATAAATAAGTAAATAAATGAAAAAAGCCAGACATAAAAGGACACACATTGCATGATTTCGTTTATATGAAATATCCACAATAGGCAAATTTATAGAGGCCGAACACAAGATGGCCAGAGGCTGGGGGAAGGAAGAGATGGAGAGTAACTACTTAATAGTCACTGGATTTCCTTTTGGGGTGATGAAGTGTTCTGAGCTAGATAGAGGTGGTCCTTATACAACATTGTCAAAGTACAAAATGCCACTGAATTATTCACTTTACAATGGTTATTTTTATGTTGAATGAATTACACGCCAATAAAAATGAAAAGTAAAGGGAAAGAAAGCTTTTAAAACAGATTTTGGGTGTTCTGCCCTTAAAAATTAGGTTTTTAATAATTAAAAAATACTATCTACTGGGATCATACTTATAGTAGTGCTCTTATGTTAGTTTACCTCTTTTTAAAAATTTTTAGTTTTGACATAATTTTAGAGTAAGTTTGCAAGAATAGTGTAAAGGGGCTTCCCTGGTGGCGCAGTGGTTGAGAATCTGCCTGCCAATGCAGGGGACACGGGTTCGAGCCCTGGTCTGGGAAGATCCCACATGCCACGGAGCAACTGGGCCCGTGAGCCACAACTACTGAGCCTGCGTGTCTGGAGCCTGTGCTCCGCAACGAGAGGCCGCGACAGTGAGAGGCCTGCGCACCGCAATGAAGAGTGGCCCCCGCTCGCTGCAACTGGAGAAAGCCCTCGCACAGAAATAAAGACCCAACATAGCCAAAAATAAAATAAATAAATAAATAAATTTAAAAAAAAAAAAAAAAAAAAAAAAAAAAAAAAAAAAAGAATAGTGTAAAGAACTTCCATATACCCCTCACCCATATTCCCCAGTTGTTCAAATGTTACTGCATTTGTGAACTCAGAGACACAGAGAGTAGAGTGGTAATTAGCAGGGGCTGGGGAAATGGGAAATGTTGGTCAAAGGGTACAAACTTCCAGTTATAAGGTGAATAAATTCTGGGGATCTAATGTGCAGCATGGTGACTAAAGTTAGTAATTCTGTATTATATACTTGAAAGTTGCTAAGAGAGTAGATCTTAAATGTCTTCACCACTACCATACACATAAAAGGGAATTATGTGATGTGATGGAGGTGTTGGCTAAAGCTTTGGTGGTAATCATTTTGCAGCAAATAAGGGTATCACATCAAGCCATTGTACACCTTAACTTACACAAGTTATATGTCAATCACATCTCAATAACACTGGAAAAAAGTAAAGTAAAAAATTTAAAAGTTTTTACCACATTTGCTTATTTTCTGCCTATCATCTATCTGTCTGTCTATCTATCTATCTATCTATCTATCTATCTATCTATCTATCATCATCATCTATCTACCTATCTGGTATGTGTGTGTGTATGTATGTGTGTGTGTGTGTGTGTGTGTATTTATATATGTACATATATATACATTCACAGTATTATTTTATTTTTAAGGAGGCCTGCAACTCTGATATTCTGTGATTCTATGTATAATGGTGGACATTGGGGTAGAGGTGCAAATAGGCCTGAAATCATCCATAAATTATAACCCAGAGGCAATGACCTCTGGTTAAGTGGACCCTAGATGCTGTGGTTTTGGGTAAGAGTAGTGGAATGGGGGAGGGGTGAGAAGGTTGAGGGGAAATTCCTGGCCATCTGACACAACTTTGCAAGTGATGGGTCACTGCCAAGATGAGTGCTGGGGACCACCAGCACATGAAACAGAGGACGTGATGGCACCGGGCCAGCTCCCTAGGTAGAGGAACCTGCTAATCAAGCCACCAGCCCCACCTGCCCACATTTCTGGTTCTTCTTTGGACTGTGTTCGCTGTCCTCTGCTTTTGAAGATGACACCACCAGGAATGCTCCCCAGCTGGGGGAGCAAGTGTCACTGATAAGACCAGCGGGGCCCTGCGGTCTTCCCATACTAGGAACATCTGGCGATTTCTCTTTGTTTGGGGGCTGTGGTTGCCACTCACAGTCTCGTGTTAGGTGCAGTCAGTTTTTAGACTTGTGGGATGGCTCATTAAGAGGCGTCTCATCTCTCATCCTCCCATGTGCAAGAGCCTCTCTAAGCCACAGTAAATACTTTTCCACCCAACACAGTTCTGTGGGACTCTCAGTTGTCATGTGGGAATATATTCCAGCTTCAGTCACATTAATGCGGTTTATGTAATTGATTCTATAAATGCACACATACTTTCAGCTGTTTCTAAAGCAAGACAGCGTGTGTAGAAGTTCTTTATCCTTTTATCTGCAGAATCCATTGAGGAGGACATTTTCGGAGAGTTATCTTTAAAATACACAAAGTTGTGTACAGAATAAAATGTAGAGCTTAACAACTTGTTTACTTGAGTTTAAACCACTCCAGCCAATCAAAATTCAGTAATGTCCTGGTCACAGGAAGATCACCCAGAGAGATTTGAGTTTACCTGCATTGGAAAGGTGTTACTTTCTCCACTTCAGCTCTCCTAGAAGCAGATTCTGAGACAGGAATCTGAGTGCCAGTAGTCTATCTGGGATGACATCTCAAGAGATGCAGATGGGGGTGTAAGGGAGGGAGACAGGGAAGGAAAGGAAACAAACAAAGCACAAGTCAGTTGATAGGCAGGTTACCACTGTGGACAACTAAAGCTTAACCTTACTGGGGAAATTTTGGACACAGCACAGAAAACTACCTTACAGGGATCCCCCAAGGGCTGAGGGAGCTGGAACATTTATATACTTGAGGGCCGCTCAGGGGCGAATAGAATGGGGCAGAGCCTGGCCTAGCTAAGAAGACTTCTGGCAAAGAGATTGAAATGCTGGTAGCTGGAATTCAGATGGGCCTATATTAGGATAGAAATGTTGGAGGGAATATAATAGTATCTGCTACTATGAGGTAGGCAGGGTTTATAGTTTTACCATCTTGCTATTGGGAAACAAGTTTAGAAACATTTAGTGACTTTCCCAAGGTCTCATGGTATACCAGTGTTCTTCTAACTACAAGTTCTTTTTTTAAAAATATATTTATTTATTTATTTTTGGCTGTGTTGGGTCTTCGTTGCTGCGTGCGGGCTTTCTCTAGTTGTGGCGAGCGGGGGTTACTCTTTGTTGCGGTGCAGGGGCTTTTCATTGTGGTGGCTTCTCTTGTTGCGGAGCACGGGCTCTAGGCGCATGGGCTTCAGTAGTTGTGGCACACGGGCTCAGTAGTTGTGGCTCGTGAGCTCTAGAGTGCAGGCTCAGTGGTTGTGACGCAAGGGCTTAGTTGCTCGGCGGCATGTGGGATCTTCCCAGACCAGGGCTCAAACCCCTGTCCCCTGCATTTTGGCAGGCGGATTCTTAACCACTGCACCACCAGGGAAGCCCCTAACTACAAGTTTTTTATTGAAAACCCAACTCAAACTGACACAAACAAAATAGACGTATATTGATGCATGTAACTAAAAAGCTCAGGGTTAAGTCTTCAGGTTCAGCTGGATCCAGAAATTCAAACCACGACATTAGCACCATAGCCTGGCCATTCTCTTCTGTGTATATTTATTCATTAAATATATTAAATATTTATTTCCAGAAATTAAACCACAGAAGTGGTTGACAGGACACCTTATAAACACTGTAACTCAACTGAGAAAGTAAATTACCTGTGGACAAATTTTAATTTAATTTAAAATAATTAAATATTGGTAAATAAATAAATAATAATAAAATAATATGAGTGTATATATGTCTACAAGTTGAGGAATCGTGATAAGCTCAGAAATTCAAATGAATCTAGGCAAAAAGCAAACAATTTTGAAAAAAAAAAAGTATCTTATTTCCTATCAAATTTCATCCGAGACCTCACAATTCTAGTGCCTTCTTTTGTATTTCAGCAATGGCTTAGCTGTTCAGAGTCTCACCACGGGATTTTAAGCGGTGCCTGTGTACACGGGTGGTGTGTCACATCTTCTGTCTTGGACTGTGGTTATCCCACCCCAGTGGACCCAATCAATAGCTATTTCAGGATGCTACCACCGTACAATCTCTATTCATCCACCCCAGACAGGGGGTGTGGTCCTCACCCTGTCCCAAGACAAGAATGTCAGGGCCCCCCAAATAGAGCCTTGGCTAGTAGGATTCAGCAGGTAACTGGAGGGTGTTTGCTGGTGATGAGTCCAATGGAGAACAGCTGGACAGTCAGGTTCTAGAAAACCCTGAACAGAAGAACACGCAGTCAAGTTAATTCTTGGGAAAGTGGGAAGAGGTGCCCCCAGCACGTCAAGACGTAGGGAGCCCAGCAACACAGTTGAAACAAGAATGGGGTGAGAGAGTGTTCTGCAGGTTGGGTTCCCTGGGAAGCGGGCTATGAGATGGAGTTTAATGGGTAGAATGTTTACTGGAGAGAGGCCTTGGGATCAACGCCTGAGGAAAGGAAGGGAAAGAAGCAGACGTGGACAGAGGGCGAAGTCGAGCTGCAGTGTGGCGCTAATGACAGACTCAGCCAGTCCATGGGAAGCTCAGATATAAGGGCGGGTCTTCGGGGTTGTCCTGAGTCAAGCTGAGATGGCCGGGCCTTTGTGCTCCGGGAGCGATTTGTCATTGGATGGGAGCTGCCCCTGGAAGCGGGGCGGCCCGGGATAAGCCAGCTCCCTGCCACTGAGAAAATCCCTGAGGCAGGAAGGACCCAAAAATATATCTCTGAGCTTCAGATCTCTGCACGCCACTGCCAACTTGACATCTCTTTCCTGTCTCAAAACATGTGACAAGATTGAGAGCCAGGAGTGGGAACACGAAGAGCAAGATGATGATGGTGGCTGTAGACAAGTCACCGGAGACGGAGGCCAGGGTATCAACACTTCTGTCACCCCTTTCACAGCTTTATTGGGGGCTGACTGTCATCCTAGAAATGGCTCCTTAATAAGGAGTGGATCCCAGACCTTCAAATGCTCCTGAGACCTCCACTCTTGCACCCAGCACCCCCCATGAGTGCACTCCTCACATTTCACACAGTTCTGTGGATGTTTTCTCCTTTTGCTTTGAAAGTCGATCTTCTTCTTCTTTTATTACATAGTTCAACGTTTATGAAAAGACCTTTAGGAGTTAATACCAGACCAATGTAATTTAAAGCTCTCAGAGCCAAAAGACTGGAAGGAAGAGTTTCAGGCCTTTGAAGCAGAGGTGACAGCCAGTAGCTTCAGCTATTGAGATTTTCTTGGGTAGGAAAACTCTGGAATACTGGAATGAGACTTATTTCCTCTCTCTCTCCCTCTTCTGTCTGAAAATTCTTCCATAGGTCAAATATTGAAATGGAGCAGACTTCAAGTTTGATCCCCAAAACTATGCTTTATCTCCAAAAATTTAGAAGTAGGAAAAATGAAGAGAAAATCTTCAGAAGAATAAAATTGTGCATTTGTGATGTTGGAAAGAGTATGGGATTGGAAGCCAAGAGACTTAGGTTTCTGATCCTGTTTCTGCCACTGAAAGTAGCTGTGTGACCTTGAACACAACACTGATGTTTTCATGGCCTCTTCTATAAAAGGGAGGGGTCTGGTTATCAGCAAGTGCCCCCCCCCCCCCCCCCCGGCTCCACTTGCTTCTTTTTCTTTTCTTTTCAAACTTGTCAAACAGTTTTATTCTTGGTTCTCCTTTATCCCATTAAGTTTACTCAGTGGAGCTGGGTTGAATCCTGTCCCTGGAGGAAAACTTTGGGCAGCCAGAATGACTTTTCTGATAACTTGTAAGTAATATAGTTTCTCAGTCTAACTTTCTTTTTAATGCTAAGATTCTATTATTTACATAATACTGAGTAACAAAAGCACACATTGCAGAGTTATGTTATGTTGAAGTCAGCCAGGTGCATCCATATATAGTAATTCATTTGAGCTTCACAAATATTAACAGGTCTATAAGGGTAGACTGGGCAGAGAGTAATAGTTTTCCCCTTTTGCTACTTCAGAAAAAAGTTTAGAGACATTTAGTTACATAGTGTGTCAGAATTCTTTCAGTTTCAAGTTCCTTCTAAAAACCCAATACAAACTAGCCCAATCAAAAGTGAAAGCTTATTGGCTCGTGCAACTGCAAAGCCCACGGATACCAGGAGTGGTTCACCTGTCTCTTCTCCGTAATCTGATCACTCGCTTCTGTGCATATTTTTCATTAAATTAACAAATATTTATTGAACACTGCTATGTGTAAATCACTGTTGTAGGCACAGGGGGTGGAGTGAATGAAACACTGTATTTAGAACAGTGACTAACACACAGCTATGTTCAAATAAATTTTCATGGAATTTACCTTCTTACTTACAAGGGAATATTCCTAGGACTTACCATCTACTGGAAGAAGAGGGTGTAAACAAAAACATAAATAATGTGTGTTATGTCACGTGATGAAAAGGACTATGAAGCAAGAAAAACATGGTATGGCTGAGCCATTGCTACGGCAACCTGCCCACAACAGGGTTGCCGTAGCAATGGCTGGATTAAAACAGTGAGCCAAGAAGATGTGAGAGGAGGAATGAGGTATGTTTGATATAGATAACATTTCTCAAACCTGTCTGCCTGAGGATCCCATTTTTCAAATGGTGACTGCCATTGACCCATATGCCAATGTGCAGAACACACCTGAGGGTGCATAGGTCTAAATAGCTACTAAAGACAGTGTTATATCTAAGCAGCGATAAAAACCACCATCGCTCAGTTATCATGCCTGATTTCTTCCAGACTCTTCATTCTGACATTCTCCCTGAGCCCGTCTTAGCATTGATTGAGCATCTAAATAGAACACACCTCTACAGAATCTCCCTTCCCCATATACATGCTAGTCTGCCCTTCTGCCTGTAAGGATTCCAGCTTGTGGTGGACAGAGTTAACTGCATACATTGGTCCCCATTTCTCCGTCTCTGCTCCTAACAGCATCCCATGTGTGAAGTGGTGACAGCGGTTCTACTCTCAGCTCCAGAGGTGAGCTATGATTGGTTTAAGGCAATCAGTGCATTCCATATTCTAGCTCTAGTGACTGGGTTAGAGACCACTATCAGTAATCTTCTGGATGTGGATAAGAGAGTATGTCACCCCAGTTGTTATCGGTAGCTACGCTGTGACCACAGAGAGAAACAGCCTTGGGATGAAACCAACACTGAGGGAGGTAGAGTTAAGGTAGAAAGACCCTAGAAGGCCTGGGTCAGCCAGCCCTTGCCTGAAGTTCAACTTACCTCCAGATTGCTCAGTTACATGGGCCAATACATCTTCTCTATGGCTTGAACCAGTATGAGTTTGCTGCTTCTGTTGTTTGCAACTAATTAAATTCTACTTGATTGCTTCTTTGAAAAGGATGACTGAAATTCAGACTCAACCACATAAGCTTTATGAGATGAATTGCATGAGGTCTTGTATTTCAGGATATCCCTAAACTGTAGAAGAAATTAATATTTGTTTGGCATGGTTTCACCATTTTTCCCTTAGCACATGTTTGCTCACAAGAGCAGAACCCTAATACCCTTCCAGAATTTGGGTTGGAGAAGTATGAAGGGGAGAAGCCATACTTTAAGAATAGATTTCCCAATTTGAGGGGCATTCTACAAAATAACCGGCCCCAAATAACTGACTCTTCAAAATTGTCAAAGTCTTGAAAGATAAAGAAAGATTGAGGAGAATGGTTCAAGATGGCAGAGTAGGAGGAGGTGTGCTCACTCCCTCTTGTGAGAGCACTGGAATCACAGCTAACTGCTGAACAATCATCAACAGGAAGACACTGGAACTCACCAAAAAAGATACCCCACATCCAAAGACAAAGGAGAAGCCACAGTGAGACAGAATGCATATATTTTGGGCCAAAATAAAATAAAATCTATCAATTATTTAAAAAAAAAAAAAAGAAAGATTAACTGTTCTAAACTGAAGCAGACTAAGGAGACATGACAACTGAATGCAGATATGATCCTGGACTGGATCCTAGACCAGAAAAAGGAGATTAGTGGGACAATTAGCAAAATCTGAATAAGATACGTAGATTATTTAGTAGTATTGAATCAATGTTAATTTCCTGATTTTGATCATTGATCTGTGGTCACATAAGTTGTCAACATTTGGGGAAGCTGGATGAAGGATATATAAGCATCTTTGTACTATTCTTGCAATGTTTTTGAAAGTTGGAAATTATTTCAAAATGAAAAGGTTAAAATTGTTTTAATTAAAAAAATAAATAAAAGGTTTGGAGTGGCCCTTTATTAATGCACTGATTAGAATTTCCACTGTCATGATATTTCATGAATACAGAGAGTGTATGGGTCTACAAAACAACCCTGGAAATCCATGCATTTGCAAGACTTGGAATTCACAATTCTACCCTGGAAGATGCCAAACTGAAGGCAGATCTATTTCTTTTATGATGCTTAATTAAGGATCTCTGACCTGGTCTTGGAAGAATGCAAAAAATGTTTTGGTTTGAGAGTAAGACAGATGTCAATCCAGAAAATTTTAAAAGCAGGCAGTTGTTCAAATAAGACTTTAAGTCTCAGCTTGGAGAGCAAAAGGATTTGACAAAGAAATGCAGAGAAGGCTCATCTGAGTGGGTTGTTCTGGCACCCACGAGGGAGCTGTAAGCCAACATTTAGAATGGGTGAGCATGGAAAATAGATTTGGTAGAAAAAGAGGATGATTCATGCACCAATAATAATAATGATAAATACTGCTGACAAGGAACTTTTAATTAGCAAATGGAAAATCAGCCCAAGACACATATGCTGAGTCCCTTAGAAGTGAGGTCAGAACAAATTCTTTTCAAAAATGGGAACATTTGTAGTAGCTTCTGGCCCTGAAATCTACTATCTTGGGGTTGTTTTGTTTTGTTGGGTTGTTTGTTTGTTTTTTCTTCAGTGTGGAAGATAATGTTCTCCTCTCTTTCAGAGGAAATCTAATTACTTTCCCACTGAGTTAACATGAAGATTACTCTGAAATGCGTCAGAAAAATCACTGCACAGTGTATTTATTTCTTTCTCCAAGTAAAAGAAGTATCTTAAGTTTTATTTTTTGGAATCATTAACTATGGTTCTGATTCATACTCTGCACTGGAAAAGGAGACCAGGACCAAATTCTGGGAAGTGAGCTCAATCAAAAGCCTTAATTCAGAAACTTGTTTGGAGGCCTTCCTATCCTAGAATGAGGCATTGACTGGAATGGAGGGAATGATACTCTCAGGACATTTATGGGAGAGAGACTGAAGCTCTCTGTGTGATGCCTCCATTTGAATTTCTACCTCAGTGTTGGGCCATCCTATGTTAGATTGGATCATCTCTGCTTTCACCTTTTTTCTACCTTCTGATAGAAAATTCCCTTAAATTCCCTCTTCTACTCCCTGTATTCTCCTACCTTCTTCCTTTCTCTTCTTCTCTTGTCTCTTTACTTCTAGGATCCATGACCTCAGTCTTCTTTGCCATCATCTGTAGACTTTCATTTTGCATGATTCTAAGGAATAAGATGTTGGGAATAGGGAAAAAAAAAAGGTGACAACCAGTAAGGCTTAAAAGTCTCCTTCCACTGAGGCTTTTTGGACCCTCCAACTCCAACTGCAGGTCCCATCCAAGGTTTGGTGTAACCTGTAATCTAAAAACATTATCATTTGTAACATTTCCCTTGAGGGCCAATGCTGGTTTCCAACATGGCCCCACCACTTGCTTAAGTCAAAGCCCCAGTTACCAACCTCCTGGAGGGCCTGGGGTTGATTATACAATTGTTCTTAATTCTTCATGGCTTATAATAAGATTTATATATTGATGCCTTTGCCAGGTGACTTTCCAGTGCCTCCCAGCTGAATAGACAAAGTATACCACCCATCCGTCGTCTTTGAGCTTGGCCATGAGACTCGCTTTGGCCAATGGAATGTTAACGGATATCATACAAGCAGAGGTGTTAATTTTTTTTTTTTATTGAGGTATAGTTGATTTACAACATTATGTTAGTTTCTGGTGTAGAGCATAGTGATTCAGTTATTTTTTTATGATTATATTCCATTATAGGTTATTACAAGATATTGAATATAATTCCCTGTGCTATACAGTAAATCCTGTTGCTTATCTATTTTATGGATAGTAATCTGCATTGGTTAATCCCATACGCATAATTTGTACCTCTTCCTCAATCCCCGTTTGGTAACCATAAGTTTGTTTCCTATGTCTGTGAGTTTCTGTTTGTGTATAGATTCATTTGTATTATTTTTAAGATTCCACATATAAGAGATATCATACAGTATTTGTCTTCCTCTGTCTGACTTACTTCACTAATTATATTATTCTCTAGGTCCACCCATGTTGCTGCAAATGGCAACAGTTCACTCTTTTTTATGGCTAATATTCCATTGTATGTATATACCACATCTTCTTAAACCAATCATCTGTTGATGGACACGGGTTGTTTCCTGGTCTTGGCAATTGTAAATAGTGCTGTTATGAACACTGGGGTGCATGTATCTTTTCAAATTAGAGCTTTCATTTTTTCTGGATATATACCCAGGAGTGGGATTGCTGGATCATATGGTAACTCTGTTTTTAGTTTTTTAAGGAAACTTCATACTGTTTTCCATAGTGGCTGAACCAATTTACATTCCTACTAACAGTGTACAAGGGTTCTTTTTTCTCCACATCCTCTCCAGCATTTATTATTTGTAGACGTTTTGATGATGGCCATTCTGACTAGCGTGAGGTGATACCTCATTGTTATTTTGATTTGTATTCTCTAGTAATTAGCAGTGTTGACCATCATTTCATGGGCCTATTGGCCATCTGTATGTCTTCCTTGGAGAAATGTTTGTTTAGGTCTTCTGACCATTTTTTTATTGGGTTGTTTGTTTTTTCTGTGTTGAGATATAGGAGCTGTTTGTATGTTTTGGATATTAACTCCTTGTTAATAACATTATTTGCAAATATTTTTTCCCGTTCAATAGGTTGTCTTTTTGTTTTGTCAATGGTTTCCTTTGCTGTGCAAAAGTTTTAAAGTTTGATTAGGTCCCATTTGTTTATTTTTGCTTTTATTTCTTTTGCCTTGGGAGACTGATCTAAGAAAATATTGCTACGATTTATGTCTGAGAATGTTTTGCCTTTGTTTTCTTCCAGGAGTTTTAAGGTGTCATGTCTTATATGTAGGTCTTTAATCCATTTTGAGTTTATTTTTGTGTATGGTGTGAGAGAATGTTCTAATTTCATTGATTTACTGGTAGCTATCCAACTTTCCCAACACCATTTGTTGAAGAGACTGTCTTTTCTCCATTTTATACTCTTGTCTCCTTTGTCATAGATTAATTGACCGTAGGTGCATGAGTTTACTTCTGGGCTCTCTATTCTATTCCATTGATCTATATGTCTGTTTTTGTACAAGCAGAGGCTTTAAATGTGCTCTCATGGTTTGACTTGGTCTCTTGTGCTTTTGCCATCTCCATGAGCACATCCTAGTTAGCTGTTGTTTCTAGAATGAGAAACACATGGAGCAGTCCTGAACTTGACCTGCAATCTGGAGCCAAGCTAAGCCAATTCACAACCTGGAGCAGAATTTCCCCAGCCAACTAGCCGACCAATGATTGTGAAAAGTAAGAATTCATTATATTTGTTGTTGTTGTTGTTACACAGTATTATTTCAAGAGTAGCTGATTGATACAGGGGCCTCTAGTCCTCCAAGTAGTGAACATATTCTTAAGCTTTACCTCTAAAATTTGTCATTGTGTGGATTTTCATGGGAGGCAAGCCCTCTCTGACTCCTCCCCTTCCCAATAGCAATAACAAAGTCATGTGATTTGACTCAGCCAGTCAGATGCTGTCCCCCTCCTAGAACCTTAAATCTGGAGTAAGTGATACAGATAAGAAGGAAGAGTTTAAAATTAGTTTCTTTGGTGGAAGCAAGGAGTGACCAGTGGGAGTGACCTCATAACCACAGACTCTTCTTCCCTTGGTTGTTGCTCATTTTCAAAACTTCTTTATCAATTCTATGAGCGATCAACTAATTTCTGACTAATTTCTTTTCTGCTTCAGTTAGATCTTTGTATTTTTTGCAGCCAAAATATCGGACTGGTACAAATAGCTCATCTGAAATATAATCATTTGAGAACATAGAAGGCTTTTACATTTATTTCTAAGGCTCTGAAATCTCTGGAGCCCTGGAAGCTTTTCACCCCCCTGAAAACTGTATATTAATGATTCCATGAAACTATACCAAGTTACATCAACAAAGAGTGTTAATCAGATCCATAATTTTGGAAAAATCTTTCTTCCTCTAGACCTACATTAGCATTATCTTTCTAGAAGAGACCAGATTTTTCAACACAAGGAGTCTAGTATGCCTTCATAAGTGGCTCTTTTGTTTAAGCAAGGGGTGGGACCAGGTTGGAAATCAGCTCTGGTCCTGAAGGGAATGATTCAAATGATAATGTTTTTGCGTGGAGGTTCCTCAAAAAATTAAAAATAGAACTATCATAAGATCCAGAATTTCACTTTTGTGTGTATATCTGAAGGAAACAAAATCACTATGTTGAAGAGATATCTGCATCCCCATGTCCATTGCAACATTATTTACAATAGCCAAGACATAGTAACAACCTAAGTGTTCACCTATGGGTGAACGGATAAAGAAGGTGTTATTATTCAGCCACTAAATAATTCAGTCATTAAAGAAGAAGGAAATTCTGCCATTTGCAACATGGATGCATCCTGAGGGCATTATGCTTAAGTGGCATAAATCAGACAGGGAAAGACAAATACTTACTTGTGGAATCTATAAAACACACACACACACCCCAAAACACAAAGCCATAGAAAAAGAGATCAGATTTGTGGTTACCACAGGTGGGAGGTGATGGGTGGGGGAACTGGTACACATTTCTAGTTATAAGATAAATAAGTACTGGGGATGTATGTACAACAGGACGACTATAGTTACCACTGCCATGTGGTACATTTGAAAATTGCTAAGAGAGTAAACCCTAAAAGTGCTCATCACAAGGAGGAAAACTTCTCTCTCCCTTTGTCTTCCTTGTATTTATATGAGATTATGGATGTTAGCTAAATTTATTGTGATAATAATTTCACAATATAAGTAAGTTAAATCATTATGCTGTACATCTTAAACTTATAAAGGGCTGTATGTAAAAATTAGAATTCAAAGACCCAGAGTCTTGGCTTACTCTCTGTGAACCTCAGTTTCCTTATGTATAAAGTGGACCTAATAAATTGGGTAGGAAAAGGTTTTTAAACCCCAAACGGCTACACAGAAGGAAGTTGCCTAAACATATATCACTGTACCCATCTCCTCAATGAGAAAAAAACAAGGAAAAACGTTATGGAAAGATTGATTGCTAGTGGCCGTTTCTGGCAAGTTATGAACATTGCAGTAAGAACAAAAAAGAAAATACAAAACTTGGGCTTCTTGAGGTTTTTGGCTTGGCCCCCAGCTAATCATGATTCCAAGTGCTGGCCGGTAAAACAACACAATCACACTGAGTTAAGCTCTTTTGCGATGTTATGGAACATGCATTGGAAAGAGCAGGCTGGGGGTGTGATGCACCTGGGACTCCCAAGAATGTTGCAGAAGCTCAGCCAGGAGAGGCCGCTGAGGAGTTCCAATCATGTAAACGGAGTGATTATGTGAACCAACTGTTTCTACTTGGCTGGACATCAGAAAAATGGCCCAGCTAGTATGGTGGTGAAGGTGGTATTCGTGCAAATGTAGACTTAGGCTGAGTGACTTCTCCTCGGAAGCGCTGCCAGGCTCTTGGTAAATCATATAGCCTCAGACAGAGTTTGGCTATGTTAGCTGTTTTTGTCTTCTTGACTGCATCTTTCCAAAATAAACTCTCCTGTAGAACTACTTTAATGAATGAATGTGTTACTACAAACTAATGATGGAGTCATATTTAGAGCCAATAACCCCTTTCCTGATACACCCGCAGTTCCCGAAGCATGGCCCCCAAACCTGCAGCATCAGGGTTATCTGGGAACTTAGAAACGCAAATTCTCAGGTTCCATCTCAGAATCAGCAACTGTGTGGGTGGGGAGGGGTCCAACAATGTGTGTTTTTATAGTCCCTCCAGGGGATTCTGACTCACACAAAAGCTTGGGAAATACTGCCCTACAGCATCTCCTTTGGCCTATTCAAAAACAGCGCTCCAACAATTCTGCCCTCTTCTGCGACATCATCAATTTCTCCCTCCCATTGGAGCTTTCCCATCAGCACACTTATTCATGCTGTTATTTTTCCTTCTATAAAACAGACATCTTCTTGACCTCACTTCTCTTGCTATAGCTTCGTTCTTTGCTTCACTTTAGTTCGGATAAACAAAGCTCTTCAAAAAAACTGTCTGCGTTTTCCTCCCGGTCTCCTTTAAACCAACTCAAATTAGGTTTTGCCACGAATGCTCCAAGAAACTGCTCCAGTCAAGGTTAACCGATGACCTCCAATGCTACAAAGTCTAATAGACAACTCCCAGTCTGTATCTTTCTTGATCACTCCCTCTTCCAGGGAACATTTCCTCACTTGGCTTTCAGGTCTACCCATTCTACTGGTGTTCCTCCTACCCCATCGACTCCCTCTCAGTCTTCTTTGTGGGTTCTTCCTCATCCCCTTGGCTTCTTTAATGCTGGATGTCATTGAGCTAACTTTTTGACCACTTCCCTTCTTTATCTTCACCCTCTCCCTTAGGGGGTCTCATTTTTATTCTCGTGACTTTAAGTAGGAACTATGTTTATGACTCTCCAATATATATTTCCAACCCAGAAATGTCTCCTGAACTCTAGACTCATAAATCCTACTGCCAAGCTGATAGCTCCTCTTGGATATCTATTAGATAGAGCAAAGCTAACGTGTCCCAACTTGACCTTCTAATCTTCCCCTCCCCCACAGAGTCTTCCATCCGCAGTCTGCCACATTTCAATGACTGAAAATGCCATCCTTCCAAGAGAAGCTTGGAGTTATCTTTTATCCTGCTCCTTCTCACATGACACACGTGTAGTCTAACGTGAAATCATGTTGGTCCCACCTTCAAAATATAACCAGAATCTGACCACTTCTTACCACATCCACTGCCACCACCCTGGCACCAGCCACCATCAGCTCTCACTTAGATATTTGAAATCACCTCATGAATGGTGTCCCTGCTCTTCCATTGCTGCTCTACAGTTGATTCTCAGTGACTAGAACAGTTCATTTAAATCATAGTAAGATCATGTCACTCTTGGTCTTAAAGTCATGTAATGGCTCCTGTGATATTGTGACTTTTAAGAAATATATACTTGGTCTTCATCCCCTTCCTAGAACAGAGCTCCTAAATCCCTTGGAATTTCCTAAGTGGTGAGAGCAGTCCCTAAAGGTGGCTTTTCTTATGTCAATGAGGTGGTTTTTGGAAAGCACCTGAGGATGGGGGCAGGTTTCCAGGGGAATCAACCTCTTGATTAGAGGGTTGGAGCTTTCAGTCCCAATCCCCAGCCTCTGTGGAGGGGTGAGGGTCTGGAGGTTGAGTTCAATCACCAGTGGTCAATGATTTAATCATTTGTACCTATGTAAAGCAGCCTTCATAAAAACCCGAAAGGACTGGCTTCAGAGAGATTCTGGGTTGATGAACACTCCTTGGGGAGAGGGGCGCACCTGGAGAGGGCATGGAAGCTTAGCAAACTTTCCCACATACCTTGCCCTGTGCATCTCTTACATCTGACTGTTCCTGGGTTATATCCTTTTATAATAAACTAGTCATTGAGTAAGTAAAACATTTCTCTGAGTTTTGTGAGCTGCTGTAGAGAATTACTCAAACCCAAGGAGGGGGTCACTGGAGCCTCTAATCTACAAGCAGTGGGTCAGAAGAACAGGTAGCAACCAGGACTTGCAACTGGTGTTTGAAGTGGGGGGGAAGGCAGCCTTGTGGGACTGAGCCCTTAACCTGTGGGATGTGACACTATCTCCGGGTCAGAATTGGGTTGAATGGTAGGACACCCAGCCATTGTCAGAGAATTGCTTGGTGTGGAGGGAAAAAACCACACCTTGTATTTGAGTGCAGAATCATAGCTCTCTGTTTCATTCAGAATCAAAGTCCTCCCCTCAGTTGCCCTGGTGTCTGTCTCCTAACTCTCTCCCCACTTGCTCCTGCTCCAGATACACTGATCTTGCTACTCCTTGAACCCTCAGGCTTCTTCTCGCCTCTTGGCCATTGGACTGGTTGTTTCCTGGGTCTGAAATGGCTGGGACCCTCAACTTATTGAAGTCTTTTTTTTTTTCTTTTGGCCTCACTGAGTGGCTTGTGAGATCTTAGTTCCCCGACCAGGGATTGAACACGGGGCCGTGGCAGTGAAAGCACCTAGTTCTAACCACTGGACAGCCAGGGAAGTCTCCCTTTGAGTCTTTTTTCAAATGTCACTTTTTCAAGCGAAGCTGACTTTGTCCACCCAATGTAAATGGTAGCACCACGACTCCATGTCAAATATCCTGCTCTTTTTTTTCTCATTGCATCTACCATCTTCATCATATTATATTATTTACTTATCTAGTTTATGGCCTGCCTCCCTGCACCAGAATATAAACTTCTTCATCACGGATGAATCCCTAGCTCCTAGAGCAGTTCCTGGCACATGCTCGGCACTCAATAAATATTTATTAATGTACAATTAAACCAGTAAATGAATGAATATGTGAGTAAATGCATGTGGAGTTATTTGGGGCCTTGGTGATACTGATGTCATCACTCCGTGTCTTCGATCCTAATGTATCTTGTCCAGAGGAGTTGGAAATTTCCCTTCAGTTGTCCTAAAGCCATCTGGATTTCATTTTTTATTGCTACCATCACGGAACATCACATCTCCAAAATCTCAAATCAAACAGAATATAAAAATGGAAGGGGAAGCAGAAAAGGAAGCTGGGCATCCCACCTGTAAATTGCAGGGGGAACGAACACTTCTAAGCTTGAAAATATTCATGGTGGTTGGTGTGAGAGGCCGGAAGAAAGTGATAGGACTTGAAACCTGACTGCTGTCGAGCTGAGTAAACAGAGGGTCAGGGAAAACACAGAAGACCCTGGTGACAGCCAAAAAGAATGGCAGGACATTTAAAATACAGGTAAGGGGAGTCAAAACTGAGTGAATGAGAATTATGGCTGTGACCCATGAGTAGGTTTTGTAGGTTCTTCAGAAGCTGTATTGAACCTGGAAAGCAGATGGTATATCAGTTTCCTATTGTTGCCATAACAAATTCCCACAAATTTAGTAGCTTTAAACAACACATATTTATAATCTTACGATTCTGTAGTATGAAATGGGTCTCACTGGGCTAAAATCAAGGTGTTAGCAAGGCTGTGTTCTGTTTTGGAGGCCCTAGGGGAGAATCTGTGTCCTTGCCTTTTCCAGTTTCTGGAGGCCGCTCACACTCTTTTGCTCATGCCGCCCACCCCCGTCCCCGCTTCCATCCTCAAAGCCAGCAATGGCCATTCAAGTCTTTCTCATACAGCATTACTCTGACATTGATGCTTCTGATTCTCTCTTCCACATTTAAGGACCCTTCTGATTACATTGAGCCCATCAGGGCAACCTAGGATAATCTTATTTTAAAATCAGCTGATTAGCAATCTTAGTTCTATCTGCAATCTTATTTCTCCTTTGCCTTGTGTGATATTGTGATTTTTAATAAGAGATGTACATTTGGTCTTTGACGCTGCTCCTGGCACAGAACTCCAAAACGCTTGGAATTTCCTAAGTGATGAGAACTCCAAAGGTGTCTTTTGTTATTTAATGAGGTGACTTTTGGAAAGCCATTAAGGATGGGACTGGTAACCAGAGGAGCCAACTGTGTAATTAGACAGTTGGAACTTTCAGTCCCAACCCCCGGCCTCTGGGTGGCCAATGGCTAATGATTTAATCAATCATGTCTATGTAATGAAGCCTCCATAAAAACTCAAAAGGACAGGGTTCGGAGAGCTTCTGGGTTGGTGAACACATGGAGATTTGGGGACAATGGTGTGCCTGAAGAGGGCATGGAAGCTCCATGCCCTTTCCCCATACCTTGCCCTATACCTCTCTTCCATCTGGCTGTTCCTGTGTTACATCCTTTTATAATAAACCAGTGATCTAGTAAGTAAAATGTTTCCTGAGTTCTGTGAGCTACTGTAGCAAATTAATGGAACTTGAGGAGGGGTTGTAGGAACCTCCAATCGACAGCAGATTGGTCAGAAGCACAGGTGACAACCTGGGCTGGCAATTGGCATCAGAAAGTGGGGGGCAGTCTAGTGGGACTGAGCCCTTCACCTGTGGAATCTGATGCTATCTCCAGGTAGCTAGTATCAGAACTGAGTTGAATGACAGGACACCCAGCTGGTGTCTGGAGCATTGGTTGTTGGTGTGGGGAAACCACCACACCCCAAACACATACATGTTGGAATTGGGGGTTTAGACCCCGTTACCTTGTAAAATAAAATATTCACAGGTTCCTGAGATTAGTACATTAGACATCTTAGTCTACCTACCACAGGTGGTATCTGAATCACAATAGTTTTTTGTTTATTTGATTAGAAATGAGTTCTAGAAGAAACAAAGACCAGCCTGGACAGCTGCTCTTTATCCCTGTTTCTTAGTAATATTTATTGGATGGATGACTAGAGAGAAGAGTGGGATTAGAGGTACTTTTACTGGCAGCTTCCCACAGGAGTCTTTAGGATCTTTGGGGTGAAATAAGACCACTTCCTACAATTTCCTATCTGCCATTATGTTTTATGTTTGCAAACCTTAAAGATAAGTAATAGAGTCTAGAAGAAAATGATGTCAATAATCAGATAACAGTGTTTCAGAGTTTCTCAGTGAATGTTGTTGGACTCGGGTAAATCTATAGACAGTTTTCTACTGGCCTACTTTCCATGGGTATAGCTGATTTGCATAACTTTCCAATCCATCTTCATTAGGTTTCTCTCTTTCCCAGCTTCCATGAGTGTTGGTTAATAACTTAGGAATAAACATTGAAATGCAGGAGGGATTTCACACACTTGTCATTGGTGAAACCTTCCCCTGGACTCTCACACCGGCCCTGACAGAAGATAACGTGGGCCCTGGATCAGACGACTCTGTCATTTACACTTAGCCAGAGGTCCCCTTCTCCATGCCTACTGTGTGCCCAACACATAGTAGGCCTTCCACAAATATTTGTGGATTGATGGATTGGGTTAACCATCTGCAAACTGAGTGGATTGGAGCAGATGAACTTCCTGTCAGGTATGTGTGATTCTTCAGAAGCAGACCCTGAGGGCTTCCCTGGTGGCGCAGTGGTTGAGAATCTGCCTGCCAATGCAGGGGACACGGGTTCGAGCCCTGGTCTGGGAAGATCCCACATGCCACGGAGCAGCTAGGCCCGTGAGCCACAGTTACTGAGCCTGCGCGTCTGGAGCCTGTGCTCCGCAACAAGAGAGGCCGCGATAGTGAGAGGCCCGCGCATGGCGATGAAGAGTGGTCCCCACTTGCCGCAACTAGAGAAAGCCCTCGCACAGAAACGAAGACCCAACACAGCCAAAAGTAAATAAATAAATAATAAAAATAAAGGAATTCCTTTAAAAAAAAAAGTAAAATAAATATCCTTTAAAAAAAAAAAAAAAAAAAAAAAGAAGAAGCAGACCCTGAGATGAGGATTTGCGTGCAAGTAATATGTGAAGGAAGGACTTCCAAAAGAAATAGGTGAGGGAGTGGAGGAGGCAAGCTGGGGAAGAGGGAGAAGCCAAGCAAAGGAGTGATTTCAGGCAGAGCCACAGCTTCTGCTTGACCCCACGGGGAGGCTCGAGAGCCAAGATTATACCTCTGAGTCTGTACTTTCTCAAGGGAAGGAGCTGGGCTTTTCTATTCCAGTACCAGCCCTTGTTGGCCAAAGGCCACCCTAGGAGGATGAGTGGGCCCCCAGGCACTTGGAGCTCTCAGCAAAGTGGGCAAAGTGGCTCCAGCTGCCCAAGGGATGGGCTCTGAAGAGAGTCAGACCAGCTGGCTGGTAAAAGCAAGAGCACAGAAGCCAAGGGAGGGGCCCAGAAATGGTTAGAGACCTCGGAGGGTACCACCAGCATTCACCACAGCGTCTTCCGGCTCCACAGTTGTAGAAACATGGCAACGTGTTCACGTTTGTTATGTGCAAAAATTCACAGTTTGAGAATTCTGAGAGACACCCCTGTAATACATTTGTCTTTAATAAATATGGCTTTGTTCCCAAGAAATAAATTTTTCCAGTGGTAAATCTGGCTTTAAATGACCATGGTATGTACAATTTCTGCATTTAAAAAATTCCATGTGGTTGTTTCTAGGGATGTTTGGACTTTTCTATTCCAATTCTACTATGCTATACTTGTAGAATTGGACTAGAAAAATGCAGTTAACTACATACTAGATCCAAATGTCCTCCCGATCAGTCATGGTATTAATTTCGTTTAATATTGATGTTTTGGACATTATTCATGGCATGGTTAAAAAGCCATAAAAATAAAACTTGAAGCATATGTTCCTGGGCTCATTTCTGAACAAATATCTCAACAATTAAAGAAAAAAATTACTGAAAATAAAAGAAACTAAAGAGGCCCATCTCCTCATGATCCTGGAACCACTGAGGGCAGAACAGTCCCTCAGATTAAGACATTTCACTTATAAAGCTTTAAATTAATCTGGCTTCCACTGAGGGCAGGTCAAAAAGGCACTTGAAAGCAATGCTAAGTGTTGGTTTTGGACCATTTTAATGCTAAAACACATATTTAAACCATTTACACAAGATAAACTAACAGTTTTTTTGGCCAAGGGCCTGCCAATTAGGATGTTAAAAGAGCAGGCATAAGAAACCATGCGTTGTTTGGGATGTAATTTGAGCCTGTTCTCTGGACCAGCGAAATTGTGAAAGACCAGCATGTTCCTTTCTAGGACCAGGTTGTTTCTGTAGGCTTATGGGGCTTCTGTGTGTCAAAACTACTCTTGGAGCTGTTTATCTTTGTGTAGAAAGTGACTGGCAGGGTTACTGAGATACCGTTTGGCTAACAGAGTTACAACGAGATGTAATAATTCAATTCACCTAGAAACAGCAATGACTGATTATTAAATATACCACAAATACTTCCAGTCCTAATGAAGATGTTGATGTTGATAAGGATAATGAGGAGGAGGAGATGGAGGATACTTGGCCAAGATTCTTTCTGTTGCTGGAGTACCCTGAGGGCTTTGAACTGTCTTTTCTTTCTGCCTGAATCTTGTTCCTCCAGATGGTGTCATGGTTGGTTCCTTTCTTCATTGAGGTATAATCCAAAAGTCATCGTCTCTATGAGGCTTTCCTAGGGTTGATCTAGTATTGTTTTCCCTGATACACAGACAGGCACTATGACATTCTCTGCTTTCTTTCCTTTATAACACTCATCACTACTGTTGTTATACTGTCCACTTATGCTTTTACTTATTTATTGTGGGTCTCCCCTAGGCTCACCACTCTCATTTATGGAGGCTTCTGATTCACAGAACAACCACTTTCTTTTCCCATCCATGGTTCCATCGTGTACCATGAGGGGCCCTCGTGCATGCATGTGGACAAGACAGCTTGCCCATCCAAGCCCCATCCAACACACCACCATCCCTGTAAACGCTGAGATATGGCACAACAAAAAGAACTGGTTGCAATTTACTTTGAAATTTATTTTTTTTTAAATAGATAGGTTTATGTCCGGATAGAGAAATGGCTAGATATGTGATAAAGCAAGTACAGTGAAATGTAAATGGTATTGTAAAATCTAGGTGGTAGATATACAGGTGCTTGCTTTTTTTTTATTTTTCAAGTTTTCTGTACGTTTGGAAATTTTCATCATACAAAGTTGGAAGAAACACAAAGAATCAAAGAACTGGTTTGGAAGTCAGGAGAAGTCAGGAGTCAGAGTTGATTGGGTCCCAGCTCTGCTATTCACTTGCCATGTAACCTTGGACAAATCTCAAACACTGTGAGAGTTATATTAAAAAAATAGTTTGACTATCTATTAGTCAGGACTCTTTTGGTTGGAAGTGACAGTAAGCCATCTCAAACTAACTGAGAGAGACAGAGAGACAGAGAGAGAGAGAGAGATTGATTGGCGCATATAACTGGGAGGGAGAGGCTTCAAACCAGACCATTTGAAATTTCTCCCCATCTCTTGACTCTGCTTCTCCTCATGTATTGCCCTTAGCTCTTCCAACTCCAGATGGACTTTCTCCATGAAACAGGGAATGGGAATGGCCACAGATTTTACCTCTTTCAATTTAATAACGTAACGTGTAAAAGAGGATCCTCTCTTCAAAAATCCATAATATAAGATTCTAGGGAAGTATTTGGATTGGCCTGAAATGAGTCATGAGCCTAGACTTACAGCCCCAGGTATAATATGTAATTAGCCAGGCCTGGGTCACATGTTTGTACCTGGGTCAGGCTGCCAGGGCACTGACTGGAAGACCCAGCAAAGCCACATAAAATGGGGGTGGGGATCAGTTTCCATAGTCCAAGGGACGTTATTACCAGGGAGAAAAGGGAAGGGATGTTGGAGAGAGAAAAGAAAACAAATGCCTACTATAGCCTGGCCTCTCTAAGGAATCTTTTAGAGCTAATATTTTGTAGGTGCTGATTAGACTGCTATGTACCTTATAGATGCTCAGAAAACATTTGTCAAATGAAAGAAAATGTAAAAAAAAAAAAAGAAAAAGCCAGAAAAATGACAAATTATTTAAAATGTTAGTAATGGGAAAATTCTTTAGATATCAGTTAGCTTAACTCCTTCATTTCACAGATAAAGGAAAATGAGGCCCCAAAAGGTTAAGTGATATTCCCAAGGACATGTGGTTACATCTAATACTCAAGCATTCTGATCCCTACCCTGCCTCTCGGTCTCTCTTTAAAGCATTCCTATTTCAAACAGATTCCTTTTGCCCTCAACTCTCAATAGATGAACGAACCATCAGCTAATACCACCCAGGCATCTTGATAGCAAAGAAAATAGAGACTAAAAATTACAAAGAAAAGGAAAAGAAAAAAAAATCCACCTTTGTTTAATTGTTATTCTGATGAGTTAAGCCTTGGATTCAACACAGGCAGGCTCTCCTAATAGAAAAGAAGACAGATTCATTGGCTGCTCCCACAGTCAGCTTGTGGATAAAAGTGTGTTTATACAGCTGGATGGATCTAGGAGCCAGGGCTGAAAATAGTCAGTGAGCAGGCTGATGGCAGGTGACAGCTGGGAGCATCTGTTTCCCATCAGAGACCCTAGGCTACAATCGTTCTGTCCTCTGACCCCTGGGCCCACCTTCCCTGGAGGCCTGGGTGTGTTCCCACGTCTTAAGGTGCTGACAGCCAATTCACTTGCTAACACATCCTAAGGATGCTCTTGGGTTAGAAAGCTCTGGTCTGGGATTTGGAAGGAAATCTCAGAATTCAGATTGGATGGATCAAGTTATTTATGTTCAGCTGCTAAATCACACTTTAATTCTGTCGTAGAAACTGTCAGAAAGAACTGGTCATCTATTTCCTTCCCTTTGCCCGTCCTTCCTTCCTTCCTTCCTTCCTTCCTCCCCTCCTTCCAATTTTTAGCTAAGCGGGAATATTGGAAGAGACTGCTACCCTTAATTTTTTGTAGAAAAGCAGAATTATGCTGCTCCTAATTTTTCTACAGCAGTTAGCCACCTTGGCCAGCATCTTGAAAAATATCTTGAGTCCTGTCTGCAAAATGAGCTTCATAGAAATGAATATTAGGCTTTGATGGTAACCAAAAGATATGACTGGATGAAGGAGGTCAGTCTTAATTTGGGTTCCCCTGAATACAGACCCTGAGAGAGGATCAAGTGCAGGAAGTTTTTGGCAGGTGGTTTAGGGAAGCGGAAGTGAGGGACTATGAAGACTGAGGCAGGGAGGCAGGAAAAGCCAGTGAAAGGATGCTTCATCCATTGCTGCTGTGGGCAACCCTGAGAACTCTGAGAAGCTTACAGAATGCCTTCCAGATTGGCCTGAAGGACAGAAGGCTGGAGCCTTTAAACAGCTCTTTGGTTGAGTGTTGCCCCTAGGGGGTGTTACTGCCTAAGCACTTCCAGGGTGTGCTTGAACATTAACTCAGAGCAAGCTACTGCAGCATTGGAAGTGACCCTGGACCAGAAAGCAGAAAGACAAGGAAGCTGGCAGTGCAAGTTGCAGCTGCCTGCCGGAGATGAACTCAGAGTCAGCCAAGGAGATGAGGTACAGACACCAGAGGCATCTGCTAACAAAGTATGAGCAGCCAGAATAAATCCAGATAAACTATGGATTAATTAGTGATTGGAATATGGGATGACTTATACTATTCTCTCTACTCTTTCATATCTTTGAAAATTTCCATAATAAGAAGTAAAAAAGAAAAAGTGAAGCTTAACATAAAATTTCCTCCAATGTCATCCTCACACTTAAGAGAAACATTGGAATAGAAGCTAAATAACCTTGATTTCCCTGCCACCCACCCCTAATACTGTTAGGTGCATTCTTCCTTGTAAAGATTGTAAAGGAAGGAAAAATGTTATTGGTTCTAAACTATATAAAATAATACGGGTTAATAGTTCCAAACAAACGATATGCTTTAAATTTGCTGAAACAGCATTGACTTTACAGAAATAGACAATATTGCATAGGTAGATAGTAAGAAAAGGAAATCATAGGGAGGGGGAAGATCCTGACTGGTCCTATTATTTTAGGCAAAGTTACACTCAGAGTGTCCTGGACAATGAGTGTATTTTGTTTTTTGCAGTCTAGCATTCATGTCTCCTGCTCTCGGAAACGTTTCTCAATTTCCTCCCCTCACTTTGTGCAGTTTTTGTGGGACTATGAGTTTGAGGATCTTGTCTTCTCTTGGACAAGGTGTGAACACATGATCCAATTTATGCCATATATATGTTTTATCCTGGAATTTAAATCTTGAAGAAAGAGGCACAAGTATCAGAAATAGATGAAGTTGATTCATCCCATGGTTGTCCCTGGAAAAGCTTGTCCATTAGCAGTTTCTAGGTAGCTAGAACTTTTCTGGTTCCTATCTTTTCTGAGAGTTTTCCCTATGTTTCTGTGAGCTACCCCATCCATTTAATACATTCATTTTTTGGCTTTACTTAGCCAAAGGGGGTCTTGGTCCCATGCACTACTGAACCCTTACTGAGTATGGCAGTTTGTCTCCAAGAACGCTGCCCTCAATCCCATCCCCTTTTACAGGCATGGGCCATTGCCCCCATCCAAAGGTGGAGGGAATGACACACTCCTTTAAATCAGATCTGGCCTTTGACTGGCCTTCCATGTGGCATTGTGTGGCACTCTGCTGGTTCTGGGTCTAGTTTAAGAGGACTGGCCGTGTCCACTTCCTTTTTCTTAGAATGCTCATGCTCGGGAAAGTCAGTTGCCATGTATGATGTCCAACTGCACTGTGACCTCCATGTTGTGAGGAAACCCAAGTCACACAGAGGGGCTGCAGGTGGAGAGATGCCCAACCAGTGTCCAGCTGTTCCAGTTACACCAGCCCAGCCATCAGACATTGAGTGAAGAAGCCTGCAGGTGACTCTAGCCTCAGTTGCCGTATAACTACAACTGCGTGAGAAACCCCCAAGTGAAAACTGCTCAGCTGACCCCAGTCAACCTCTAGAACTATGAGCGTTAAGAATGTGTTCCTAGGTATAACAAAAGACACGTACTAGGATGGTCTTAGCAAAACTATTTGTATTAGTTTCCTAGGAGTTCTGTAATAAAGTACAACAAACTAGGTGGTTTAAAACAAATCTATTTTCTCACAGTTCTGGAGGCTAGAAGTTCAAAATCAAGGTATTAGCAGGGTCATGTTCACTTTAAGACTCTGGGTATGATCATCCTTGCATTTTCTAGCTTCTGGTGGTAGCCTTGATCTCGGACGTTCCTTGCCTTGCAGCTGCATCACTCTGATCTCTGCCTCTGTCGTTAGGTGGGAAGTGTCCATTTTATTACACTTATAGATTCTGTGGTCAGAAATTCAGACAGGACACAGTAGGGATGGTTTATGTCTGTTCCCCAAAGCCTGGGCCAATTTTCTGGCACTATGAACGAGAGATCCTTTCCTCCATTTTCCAACAATATCCTCCTTAGCTTTTTCTGAGCCCTACTGCAGCTTCCTCAAGGCCTTTTAGGCTTCTGCTAACATTCTCCTGTAGGATCCTCTCCCACCCTTGCTGCTTCACAGAGTCTCAATGCCAGTGCCATATGGTTTACTTTTGTTATGTTATTATGTTGTTTTGTTATGACAGATTCCACTTCCAAGTAACAAAATCTGTTCCAGTTACTATTGCCGTGTAATAAATTGTTACTGTTACGATGTAATAAACTTTCCCTCCTACCACTAGAAGTCAGTGGTAGAAAATTAACAAAGGAAAAGCTACACAAGAGCTGGTAAGCTGTGGCAGTGCTGTTGGAGCCTGTGATCAAGTACTGGTAGAAGTATAAACATAGACGTGTAAAACAAAAACAATTTTATTATGCTCACGGGTTCTGTGGATCAGGATTTGGAAAGGACGTGTGGAGATGGCTTGTCTCTGCTGATGACGTCTGCAGCCTACACTGGGAAACACAAAAACCACCTTCCATAAGAACAGAAGGCTGGAAGTTAATCCAGGATTAGGGACTGGAATCTTCCAAAGGCTCATTCACTTACTGGTCCAGCAGTCAGTGCTGGCTGCCAGCTGGGACCTTATCTGGGGCTGCTGGTCACAACATCTACACATGGTCTCCTAGTGTGGCTGCTTGGGCTTCCTCAGAGCATGGTGGCTGGGATTCAAGAGTAAAGTATTCCAAGAGAGAACCACAAACCGCATTGCTTCTGTGACCTTTCCTTAGGAGTCACCTAGAGTCACTTATCCTACAAGTCAAAAGCCAGCCCAGATTCAAAAGGAGGGAACATAGACACATCTTTAGATGGGAGGGGTATCAGTATGCAAATATGATCATTGTCACTACTCTGTTCAAAATGATATAGTAGCTGCCCACAGACTACAGGCTAAAATCCAAACTCCATAGAATGGCATAGGTCTCCATAGTTTATTCCTCACATAACAGCCAGTACTTCCTTCCACTTTATGATCCCTTAGTTATGAGCTATTTAGAGTTCCCAGAATTCAGTCTTTTACAGGTCTTTGTGGTTTTGCATATGCTGTTCTCTCTGCTTGAAATGCTTGTCTCTTCTTTCCTGACTCTTCCTTCCCTATTCTTGTGCTTTCTCAAATACTTTTGTATGTTACATCTGTTATAGTCAAGTACTAATTTCTTACTCATCGCACTTATTATTATACAATGCCAATATGCTAAATATTTTACATGCATTACATTAATTATTCTCGAACAATTCCATGAAGTAGGTTGTTACTTCCATTTTCCAGATAAGAAAAACAAAGTTAGGGAAGGTTATGTCACTTGTTCAATATTAGGCATCTAGGAAGTGGCACATCCAGGAGATAGACCCAGGTTTACTTGATTTCAGAGTCCTTCCAAGTAACTACTATCCTATACAGGCTATATTTATAATAATTGTATCAGCAGTTATCTGGCTTTTGGTCTCAGGACAACTTTGTGCTCCTGAAAATAATTGAGAATGTATAAAACAATATTTTTGTTTAAAAATAAATCCATTGCATGTTAATATAAATACCGTATTTTGATAAATAACTGTATTTTCTGAAAACAAACAAAAAAAGGTAGAGAGAAAAGTGTTCTCTTTTGCATTCCTGCAAATCTCTGTATGTCTGGCTAAAAGAAGCCAGCTATATTCTCCTTTCTGCCTCTGAATTCAATTTGATGTGATATGTTGTGCTGGTTGCAAGTATGCAAAAAAAAAAAATCCAGCCCCCCACAGATTGTAGCTGGAAAAGGAAAGAATATTTTAATGGCCTTATCAGATAATTGTGCATACTCTTTGTTGCATAGTACACCAAAACTGGACAGGTGGTGGTTTTTTAAAAGTTAGCTGCAATATGAAATTTGAAATCCTGTCTATGAAATTTTTGCACATTTTATGCTCGTAAGAGAATGAGAATAGGAAGATAAATATCTTAGGATTATTATAAAATAACAGTGTGATACTAATGATCCCCTGACATGGTCTGGGGACCAAACATACACATACACACACACACACGCACATATGCATATATAAGATTTAAACTGTACATTATCTGAGGACAAGTTGGCCTCTTTTATCCTTATATATGTACACCTGTGGTGGTACAGCTGCTTTGTTTTTCTTTTTTTGAATTTTATTTATTTTTTATACAGCAGGTTCTTATTAGTTATCTATTTTATACATATTAGTGTATACATGTCAATCCCAATCTCCCAATTCATCTCGCCACCGCCCCCCCCCCACCGCTTTCCCCCCTTGGTGTCCATACGGTTGTCCTCTACATCTGTGTCTCTATTTCTGCCCTGCAAACTGGTTCATCGGTACAGTTGTTTCTTGATGGTGTCACCTTTGGGGCTGGGTGTGCTTGGCTCTGGAATTGACTGTTTGCTGACCTCTCTGGTCCTCCATTCCTTCTTTCAAGACTTCACACCCTCAGCACCTCTCATGTATAATGCATAAGATCTAATTATCTGTTCAATACATGAATGCCTGTATTATATAGAATTTACCTTCCAATTGCACAGTACTAACTTATTTTCCAAATTTTAATAACAGTTACTCCAAGAGCAAACTGGACATTTTTGGTTTATTTAATACCATTGTGTCATTTATTTGAGAAAGAAGTTTGAGTCTTTGCATACTTTATAGTAACAAGCCTGAACTTAACGTTTGGTTTTGTTTTTAAGTAACATTTATTGATTACTTATTATGGGCCTGATACTTTCCTAAGTATTTCACATACCTTATTTATTCCACAGAACAGCTCTATGAGAGATTCTATTATTTTCCTCATTTTACAAGTGAGGAAACTGAGTCACAGAAAGATTGAGTAAATTGTTCAAGGTGACTCAATTGGTAGGTGGTAGGGCTGAGATGTGAACACAGATTCCCTTGCTTCGAGAATCCTTGCTCTTAACCACTGCACTACCTCTGTCTATCCTGACTTAAACACGGTTTTTTTCTTAGTTAAACCACTTACTTTAATATAGGGTCCTACATTCCCTTTTAAATCTAAAATTCTGTTTTTATAGATAACTTTCACAATAGACCTTTTTATGCCCTTTTATTTTTGTTCATAGAGAAAAATATTAGCAGAAAAATATGTTGGAGAATACAAAAGTTAATAAAATGAATTTGGAATCACTAGCAGTTGAAAAGTCTTTCTTGTACAATTAACACAAATGTTTATCTAGGGATCCCAGGGGAATCCGTTCTGGGGTCTCCCATACTAGCCCCAAATTGCCTTCTGACTCCCATTCTTTTTTTTTTTTTTAATATTTATTTATTTGGCTGCGCCAGGTCTTAGTTGTGGTACGCTGGATCTTTGTTGCCACATGCAGGATCTTTGTTGCGTCCTGTGGGATCTTTAGTTGCGGCACACAGGATCTTTAGTTGTGGCATGCAAATACTTAGTTGCGGCATGTGGGATCTAGTTCCCTGATCAGGAATCAAACCCGGGACCCCTGTGTTGAGAGCACGGAGTCTTAGCCACTGGACCACCAGGGAAGTCCCCTGACTCTCATTCTTGTTTGCTGGAGGTACACATCTTGATTGCTCCCCTCTTCTGAGGCACTTCTTCCATCACCCTCCCCAACCCACCTCTGCAACTAGGCTAAAGAGAAAGTCCCTCTGGTTCAGTGGTTCTCAAATTTTAGTTGTGTCTGATCCACTCAGACAGCTTGTTAAATCAAATTGTTGGGTCCCAAACCCAAAGTTTCTGATTTAGCAAGTCTGGGGTAAAGCTTAAGAATTCACATTTCTGCTACGAGTCCAGGTGATAGGACCACACTTTGAGAGCTATCCAGAACTACTCCTTTCAACCTCTGCTTCCCAAGACAGGTTTAATGGTGGTTATGAAATGCAGCAGGACCCTATGGTCCTTGCCCCCATGTCCTCAGCCTGCCTTTTTTCTGTGGAAAAACTTTAGCTGAAGAATAAGTTTAATCAGAGAAATGAAAAAATGCAGAAACAAAGGAAAACAGTCAAAGGAGACCAAATAATAATAATTTAGTCATTAAGCATAGTCAGGGACCTTTAGTTCCTTCTCAAGGGCTATAGATAATATTCTGAGCCGTATCCTGTGAGCTGTCTTGTATATACTGAAACCCCTGCCAGGTGGAAGAAGTTGACTACATGGTGACCAGACTGTAGCCATGACATAAGCTGCCACAATTCCAAGAATTGGCCTCAAGGAGATGGGAACAAACCGACCCTGTAACTGAAGACTGACTGTACTTAAAACAATCCAGATGAACACTGGTCAGATCACCTCATGATTAACTTCAAGATGACTGCCAGAGCTGACTGTGCTGTTTCTGCGTGTAGCCTCCTCCCTCACTGATTGTCAGTCTGGGGAAGTTGGCCTTTGGACAGGCGTTGCCCCCGGCCCCGTTTGCCGACATCCGACATCCAAAATAAAGCAAACTTTCCTTTCCACCAACCTTGCCTCTTCTTTATTTGCTTTTGGGCGGCAAGCAGCCGGATCCCACTTTCGGATATAGTTACATGGTAACTATTCAGGTTAATAGTTACAAGAAAACATTAAAGAGATTACATAATGTTACTAGGTCTTGGTCTTAGATGCTAGAGGCTAAAAGAAAGGCCACCCACATTTTCATTCTCCCCAGGGCAAGGCTAGCCCCTTCCTCCCACATGTAATCCAGGCAGAACTCTAGTTTTCCCTACTGTGGGGGGTGGGCTGCAAGGATTGAATGAAATTAAGCTCTTAAGTGACATCTCAATAAATGATGACTAGTTTAACTTCATTCCGCATCACATCGCTAGTCTGCCAACCACTCAGATAAGAGGATCACATCCTTCCGGCTCATTAAGAGGCGGGGTGAGGAGAGAGAGGCAACGGCGCCTGCGCAGCTCACAACGAGGCTCCAGGTAGTGTCCTCCCTACACCTCCGCGACCAGGTGAACCACTCGGGGGCAGAGGGAGGAGACCGAGCAGAGTGTGGGCGCCTGCTTCCGGCCACGTGGTTATGCTCACGGCCAATGGAAAAGCTTGACGTCACCCTCGCTTCCTCACCCTGGCAACGGGTGGGTGACTACTTCCGGTGCTGTGAGGGCTCGGGGCTGACGCGGGTGAGTGTCCCTCTTTCTCACGCTGTCCGCGCCCTTGCCGCCGACGTGCGCTGCCTCTGTCCGGGCGCCGCGCTCTCGCTGGGACGTCCTCTCCGGGGCCGGGTGCGGGCGGCGCGCTGGATACCCCTTGCCGGGGGCGGTGCTGGAGGAAGGGATTCGGGACGTCCCTCGTCCCCGAGTCTCGGTCGCGCGTGGGGCCCGCGCCGGCCCCCTCCCAGCGGCTGCAGCTTGGCGGCTTCATTCCCTCTCCCGGGAAGGGACTGTCTGGGCTTGGGGAGGGAGTCCTCGCAGTCCTTCGCCCACTTTGCAGTCTCGGGCTGCGGTTTCTCCGAGTTCGAGGCTCGTAGAGACCCGAGGGTGTGCGTCCTGGTCCTGCGTGGCAGGTGGGGGAAAGCAGCCCTATAGTGTAATAGAGGCCTGGTTAGTCCCGCAGAACGTTAGCATTTACTGCTCAGGTGGAGAAGGAAGAGGAAAGGACCAAGAAGATGGAAAAGGAGCAACTGGAGAGGAGGGTGGAAAACAGGAACTGGAGGTGCCCTGAAAATAGAGGGCATCGTGTTTCCGGAAGGAAGGAGTTCAACTTGATTCGCCTCTGTAGGGGAGGGGAATGAAAGGTATTTTGGGGACCACGTGATTGAGATCATTGTATACTAAGCTAAGGAATTTTCATACACTTGGGAGTTTAATAATTTGCTTTTTTGTTTAAATAAAGCTTTCCCCCCACTTATAAAAAGCAGTGCATGCTTACTAAAGAATATCTGGAAAATGTAGAAATATTTAAAAAGAGATCATCTGTGGTTCCACCAGCCCCAGCCCAACATTTTGATCTCTTTCTCTCTACTTTTTTTTTTCTTTTGGCTGTGCTGTGTGCCTTGTGGGATCTTAGTTCTCCGACTAGGGATTGAACCTGGGCACTTGGCAGTGAGAGCACTGGGAGTCCTAACCACTGGACTGCCAGGGAATTCCCTACATTTTTAAAAATAGCATATTCTTAACCTACTTAGGATCATAGTGTATATGTATAAAATGTGATTTTAACTAAAACGCATGTTTTGTACATTGTGTCTATTACATGGATTTTTTTGAGAGATAATTCATAAAATTCCACCCTTTTAAATTTAAAGTTCAGTGGTTTTTAGTATATTCACAGCGTTGTGCACCCATCTTCACTATCTAATTCCATAACTTTTTCATCACCTCCAAAAGAAACTCTGTACCGTTATAGTTACTCGCCATTGATTTCCCCTCCCCTTGTTCCCCCAGCCCCTGGCAACCACTAATCTACTTTGTGTCTATGGATTTTCCTATTCTGGATACTTCATGTAAGTGGAATCATATAATATGTGGCTTTTTGTTGTCTGCCTTCTTTCACTTAGCATAATGTTTTCAAGGTACATCCATGTTGTGTTATGTATCAGTATGTCACTCCTTTTTATGGCTGAATAATATTCCATTATATAACTATGCCACATTTTGTTTATCCATCATCAGTTGATAGACATTTGGATTGTTTCCACTTTTTGACTATTATGAATAATTCTGCTATAAACATCCATGTACAAGTTTTTGTGTGGACGTATGTTTTCACTTTTCTTAGATGTATACCTAGGAGTGGAGTTGCTGGGTCATGTGGTAACTGTTTAACTTTTTGAGGTACTGCCAGGTGTTTTCCAAAGTGGCCTGCACAAGCAGGATATGAGGGTTCTGATTTCTCCATATCCTTGCTAACACTTATTGTCTGTCTTTTTGATTATAGCCATTCCATTGGTTGTGGAATGGTATCTTGTGGTTTTGATTTGCATTTCCCTGATGTCTGAAAGTGTTGAGTATCTTTTCTCTGTGCTTATCGGCCCTTTGTATATCTTTGGAGAAATGTCCGTTCAATTCCTTTGCCCATTTTTAAATTGAATTAAAAATTTTTTAAAGAAATTTTAAAGTTGTATGTGTTCTTTATATAGTCTGGACACAAGTCCCTTATCAGATTGCAATATTTCTTCCATTTTTTCCCATCTTGTGGGGTGTCTTTTCACTTTCTTGAAGGGTGTCCTTTGAAGTACAAAAGTTTAAAATTTTGGTGAAGTCCAATTTATCTGTTTTTTTTTTTTGATTCTTTGTGCTTTTGGTGTCATATGTAAAACCACTGCCAAATCCAAGATTATGAAGATTTACTCCTATGTTTTTTTTTCCCTGAGAGTTTTATATAGTTTTAGCTCTTACATTTAGGGCTTGATTTATGTAGAGTTAATTTTTATATATGGTGTGCAGTAGGAGTCCAACTTCATTCTTTTGCTTGTGGCTATCCAGTTTTCCCAGCACCATTTGTTGAAAAGACTGTCCTTTTTCCATTGAATGGCCTTGGCACCCTTTTCAAAAACCAGTTGATCATAAACACATAGATCATCGTTTTCTTAACTATTTATCTATGTTGGGTATTTAAGTCGCTCCCAGATTTTTGTTTTTCTAAATTATCCTATGTTAAACACAGCAGAAAAGGCATAAAACCTTTTCTGTATTTAAAATTATTTTGGTAGAAAATGTTCTCAGAAGTGGAATTACTGGGTCAAAGATGAAATAAGTATGTTTTGGAGCTCATTTAATGAGGCATTAAACCTTCAATCTCATGATGTTAAGAGCAACAAATTGCTTCTTTGTTCATCAGTTGCTATAGCTTAAGGGCTGGATTTCTCTAAAAGCCTTTCTCTGTAAGATGAATGGATTCCATGACTTCCTTCCTCCTTCAACTGCTTCTAAAAGACTAAGTAAATCTACAGTGAAAAACTTCAACACCAGAGGCAAACAGGACATGTGGTAGTGTTCTAAATGGCTTAAAAGGAGAAAAAAATAGTGTCATCACATGCAGTAGGAAAATGAAACAATCTTTGAGAGAAATAGGGTCAAGATTTAGACCTTAAATCAGTGCCATAAAAGTCCCTGAAGCAAAAAAAGTGGTTTATTCTGAGTTTCTCTTCTGCCCTTGATAATCAAGTTAATTTACATTCATCTTGGTCCCAGAGACAGTGAACTTAAATCTTTTCTTTTTAGTAAATAGTACCCAGTTAAAAAAAATTCAAATATGAAATGTTATGAGGAGAAAGTCAAGTTTCCCTTTCATCCTTGCCCCTCCCTCTTCTCCAGTCTCCCAGTACTCTTTAGAGGAATCCATGGTACTATTATTTGTGTCTATATAGACTAGTTCATGTATAGAGTATCTCTGGGGAGCGGGTATATACAAAATTATATATTTTAAGGCTCTTGATACTTTCTGACACATTCCTTTTCAAAATGGTTGCATCAGTTTATGATGGCAATACAGTGCTAATTAGATTTCTTTCTTTTTTTTTTTTGTATTTCTTTGAATATTCTTTCTTTAATATTGGATATCCAGTTTATATTTCCTTTTTAATGTATTGCCTGCTCATGTCTTTTGGCATGCTGTTTGTCTTGATTAGCATTGTCCTTTATGAGATTTATTTTGGCAGCCTTTTGTAGATGGTTGTTTTACGACGGCCTGGATTTGGGGAGAAAAGTTAATATGCTTTTTGTAATGCTTATGCTAAGAGGTATGTGAGCTGAACAAGGGTCAAGGCAGTAGGGAGAAGGAAGGTAAATGCTTGAGAAGAAATCTATAGGATTTGGAAACTGGGCGCAGTCCAAGATGACTACAAGGTGAGTTAGAAAAGGATGGTATATATTTGATGTCAATCTTTGGTCATGATTTATTTTTTAACTCCTTAGTCTTAACTGTAGAGATCAAATACTGATTTTATTTTTTTTTAGTTAGGATTATCTGGGGTTTGTGTGGCCCTAGAAGTTCAAGATCCAGAAAAACAAAACCAAAAAAGACCTCTTGGGCCAGTATTTTTTTTAAAAATTAATTAATTAATTAATTTATGGCTGTGTTGGGTCTTCGTTGCTGCGCGTGGGCTTTCTCTAGTTGCGGTGAGCGGGGGCTACTCTTCATTGTGGTGTGCGGGCTTCTCATTGTCGTGGCTTCTCGTTGCGGAGCACGGGCTCTAGGCGCACAGGCTTCAGTAGTTGTGGCACGCAGGCTCAGTAGTTGTGGCACATGGGCTTAGTTGCTCCACGGCATGTGGGATCTTCCCAGGCCAGGGCTCGAACCTGTGTCCCTTGCATTGGCAGGCGGATTCTTAACCACTGCGCCACCAGGGAAGCCCGGGCCAGTATTGTTGATTGGCCATGTTTTTGTCTGTTCCTTCTGTAGGTGGGATGAGTGTTGAGAACCTTCAAAATATGGCATTTCTCCTCTTAGAGAAGGTTTGAAGTGGGATCTCATAGGCTTGCCCTATTTTGGGACTTCGACTTGGCTAGTTACCTGTGTTCTCATAATTAAATGTATAAAAAAGCTGTCTATTTTTGTAAGTAATGCATTCAGATTGTTCGAAATCAAAAGGTACACAATGGTGAACAGTGAAATTTCCATCCCTCCTTTGTCCACCAGTCACCCAAATCTTCTGGTAACCACTATTATGCTATATTTTGATATATTCTTCCAGACTGTACTTTACATATATATATTTAACTGTATATTTTTCTCCCCTCCCTCAAAATATGGTACTGCATATACTTCTGTACCATGTCTTTTTTACTTGCTAAAATGTCTTCAAGACTGGTCGTTTCATATTTGTGTATTTGTGTATCAAGAATATCATTTTTTCCAAGAGCTGCATTTACTTTTAGGCACTTCCATCAAGACATACTGTTGGTCCATATCTTTCCCATTACAGATAGTCCTTCAGTGTGTATTTATAATTTTGGTTTATTTTGCCCAATTGCCCTTGTTGAGTTGTGTTAATTTATGCTGCTACTAGCAATGTATGAGAACTCCTGGTTCCCTATATCCTCAAAACATGGTGTTATCTTACTTTTTTGTTTGTTTGTTTGCTAGTCCAATGATATGTGAGTGTAGTTTTAATTTGCATTTTTCTTCTGAGTGAGGTTTAGCATCTTTTTTTTTTAATATAAATTTATTTATTTATTTGTTTATTTTTGGCTGCGTTGGGTCTTTGTTGCTGCACGCGGGCTTTCTCTAGTTGTGGCGAGTGGGGGCTACTCTTTGTTGCAGTGCGTGGGCTTCTCATTGCGGTGGCTTCTCTTGTTGCAGAGCACGGGCTCTAGGTGTGCGGGCTTCAGTAGTTGTGATGCGTGGGCTCAGCAGTTGTGGCACGCGGGCTCTAGAGCTCAGGGTCAGTAGTTGTGGCGCATGGGCTTAGTTGCTGCGCGGCATGTGGGATCTTCCCAAACCAGGGATCCCGTGTCCCCTGCATTGGCAGGCGGATTCTCAACCACTGTGCCACCAGGGAAGCCCGGTTTAGCATCTTTTGATCTGTTAGACTGTTATATAATTTTTCTGTAAACTGGGATTTGCCCACTTGCCCCCCGCCCCCCCCCCCCCTTTTTGTCTTTTTCTTTTTTGAGACATTTGTTGGAATTCTGTTAGGAAGGTCAGACTTTTAATGGGTTCTGAGTTAAACAAAAACTGATATTGGAGTAGAAATTGCTTCATTTCTAATTGAATTAAACATATTCCAGTAACCATTGGGAGCTGGCGGCCAGAGTTGTACATTGGATAGCCTGTCTACTTCAGTTCCTTTCCCAGTCCAGCAGAACTTTGGGGCCAGTATTTTTGGAGTTTATTGAGATGACATGGTTTGCTAAATAGAAAAATTTCCGATAGTCTCTGAGGGATGGTAGATTGCTCAAGAAATTGCATATTGATTCATCTTCCACATTTTATTTTTTTCAGACAAGCTTGAGAAGCAGTGTTTTTAAATCTCTCACATATATTAAGAGTGCCTATTACATCAAACCTTATTCATTGTAAAATGTAGATGTTCTAACTTGTTATTCATGAAGAAAAATGCATCTGATGACAGTGAGTCAGAGTAAGTTTTATAGCTCATACTGCTTGGATATGGTTTCATTTGAACTGAAGCTTTGAATTTTCCAAAGCCTGAGTTTTCACACAACTATGTTTGTGGGACAAGTGGGCCCAAGCTCATTTCATGGCTAGGCCAGACCTCATGGCAGGTATAGACTGGCAGATGAACTGCTAATCATTTAAATTGACTTCGTCATCCGACGCAGGAATAAATAGTAACCTATGTCAGAGAAATAACCAAAGTCAAATAAAGGTAATTGATGCAGATCCTTGTGAAGTCGTTGGAAGAAAATCCATCCTCAGGGATGGAGCTACCACCTAAAACAAAAACAAAAACAGGCATTTTAATCCAGTTATTTAATTAACCTCAGCACTCTTTTGTAATCAAAATTTATGAATGTATGTAAACATTTTAATACAACAGCATATATATGTGATTTAAAATTATTTGTCCTTTAAATAAAATGACATATAATAAAAATTAAATGAACTCTTTTTAACCAGGAATTAAAGGAAGTTAAAATACCATATTGCAGTGCTTCACAGACCATTTCTGGTGTGAAGGACCAACTTAAAAATTTTTTTCAATCCTTTGTTGACCATTTCTTTTGTAAAATGAAAAAAACAAAACAAAAAACCATAAAACCTCAAAACAAAACAGAAGTATGGAACTGTGAATGAAAGATAAAAGTAAAAGCTTATATTTTTATTAGATGTAGCAGATAAAATTGTTTCAAAAATATAATTATAAACAAAACATGAGGAAATAGAAAGAATTGCAAAAACTGTACACATTGTTTATTGAAAATGTGCACGTAGATGTAGAGAACGGACATGTGGACACAGGTGGGGAAGGGGAGGGTGGGATGAATTGGGAGATTGGGTTTAACATAAATACACTACCGTGTGTAAAGTAGATAGCTAGTGGGAACTTGCTGTATAGCACAGGGAACTCAGCTCAGTGCTCTGTGACAACCTAGATTCGTGGGATGGGGCCTGGGGTGGGAGGGAGATCCAAGAGGGAGGGGATATATGTATACATATAGCTGATTCACTTAATTGTACAGCGGAAACTAACACAGCATTGTGAAGCAATTTTACTCCAATAAAGAAAAAATAAGGCAATTAGTATATGAATAAAATAATAATCTCTTGCAGACTGGTAACAAGCACTGGTCTGCAGACCACACTTTGAGTAACACTGTTCTTTTGGACTAGTTGGCTAAGTCACTCTTTATGTTACTATTTATGTTTTCTATTAGAAAAGACTTGTGCTCCTCCTTCCCCATTTCTCAATTTAGAATAAGGTATACATTTTTACCTAACAGTGTGAATCTAGGTGTTTACGTAGTTTCAACCACATGACTCTGGGATTTTCTTCAAATCTCTGTCGAGTTTTAGATGATCCACTTTTCCCCAGTCTGAAGTGTGTCCTGCCATCGTTATTGTTATTAAGCCAAGATTGCTAGAAGCTTGTGAATTTGTGAGAAAAATTGGAAACTTTGTGGTTTAAGTTGCTTGTAATTTGTTTTATTAAGTTTTGTATTTTATCATTTATCTTTTGAGAACCTCAGAAATTACGCTTTCATGAAAATTAACAAGTATATGCGCAAGTGTTATTTTAATTTCTTGGTTTAGTCATATAATTTTGTTAGCATTTGTCTTTTGATTGAGCTGTAAGTATTACTCTGTTTTTCTTAAGCGGTTCTTCACAGGCAGATGTAAATCTGTATGTTGCTTCATTTATTTAAGCAAGCAGCAATCTATAGCTCTTAAATGTTCTCACCACACACAAAAAATTGTAATTATGTGAGGTGATGGATGTGTTAACTAACCTTGTTGAGGCAGTCATTTTGCAGTATATACATGTATCAAGTCATCATGTTGTACCCCTTAAACTTATACACTGGTGTATGTCAATTATATCTCAATAAACCTGTAGAAAAAATAAGCAGCAATCTAGGCTTTATATCAAGGCTCAGTGATGTTGCCAGCACTGCCTGTGGTTCTAGAATGTCCCAGAGGTTATTAGCATTTGGTTTGGAGGGAGTAGAAAGTGATATTTAAGTTATGTTGTGGCTTTCTTCAATGTAGATAAAATGAAAGATAAAATATCTTTGGACTCAATATGAAGTCTTTTTACAACAGTTCTTTTGTTTATGTGACTTCAAGCAAGTGCTGTCAGTGGGCAGAGAGATTTAAATTCTAACCTTTGTGTATTCTTTGTATTACCCAGTTAAATAACTAAAATTAGGTTTTTTTTTTTTTTGAAAGTTATCTGTGCACAAGTTTGTATGTCACGTGTGTGTTAGTGGAAAGAAATGCAAACCCTCTTTGCCTGTTTTCCTTTAGAGTAATTCCTCTCCTGCAGTTACTTTTGGATGGAAGTATGCTCTTTTCCCAGTAGAAGATGGTAATCTTGGAGAATGACCATGGAGAAGGGGATGAGTTCTGGAGAAGGACTACCTTCCAGATCATCTCAGGTTTCAGCTGTTAAAATAACAGCTAAAGAGTTGGAAACAAAGCAGCCCCATAAAGAGAAGCGAGGGGGCTTTGTGTTGGTGCATGCAGGTAAGCTGTAAGTGGGTGAGTTGGAAGATGAAAATAATGTTTTTTTCCCTTGCCTTGAAGTACACCAGGAATTGAATTTCATATCTGGAGGAGGCAAACTGCCAGAGGAGCTGGAACCAAAGAGATTGACTTCAATAGAGTGAGGGCCTCCCCCTAGCTTCCCACTTAGAAGATCTTATAATGATGGCTCTTCCTTTGTCTCTTTCACTCACCTACTCTATTACTTACTTTTACCCCATATTTAGGTATTGTTAAAACCAGACACAGTAATTGTTTAAACTCTGGTTTGTGTTTTTAAAAATAATGCTGCTGAAAAAATTTTATTGACCCCATTTTTGACTTTGTCCATCTTAGAGTATAATTTACACAGTCTTAGAGCTAGTTTGCCTTTTTAATATTATAAAAGAGGAACCTTAAAACCAGAGAGATTAAGTGGCTTCAGCCACATGGCTAGTTCGTACAAGAGCCAGGCTGACACCCTGAAGTGAGCCCTTAAGTCCCAGTCTAGTGTTCTTGGCACTCTATCAGCCTGTAATGTCTACTTCAGAGTACCTTGAAGACAGACACAGTGAGTTCAACCCCTGAGTCCCCATCATCGAAGCCCCTAGGGTTTCTAAGCAGTGCAGCCCTACCTAGGTCTTTTTTTTTTCCCTCCTTTTTCTTTAGTCATTTTTATTTGCCTGCATTTAGCGTCTAAAGTTCATGACCTCTGTGAAGGAAGAAGGAATGGCTGGGTCTCCTTTTAACTTTCCTCAGACAGTCAAGCAGGATGGCAGCAAGATTAGCTTTGATATGGGGTGAGGAGTGGAATTGTTTCTTCTTGTCAAACTGGTGTTCTTCCTGGTCATTAACTTTTGGATATATCTAAACTGCACAGCCAACTCGGGAAGCCTTATAGAATCGAATCCAGAAGAATCTAAAAACGAAACAAAAATCAGGTTCAATTTCCTTTTCTTTCAAATGATTTTTCAAAGAAGTGAGGTAAATTTATAGAAACAACTCAGATTCCTAGCCCAGTGTTCTTTCTACTACACCATGGTGGTGGTGCATCTTTCACAGTACCCAGTGAGTTATTTCATTCAGAATGAGTATTTGAAAAATGTCCAAGAAAGGCGTGAGATGTGTAAAAGCAACAACATGGAGCTTTTGATTACTTGGAAAGGTTTCCTTTCTATGACAGTCATTGCGGCCTCCCCACTGTCTCAGACACACACCTGATGGCAGTGGCTGTTAGACAAAGTTGGTGCCGGGGACCAGTTGTAATAGGAGGAAATCTGGGTTATGACAGGAAATTGTATGGATGAAGGGTGACCTTCCCCTTCTAAATTATTAGAAGTTCAGATAGAGTGATTGATTATGCAGCATTATATATCTTGTACATTTAAGGGACAAAATTTCAATTCCAGTGTAGAGATTTTAAAAGTGTTTTTTTTTTTAGCACTAAAGGAGACTTGCCCATGTTTTAGTCATTTGAGTAGTAGATTCTTGCTTTTCCCCAGATCTGTATACTACCTATATTTTACCTAATATTAAAAAAGATAAACACTTTTTTTTTTAATAAGGAAGTTTTAAATTATTTATTTATTTATTTATTTATGGCTGTGTTGGATCTTCGTTTCTGTGCGAGGGCTTTCTCTAGTTGCAGCAAGTGGGGGCCACTCTTCATCGCGGTGCGCGGGCCTCTCACTGTTGCGGCCTCTCTTGTTGCGGAGCACAGGCTCCAGACGCGCAGGCTCAGTAACTGTGGCTCACGGGCCTAGTTGCTCCGTGGCATGTGGGATCTTCCCAGACCAGGGCTCGAACCCGTGTCCCCTGCATTGGCAGGCAGATTCCCAACCACTGCGCCACCAGGGAAGCCCAAGATAAACACTTTTAAACCTTAAAATTTTAAAGATGAAACTTATCTTTAATTAAGTGGAATGTTGGTGTCACGTGCGCGAAGAGAAAATAAACACAGTGCAAAAAAAATCCCAATGTGATTAAATTTTAGTTAGGTTCTGTTGCTTGTCAGCTGCTTAGATCCTAAGCTTACCTTTCCTTTGTTAAGTAGAGGAATTAGCAAGTGTTATTCAGATATTAAACCATGCTGAGATGGTTTCCCTATTCTAAGTAGAGGATTGATATGTTAATGCTATTAGTGCTGTTATCCACACACTAAAGTTATCTATTTGGCTATAGTATCCTATGTTTTGGGAAACACTGCTGAAAGTTTGGGGCCTGCTAAGACAACAGACCTGGGATCATTTATTAGAGAACCATGAAGAGAGTCCTGTTAAATATTGGCGCAGGTTCTGTGAAGTTTCAGAGTTTGCTTAAGAAATGGGACTAGCATTTGGGTGTATTATGGATTCGTGTTGTTTGGGTATCTTTTCTGTTCTCTTGGGTCCCTTAACCATAGCTTCTTGGGCTAGTTTTTTCTCTGCCCTGATGAAAGGTGGGTTAAGTTTGTGTCATAGTCTGCAGTCTCACAGGAGAAGCCCTGAGGCTTAGAGATATAGTTCTTTTTTTTTTTTTTTAACATCTTTATTGGAGTATAATTGCTTTACAATGGTGTGTTAGTTTCTGCTTCATAACAAAGTGAATCAGCTATACAGAGATGTAGTTCTTTAACCTTCCCTACTTTGGACCCCTCTGGGGCCCAGCAGGGGGCTGGGTTGGGGGCTGAGGGGGAGGTTCAGAAAAAGTTAAAGAACATTGATTAAGGGCTCTTGTCTTGGTTTCTTTCTTGTTTAGATTATTCCCAAATCCCTAACTAAGCAAGTTTTACTCCTTTTAGGGAAACAAATTTCAGAGCCATTCTCTTGAAGTTGCTGGGTGTTCGATTAAGAGACAGGGACCACCAGGATTTTTGGTAGGCAGTTGTGAATATACTATCACTGAGATTTCAGAGACACCCTGAGCTACATTCCAGGGGCGAGAGGATGGAAAAGTTTGGGTAGGAATGGTGATATTGGTGGTGGTTGTTGACAGGTGGGATATAACACCCCTCAACTTCAAGTATTATTCAGAAACTACCTAGTTTTCTGAAGTCACTCTTAAGAATTCTGGCAGGGACTTTCCAAAGGTCAACAGAGAGGAACTTAGCGGGACTCTGTCCTTGACACTGCCTGGGTTATCAACTCCAGCTAAAAAAACTCCTAACTTTGGAGAAGTTTTCTTCGAAAGGAGAGGTGACCTTGGCGAAGCTGCTCTGGGGACATAAGCTATTTCTGGTGCCTCTAGTAGGAAAATAACTTTTGAAAGAGGAGATAAGACATGGTATTAAAAAGGCTTATGGTGGAGAAAGAGAAGCTGTTAGGTTTTTAAGACTTCATACACTTAGGACAATAGTTTTATTGTCACTAGGAGAGCATCAGTTTATATGAGCTATTTATATAATATAAGCAAGGTCTCTGATATCTTAATGACAGTTAACAATTGATTGTTTTTTTTCACTACAGGTGCAGGTTATCATTCTGAATCCAAAGCCAAGGAATATAAACACGTATGCAAACGAGCTTGTCAAAAGGTATGAAGAGAATGTATTCTGTCTGATTGAAACAGTTTAGTTTTGACCAAAAGCAGCTTTACCTTGAAATTCAAAATTTTAAGGTTTGATTTATAAGACAGTCTTTGGTTTGGACCGCAAAATAATTTTGCTTGTATTTGTGGGGTCTTTTTTTGTTTTGTTTTGTGTTTTTTATTCTCCAAATCATGTTTAGATCTTTTCCTTCCTTTCCCAGATCAAAGTCTGTATTTTTGGAGTTGTGGGCACATAATCATATATCTTTTAATCTTTGAAATGGCATTGAGCTCTATAGAAGGAGTACGGAAAACAGCTCAAAGGAAACCAATGTGTCTTTCTATGAAGGGAAGAAAAAAATAATAAAAAAAAATTAAAATGGGTGTTCTTCTTAGGGAGATTATCCTGTACTTTTACTTCTGTTTTTCCATCACGTAATTTTTATTATAGCAAATTCATTGTCATTCCTGAGTTTAACTTTGCCCTTGTACTCAGTTGTGCTTTTTTTTTTTTTTTTTTCATCTTTGGTTTTTGAGGTTTTGCTAAATTGTTGAATACTTAATGTGGAGGCAGGAATGGACTCAGAAGAAATATTGTTTGTTTTTATTTTGATCCTGACTGTATACTCTTGTAGGCAAACCTTCCATTACTTTTTATGCAAATAGAATGTTAATTGGACATTGCATATCAAGTAAATAGGGGTCTCTCAGCTCTTTTCATTTATATTTACGTACCATTTAAAGAAGATTATACTTTATTAGCGATCCAAGATTTTTCTTATGAATGAAATCTCATAAATGAATAAGAATATTTGGTTACAGGGATTTCATTTTTTTAAAAAAATTTATAATAAAGGTAAATATTCTTTAAGCTATTTTATATTACTTTATCTTATTTTTCAAAGTGTGAAATCTTTTTGTTATCTGAGAAGAAATGGTTTATAGGAATATAGTTCTGTATATAATACATTTAGAGTGTGTAACCAGCCTCCTTAATTTATACAACAAATGAACTTCTTAAAAGTTTCATGAGGAATACAGTGCTTAGTTTTTGATCTTTGTTGACTAGATCGGAGCTTCAGTAATTCATTTAAAAATCAGTCTTCCTTCTCTTTCTTTCCTGTCTTAATTTATACCTAAGAAGCAAGGTGATTTTAGTGACCTTTACTCTCTATAGATTATATTACAAAAGAATATGGTATGTTTATCTCGATGTAGAATACCTTATAGAATCAAAAATGCTTTTGTCAAATGTATGCTCCATCTAAGGATTCTGGAATGCCTCTGTGACTGAGAGTAACTACTTTTTATAGTTAGGGGTAGAGAGAGTAGTAATGGTGGGATGAGAAATTGTTAGCTTAGTCTGTATAAAATATGAATTCAAATTTCAAAATGGAATTCATATAATTTCTGTGGCTCTGTGAATTGCCCTGTGATGAATGAAGCCCTTTCACTTACTAAATTTCTTGTACTTTGTATTTAGTGGCTAAATTTATTCATTGTCTTAATTTGAATAATAATAAGTGAGCCATATCATAAATTATCCTGAATAATTGCTTATTTTAAATCTAAGTTGTTTATGTCTTGAGGTATGGAATGGAACTCTAGTGATCAATTTTTATTAACTCTAAATGTCTCCTACACTTCTTCAAGCCTTTGGAAAGTTTCTGGGTATGTTTAAGAAGTTGTGGCTTTAAAATGAATAATCTTGCCCCTTGGTTTCGTAGGCAATTGAAAAGCTACAGGCTGGTGCCCTTGCAACAGATGCAGTGACTGCAGCCCTGGTGGAACTTGAGGTATTTCTTTTCTCTGTTTCATTTAAAATATTTGTGAGTTTATGTTCATTATTCTTAAATGACATGAAACTGTTGTTTAGTCAACCATCAATTATATGACCAGCGTTTCTCAACAATATTAACAAGCTATGAAAAGCCTGTGATTTTGTTAGGTTGTTCTCATTGGAGACTTCTCCGAATAATATAAAAAAGTTGGTTAAATTCATTTTTCCCTGGTTTTGTGAGATTCATGAATACAAGTTACTGGTGATTGGATGCTTGAATTTCCTGAATATTTTCAGAAGAAAAATTCCTGAAGTTAACACCTTCTGAAAGTAATACATGTTCTGTTGTTTAGAAAACAAAAAACTCCAACTGTCTAGAAGTGTCCAAAGTGGAGGGGGAAGTTTCCTCACAAACTTAGCGGTTGGATATATATCCTGAAGCTGTGCTCTGTGAGGTGTGTCTTGTCCAGTGTGATAGGTTGGTCTCCAGTTAATCGTGGACATTGAGGAATTCATTGAGGAGGTTCTCAAGTTCGCTGTAATCCTTGCTTCTCCAGAGTGAGGGTCTCTTAATTCTCTTAACCTGGAACCCTGAGGATGAGTTTGTCCAGGGGATACTGAGGGCTTCAGAAGACTGACTTCTGTTGCTGAAACTTAGAGAAGGTAGATTAGTGTAAGTCAGTTTAGAGCAGCGGTCCCCAAGCTTTTTGGCACCAGGGACCAGTTTCGTGGAAGACAATTTTTCCACAGACGCAGGGAGGGGAGGGGATGGTTTTGGGATGATTCAAGCGCATTACATTTATTGTGCACTTTATTTCTATTATTATTGCATTGTAATATATAATGAAATAATTATATAACTCCCCATAATGCAGAATCAGTGGGAGCCCTGAGCTTGTTTTCCTGCAACTAGATGGTCCCATCTGGGTGTGATGGGAGACATTGACACCCGAAGTGTGTTGCTTATGTCCAGTCTACTCCGTAAGATGCAGCTTCATTGTCACTTGCCACTCACTTGATAGGGTTTTGATATGAGTCTGCAAGCAACTGATTTATTATGGTCTCTGTGCAGTCAAACCTCTCTGCTAATGATAATCTGTATTTGCAGCCGCTCCCCAGCGCTAGCATCACTGCCTCAGCTCCACCTCAGATCATCAGGCATTACATTCTCATAAGGAAAGCGCAACCTAGATCCCTCGCATGCGCAGTTCACCGTAAGGTTCGCGCTCCTATGAGAATCTAATGCCACCGCTGATCTGACAGGAGGCGGAGCTCAGGTGGTAATGCGAGCGATGGGGAGCGGCTGTAAATACAGATGAAGCTTCACTCGCTCACCCACTGCTCACCTTCTGCTGTGCGGCCCGGTTCCTAACAGGCCACGGACTAGTAGCCGTCCTTGGCCCTGGGGTTGGGGACCCCTGGTTTAGAGAACAGTGAACAAATAGTTATTTGCTTGAGAAGATTACTAGGGGACTCAAATAAGACATGAAGATAAAACAGGGATGAGTTTGAGGGAGGAGGTGTTAGAGTAGACTGTCCCAAATTGACTGGATTAGGCTCTCATATCAGGGCACCTACCCTGACAGGCCAGGCCTTGCTTTTACCTGTGAAGATTGCCCAGGAGTTTACCAGAAGTCCTAGACATGTTTTCTGTATATTCCCCTGGTTAATTGCAGAGTTACGCTTTTAATCGTGCTCTGTAGATTGTACTCTGTCTTGTTAACACTTTGAGCTTGGTCCTAGGGTATGTAGTCAAGAAAGATGAATATATATGGTGGGCACCAGTTCCACTGTAGTTTGGTCCCTGAGGTGTGTGACTTGGGGATATGTGGTCTCCTTCCTATTGAGACTGATACATCTTATATTAGCTCTACCAATCAGTAGCCATGAGTCCCTGGGTACCTAACAGACTCTCCTTGACTCAGTTTACCCATTTATAATACGGGGATGATAATTTCTACTTTACAGTCGTGAAGATTGAGTTAACATATGATAATCACTTAGAACGGTATAAGGCACATAGTAAACACTTTGTAACTGTTAGTAGCTATTACTATTGTGAGGTGCTTGGAAATTATATATATGAGGTGAATATTTATGTTAACTCTTTACATTGTCAAAGGAAAGTTAATTATATGTTGTGGGTAAAAGGGCAAAAGTGACACAAGGAAGAAGATTGATGTGCTTACCACCAAATCTTACCTTTACTCAAAACACACACAAGGAAAGCTTCATCTAACTTAATTCAGTTATTAATTGCAAATTACTCTTCTTTGTGTAGAAGACGATGTCCTGAGGTTACAGGTGCATGGAGCCCGTGTGGGTCTAGGGAAAGAAGATTAATGAATGCTGGGTATATATTGTACCATAATGGCAACTATGAATACAACATTGAGTAAAATTAAGTTTTCCTTTTTCTTTTCATCTTAGAATAACTTTAATTTTCTCAGGTCCTACTTATATCATGCTCAGTATTTCATTACATTTTTCCCATGATGAATCAATCCTACTTTTAAAGAGTTTACTTATGTATATTTAATAATGATTTAAAATACATTGTGGAATGAGTTACATGTGAGTAAATGAGCTTTATAGTTTTGAATGATGACCTGTGTTTTTTAAGAGTGTGGATATGAAGGTTTTTAAAAAAACAAATGTGTTCTCTTATTTTGATTGGACTATGTTATATGGCCTGAGTGAGTTTAGTGTACTTTCCTCCCTTTAATTATTAAGTTTGGGGAAGAATTTCAATGAACTATCTTGAAAAATTCATTTTTATGTGGGATCTTTGATTGAAATATATGTCAGTAGTTTAAAGGTTAAGGCTACACTAACTGGAGGAATTTGCCTGAATCTTAAGAATTATGTTGGAAGTCATGCATATACTGCCCCCTGCAGTTTCAGTCACCTTGCGTAATTGTGATTCATCACCTTTGAATAGGGTGAAGTCTTAACTAAAGAGTTTAATCAAAGAGGTATTGTAATAGTTTGAGTCAATGGAAAGATATATAAAAATTGGATTCATGTATTTTCTGTACTTAGAGAAATATAAGTAACAATATTAAATCCTTTCAGCCAACTGAAAATTCCCAGAGTCTGATTTATACTGTGTTATGTTTAATTTGAGAGTAACCACTTATCTTTAGTTTTGATCAATCTATTTAGTAGAGCTAAGTTTTGTCCTAATTATCAAATAGATATGGGTGATCGTTATACCTTTGTCTTTTGACTTTGGGATATACTTTTGACTTAAAAAAAACCATACTTTTAAAACTTGTTTGTTACATTATTAATTAGGCAGATAACTAAAATTGGTTTGAGTTTCCTGAGGACTTTACTAACTGTAGATTGAAATGACTGAAATGGTTTAATGGCCTTATTGGCTAGAAGGGGTATCTGGCCTTGTATTTTGGAAAATATGAAAATTTGCATTTACCCAAATAGTGAAAAGTACACTGACCTCAACTTGTTGCCATGGAGGAGGAAGAGACAAGGTGAAAGAAAATAAAATTTATAATAGAAAAAAATGTGTTTCAGTGGCCTCTGTAACTTATACAGGCCACTTAGACAAATCATTTTTGAGCTTTTCTTGGAATCCCATTCCCTTGTGTAGTTTCATTTTTCTCATCCACCAGGACAGACAAGTGGTGTTATCATAAGACTACAACTTCTGGACACCAGAGGGAGTGTTCCCTTCATTCAAATAAGGGGTGGGGGGCATGTGCGTAAGTTCCTGCCTAGTAAACTGACTAGCTTCTCCCTTTGGGGTTTTGGGAGGGAAGGTGGTCACTTGTATGAGAGGTGTTCTGCAGTGTGGAGTTGAAAATGAGATGATGCCAAAGTGCATTTTGTTTATCTTCAAAATGTGGTGAAGGAAATGGAAAGGTCAGTTTTATAGATCATATTTTAATAATTTATTGTTAAAGTGATTTGGTCCCATTGTTTCATTTAACTATTTATAGTTTTTTTGAGATTCTTTTTATAACTGATGGGAAAGGGACTTCTATCAACCCTGTTTTCCCTCACAGCAGAGGAGATAAATTTGTGAAACAATTTGATCTTCATACCTAGGGCTGTGCATTTGGAAGACAGTTGTTTTCATGCCTGCTTTTGAAATAGTTTTGGTTTGGGTAGTGACAGTAGATTTAAAATTCTAGACCATAATTTTGCACATTTCACATGTATATCTTCTGATATGAATTTCTTATGTGAGGAAATTAGATATAGATCTGGGTGAGTCATGATGCCACTGCTAAAGTAGAGAGCGTTTCACAGATTCTGACAGAAAATGAACTCATAAAATGCGTACTGAAGTGCCCTTTGCACATCAGTATATTTTTCTTAAAAAGTACGAAGATGTGCTTTAAAAAGTTCTAATAAGGAATAATAGGTGAAATATGACTGACAAACTTTTGAGAGGTTACTTGTCATTTTGTGAGGAAACTGATGAATCTGGCTGGCTGGCTGGTGTATCCTTTGAGAGATTTTGGTTAATTCATTTTGAAAACTGATTATTTTGGTAGGTAGAATACTATGCATTAGCAATAGTGATAGATATAGCTTTTAAATTTCATATAGTGAAAGGTAATTTGCACAGGCTCCCTTGTTAAAAATGTTTTGTTGAACTTATGTTATTCTAAGTGGACCCTGCTGTTCTTTTGTTGACTTGCTTCATTCTTTAAGTCTTCGTATGGTCAGGGGAGGTGGTAATTCATGGTCAAAACTTGTTTATTGTCCAAATGCTTTAGCATTTAAAGGGCAGTTTATATTGGGCACAAGTTTTTATGTCTGCTAAAAACGGTCCATTGTCTTTGGATCTCTATATAATCCAATATGATGCTTGCTTATAAACTCTAGAAATTCCTTTAAAAAGTAACTTCTTATCCAGATGGCTGATAGTTTGGGGTGTGAGAGAAAAAATGTAGGCATTTGCATTACTGTATATTTATATTATTATATATAATATTGTTATGCATTTATCTGACCTCTACATCCTGAGATGTAGAGCCAGCTCTGCATGCATTTCTATAAAGCAGGGATCTCCAGAATGTCATCACCATTGAGTAGTCTGTTGCTGGTGGACCACAGCCCAGGCCTCTGTGCAGCTGCAGGATTAGGCCACACACCCTTCCCTTGGCCTTATACTTCTGGCTGGAATTGTTTGTGTGCCTCAGGGGGAGAGAGAACACCTAAGGCCTGCCAGTCCTTGGGATGCTTAGTGGTCATGAAGATGGTGTGGCTTGCTGCTGGCATATGGGCATATCTAGGATGGGAGGGAATATGGGGAAGGCCTGATATAACCCCCTTTCTCTCGCCAAGCCTGTAGCAAATTCAGTTGTGGGGTTTCTTTGTGATTAGATGCTTAACCACACCTGCTCCCTACCCCACTTCAGTGTTTGGTTTTTGCTGCAAAAAAGTAGGGGCATCTGCTTTACACTCATTTATGTTTATTTGAGAGGTTAAAAATTATTTAAATAAATGAGCATCTTTGTTCTTCTGCACATTTTTTTTGTTTTGCAGAAATCATCTTTTCATATGCAAAGGGTAGCTGAGTATTTCAGTGGTTCCTTGCTTCCTCCTCCCCTGCCCTCCTCTCCCCTCCCCTCCCCGACAGGGCTGAATGCATTGGAAAGACAGCTCGATGCATTTAGCTCACATATACACAAGTGCCCATTAACCATGTGACTGAGGAGTCTAATTTTAGACCTACTACCTCTGAAAGTCTCATTTTTCTCTTCCATTGACAATATCTTTTATTCTCTGTAATGGGGAGGGGGTTCCTGTTTTTAAGTATGTGAAGCAAGGAGTTTTACCTTTTCTACTTTGTAGTACTTAAAATGTTTTCATTGCATGACATTTGGATTTTGACTTCGGATGCTCTTTTTACTTTTTTTTTTTTTTCAACTTGGTATCATTGATTATTTCAGTCAAAGACCCTATTTTGCTGTCTGTTTAGCAGTGTTTCCAGGGGTGCTTCAGTATTTCTGTGTATTCCAGCTGTTTATAGAGTCTTTATATTTCTCTGCATTTTTTTTTTATTTATTTTTTTATTTTTTGAGGTGTACACACACAGTTACACTTCACGGAGTTGCATCCAGCCAAGTGTCCATGTTCTTCTTGTGAAGAGGCAGAGAAAAATCACCTCTCCCAAGAATTTCCACCTTCTGACCAAGGGAAATGTGTCCTGAAGAGCTGTACGCAGATGGGAGGCAACTTGTTTGCTTGTTCTGCTGCTATAGAGCATTGAGTTAATTAGAAGACAGGCTGTGGGTGGCCAAGTGCAGACAAAGCAGCACCAGACAGAGCCCAGTTAGCCTGGGGCAGTAAAAGTAAGTTACACTCTTTTTAAAACACTATTTTTGAGTACTGATGCTGATTCTTGCCTTTAGTACTAAGGGGCAACTTGTAACTTACTGTTTGTGTTTACACAGTAGATGCATCTGTTCTTTTCCTCAGACCCTAGAAACTAAACATGCTCTCTAGCACAAAGTACCCGCTTAATTAAGGAAAAGCAGTGATTTTTTTTTCTTTTAACTTTTTTTAGAATAAAAAGAGAACTGAATCAGTTATTACATTTCAGATTAATTTTTACACCGCATCAAAACTGTGTATTAGTTTTTGGCCAAGTCAAAACACTTAAGTACAGAGCTTGTTATGTTACAGAGCTTTGTACTGAGGGGAACATGAAAACAGTTTCACCTTTTTCTAGCCATTTCTTGATGAGCTCTGTGGAACTTATCAGATGAATTCATCTTGGCTGAATCTGGTAGAAGGTATGGTCTGAGACCAGACTTAGCAGTTCCTAAGGAGCTTGTAGCTTTATGTATGAGCCCTTGTTTTGCTCTGGGAGTTATTATTCTCCAAGAATATACTACATTTTAGAATTCAGCTTTGAGCTACTTAAAGCTACATTTGGTAGTGTGGTGGAATTGGTGGTAATTCTGTGTTTTGGTTATGTGGCAGCAATTTAGACTTGGATTGAGTGTAAAATGTCTTCTTCTAAATTAATAGAGATATTAGATTCATTGGCCCTTGGATTTATAGTGCTGTGATTATTGAATCATTTCGTATGTGTCGGGTGTGTGTGTGTGTGTGTGTATGTGTGTGTGTTTGGATTTATATCCTTTGGGGCATCAATTTTATAATCCAACGTCTACTGGTTTTTTGCTTTTGGTAATGAAGGGCTAGGCTAAGAAGATTTTTCTGTGCTCAGCAAAATCACAGGCTGATATCATGAAGGTCAATCTGAAAGACTGCCTTTGATTTTAAGTTTTTGTCTATCTCTCAAACGTAGGACTGTATTCAGAATCTGGAAGGGAATGAGGAGGAACTTAAGTTATATAATTTTTAGGAATCTCATCAAGATCATATCCTAAATCCTGCTACAAAGCAGAACAAAACATTACTTCCGTTTTTTCCCCCGCTCTTTCTCTCTGTCTACCTGCCATCTAATTTTTATGTGTACAGCAGGCTTTACCTAAGTGTTAGAATAATGAAGGATTGCATCTCACTATAGCAGAGCAAACAGCTTAAAATGGAATCCTACGCATCCCAGTTGAGAATAGTGCTTTGGCCATTCCCACTGCCAGGGAGTTTTTACTGGCAGTCATTCCCACTCAGGGTCCAGCCTCCTGCACGGTACGCTCATTTCCTGACAGTTCATGACATGCGTATAACATAGGGTATCAACACTATAACATTTACTAGCCTTCTCAGAAAATTCTGAGTAGGGAACTTATTTTTGTTTTCCTCTTTTGGAGTATGTGCAGATGTTAACATTTTCTAGTGGGTTGGAAATCTTTTAAATAAAAAGCATAGTTATAAGTTACTACTTATAAGTTAGTGACACCCCTCTCACCCCTCCAATCTACCATGTCCTCACTTCACATTTGATAGAAGGATGGTTTATATTATTATAATTCCGTGGCCTGTTAGGTTCTTTCTGAGTGATATTTCCATATTATTGTCAACGTGGTTAAAAGGTATAGTTATTTAGGTTGAAGGGAAGTATAAGTAGATGCCAAGTTTGGCTTTACTAGAGAAACAGCTACATTTGTCTTTTTCTCTTGTAGCTCATGTGGAAAAGACAATTTCAGGTACCCTTTGTGCTAACCTCCTCCTGGACGTCGTAAAGAATCCAACTAAAACAAAGTTTAAAACTATTTCAGATGTGCAAGTCTATGGAAGCCAATATTTTATATTAGAGATTTATGTTATGTTTGACAAGTAACTCTTTGTACTGCAATTCTGTGGCTTTCAATTAAAAAAAAAAACCCATGAAAATAAACTGCTGTGATGTGATTCTTCTGCTTAATTTTGCTATGTCTTTATTTGCAAATTAGGCAGATTAATAATGGAAAGGAGGTGAATACAGGTAGGCAGTGCTTTTTTTTTTTTTTTTTTAATTGCAAGCATTAGTTTGGAGAGGTTTTTTTTTTAATTTTATTTATTTATTTATTTATTTATTTATTTATGAATGACTGTGTTGGGTCTTTGTTTCTGTGCGAGGGCTTTCTCCATTTGCGGCAAGCAGGGGCCACTCTTCATCGCGGTGCGCGGGCCTCTCACTATCTTGGTCTCTCTTGTTGCGGAGCACAGGCTCCAGACACGCAGGCTCAGTAATTGTGGCTCATGGGCCTAGTTGCTCCGCGGCATGTGGGATCTTCCCAGACCAGGGCTCGAACCCGTGTCCACTGCATTGGCAGGCAGATTCTCAACCACTGCGCCACCAGGGAAGCCCGGCAGTGCTTTTTCATTAAAATACTTTTAATAATAAATTAGAGAAGAAACGTGGTTCTGTTTTTTGACAGAATATTGCATGCCAGATCAACAGATGCTCTAATGAACAAAAGCAATATTTAATGCATTTATTCTAACATTTCTATTCAATAGAAGAGCTTGGACACTTCAAGAAGATCATTAAAAAGTCTTAGTTCCTAATACATGTGCTGTTGTGTGTTAGTTTTTTTTTTTAATATAAAGTATGTTTTTTTGTGTGTAATTGATCAGTTAAAAAAATGAACTGTCACAGATACTAAAACTGGGTATTCAACATACTATATTTGACTCAACTGTTCACAGAGTGTGATGCAAACAAATGTTCTCTCAACTTACATCCAGCATGGCTAAAATATTACTTTAACACATGTTAAAAGTAGAGCACTGTAACTATTTGGCTAGATACAATTCCGGGCTGTCTGAATTGAGTAATTTCCTCAGGCATTCCAACTTTGATCAACCACAGCACGAACTTTTAGCATGTCTGTAAAGCAGCCAGTGCATCTATAAATATGTCCCGAGGTAGAGAGAAAAGAGAGAATGCCAAAAAAGAAAGAATACTTTCTGTCGTTAAGGAGCAGTTACAGAATGAAAATGGAAAGTTTTTTGTTTCCCTAGGAACTCTTTTTAGATGATTGAGCCTCTGATGTCTAAGTATACCCTGTGCTTCTGTATTAATGAATGAAAGATACTTCATTTGGGCCTAGTAGAAATGTTTTCTGGCGAACTCCGCTGAAACGTCCTGGTGAGAGTTCGTTTATTCTTAAACTTTCCAGTCTTTATTAATATAGTATTCATTGGCTAAAAACCTAAGCATAAAGAATAGCATGTATCTCAGTAAATCATGTCTTAATTGTTTATAGCTAGTATTTGGGTGAAAATATTCTTATATGACCCTGTTTTAGAGAATAACTCTAAGAACAGGCAGCGCCACTGCAGAAGTAATCTCTTTGCTTTCACCACATGGAGGAAAATAGGTTTTTCTGGGTTTTATCTTCAGTGACCTGGAAAGGAATCTGCAAATATCTACTGGTTTCGGTACACAAACTAGGATAATTTATAATGGTAAATTGCCCTCTTGGACACAGCATGCTTATATCACATGGATGTAACTTCCTTGGAGATATTTTAAGGTGTAGTAAACAACTGTTTGCAAACTGGGTGTTAAGTTGGATAATTTGGCTTGCTTCTTTCTGACCTTGTTTTCTGTAGTCCTAGGATAACAGGTACCGTGACCTCCAATTAGCTCCAGTTGTGAAAATTCTGGTTTTTAGGTCAACATTGTACCGAACATCAGGAGGAATCCATCATCTTGTAATTTCTATGTTGCAGATCTCTTCTTATTGTCCACAGTGTCCCATTAGTCAGTCATGGAAAACACGGTTAATCAGTTAAGTAAAATTTACCAATAGTGAAAAAGTTTTATTGTAGTTTCATACTCTTTTCATTGAGTGTTTTTTCAGAACTAGACAAAGGGTAGTATAGTTCGTAGATTTACACCCTTTAAGCACATTCTCTGTATCCCACAAGAGGTGCAGAGGAGTGGTGGACAGGCACGTTGGGGAGGAAGATGGAAAGGCAAGGCCTGGGTGAGCTAATGTGACTTTCAGAGGCGGGGACTTGAACGGATTGCTAAGTTGGTTTACCTTGTTGCTGTTTCTTTGTTTACCCAAAATTTCTGAATGCCATAATTTCTTCAAAATTGAATACTTCTTTAATTTCATGAGCCTACTGCTTTGAATTTAAAATCACTAAAGTTCACGCTGAGAACGTGAGAGCCAACTTTTACAAAAACTGTGATATTTGGTATCCAGTTTATAGATAGGTTCTCAGTATCCGTTAATTATTTTACCTGATTATCTCTTTGTCATTTTTTTTTTTTGGTGTTACTCAACATTGATATTCCCCTCCCCCCCATGTAACTATATAAATTTTGTGTGTGTTTGGGTGTTTTTGGTTTGTTTCTTTTGCTCCAAATTACTAGCTCCAAAGAGAATACTGTGTTTTTTCTCATCATTTTGACATGGCAATTCACCATTGTATAAAGTTGGAGATGAAGTTGTCTATACTAATGGTGATCAAGGTAGTCTTGAGAAAAATAACATGATATTTCATCATTCTTCTTGTGGATTCTGGGTAGAAAGCTTGTCTGACTCATTTTGGAGAAGCAAAAAAGTATTATAAATTCCAATTGTCATAATCAGAAGATATGTGGCATTTCTGACCACTAACCTGACTCTCAGTTAAGTGTGTTGACACAGGGTAGTTAGTCTACAACACAGATTAAATGGCTTACTTCTGTATTTATCATTCTTCTTGTTTAAGTAGTAAGAAGTTCAAATATTCAATAGTTTCAGTATTCAACAGGGCATGAGAATGAAATCATTATCTGTTGTTGGGACTGGCATTTGTGTCAAAGAGCTGCTTTGCCTGAAATCTGTATTATGTGGAAAACTGAAGACTTACCAAAGCTGAGAGTTTGTATCTGGAGAAGCATGAGACCTTATTAACCTTTACAAAGTGAGGTTGCAGAAGAGACAGTTTACAGATGTGTGTTGATTGGTCCATAGACAAGTTCTTAAAAATTGGAATTTGTTGCCAACATTTAAAATCAGGAGACTCATAAAAACCTGGATTTCTAACTTCTTTTGAAAAAAAGTGAGATCTGGTCACATGGAACATGCATTCTCTGAGGGTTGCAGTCTGCCAGGGCTGAGCGACAGCTGCCCCTTTTGAGTATAGGAAGCTGTGTAACTAAAACTATTTTTCAGCTCAAGGTACAGATGAAAATAAGGCTTGGACAGATATGCCAACTTTTGTGTTGTTGGAAGGCCTGAGAAAATGAACTGATGATTTAATTGGCCTCAGTTTTTTGCTCTAGAGTTTGCAAATTGTTGCAACAGGGATTTCTACCAAAAGTAAGAATAAGACTGGAATGAGCTTTGATTTGATTTTTTAAAATTGGAATTGGACTAAGGTATTAACTTATTATTTTGAAAATGAGCTTCAAATCAGACTAAAGACTTTTCAAAAAATTTCCCACTGAAGTAATTTGAACCAGAACCAAGGTATATCACTCCAAAGAGTTTGAGCTGGAGCAGAAGCAGATCAAAATACTCTGTGACCTGGCTAAGCATGAACTAAATTGTTCCTTTATTTACTTCTAGTTCCAGAAGTAAAATATTATTTTCAGTGATTGTGGTGAAGAATGTACCAGAAATGACCATAAGTACAAGCATGTTGCACTGATTTCTGAACCTTGTCTTGCTAACCTCCTAAAGGATATTTAGCTTCCAACATCATTTGTCTTATCTTGATTCCATTAATTCTTGATGGAAAACATACTAAGAAAAATCATTCATTTGTGCATAATATTTGTGGCTGCATCTGTGATGATTTCCTGGAAACTTCTGTATGTCCTTTTACCACTGACTCACATTTTATTAATCTTTTTTCCGATTCATCTCATTTTTCTCCAGTGAAAGTTGAATCCTGCTTCCCAGAGTGGTTAGCTTTTGTAGCCTCTCATGACTCACTTGTGCTTTCTTACTCTCCACCTCCTCTGTGCTGTTGCTCACAGATGCCTTTACAAGCCTCCTCAAGGTAGGGTTCAAGGAGAAAGTGAAGTTAAGCAGCTTGTGGAGTTCATGTAGATTGGAGTTTCTCAAGGAGAGGGCCATGGTCCAGCTGAATCAGAATCACTTGAGGTAGCTTGTTCAAAAAAAAACAAAAACAAAATTGAAGAGTCCCTGCCTTCACCCCACATGACCTAGGTCAGAATCTTTGGGGACAGGAGTCTGGAAATTTTCATTTTTCTGATATTTTAAAAAAAACTTTTAGTTTTGAAATAATTGTAGATTCACAGCAGTTGCAAGAAATAGTACAGAGAGATCCCTTGGGTCCTCTACCCAACACTGATAAGCTTTTAAAAAAAAATTTGCCATTAATCTTTTTTTTTTTTTAATTATTTATTTATTTATTTATGGCTGTGCTGGGTCTTTGTTTCTATGTGAGGGCTTTCTCTAGTTGTGGCGAGCGGGGGCCACTCTTCATCACGGTGCGCGGGCCTCTCACTATCGCGGCCTCTCTTGTTGCGGAGCACAGACTCCAGATGCGCAGGCTCAGTAGTTGTGGCTCACAGGCCCAGTTGCTCCGTGGCATGTGGGATCCTCCCACACCAGGGCTCGAACCCATGTCCCCTGCATTGGCAGGCAGATTCTCAACCACTGTGCCACCAGGGAAGCCCCGCCATTAATCTTTTATTTAAAAAAGGGGCAGCTCCTTGAATTTTTTGGAGTGAACCAGCACCCAGATTAGGAAACAACATTTGCGGCCCTCCAGAAGGCCCCTTCTGCCCCTTCCAGTCACTCCAGGGTAAAGCCTGTTCTGAAATGGAATCATGCAGTACGTATTCTTTTGTGTCTGCCTTTTTTGGTTTAATTCATAGAATGCAAAAGGTGAAATTCAAAGAACAGTAAATTAGTCATTTTAAAGTAAATAATTCAGTGGCATTTAAACATTCATAATATCGTGCCACCACCACCTCTGTCTTGTTTCAAAACATTTTTCACTCCCCAAAGGGAAGCCTGTACCCACTAAGCAGTTGCTCTGTATTCCCTCCTCCCCAAATCCCTGGCAACCACCAATCTGCTTTCTGTCTCTCTGGATTTACCTATTCTGGATATTTCATATAAATGGAATCATACAACATGTGACTTTGTGTGTCTTCTTTCACTTAGCATAATATTTTCAAGGTTCTTCCACATTGTAGCATGTATCAGTGCTTCATTCATTTTTGTGGAATATTATTCAACACTATTCATTTATATACCACAATTTGTTTATCCATTCATCCATTGATGGACACTTGGGTGGTTTCCATTCTTTTGCTGTGAATAGTGTTTGCTATGAATAGTGAACAGTGTTCCTGTGAACATTCCTGTACAAGTGTTTGTTTATCAAGTTACTGGGTCATATGCTAATTCTTTTTTTTTTTTTTTGGTGTGTATTTTATTTATTTATTTATTTATTGAATTTTATTTTATTTTTAATACAGCAGGTTCTTATTAGTTATCTATTTTATACATATTAGTGTATATATGTCAATCCCAATCTCCCAATTCATCCCACCACCACCAACCCCCTCCCTGCCCCACTTTCCCCCCTTGGTGTCCATACGTTTGTTCTCTACATCTGTGTCTCTATTTCTGCCTTGCAAACCGGTTCATCTGTAACATTTTTCTAGCTTCCACATATATACATTAATAAACAATATTTGTTTTCCTCTTTCTGACTTAATTCACTCTGTATGACAGTCTCTAGGTCCATCCACGTCTCTACAAATGACCCAATTTTGTTCCTTTTTATGGCTGAGTAATATTCCATTATATATATGTACCACATCTTCTTTATCCATTTGTCTGTCGATGGGCATTTAGGGTGCTTCCATGACCTGGCTATTGTAAATAGTGCTGCAATGAACATTGGGGTGCATGTGTCTTTTTTTTTTTTTTTTTTTTTTAAAGGATTTTCTTATTTATTTATTTATTTATTTATTTATTTATTTATTCTTGGCTGTGTTGGGTCTTCGGTTCGTGCGAGGGCTTTCTCCAGTTGCGGCAAGCGGGGGCCACTCTTCATCGCGGTGCGGGGACCGCTCTTCATCGCGGTGCGCGGGCCTTTCTCTATCGCGGCCCCTCCCGTCGCGGGGCACAGGCTCCAGACGCGCAGGCTCAGCAATTGTGGCTCACGGGCCCAGCTGCTCCGTGGCATGTGGGATCTTCCCAGACCAGGGCTCGAACCCGTGTCCCCTGCATTAGCAGGCAGATTCTCAACCACTGCGCCACCAGGGAAGCCCGCATGTGTCTTTTTTTTTTTTTTTTTTTTTTTTTTATTTTTTTTAAATTTTTATTTATTTATTTATTTTTTATTTATTTATGGCTGTGTTGGGTCTTCGTTTCTGTGCAAGGGCTTTCTCTAGTTGTGGCAAGTGGGGACCACTCTTCATCGCGGTGCGCAGGCCTCTCACTATCGCGGCCTCTCTTGTTGCGGAGCACAGGCTCCAGATGCGCAGGCTCAGTAATTGTGGCTCACGGGCCTAGTTGCTCTGCGGCATGTGGGATCTTCCCAGACCAGTGCTCGAACCCGTGTCCCCTGCATTGGCAGGCAGATTCTCAACCACTGCGCCACCAGGGAAGCCCCGCATGTGTCTTTTTGAAGTATGGTTTTCTCTGGGTATATGCCCAGTAGTGGGATCGCTGAGTCATATGGTAATTTTATTTTTACTTTTTTAAGGAACCTCCATACTGTTCTCCATAGTGGCTCTATCGATTTACATTTCCGCCAACAGTGCAAGAGGGTTCCCTTTTCTCCACACCCTCTCCAGAATTTGTTGTTTGTAGATTTTTTGATGATGGCCATTCTGACTGGTGTGAGGTGATACCTCATTGTAGTTTTGATTTGCATTTCTCTAATGATTAATGATGTTGAGCATCCTTTCATGTATTTACTGGCAATCTGTATATCTTCTTTGGAGGAAATTCTATTTAGATCTTCTGCCCATTTTTTGATTGGGCTTTTTTTTTTTTTAATATTGAGCTGCATGAGCTGTTTATATATTTTGGAGATTAATCCTTTCCCCTTTGATTCGTTTGCAAATATTTTCTCCCATTCTGAGCATTATCTTTTCTTCTTGTTTATAGTTTCCTTTGCTGTGCAAAAAGCTTTTAAGTTTCATTAGGTTCCATTTGTTTATCTTTGTTTTTATTTCCATTTCTCTAGGAGGTGGGCCCAAAAAGATCTTGCTGTGATTTATGTCAAAGAGTGTTCTTCCTGTGTTTTCCTCTAAGAGTTTTATAGTGCCCAGTCTTACATTTAGGTCTCTAATCCATTTTGAGTTTAATTTTGTGTATGGTGTTAGGGAGTATTCTAATTTCATTCTTTTATATGTAGCTGTCCAGTTTTCCCAACACCACTTATCGAAGAGACTGTCTTTTCTCCATTGTATATCCTCACCTCCTTTGTCATAGATTAGTTGACCATAGGTGTGTGGGTTTATCTCTGGGCTTTCTATCCTGTTCCATTGATCTATATTTCTGTTTTTGTGCCAGTACCATATTGTCTTGATTACTGTAGCTTTATAGTATAGTCTGAAGTCAGGGAGTCTGATTCCTCCAGTTTGATTTTTTTCCCTGAAGATTGCTCTGGCTGTTCGGGGTCTTTTGTGTCTCCATACAAATTTTAAGATTCTTTGTTCTAGTTCTGTAAAAAAATGCCATTGGTAATTTGATAGGGATTGCATTGAATCTGTAGATTGCTTTGGGTAGTATAGTCATTTTCACAATATTTATTCTTCCAATCCAAGAACATGGTATATCTCTCCATCTGTTTGTGTCATCTTTGATTTCTTTCATCAGTGTCTTATAGTTTTCTGAGTACAGGTCTTTTGTCTCCCTAGGTAGGTTTATTCCTAGGTATTTTATTTTTTTTGTTACAGTGGTGAATGGGATTGTTTCCTTAATTTCTCTTTCTGATCTTTTGTTGTTAGTGTATAGGAATGCAAGAGACTTCTGTTTATTAATTTTGTATCCTGCAACTTTACCAAATTCATTGATTAGCTCTAGTAGTTTTCTGGTGGCATCTTTAGGATTCTTTATGTATAGTATTGTGTCATCTGCAAACAGTGACAGTTTTACTTCTTCTTTTCCAATTTGTATTCCTTTTATTTCCTTTTCTTCTCTTGATTGCTGTGGCTAGGACTTCCAAAACTATGCTGAATAATAGTGGTGAGAGTGGACATCCTTGTCTCGTTCCTGATCTTAGAGGAAAGATTTCAGTTTTTCACCATTGAGAATGATGTTTGCTGTGGGTTTGTCATATATGGCCTTTGTTATGTTGAGGTAGGTTCCCTCCATGCCCACTTTCTGGAGAGTTTTTATCATAAATGGGTATTGAATTTTGTCAAAAGCTTTTTCTGCATCTATTGATGTGATCATATGTTGTTTTTATTTTTTTAAACATCTTTATTGGAGTGTAATTGCTTTACAATGGTGTGTTAGTTTCTGGTTTATAACAAAGTGAATCAGTTATACATATACATATGTCCCCATATCTCTTCCCTTTTGCATCATATGGTTTTTGTTCTTTTATCCTTGCATCCCTGGGATAAATCCCACTTGATCGTGGTGTATGATCCTTTTAATGTATTGTTGGATTCTGTTTGCTAGTATTTTGTTGAGGATTTTTGCATCTATATTCATCATTGATATTGGTCTGTAATTTTCTTTTTTTGTAGTATCTTTGTCTTGTTTCGGTATCAGGGTGATGGTGGCCTCATAGAATGAGTTTGGGAGTGTTCCTTCCTCTGCAGTTTTTTGAAAGAGTTTGAGAAGACTGGGTGTTAGCTCTTCTCTAAATGTTTGATAGAATTCACCTGTGAAGCCATCTGGTCCTGGACTTTTGTTTGTTGGAAGATTTTTAGTCACAGTTTCAATTTCAGTGCTTGTGATTGGTCTGTTTATATTTTCTATTTCTTCCTGGTTCAGTCTTGGAAGGTTATACCTTTCTAAGAATTTGTCCATTTCTTCCAGGTTGTCCATTTTATTGGCATAGAATTGCTTGTAGTAGTCTCTTATTATGCTTTGTATTTCTGTGGTGTCCATTGTAACTTCGTTTTCATGTCTAATTTTATTGACTTGAGTCCTCTCCCTCTTTTTCTTGATGAGTCTGGCTAAAGGTTTATCAGTTTTGTTTATCTTCTCAAAGAACCAGCTTTTAGTTTTATTGATCTTTTCTATTGTTTTCTTTGTTTCTATTTCATTTATTTTTGCTCTGATCTTTATGGTTTCTTTCCTTCTACTAACTTTGGGTTTTGTTTGTTCTTCTTTTTCTAGTTCCTTTAGGTTTAAGTTTAGATTGTTTATTTGAGATTTTTCTTGTTTCTTGAGGTAGGATTGTATTGCTATAAACTTCCCTCTTAGAACTGCTTTTGCTGCATCCCATAGGTTTTGGATCATTGTTTTTTCATTGCATTTGTCTCTAGGTATTTTTTGATTTCCTCTTTGATTTCTTCAGTGTTCTCTTGGTTATTTAGTAACGTATTGTTTAGCCTCTATGTGTTTGTGTGTTTTACGTTTTTTTCCCCTGTAATTGATTTCTAATCTCATAGCATTGTGGTCGGAAAAGATGCTCGATATTATTTCAATTTTCTTAAATTTACCGAGGCTTGATTTGTGACCCTAGATGTGATCTGTCCTGGAGAATGTTCCATGTGCACTTGAGAAGAAGATGTAATCTGCTGTTTTTGGATGGAATGTCCTATAAATATCAATTAAATCTATCTGGTGTATTCTGTCATTTAAAGCTTGTGTTTCCATATTAATTTTCTGTCTGGATGATGTGTCCATTGGTGTAAGTGAGGGGTTAAAGTCCCCCACTATTGTGTTATTATCAATTTCCTCTTTTATAGCTGTTAGCATTTGCCTTATGTATCGAGGTGCTCCTATGTTGGGTGCATATATATTTACAATTGTTATATCTTCTTCTTGGATTGATCCCTTGATCATTATGTAGTGTCCTTCTGCTCCGCCATCTTGAGCCCATCTGTCCCATGTGCTAATTCTGTGTTTAACTTTTTTTGAAATCAGCAAACTGTTTCCACAACAGCTGAACCATTTTACACTACCAACAGTACTGTACAAGTGTTACAATTTCTCCATGTTCTTGCTGGCACTTGCTATTTTTTGTTTTTGTGATTATAACCATCCTCATGGGTACGAAGTGGTACCTCATTGTGACTATGATTTTTATTTCTCTGTGAATAATGATGTTGAACATCTTTTTACGTGTTTGCTGACTATTTGTATTCTTTTTCAGATAAAAATATCTGTTGACGTCTATTCAAGTCCTTTGCTCATTTTATAATTGGGTTTCTTTTTGGTTCCTTGTCTCTTGTAACAGTGTTTGTTTTAAAGTTTATTTTATCTGATATGAGTATTGCTACTCCAGCTTTCTTTTGATTTCTCTTTGCATGGAATATCTTTTTCCATCCCCTCACTTTCAGTCTGTATGTGTCCCTAGGTCTGAAGTGGTCTCTTGTAGACAGCATATATATGGGTCTTGTTTTTGTATCCATTCAGCAAGCCTGTGTCTTTTGGTTGGAGCCTTTAATCCATTCACATTTAAGGTAATTATTGATATGTATGTTCCTATTACCCTTTGCTTAATTGTTTTGGGTTTGTTTTTGTGGGTCCTTTTCTTCTCTTGTCTTTCCCACTTAGAGAAGTTCCTTTAGTGTTGGTTGTAGAGCTGGTTTCGTGGTGCTGAATTCTCTTAGCTTTTGCTTGTCTGTAAAGCTTTTGATTTCTCCATTGAATCTGAATGAGATCCTTGCTGGGTAGAGTAATCTTGGTTGTAGGTTCTTCCCTTTCATCACTTTAAATATGTCAGGCCTCTCCCTTCTGGTTTGTAGAGTTTCTGCTGAGAAATCAGCTGTTAACCTTATGGGAGTTCCCTTGTATGTTATTTGTCATTTTTCCCTTGTAGCTTTTAATTATTTTTCTTTGTCTTCAATTTTTGTCAGTTTGATTACTATGTATTTCAGCATGTTTCTCCTTGGGTTTATCCTGCCTGGGACTCTCTGCACTTCCTGGACTTGGGTGGCTATTTCCTTTCCCATGTTAGGGAAGTTTTTGACTATAATCTCTTCAAATATTTTCTCGGGTCCATTCTCTCTCTCTTCTCCTTCTGGGACCTCTATAATGTGAATGTTGGTGCATTTAATGTTGTCCCAGAGGTCTCTTATGTTGTCTTCATTTCTTTTCATTCTTTTTTCTTTGTTCTGTTCCGCGGCAGTGAATTCCACCATTCTGTCTTCCAGGTCACTTATCTGTTCTGCCTCAGTTATTCTGCTATTGATTCCTTCTACTGTATTTTTCATTTCAGTTATTGTATTGTTCATCTCTGTTGGTGTATTGTTTAATTCTTCTAGGTGTTTGTTCTTTAATTCTTCTATGTCTTTGTTAAACATTTGTTGCGTATTCTCGATCTTTGCCTCCATTCTTTTTCTGAGGTCCTGGATCATCTTCACTATTATTATTCTGAATTTTTTTTCTGGAAGGTTGCCTATCTCCACTTCATTTAGTTGTTTTTCTGGCATTTTATCTGTTCCTTTATCTAGTACATAATCCTCTGCCTTTTCATTTTGTCTGTCTTTCTGTGAATGTGTTTTTTGTTCCACAGGGTGCAGGACTGTAGTTCTTCTTGCTTCTGCTGTCTGCCCTCTGGTGGATGAGGCTATCTAAGAGGCTTGTACAAGCTTCCTGATGGGAGGGACTGGTGATGAGTAAGGCTGGGTGTTGCTCTGGTGGGCAGAGCTCAGTAAAACTTTAATCCACTTGTCTGCTGATGGGTGGGGCTGAGTTCCCTCCCTGTTGGTTTTTTGGCCTGAGGCAATCCAGCACTGGAGCCTAGAGGCTCTTTGGTGGGGCTAGTGGCAGACTCCGGGAGCGCTGCTTATGCCAAGGAGTACTTCCCAGAACTTCTGCTGCCAGTGTCCTTGTCCCTGCGGTGAGCCACAGCCACCCCCCCCTCTGCAGGAGACACTCCAACACTAGCAAGTAGGTCTGGTTTAGTCTCCTATGGGGTCACTGCTCCTTCTCCCTGGGTCCTGATGTGCACCCTACTTTGTGTGTGCCCTCCAAGAGTGGAGTCTCTGTTTCCCCCAGTCCTGTTGAAGTCCTGCAATCAAATCCCACTAGCCTTCAAAGTCTGATTCTCTGGGAATACCCCTCCCTTTGCTGGACCCCCAGGTTGGGAAGCCTTATGTGGGGCTCAGAACCTTCACTCCAGTGGGTGGACCTCTGTGGTATAATTGTTCTCCAGGTTGTGAGTCACCCACCCAGCAGTTATGGGATTTGATTTTATTTTGATTGTGCCCCTCCTACCATCTCATTGTGGCTTCTCCTTTGGCTTTGTACGTGGGGTGTCTTTTTTGGTGAGTTCCAGTGTCTTCCTGTCAATGATTGTTCAGCAATTAGTTGTGATTCCATTGCTCTTGCAATAGGGAATGAGCGCATGTCCTTCTGCTCCGCTGTCTTGAGCCCATCTGTCCCATGTGCTAATTCTGTGTTTAACTTTTTTTGAAATCAGCAAACTGTTTCCACAACAGCTGAACCATTTTACACTACCAACAGTACTGTACAAGTGTTACAATTTCTCCATGTTCTTGCTGGCACTTGCTATTTTTTGTTTTTGTGATTATAACCATCCTCATGGGTACAAAGTGGTACCTCATCGCGACTATGATTTTTATTTCTCTGTGAATAATGATGTTGAACATCTTTTTACGTGTTTGCTGACTATTTGTATTCTTCTTCAGATAAAAATATCTGTTGATGTCTATTCAAGTCCTTTGCTCATTTTATAATTGGGTTTCTTTTTGGTTGTTGTTATTGAAAGATATAGGAGTTCTTCATATATTCTTTTTTTTTTTTTTTAAAGGATTTTCTTTTTTATTTATTTATTTATTTGTTTATTATTTTTGTCTGTATTGGGTCTTCGGTTCGTGCGAGGGCTTTCTCCAGTTGCGGCAAGCGGGGGCCACTCTTCATCGCGGTGCGGGGACCGCTCTTCATCGCGGTGCGCGGGCCTTTCTCCATCGCGGCCCCTCCCGTTGCGGGGCACAGGCTCCAGACGCGCAGGCTCAGCAATTGTGGCTCACGGGCCCAGTTGCTCCGCGGCACGTGGGATCTTCCCAGACCAGGGCTCGAACCCGCGTCCCCTGCATTAGCAGGCAGACTCTCAACCACTGCACCACCAGGGAAGCCCTCTTCATATATTCTTGATGCTATACTACTATTGCATTTCTCTGTCAGTCTGAAATTACATCAAATTAACACTTAAAAGGGAAAATATATTGTAACTACCCCTGTGGTTTTTTTGTCTCCCCCTTATAGCCCTCTTGCCATCCCCAGTACTTCCTATTTCCTGTCCTGTTTTGTTTTTCTTCATCATATTTACTGCTATCTAATATGCCGTCTAATTTATTTAATTTCTTACTGTCTGTCTCCCTTGGCTAGAATTCTGGCTCCATGTGGGCAATGATATGTTTTCTCTTTTGTTCATTTCTGTATCCCCATGGGTTAGGTCAAGGATTAATAAACCATAGCCTGAAAGCCAAATCTGGACTGTTTCCTGCTTTGAATGGCCTGGAAACTAAGAATAGTTTTGCCTTTTTTAAATGGTTGAAAAAAACTCCAAAGAAGAATAGTATTTCATGACAACAAAAAATGATATGAAATTCAAATTTCAGTGTTTATGATGGAGTTTCATTGGAACACAGCCATGCTCATTCATTTGTGTATTTTCTCTGGCTGCTTTTCATGCTACAGAGGCAGAGTTTAGTAGTTGTAGACTTGTCTGTGTGGCCAAGCCTGAACTATATAACATATCTGGCTCTTTACAGAAAGATTTGCCTGGCACATAGATGAACAATAATTTTTTGTTGAATGAATTAATGAATCTTAGCCTATACCACCACAGAGGAATCTAATTGGAAGTCTTTCAGCAATCCAGTCTTGATAATTTGAGCTTAATTGGCTGCTTAATAAAAATATCCTCAATGATTGTTTGGTAACACATTTTCATTGGTTTCTATTCATCCTGTAAATAATGAGAATTGATGATGAAATACCAGGGGGTTTGTAATTGTTAGGATAGTGTCAGGTAGGATAGGTTTATTGTACAAGTTTTACTAGTGTTAGTTTGAAAAAGACTATAACAACATGGAGTATACATCCTGTTTTTATTCTATTTAAAAATGATTCAAGAAATTGTTTCAAAAGCTGTTCCTTTTTTTTTTCTCATCAGCTTTAGATTAATAAAACTACCTGCTTATTAATGAAGGCAGTAATAAAAATAATTTTGATATCTTAGCATACTTAATTTTGAGTAAGAAAGTGTATTATCACGTAATTTCATTCTACTGTTGAATTTGCCCTTGATTAACAAGGTATGAATACTAACATATTAGTAATTTCCTGTAAATGTCTAACTTCTCCTTAAAGGAAGATTGGAAATTGGACAAACATAAATCATTTTATATAAAAATGATTTTACAATGTGCCAGTCCAGTTTTTGTACAACATTTGAAAACTAAATTGTTTGCATCTGTAAACACTGTTAATAGAGGTCTCATAATAGATCCCCAGAGGTACAGTATACCCCATAGCCTTGCAAACAGTTCTTATTTTATGCTTTCAGCAAAGGACATTAAATGGGTAATACAGGTTGTGGTTTAGAGTGAAAGAGTAATGCTTTGCAGATCTTTGCCTTGGCTCAGTGTTTCCAAATTTCATTAATAAGAAAGGGTTTCCATGTCATGGTGGGTGTGTAGCTCTTGATTCGCCTCTTGGCTTTCCTGCCCTCTCTTTGCTGGTTTAAGCAAAGTGATCTTGCTTTTTAAAGCTTTGTCTCCTTTGAAAGTTATAAGTAAACTTAAAAAATATTTTGCTTTTAAAATGTTATCTTTTAGAAACTGAAAATTCTGTTGCCTGAATTTATTCATTTCTCTTGTTTCAACTGTGAAAAGATTGGATTCTTAACACTCTGTTACATTTTTTCTGGCATTTCTTTATAGCGGTAACCTGTAGGAATCAGTAGGTATCAGCTTGCTTAAGGGCTTATAGTTCACAGTGATCAGTCATTCTATTTATATCTGTTTGTAATTAACTCCTATTCATTCTGCAAATATTTATTGAGTACCTACTGTGTACCAAGCATTACTTTAGACATTGGGATACAACACCTAAAAAGACAAATTATTGTACTTACAGGGCTTACATTCTATGGGGAGAATTAGACAATTACATATAATGTCAAGTAGTAAAAAGTACCATAAGGAAGAATAAGATAGTAAGAGAAAAAATCACTGGGGAAGGTTGGGGAAATGCTAAGTCAGTATGGGGAGGACTGACCTGCCCAGAGATGTCACATGAACAAGATGGGGGAGAAAGCTGTGCAAACAAAGGTGTCGGGGAAGGAAGTCTTGGGTTTGAAGGGAAAGTCTCTTCTTATCCCATTTTATTCTTCTTTCTAGTACTTACCATCATGGGACATCAGCTATTTATACATGCAGACATACGTGTATGCGTATGTTTCTATACACACACACACACACACACACACACACACACACACACACACACGCAGTCTTTATTTACTGACTCTTTCCCCTACTATAATTGCTCACTAAGCTCAGCATTTCAAAATGTAAAAGCCCTCAGGTGGGAGTGTTCCTCTTGTGCAAGAATTACAAGGAGGCGTGTGGCTGGTGCATAGTAAGGGAGAGGAAGAGAGGGGCCAGATCACGTAGGGCCTTGTAAACCTTGGAAAGTAAGACTTTATATTTTATTCTAAAGTATGACAGGAAACCATTGCAGGTTTTTGAACAGGGGAGTAAACAGGATTTTAAAAGGATCGCTGGCTACTGATTGGATATAATGATTGCTAGTTGTACAAAATGATTCAGCTCAGAAAATCAACAACAAATGACCATGTAAAAAGCTTATGTACATTATAAGGAGAAAGTTAGTATATGGGGTGGTCAGTTTATACTGAGTGATAAGTACAATTTTTTTTCAGTTTTATTGAAATATAATTTATATACAACAAAATGCACCAATTTTAAGTGTACAATTTGATGAGTTTTGACAAATGTAACTACCAATGTAACTACCAATACAATCTTGACATATAACATTTCCGTCACCCCCAAAATTCTCTCATAATGCCTGTCTGCAGTGGATCCCCTCCTCTCAGCCACCCCTGGCAACTACTATCTGCTTTTTTCATAATTTGGCCTTTTCTAGAATTTGGTATAAATAGAATCATACATTATGTGGCCTTTTGTGAGTGGCTTCTTTCACTTAGCATAATGCTTTTGAGATTCATCCATATTGTTGGGTGAATTAGGAATTTGTTCCTTTTATTGCTGAATAGTATTTCATTGTATTGATACATCACAATTTGTTTATCCATTTACCAGTCGATGAGCATTTGTGTTGTTTCCCGCTTTTGGCTGTTCTGATTAAAGCTGATATGAACATTTTCATTCAAGTCTTTATGTGGACATATGCTTTCATTTTTCTTGGATAAATAGTTAGGAGTAGAATTGCTGGATCTATGGTAAGTGTATGCTTAACTTTAAAGAAACTGCCAAACTATTTGCTATTTTTATTCTTACTAGCAGTGTATGAGGGTTACAGTTGCTCTACTTTCTTGCCAAAACTCACTATTGTTGGCCTTTTAAATTTAACCATTTTAGTGGTATCTCGTGGTTTCAATTCGCATTCCCTAATGACTAATGATATTATGCATCTTTTCATGTATTATTTGCAATCTGTTCATGAAATTGTTTGCCCATTAAAAACTTTGGATTGTCTTACTGAGTTGTATGATTTTTTTATATATACTGGATACAAGTCCTTTACCTTTATGTTTTGTAAAACTTTTCTCCCAGGCTGTGGCTTGAATTTTTAAAATAAAATTTTAATTTTAGAACAGTTTTAGTTTTACAGAAAAATTGAGAAGCTAGTACAGAGAATTCCAGTACACCCAGTACCTCATCTTCCCCATCTTCCCTATTAGCATCTACATTAGTATGGTACATGTTTCACGGTTAATGAACCTGTATTAACACATTATTATTAACTAAAGTCCATACTTTATTCAGATTTTAGTTTTACCTAAAGAAATAGTTTAGTTTTAATGTGAAAATCTTTTTTTGTTCCAAAGTGTTTTTCACCTTAGATTATATTTTTCATCTCTAGAAGTTTGATTAATTTATTTTTTCATAGCTTCTTTTTCTTCTTATCTTCATGTTTTCCTACACCTACTTGAACATATAGAGTATGTTTGTGAAAGCTAGTTTAACATTGTTAGTTAACATTAGAATTGTTTGCTAGTTCTATCATCTGTCATTTATAGGTCTGTTTTAGTGTGGTAATTTCTTCTGGTTATGAGGCATAGTTTTCTGCTTTTTTGCATGCTGGTCATCTTTGGTTTTTTTTAAACACTGTGCATTTTACATCTTTGGGAGTTGGATATTGTATTATTTCTTCAAATATTGTAGGACTTTGTTCTGGGACACTGTTGTGTAAATCATTTTGATCCTTTTGAGGCTTCTTTAAAACCTTGTTAGTGCGAGTCTAAAGTAGCCTTCTTTCTAGGGCTGATTTGGCCCAACTCTAGACGTTACCTGAGACTTTTCCTGATGTCCTCACTCTGGCTGATGGGAACATGACTTATTCTCTCCTCTGTGTGAGCTCCAGGGATTGCTCAGCTTACTCTTTTCCAGAGGTTCTTTCTGTGGCCTTGGTAGCTTCCTCACAAGTGTATGTAGGCTAATACTCATTTAAAGTCTCAGGGTCCTACAGGCCTCTGGCATTCTCTCCGTGTAGCTGTCTCCTCTTTGCACCCTGTGCTGCATATTCTAGCCTTCCTGGACTCCGTGAACTCATAACTTTGTCTTCTCAACTCTGGAAGAATGTCGGCTCTTTTTTGGGTTCCTCTTCCCTGTGCTGTGGTCTGAAAAGTATCTCTAGGAATTAAGTGGAGGCACCTGATTTGTGTCTGTTTTTCTCAGGATCACAGTCCTGTGCTGGCTATTGAATGAAGTCTGTCTGTTTCATATATTTTGTCTGATTTTCTAGTTAGGAGGACAAATATGATCCCTATTATGCCTTCATAGAAGCAGAAGTTCAGTAGACACACTTTTGAACTTATAAGTGTATTTTGAAGTAGGAGAAGTATTTCTGAAAAAAAATCACTTCTAAGATATCCTTTAATTTTCTTATATCCCTTTTTCTTAGGTTTTTAAAAAAAATTTTATTTATTATTTATTTATTATTTATTTTTGGCTGTGTTGGGTCTTCGTTGCTGTGCAAGGGCTTTCTCTAGTTGCAGCAAGCGGGGGCCACTCTTCATCATGATGCGCGGGCCTCTCACTATCGTGGCCTCTCTTGTTGCGGAGCACAGGCTCCAGACACGCAGGCTCAGTAGTTGTGGCTCACGGGCCTAGTTGCTCCGTGGCATGTGGGATCTTCCCAGAGCAGGGCTCGAACCCGTGTCCCCTGCATTGGCAGGCAGATTCTCAACCACTGCGCCACCAGGGAAGCCCTCTTAGGTATTTTTGAAATGTCAAATTTAAACATCGGGCAAGAGTCATTTTTAGAATAATTTAGTTCACTTTGTGATTTCTAACTGTGTATTAGATTGAAATTAATTTTGGAGAGCTTATTTGCTGATATATCCCATTTTAAAGATTGTTGAAATGGCATATATACTGTTATGATTTTGTATATATATTTTGGGAATTACTAAATATGGATGCTTTAAATTTTTCTCACATTTCAGTTCCTTTCTCACATACTTTGAAAGATATATGTGATTAGGCAAGGGAGGTTATGTAGAGTAAAAAAAAAAAACCCTTGTAATATGGTGGTAATTTACTTGTGCTTACTTGTACAATCTCTCTATTCAGTGTCATAGAGGCTTCTGACCTGGGTCTTTATATGTTTGGATATATGGGTTCAGGCTTTTGAGCACGAACCACCCGCTCTTGCTTGGCCCTGCAGTAAACCTTTCTCTGCTGCTCCCCCAATATACATACATACATACATACATACATATATATACATACATATATATGAAATAATTCAGGGCAAGGATTCAGTCTTTATCTGTTCTAAATCATAGTCCTTCTTTAGTTGTGATCTCTTTCCCAAGATTTAGTTGTGAATTGATTTAAGTGGAATATTCACTTGGAAGGCCTTATTCAAACTCGTTACACTTAATTACGCACTTTCTTTCCTTCATCTTATAAAATGCCCCGTTTTTATTAATGGTTTTATTTATCTCTCAAGTTTGGAAGTTCTGGTCCTTTTCTCTCTCTTTCTATTTCCTTCTGCCTGCTGCTGTCATTTCATATCAAGTGGTTAATGTTTCAAGCCTGCATTGTAAAATAGCCTCCAGTTTGGTCTCTCTGATTTCAGTTTCCTCCCCTTCCTTTTCATATATCAATAATATGTGAATGTCAGTTTATGTTTCCTTGGCCAATATACTCATCTTGACTTTTTCTTCTACAGAAAGCTTGAATGGCTTCTCATTATTTTCCCAATCAAGTCCAGATTCTGATGAGTGGCATGGAGCAATCTCCATATTTGGCTCCAGCCAACCATGTTTCCTAAATGTGTCTTCTGTGACTCTGACACTTTACGGCCTCCTACGTGTTGCTCCCTGCATATCCATCAAGTGGAATTTTCTAGCCCCCTGACCAGTCTTTGGTTTTGTTTTACATCCTTCAGGAAGTCTGCTGTTAACTTCTTCATCTCATTCTGGGCCATTTCCTTTTGAATCCTCAAAGTACTTATTGTTTGTATCACTCACTTTCTATTTAATTATACAACCCTTTTGTTGTCTTCAGTCTGTGATCTTACTTCTAAAATTCTTTGGACAATTAGATTTTCTAACTGCATTAGAACAAAAGCCCTGGTCTCAAATACCTGACCCCTTTGCTCAAGTTATAGGTACACATTAGGGAGATCTTAATGTTGTGGTCTGTTTTCCTTGGATCCAGGAAACTGGGGACATTTGTAGATAATTTTGGGCATTTGGTGATCTTTAGGTTGGTAAAAAATTGCCCTGGTTTCCTAGATAATATTGGTCTTAGCTTAGAACATAGTTAATTTTTCTGTATTGACTATGATTTCTGACTCAGATATTCTCTTGCGTTTGGATATCTTGTTGTCCCAGCACCATTTATGGAAAAGACTATACTTTCTTTTTTCTTTTTTTTTTTTAATACTGTAACTGAAACTTTATTGTATATATATTTTCACTTACTAAATTGCTGAACCCAGTAAAGTAGTATTTGTTTTCTGCTTTTTTAAAAAAATTAATTTTTATTGGAGTATAGTTGATTTACAGTGTTGTGTTAGTTTCTGCTGTACAGCAAAGTCAATCAGTTATACATAAACATATATCTACTCTTTTTTAGATTCTTTTCCCATATAGGTCATTACAGAATATTGAGTAGAGTTCCTTTTGCTATACAGTAGGTTCTTATAAGTTATCCTTTCTTTATTGAATCATTTTGGCATCCCTGATGAATTGACCATAAGTGTAAGGCTTATTTCTGGACAATTCTATTGCATTGATCTACATGTCTGTCGTTAGCTATATGTCCATATCACACTGTCTTGATTAATTTGTAGTAAGTTATAAAACCTAGAAGTGTGAGCCTTCAATTTTTAAAAGAAAGAAAGTGTTTTTCTTTTAAAAATTGTTTTGACTATTCTTAGTTCCTTGCATTTCCATATGAATTGTAAGATTAGTTTGTCAATTTCTGCAAAAAACAGCAGCTAGGATTTGATAAGGGATTGTGTTGAATCAGACCAATTTGGGGAGTATTGCCATCTTAAAGATATTAAGTCTTCTGTTCTATGTACATTGATGTCCTTCCATTGATTTAGGTCTTTAATTTTTTTAAAACATATTTTATAGTTTTTACTGTACACCTCTTATACTGCTTTTGTTAAATTTATTCCTATTTTATTCTTTTTGATGTTATTGTAAATTGAATTGTTTTCTTAATTTCATTTTCAGATTTTTCATTACTAAGGTATAGAAATACAACTGATTTTTGCATATTGAGTTTATATCTTGCAATCCTTTTGAACTTTTTTATTAGTTCTAATAGTTTTTTAGTGGAGTTTTTAGGATTTTTTTATACAAGATCATGTCATCTTCCAACAGAGGTAATTTTACTTTTTCCTTTCTAATCTAGATGCTCTTTGTTTTTCTTTCTTGCCTAATTGTCCTGTTCAGAATATCCACTATAATGCTGAAAAGAAGTGGTGAGAGTGAACATTGCTGTGTTGTTCCTGATCTTAGGGGAAAGGGTCTTTCACCATTAATTATGATGTTAGCTCTGGACTCTTGTAGATGCCCTTTATCATGTTAAGGAAGTTCCCTTCTATTTCTAGTTTTTGAGTGTTTTTCTCATGAAAGGGTATTGGATTTTGTCAAATACTTTTTCTCTATTAATATGATCATGTTTTAAAAATTTGTTTTATTCTTTATTTTATTAACATGGTGTATTACAGTGAGTTTCAGATATTAAACCAAACTTGCTTTCCTGGAATCCCTCTTGTTCATGGTGTATAATCCTTTCATATTTTGCTGCATTTGCTTTCCTTGAGGATTTTCGTGTCAATATTCACAAGGTATATTGGCCTGTAGTTTTCTTTCCTTATGATATCTTTGCTTTGTTTTGGAATCAGGGTTGTACTGGTATCATACAATGAGTTGGGAAGTGTTCTTTCCCTTTCTAGTTTTTGGAAGAGTTTATGAAGTGTTGACATTAATTCTTCTCTACGACTAATGGTATTTTAATGTTTGTTTTTATCTTTTAGGATTCTCCTTTTACAAATGCAGGAATGGGATCTAATCTAAATCTCTTGGGTGAAATTGAGTGTGATGCCAGCATAATGGATGGAAAATCCCTGAATTTTGGAGCTGTTGGAGCATTGAGTGGTATGTGAACATTATAACACATTATCTCTATTCTTAGAAAAAAACTGACTATTACCATTTCGTTCCTCCTAAAGACTTAGCTCAGTTGTTTTCGTCATTCTTACTTGGAATAGTGTTGAAAACAAACATTGTTTTCTTTTACGGAATTTAAAACAGAAAATCTTACCTACAGATAGAAAGAAAACAGTGAAATAGCTTATGTCCAAGTCTTTGGTTAGAGTTTGATCATTCTCCTCCATCTCCTCAAGAGATTACAGACATGTAAAATGGGAGTTAGCATATTCTATTAATTTTGCAATTATTTGAATACACAAATAATATATTTTTATTGTTAAAAAATTCAAATGATATAAATAAAATTTACCTTTGATCTTCCAAATCTTTCCTTCCAAAACTCTCCTTAGGAGGTTTAACCAGTAATATAATGTGCATTTATCCATATTTATATGTAAGAGAAACATAGTTTTGCACATATTTTTAAAAAATCAATGTACATATTATTTTGAAACTTTCTTTTTTTCTTTAAATAGGATGTCTTGGAGATTTTTTCCACATCAGTACATATAAGATATAAATGTTTTGCAGTTTACTTATTAAAACAAAATATACATGAAGGGCACAGATTTTTAAAAAAAATATTTTATTGGAGTATAGTTGATTTACAATGTTTTGTTAGTTTCTGCTGTACAGCAAAGTCAATCAGTTATACATATACATATATTCACTCTTTTTTAGATTCTTTTCCCATATAGGTCATTACAGAATATTGAGTAGAGCTCCTTTTGCTCTACAGTAGGTCCTTATTGGTTATCTATTTTATATATAATACTGTGTATATGTCAATCCCAGTATCCCAGTTTATCCCTCCTCCCCTTCCCCCTGGTAACCATACATTTGTTTTCTACATCTGTGACTATATTTCTCTTTTATAAATAAGTTCATTTGTACCATTTTTTAGATTCCACATATAAGCGATTTTAAGTATAAAACTTCATTAATTTCTAGATGTATATAGCCATGTAAACCACCACCAAATCAAGACATAAAACATTTCCATGTCAAAATATAGAACATTTCCAAACTCCCAGAAGGGTTCTTTATGCCTCTTCCTAGTTTATACCTCTTGTACTCCCCTCCTACCCGCTCCCCCTTGTCCATTAATTCTGACTTTAGGCACCATAGATTAATTTGCCTGTTCTTCAAATTCCTATGAATGGAATCGTACACCTCTGTGTCTGGTTTCTTTTGCTTAATGTTATGCCTGTGAGATTGATTTATGATTTGTGTCATAGTAGCTTTTTCTTTTGTGTTAGTAGCATTTTATTGCATGAATATAAAATAACTTATTCTCTTGGTGGATATTTAAATAATTTCTAGTTTTTGACTGTTACGAATAAAACTCCAGTGCATATTTTTGTGCATGTCTTTTGGTAGACATATGTACTTATTAATATTTCCCTTGAGTATAAACCTAGGATTTGGAATGGTAAGTTTAGGTACGTATGTACTTTGCTTTAGAAGATACTGTCAGACAGTTCTAGAAAGTAGTTGTTACAATCTATACTCCCACAATGTATGAGCATTTCAGTTACTCTGCATCCTTGGCAATGTTTGATATTGATATTCTTTTTAAAATTTAGTCATTTTGATATGTGTGTAGTGGTATTATTGTTTTAATTTGAGTTTCTCTGGTGACTAATGATATTGAGAACCTTCTCATATGCTTATTGGCCATTTAGATGTCCTTGTTGTGCAGTGTGTTCAAGTCTTTTGCATACTTTTTATTGGATTATTTTTTTTATTGATTTGTTGGAGTACCTTATATATTTTTCATACAGATCCTTTGTCAGATACATGTATTGTGAATATCTGCTCCCAGTCTGTTGCTCACTTTTCTAATGAAGTTTAAGTTATCAACCTTTAATGTTATGGTTAATTTTTATTGTATTTTGTTTAAGAAATCTTTGCCTACCCAAAGTTTTGAAGGTAGCTTCCACTGTTTTCTTTTAGTAGTTCTATTGTTTTTAACCCTTCACATTTAGCTTTCTTATCAAGCTCAGATTCATTTTAGTGAAGTAGGAACTGAAATTAATTTTTTTCCCTCTTATGGATATCCAAATGGCTCATTGCCATTGTCAATAGAAAGGACAGTTCTTTCCTCATAGAATTGTGTTGGCAAATCAGGTGACTGTATGTGTAATGGTTTGTTTCTATACCTTCTATTCCATTAATCTGTCTATTGCCAGTCCCACACTGTCTTGATTTCTGTAGCTTTATATTGTATTTTGATAATTTGATAGTGTAAGACTTCCAACTTCCTTTTTCTTTTTTTTTTTTTTCCTTAACAGTTGTATTGGCTATTCTTTTTTTTTTTTTTTTAATAAATTTATTTTTGGCTGTGTTGGGTCTGAGCTTTCTCTAGTTGCAACGAGTGGGGGCTACTCTTTGTTGTGATGCATGGGCTTCTCATTGCGGTGGCTTCTCTTGTTGCAGAGCACAGGCTCTAGGCGTGCAGGCTTCAGTAGTTGTGGCACATGGGCTCAGTAGTTGTGGCTCGTGGGCTCTAGAGCACAGGCTCAGTAGTTGTGGCGCATGGGCTTAGCTGCTCCGTGGCATGTGGGATGTTCCTGGACCAGGGCTCGAACCCATGTCCCCCACATTGGCAGGCGGATTCTTAACCACTGTGCCACCAGGGAAGCCCCGGTATTGGCTATTCTAAGTTTATGGCATTTTCATAAAATTTTTAGAATCAACTTGTCAATGTCCATAATAAAACCCTGCTGAGATTTTGACTGGTATTGCATTGAATGTATAAAACCATATGTGGGCAACTGACATCTTAACAATATTGCATATTCCTGTTCATGAACATGAAATATGTACATTTGTATAAATATTATTCATTTCTTTCTCAGCAGTGTTTTATGGTTTTTAGTATAGATGTCTTATACACCCTTTTTATTAGATTTATTCTAGATACTAAGTTTTTTTGATGGCTATTGTAAATATATATTTTAAAAATCAATATCCAGTTATTTTTGTATTTAGAAATACAGTTGAGTTTTGTGTATTGGACTTATATTCAGTGGCCTTGATGACTTCACTTATTAATTCAGGCAATTAGAAAAATAGATTCTCTTGTAATTTCTGTATACACAGTCACATCATCTTTGAATCATGGCAGTTTTTTTTTTCCTTTCTAATATTAAAAAATTTTTTTTCTTGCATTATTGTGCTGGCTCTGACACTTGGTACAATATTAAATATAAGCGGTGATAGTGTGCATCCTTGCTTTGTTCCTGGTCTTAGAGGGAGAGCATTAGATATTTCACCATACTGTGTGCTGGTAGTTGTAGGATTTTCGTAAATGCTCTTTATGAGGTTGAGGACGTTTCCTTCTAGTCTTAGTTTGCTGATAATTTTTATTTTAAATGGGTTATTGAATATCATTAAGTGCTTTTCTGCATCTTTGGCTTTTCTTTTTTATTTTGTTAGATATGATGGAATTTATGGTTGATTTTTGAATGTTAAACCAACTTTTCATTCCTGGCATAAAGTCAGGATTGTAATTTTTTATCTTTTTCACATTCCACTGGATTTAATTTACTGATGTTTAAGATTTTGACATCTATGTTTATATAATAGATTGGCTTTAATTTTACTTTCTTAAAATATTCTTTTTAGATTTTGGAATCACGTTATGGCTGGCCTCATAAAATGAGTTGGGGTTTTTTTTCCCCTCTATTCTTTGAAAGAGTGTGTGTACAATTGGAATGGTTTTTAATTGTTTGGAAAATGCATTAGTTATTTTGAATCATTGGAGTTTTCTTTTTGGGAAGTTTTAAATAAATGGGATTCAATTTCTTTACCAGTTATAAGATTATCTATATTTTTTCTTACGTGTGTTTCCCAAGGAATTTGTCTTTTTCATAGGAGTTGTCAAATTTATTTGCCTAAAGACTTTATTGACTTCCAGTTTAATGTCACTGTGGTCAGAGAACATATTCCGAATGGTTCCAACCCCTTGAAACTTTCTGAGACTTGCTTTATGGCTCAGCTTATGGCGTATTTTGATGAATGTTCCATGTGTACTTCAAAAGAGTATTCTGCAATTGTTGGGTGTGTATTCTATGTATGTCAACTAGGTCAATTTACTTATTCATTGTTCCAATCTTCTGTATCTTTTCTGATTTTTGTTATAGGTAAGAACAGCATTTCAATTAGTTTTAATTTCTTTTATTATGAGATTTTATTGGTATCTAATGAAATTTCATATTTTTAAAGGCCATTAGCATTTCTCTGTGAACTGTTTATACTTCTTCTGTGGCTTGCCTTTTACCTCTGTTTATAATGTGCTTTATCATATTGGAATTTAAAATTTTATTTGTCAAACTTATTACTTTCCCTTTTGTGGCTTTTGTATTTTGCATTTCTTAAGGTTTATCTCCCTCATAATTGTAACTACAGTCACTTACATTTTCTTCAAATACATGTGTAATTTATTTTTCATTGGCTTCTTGAATGCATTGTTTGTTGATCAATTTCCAAATTGATCAGCAAGTTGTCCCTATATAATTTATTGAATAACAACAGTAACGATAATATTAAGTACCATTTATTGGGTGAGTATTACATACATACCATGCGATGTTCTCCGGTAGTTCATGTATGTTAAATCATTTAGTTCTCACGATAACCTTCTGATGTCAGTACTCTTATCCCCATTTTATAGGTGAGGAAACTGAGACACAGGAGAGATTCAGTAGTTTGTCCAAGGTTACTGTATCAGTCTGGGTCCAACTAGGGGACAGAAACCACACAGCATTTTAAACAGGAGAAGCTTAATGTAAAGGGCAGAGGGAGACTACCCAGGTAAGGATAAACTTAGAAGGGAGTTCAGACCTCACAGAAAAAGGTGTGGCTGCAGCCGACTGTTTGACAGCCCACTTTTTTGCTGGGTTACCCAGGCCACGGTCACTGTGAGAGCAGAAACAATCCTGGGGGCCTCAGGCTGATAGGTGGGCACACAGAGGCCAGGAAGCCATGGGAATTAAACCTTTGTTTGCAGGATGAGGATTGGGCTTTTGGCTCCCTAGACAGCCAGCCCCACAGGATGCTTTGCTATGGGGCTGAGGAGAAGGTGTGGGGATCAGTGACTTGAGCTGGGCCTGGTCCTGTTCTTTCTGGGGCTGTCAGCTATGCCGCTGTGGCCTGAATCAGGAGTTGGGGAAAACATGGTAGCCAAATGCTGGAGAAAGCTGCACCCTGCAAGCACTTAGCACTGGAGAGAACCTTGTGGACCAGATTGTGAGAATAACTGGTGCTCTCCTGGAGCCTGGCTGGCAGGCCACCTTTTCCTCCTGCACTGTGTCTCCAGTGCCCTCTACTGACAAAGCTGACCCGTGTGCCAGCTGGCAAAGGAAACATAGTTAAAAGGCCCATATCCACTTCCACCCATAAGGCAACCAAGGGTGAATTTATAGCTGAGAAGCGATAAATTGATAGCTGGTTTATAACAGTCTGACTCCCATCACTCTGTGTTCTTTCCACCTGTCATAGATAGTCCATCCTTTTCCTATTCATTTGAAATACTATCTATATCATGTATTAAATATCCACATGCACATGTGTTTGTGTCTCAACTTTAGCTTTATTCTATTCCATTGATATATTTGTCTATTTTGTACCCAAACCACACTCAATTAGAATAGCTTTTAATAAAAAATGGTTATTTTGTAAGGTGAATACCTCTTCATTTTTTTACAAAAAGTTTTTTTCATTTTTTTTCCTGATGAATTTAAGAGTCAGCTTGTCATGCATCATAGAAATCCTTTTGAAGCTTTGATGGAGAATTTATAACTTTGAATTTGTAAGTTAATTTGGTAATTATTAATGTCTTTACAGTATTGAATCATCACATACAGAAATAAATTTATTTTAAGAGCTAGTACAGAGATCTAAGCTTTTCCTTTCTTTGATACTTTATACAGTCTTTGGGGGGGCAGAGAAGTTTTTGGTGTTTAGCTAAATATCTAGTTTTGTTTTAAGGCAATCTGGTGACCTATATTTGAGGGTGTTTTTAAAATTTTTTAAAATTTTATTTTTGGCTGTGTTGTGTCTTCGTTGCTGCACGCGGGCTTTTCTCTGGATGCAGCGAGCAGGGGCTACTCTTCATTGTGGTGCACAGGCTTCTCATTGTGGTGGCTTCTCTTGTTGCGGAGCATGGGCTCTAGCCGCGCGGGCTTCAGTAGTTGTGGCACACAGGCTCAGTAGTTGTGGCTCGCGGGCTCTAGAGCACAGGCTCAGTAGTTGTGGCGCACGGGCTTAGTTGCTCTGTGGCATGTGGGATCTTCCTGGACCAGGGCTCAAACCCGTGTCTCCTGCATTGGTGGGCGGATTCTTAACCACTGCGCCACCAGGGAAGCCCAATTTGAGGTTTTTAGTCTCTTTGTATCCCACTTCTGTTTTTGTTGTTGTTGTTGTTGTTAATAGTGTTCTGAAAGGCATCCATAGGTTAGTGGTTAAGGGCATGGTCTCTGGCATTAGCTGCCTTTGTTAAAATCTCAGTGTGTGATCCTGGGCAGGTAACTTAACCTGTGCAAATGTTTCCTCAGTAATCAGATAGGGTTTATAACTGTACTTATGTGATAGAGTTGAAGGATCAGTTAAATAATCTGATACATTTAAGGGTTTGACACTGGGCCTGGTGCATACTGGATCCTAAGTTTCTGTCACTGTCTTCTGTCATCATCATTGTCATGTTTGTCATTGTCATTGTCATGCTAGCAATTTTTTTCATGCTAATACTTTCTGTCCTATTTTTCCTCCTAGGTAAGCACCCTTTTCTCACTGTTCACATTTTGTTTTCCCTTCTGGAAACAATCCAAACCATATTTTAAGTCTCAATCTTGTATATACTTGGCCTCTTCTCCCCACCCTTACCCATTTGTAGGACTTTCTCTTTATTCTTTCTTGCAGGTGAGATTTAAAATTTTTGGCCATTAATTTTTCTCCCCAAGGTAAATTTGAAGCTGTTTGTAATCATGTTTATTCTTTAGAGGAAATTCATGGTTTTGATAATAGATGCCAAATTTTCAGTTTATTTTTTAAATTCTATACTGAAATCTATTAAAAAGGAACTTAAATTTGTATTATTGCAAATTCAGTCTTTGCTGCTGTAGCACATGACAAAATGAGAATATATGTTTTATATTTGTTCTTATATCTATAAGTATTCATATATTTGTCGATTTGATCCTTATTTTTCATGATAATTAACGGTTTTCATTAGTATATTTAAAGACAGTTTTCCGTGATATTTAAAAGTTGTCATATTGAAACAGCCACAGAATTGAGTGGGAAACTTGAAGACTTTTTGACTTCATTTTCTGCCAATTTTATTTTATAGGAATCAAGAACCCAGTCTCAGTTGCGAACAGACTCTTGTGTGAAGGGCAGAAGGGCAAGCTCTCAGCCGGCAGAATTCCTCCCTGGTAACTGTTTTGTTCTTCGACTTTCCCTGGGTCTTTGGTCTTTGGTGCATGCAGTGTTTGAAGGCTATTTTTATCCACAGAAAGATGATGCAGTTGGTTACACACCAGCAGTAGCTTGCCTTTGAGAGGAAGACACGCTTTGTTCTGTGATCTTGGAACATTATGAATACTTGATAAGCTCCGGTTAGAATAGAATATTATGGATTAAAGCAGAAAAGAGATCAGTTAATTTTAGGTTTTGTAGTCGATTATAGAGATGCTTTTGCTGTTAATAAGTGTTCAACTGGGGTCTTTTTTTTTATAAAACTTTAAAGTATCATACATGTTTGAGACCAGAGTCTAAACTCATTTTTAATTTTGAGAAGTTCTTAGAATAAAAGAATGTAATTTTTCTTTTCTGGAGAAACATATTGTGACACTAAAATTAGTAAAATTACATCTTTTCTCCAGCATTAACATATAATTTTCATTAAAAGAAACTTTGAACTTTTCAAATATTTATGAAAGTAGAGAGAACATTTGAAAGAGCCCTCATGAACCTACCATCTAGCTCCAATAATTAACAATATTTTTGCCCTTCGTCTATCTCATGCATCTCTTTCCTATAGTATTTTAAAGTAAATCCTCACCATCGTATTTCATCCTTAAATAGTTTTGTAAATTTCTCTGTTTGCAAAATGTAATTACCATCCTGTTAACATGCCTAATAATATTAACAAATATGCCTCAATACTGTCTTATACTCAACCATCTTATACTTCAGTACTATATGTATTCAGCATGCCTGAACATATTAAAGTTACATTAATACCCTCTGTTGAAAGTTGTGACAGTGGTACTATAGAAATCACTTTATTTGACTGTTATAATTTCAAGTCATAGAAAATAAATTAATATAGTTTTGAAAAATCTTGAAAGCTTTTACCCAAATATATTCACGATATCCCTGTTTCCCATGTCAAGAAAATGAAACATGTTAAGAAATGTTAAGAAAGTGAAACATTACCAAGAGATTTGAAGCTGCCTAGACTGGACCCTTTCTAATGGCATCCTTATCCATTTCACTGTCCCATACCCTTACCCTGACCCCATCTCTGGCCCTGCCCCTAGGTAGCAATTGTCCTCAATTTTAGCTTTTCTCATTCTCATATATTCCTTCATAGTATTAAACATATACAGTACAGGCATACTTCATTTTATTGGGCTTCACAGATGCTGCATTTTTTACAAATTGAAGGTTTGTGGCAGTTGTACTTCAAGCAAGCCTATTGGTGCCACTTTTCCAATGGCATTTGCTCATTTCATGTCTCTGTGTCACATTTTGGTAATTCTCACAATATTTCAAACTTTTTCATTATTATTATAGTTGCTATGGTGCTCTGTGATCAGTGATCTTTAATGTTATTCACTACTATGACTTGTTGAAGGCTCAGATGATGGTTTGCATTTTTTAGCAATAAACTGTTTTTCAATTAAGGTATGTACAGTGTTATTTTAAGCATAGTGCTATTGCACACTTAATAGAATACGCCATAGTATAAACATAATTTTTACATGAACTGGGAAACCAGAAAATCTGTGTGACTTGCTTTATTGCAATATTCACTTTATTGTGGTGGTCTGGAACTGAACTTGCAATATCTCTGAGGTATGCTGGCACTTTGATTTTCTAAGTCTACATAAACATGTACATAGATATACAAAAAAGTTCTGGAAAGAAGGTTCCCAGACTCACCATAATTACCTCTAGGAAGGAGAAAGGAGGGAACATGATGAGGCAATTGTCAAAGGGGATATGTGCAATATTTTTATTTTTTACAAAGATAAAAAATATGCGAAAAAGTGATGGCCATCTCTGTATTAAAATTGTATCATAAAGTGATCCTACAATTGTCTGGAACTAGTGATCTAATTTTCTCACGTACATAGTTCTTCAGCTTTATTTTTTGTTTTCAAAATTGCTTTGACCATTTTAGGCATTTTGCATTTTCATGTGAATTTTAGAATTAGCCTGTCAATTTCTGTGAATAACCTGCTGGAATTTTGATTAGGTTTGTAACTTATCCATTTTTTAAGGTCTTCTTTAACCTCTGAACAGTGTTTTATAATTTTCAGTGTACAGATTTTGCACAGTTTTTATCAAATTTATACTTAAGTATTTCTTTTTGATGTGATAAATTGCATATTTTAAAAAGTTAAATACCAGTTGTTCCTTGCCAATATAGAAATATGATTAATTTTATTATATTGATATTCTAGCTTAGGAATTTGCTAAATTCATTTGTTCTCATACTGTTTTTACAGATTCCATAAGATTTTCTACATAGATAGTTCTGTCTTCTGGGCATAAAGATAGTTCTTTAAGTAATAAAGATACTTATTCTTTCTAATGTGGACTCCTTTAGTTAATTTCTTTTTCTTTATTACACTGGCTAGCACCTCCTATGCAATGTGAAATCAAAGTGTGAGAGTAGACATCCTTGCCTTGTTTGTAACCTTAGGGAGGAAGCATTTGTTCTTTTACCATTAGGTATGATGGCTGCTATAGGTTTATCATAGATGCTCTTTATCGTGTTGAGAAAGTTCCCTTCTTTTCCTAGTGTGCTGAGAGTTTTTAATAGGAATGGGTATTGTACTTTTTCAAATGCTTTTCTGCATCTGTTGCAATGATCTTATAATTTTCCTTATTTTGTCAGTTAATATAGTGATTGGTTGATTTTCGATTGTTAGAGCAACAGTTGTATTCCCGGGATAAACTCCACTTGGTTATAATGTATTATCCTTTTTATATGTTATTGGATCCAATTTGCTAACATTTTGTAAATAATTTTTGCATCTATGTTTATGAGAGACATTGGTCTGTAGCTTTCTTGTAATGTCTTTGGTTTGGGTTCATTTTGCTTCTTGAATATGTAGGGATATATAGTTCATCAAATTTGGAAAATTTTTGGCTATTACTTCTTCAGATATTTTTTTCTGATTCCCCCTTCTCTTCTATCTTCCAGGATTCCAATTACACGTATATTTGACCTCTTGTAGTGGTCCTACAGATCACTGATAATTTGTTTACTTTTTCCATTCATTTTTCCCTTTGTTTCATTTTGAATAATTTCCATCGCTGTTTTCAAGTTCACTAATTATTTTTTGGCAATATCTAATCACCTGTTAATCCCATCCAGTTTATTTTTCATTTCTGACATTATAGTTTTTCTCTAAAAGTTCAATTTGCATCTTTAAAAAATGTCTTCTATGTATCTGCTTAACATGTTTCATATTTCCTGTAGCTTCTTGAGTATATGAATACAATTATAGTACCTGTTTTAATATCTTTGTTTCCTAATTCTGTCATCTTTGTCATTTCTGGGTTGTTTTCAATTGAATGATTTTTTCTCATTATAGGTTACATTTTCCTGCTTCTTTGCATGTTTGGTAATTTTTTATTGGATTCCAGACATTGTGAGTTTTGCCTTATTTTGTGTTGGATATTTCTGTATTTTAATTCTAGAATGTGGTTAATTTATTTAGAGGCAGTTTCATCCTTTCAGGTCTTGCTTTATACTTTGTTACATGCAACTAGAGAAGCATTTAGCCTTTAGCTAATTTTGCTTTGCTGTTGGGCAAAACCTTTCTGAGTACTATAACAGATGCAACTAGAATGAGGTTTTTTACTTTGGTGGGAACAGGAGCTGTTTCTGGCCCTGTGTGAACTTGGGGATTGCTTCCTCTAAAACTTTCATGTGATTCTTTCCCAGGCTTTGGATGATTTCCTCTTACACACACACTGATCTGTACTCAGCTGAAGACTATAGGGGGACTCTGTAGATTTCTTGAGTCCTTTCTCTGCACAGCTGTCTCCTCTCTGGTTCTCTGCCCTGTGAACTCGGCCACCTGGGCTTCTCTGGATGCCCAGCTCTCTCTCTTCAACTCAGAGAGACTGCATGCAGGGCTCTGCCTGAGTTCCTGTTCCTGTGCTGTGGCCGGAAACTCCCCAGGCAGTAAGCTAGGGCAATCATAAGGTTTACCTTGTTTGTTTCCTTTCTTTAAAGCATCACTGTCCTGTGCTACCTACTGTCTAATGCCTGAAAACTATCATTTTCTGTATTTTGTCTGATTTTTCTTTTCCATTGGTTCAGGCAAGAGTGTAAATATATTCCCTGTCACTCCATCTTGTCCAGAAGCATAAATCTCTCACATACCTGCAAGTTCACAGTATACCTGCAGTAGTTTAAAAAAACCCAAATTCCCTGAGTATCCTAAATAAATAAAACAAATTTATCATGTTTTTACTTTAAGCTTGTTTACGCACAACCCTAATAAGTCTAGTTATCTAATTTCTATAATGATAATAGCTAAAATTTATTGCATTTGTACACTATGAGAAGCATTGTTTTATGTGGTTTGCGTGCATTATCTCATAAAATCATTATGTGATTTATGAGGGTAACATACATTTTGCCAACAAAGAAACTGAGTACCATACTTGACACTGTTATGCTATTAAAAATTTATGGAGTCTGTCCTTATCACATTAGAAGCAGCAGATTAGAACCCATAGAGTAGAATCCTTTTATAATAGTAAGAAATAATGTTTACACCCATTTAGTTATTCATTCACTTACCCATTCCTTCATTCAGCAAATATTTTTTGTTTACTTCCTGTATGCCAGGCATAGAGGTAGAAGAACTATCAAAAGCAGATGGAGGACTTAGAAACTGTGGTCTTCTGGTGTCATCTGTTGAAGAGGCAGGTGACTCTATGGGGGCAGCAAGGCACTGGGTGTTTTCTAAGAAGTCTTTAAACAAAAAGTTCATCTGTCTATATATCTCATTGAGGAAGACAGGGAGTGTATTTGTTTCAGCTGTATCTAAATTCTGTTAGAATTTTATAAACTCTTATTGCTTTGTTAGAAAAACCCTCAGCAGAACTTTAGGCAGAATGGTATTTCTATTAGCTGATAATTTTTTATGTTTTAATTTTCTGGATATTGCCACCATGATATGATGTATTATTTAAGTATTGGTGTTTGGTCAGATTAGTAGAATATTTGATATCCTCATAAATTTGGTGGGCCTACTATCATAAACTGTGTCGTATTTTCCTGTTTATTTTATTTACAAAAGTAAATAAATTTTATTTATTTTTACTCTTTCCTCCTTCATTATGATAGGGTACAACTTTGATAGGCATAGCCATCTAGAACAGGGGTTGTCAAACTATGGCATGTGGGCCAAATCTGGACTACTGCCTGTTTTTTGTAAATAAAGTTTTATTGGAACACAGCCATACCCATTTGTGTACATATCGTCTATGGCTGCTTGTGCTCTGCAAAGGCCAAACTGAGTTGTTGCAGCAGAGACATCTGGTCACAAAGCCTAAACTGTTTACTATCTGGCCCTCTACAGAAGAAAAATTGCGGACTGCTACCCTAATATGTTATAGAATAAGTTATAATTTTTGGAAATTATGTTTCTTTTGGTGAAAAAGGGAAAGCTAGAAAAGCATTGTTGCTCATTAGTCGCTCAGATTTTTTGAGATGCAAATTTAATTTTTGGTACATTGTTTATTTAAAAATACTATTCAATCTACTGTATTTCATAAATTCATTGATTTTAGTACCTTTGTTGTATGAATGTGAAAAGAAAATTTAAAAACCTATAGATTAAAAGAGACATAAGAGAGCTATCAACTAATCAGGAGGTATGGATGGGTTAGTTGGGTTCCCCTTCAAACAAAATAGTTTAAAAGGCAAAAATAACAATAATAGCAAAAATTTTATGAGACAGTCAGGGAAATGTGAACATCGATTGAATAAACTATTTTGATTCTAAGGATTTATTGTTAATTTTTTTAGGTGTGAATTGGTTATGTTGTGGTTATTTTTTTTAGAAAGTTATTTTTTGAGATGCATGCTAAAATATTTATATTTGAAGTTATATGATATCTGAGATTTGCTTCAAAATAATCTGGGTGGGAGTATAAATGAATGAGATTAGCAATGTATTAACAACTGATGAAAATGGGTGATGATCCTTTGGGTTCATTACACTATTCTCTGTAATGTATATGTTTGAAAATTTTTGTAATAAAAATTTTAAGAAGAGTTAAATCCTTATTATTTAATTTGGTCATTATGTGTTATTTCCACATACAGCAGGTTCTCCCTTATTTGCACTTTATGTGCTTGTAAGCTTTAAATAATCAGTAGCCACCAAATTGGTGGTCTTTCTTCAGTTCTGTGTATTTATGATAAAGAAGTAATAGGTAAAATATATAGAAATCCATTTTTAAGTCCAAAGAAGCAGCTGTCATTTTCTCCTATATCTTTCTCATCCAGCATAATGCATTTTAAGCAGTTTTGAGAGCTTTCTGAATCACTAAATTGCACATTTTTAGACTGACTACATAGTGTCATGGTTTTTGAAAATTTCCCATCCATGAAATTGTAATTGACCTCACTGTGTTTTCGGGTGTTTGGCTACGCTGGCACTTCAGTAGCTCAGCTTGTTGAAGGTTTTAATAATCCCACTCAGTGCTGGTCTCAGAAGTGTTGCTTTTGATTCTTAACACTTTAGACTTCCTTTAGTGTAAATTAAGGAGAGCTTAACACAAGGAAAATGCTGTCCTTTAGAGAATTTTGACACCCTAGTTTATTGTTGAATAACTTGCCAATGTTTATCTAATGCTTAGTGTGCTTCAGGCACTGTTCTAAATGCTTAGCATATATGGACATCAATGAAAAACAAAGATCCCTGTTGTTGTGAAGCTTACAGTTTATTTGAGGGAGATAGATATAAACAACAGAGATAATATCATCAGTTATAAAGTATATGGTATGTGAGAAGGTAGAAAAAAGAAAAAATGTAAAAAGGACAGAATGAGAGGGATTGGGAGTACTGGGTAGAGGAGTGCAGTGTGTTGGGTACAGTTTTAAATTGGCCTCATCAGGGAGATATGTTTAAACAGATGGGGAAATTTGCCATTTGGGAAATAAGGAAGATCCTGACAGGGAACAGTCAGGGTGAAGGCCCTGAGGCAGGAGTCCCCTTGGCATGTTTGTGTTTTGTAAGAGGCTGGAGCAGAGTAATCAAAGGGGCAAGAGGAAGAAGAGAGGAAGGGAGGAGGGAGCAGAGAGGACCAGATCACTTGGGAGCCTGGAGATCCTGGTGAAGGCTCCAGTTTTCATGCTAGAGTCCTCAGGAGGGGTTTCGCAGGATTTTGAGAAGAGAAACGTCATTACCTGACTTGTGTTTTACAAGGATGTCACTGGCTGGTGTGTTGAGATTAGACTGGGGCAGGGGACGGAGCAAGGCGAGCATGGAAGTGATGAGGCCATTGCAACACTGCAGGCAATAGATGATGGCGGCTCAGACCAGGGCGGTGGCGGTGGTGAGAAGTGGTCAGATGCTGGATGTGTTACCAAGATGGAATCGATGGATTTTTCTAGTGACTTGAGGTGAAACTTCTGTGAAAGCTTTCTCCTTGGAGAGTCAGAAGAATATTTGAGAAAAATCTGAATTGGTGCTGCATTTAGTGTTCTGGGAAGAGATTTTTCATTTTTGATAGTTTAGATTTTAGCGAAAGCTCACGTAGCTTTTTAGCATTTTAAAATGATTTCAAAAGCAGTTATATGCCATTTTGTGTGATGTCAAACTACTGGACAAGTAATTTTTGGTAGTAAGGAAAAGTCAGGATCTCAGAATTCTTATCCATAAGATGGCATCCAAATATTCACCTTCCTGTGAATATTGTACAATGCCTAACGTATTTAAAACCTTGCATAGCAGACAACGGCAAACTAATTTTTTAAAAAAAATTAATTTATTATTTATTTATTTTTGGCTGTGTTGGGTCTTCGTTTCTGTGCGAGGGCTTTCTCTAGTTGCGGCAAGCAGGGGCCACGCTTCATCGCGGTGCGCGGCCCTCTCATTATCGTGGCCTCTCTTGTTGCGGAGCACAGGCTCCAGACGCGCAGGCTCAGTAGTTGTGGCTCACGGGCCCAGTTGCTCCGCGGCATGTGGGATCTTCCCAGAGCAGGGCTCGAACCCGTGTCCCCTGCATTCGCAGGCAGATTCTCAACCACTGTGCCACCAGGGAAGCCCCGGCAAACTAATTTTATTTAGAATCAAACCTATGAATGATTAAGAAATGAAAAATAAAACTAAGCTTATGTTATAAAACACTTTCGATTCCAGATGCTGGGATAGAACCCCAAATGACGAATGGTAGTGCTGAGAATACTAGATTCAGCTCCAAACTTCTGTCCTGATCATTTAATTTAATACTTCAGCATCTCTTTTACGTCTTCACGTGAAGAGAGTTTATTTCTTATATCAAAGTCTTTTTCTAGCAGAAGGAAGTGCTACAAATGCTGTCAGGACAGCTCAACTTGCATCCAAGTTCCTACCTCAGTTATTCTTCCATTTTCCTTTATGTGACAGCTTTTCTTTGCAGTTTCTTTGCAGTGGTCTTCATTTGATACAGGAATAGGAGGAACTTTTCTATTTTTGGAGTCCTTTAGAATTTTTTTTAAAAATGGAAGTTTGAAGAGGTATTCTTGTTGGCTCTCCCTCCTCTCTTTTTTTTAATGCTCCCTCCATTCTCACCTTCATATATACTGGAAAATAGTTACTGGGCTTAACCAATTTGTTTCTCATTGGAACCATTTGGATATGTTTCTGAGTATCAACTTAGACTTTCTTCTTCTAATCTGTCAATCAAATCTAAAGACTTCAATATGTATTACTTCGAGTTTTTAGTGTTGGAATGATTAGAGGAACAGAAACAAAAAATAGCAGGAAACTAATGAGTAGGCACTAGTTCAGGGAATCCATTACTATCTGGCTGAGAGCTTTAAGAAGTTGGCTGTGGAAAGAGATGAAGTGATTGATTATTATGGTAACTGCTTGCTATTACTGTGTTAGGGAATGGGGTGGTTAATTATCCTGCATGCTATTTGAAATCTTTGAAAGGTAGTCTTTTACAGTTAGCTAACAGTATCCTTTTATTCACTTTGTTATGTTAAAACTTGCAGTTTGGGACTTAAAAAAATTACTTTTGGGACATACCACACTGCTTTATTTACCACAGTAAAAATGATTCTGACAGCCATATGTATATTTTTATTACATTGAGGCTTAGAAATGTAAGTGCATATCATTGTGTTTGGGCATCTCTGGATGTACCCCACTCATTTTGGGTAGATCCAGGTGTTATACTAGGCAGGAATACCAAATCTGAAGACATTCACTTAAGCTTTGACTCTTAATCTGATGAAATAGATCTTGTACATAAACTGAGAACCACAGTTGATCCAAGATAAATCTTAATATTTTCCACTGGGAAATCAACTATTTTTACTTCTTATGTTGCATTTTACCAATTTTTATTGGTTAGTTATTGCAAATGATATTGTACCATTTCCACTTGTAAAATTTCTAACTTGGGGAAGAATTAAAAGAATTTTTTAGGCATATAGCCATTTTGAGGTATTGCAAAATTGTTTCAGTTGCCTTACTATATTACTTATATTACTTTATTGAATATGTAGGAGAAGATGACACTATGAATTTTTAAGAGTAATTTTTCTGTCATTAGTTTTTTAGTTGGAGAAGGAGCCTACAGATGGGCAGTAGATCATGGAATACCCTCTTGCCCTCCTAACATCATGACCACAAGTAAGTAAAAACTTTTCAAAATTAAGCTGTATTAGCATATATATCTGAAAGTGTTACATTGCTTTTGATTCATATAGTACCTATATTTAAGGAAGAAAGCTTGTATGTTGAAATGTTTTAGTTAAAAGATAAATAGAAAGTTATTTGATTTTAAGCCGCCTTTATATTCTTGAGATCCCCCCACTCCTGCTTTCTCATGCTTTTTAAAAATTTTTTGGCTGCATTGGGTCTTCATTGCTGTGCGTGGGCTTTCTCTAGTTGCGGCGAGCTGGGGCTACTCTTCATTGCGGTGCGCAGGCTTTTCATTGTGGTGTCTTCTCTTGTTGCGGAGCATGGGTTCTAGGTGCACAGGCTTCAGTAGTTGTAGCACTACTCAAGGATGAGCTGAGGAAAGCCTATCTAGGTACCAAGTGTATGAGAAGGAAGAACAAAAGTGTGACTGCAGAAGAGTTAAGACTGAAAAAACACTTATCATAACTATGACAATGGGATACATGTGCTTAATCTATGAAGAGTTTTGCCAGATTAAAAGTCACACAAATACATGTGATACCCCAATAGAAAAAGGTCAAAAGTCATAAATAGATAATATAACATAACTAATAGGGACATTCAAATTAAGATGAGTACATGTTAAATCTGTTCCCGCTCACTTGGTGAAAGAGTTAAAAAATATTGTATTACTGCTGGTAAGTGTGTGGTAAAATGAACATAATACACTGTAGGTACAAATGTAGATTGGCAGAAATTTTGGAGGACAGCTAAGTAGTATAGATCAAAAGCGTTAAACCCATTCTGCTTCTCGGAACTTGTCATTAGAGATATAGGCATAGATTTATGTAGAAGGGTACTCAGTGAGCATTGTTAAGAATGTAAAAAAAATTCTATTATATATAAAATAAGCTACAAGGATATATTGTACAACACAGGGAATATAGCCAATTTTTATAGTAACTATAAATGGAGTATAACCTTTAAAAAATTGTGAAATCACTATATTGTATACCTGTGACTTATATAATATTGTACATCAACTACTTCAATAAAAAAAGGGAAAAAAAGAAAAACATAAAAAAAGATTATTAAAAAATTTGAAAAAGACTTACGTCCAACACAGAGGAACATGAGTAAACTATCACATGGTCTTATAATGAAATGTTATGAAGTAACTGGAAATTGTTATAAAGACTGATAATGATTAAATCTAATAATGACTTAAAAAAGTGAAAAAAGAGGTTATAAATATGTATATATATGTGTGTTTTATATGTCTATCTTAAAAAAGAAATCATGGCTATGTATTTATGCATAAAAAAATAGTAAAAACATATACTACTTGTTTTTTAAATTTTTATCAAGTAATCTATGAATGTAATTTAAATAATCAAATGAAAAAGTGAGGAATCGTTAGCTCCAAGGAAACCAAGTTGTATAAAAAAGAGATGATTACTTATCATAGCAAGTGTCTAGTAAGGACCAGCTCTTAGTAACATTATATTCAAAATGAATTCCATACTGCTGCAAGTTGTAATATTGAGAGGCTGGAAGGAGGAGAAATGTGTGTGTGCAGGGAGGCAGGGAGTGTGAGAGTCCTGGATCCTCACCCTCGCCGCCACTAATGCTGCCTTAGAGTCTCCCCAGTGGAACTTGCTGTGGAGCTCTTATATCAGGCACACAAATCAGCTCATCTGCCAATTCCATCTTGTTTTTCCTTGGAGGCAGGCCACCTGGCAACCTGAGTCTAGAGTGGGCGCTCAGTAGGCCTGCTGTGCAGCTGTCATCTGGTCTTCACCTCCCCATCACTTTGGAATTCCCTTTTCCTCTTTCCAGTATCAAATTGTCTGTTTCCGAATGTCTTTTTTTTTTTTTTTTCTTGTTTTACTCCCTCATTTGGTATATGTAAGGTGGGAAATCACTTTCGCTTTGGTTTCTGAAGAAATTGCTCTGTCTTCTGATTTCCAGTCTTGCTATTATGCAGTCCGCTGGCACTTTGATTCCCAGTTTTTTGTGGTGTCTTTTGCCTCTTTGGAAGGAAGTTCTTATTTCAGTGGTCTTATTACCTCAATGATAATCTTGGGATGGGTCTTTTTTTACTTATTATACTGGGTACTCTTTTGGACTCTCCATCTGGAAATCCATGTGCTTTGGGGAAATTTTAAAAAATTTGTATAATAATCTCTCGCCCTATCTCTCCTCTGTTATATTTTTCTAATTTCTTTGAATTAGATGTTGGATCTTGCACTCTAATCCCATGTATCATTTTCAAAAGTTACTTTTTCTCCTTTTAAAAATCTGTGTCTTTTGTCCTGCTTTCTGGGAAGTTTCTTCAATTTTATCTTCCAAATCTTCTACTTCTAATGAATTTATAATTTTGGTTTTCATATTTTTAATTTCTAGAGATTCATCTGTGATTAATACTTTTAAAACATGGGGTTTTGTTTCATGAACTCAGTATTTTTACTCTCTGTCTTAGGATATTATGGTTTAAAACTTGTTCTTATCCACTGTTTCTGCTTCCTCTGTCTTACTTTGTGTTCGTTTCAGACCCTAATACATGTTAGCTAATTTCCTCAACTATCTAGTGACCCTCTGCAGTTTTCATATTCATGAGTGAGTTACCTAAAGACCTGTTGGCAGCTTTGTGTGTGAGGGCAGGTCTGTTTGACCTCAAGAGGGGAGGCGTTGATCATTTCTCTACACATTTTTCTTTTGGATTAGACAGAGAAATCTTCCCAACTCTGGCAAGGTAATAGCCAGTATTCTGGTACAGAACAAGGGAAGGGGCTGGAGGTGTCACGGTGCCTTTATCAGACTTTTACGTAAAACTCAGTTTTAGGTAGAGCCCCGTACCTGCTCCCAGATGTGCTTGGTGTCTGCTAATTTGGCGCCCATCTAGTTCAGCCTCTTCACGTTTTCTGCAAGCACAAGGAGGGGATTTGGGCATCTGCATGTTCCTTATTGACATTTTCTGCCCATTCTCCTGTTTCTAGTGTCAACCTGGCTTTCAGAGACACCAGGTGCTTTCTACTTTGAGCTCTCTTGATGTTTCTTTGGCAGGAATTAGTTTACTTTGGCCGAGATTAGTTTGCTTTGTGATGTCTTGGCTAGTGGGCATTGGGGTTCATCTTCCTCTGCTCAATTAGTTACTGTTTGTCCACTTGCTTTCTATGTTCTAAAACTGTTGGTATCTCCCTTCTCATTATAATCACCCCTTGTGTATGTCAGTCTTTTCCCCCACTTAAATTTCTTTTTGGTAAAGTTTTAGTAGGGCATGGAGATGAATTCGTGCATTCAGTCTGCCAATTTTACTTCAGAACATTTATATAAAAATGTGTTAGAAAATAGTACTAGATTTTTTTTCAGGATGGAAAAATTATTTTTGACTATTTTTTATACTTGTAATAAGAAAAACATATTGTGCCATAGATTTTTTTTATGACTTATATAAACCAATCAACAAGAAATGTTCTCTGAATAAAGCGTTTGAAAGTTAAGTGATATATTCTTTTTTTCTTCAAAAAAGAATGGCTCTGACCTATGGGGAATTTAAAAGGAGAAATTATAACTATTATTTAGATTAAAAAAATTTTAAATACCATCTTATACTCAGCCATTTGTTTAATCCTCAATAGAAATAAAATGGTATGTTGGTGCTGGTTAATGATAATGTTTTATACTTGATTACCTTTTGGGGGGCATAATTTGTAGGTTTTTATTCCCCTGCAGCTTTTAGAATGTCTTTCTAAGGTTTATTCTAAGTTTATTACACATTTTCACATGTACTTACATATTTCATTCCTATATGTAGATTTGAATTTCTTTCTGGCATCTTTTCCTTCAGCCTGGAATGCTACAGATTTTCTGGTAATGTGGTAGATGTAGTGGTGAAAACTTTTCTCAGCTTTCATTATCTGAAAAACATCCTTATTTTGCTTTTACTTTGAAAAGACATTTTTGTTGGATATAGACTTCTAGGTTGGCAGGTTTTTTCCTTTTAGCACTTTTTTTCTTTTTTTTTTATTGTGGTAAAATATTCATAACATAAAATTTACCATTTTAACAATTTTTAAGTGTATAATTCAGTGGTACTAAATACATTCATAGTGTTGATTAACCATCGCCACTATCCATTTCCATTTTTTCCTCAACCCAAACAGAAACTCTGTACCCATTAAACAGTGATTACCCATCCCCCTCTTGCCTGTCCCTGGTAACCTTTATTCTGCTTTCTTTGTCTATGAGTTTGCCTGTTCTAGGTCCCTCCTCTAAGTGGAATCACATAATATTTGTCATTTGTGTCTGGATTATTTCACTTAACATGTTTTCATGTATGTTGTAGCATGTATCAGAATTTCCTTCTTATAGCTGAATAATATTCCATTGTATCCTTTTAGCACTTTTAAAGATGTTATTCCATTATATTCTGGATTCCATTGTTTCTGCTAGGAAGTTAGACATGATTATTATTGCTTCCTTGTGTGTAATGTGTCTTCTTTTTTCTCTGACTGTTTTTTAAAAATTGTTCTTTCTATTTGTTTTCACCTAGGTATGATTTCCTTTGTGCTAGTTTTATTGTGCCTGTTGAATCTGAGGGTTCAGTTTTTAATCAAATTAGGAAAACTATTGGACTCTCTGCTTCATGCTCTCCCTCATCTGTTTCTAGGACTTCAATTTCACTTATATTAAAACATTTGATACTGTCATGTGTTCCTGAGGCTCTGATTTTTTTCAGTCTTTGTTCTCTGTGCTTTCTGTAGTAGTCAGGATTCTCCATAGAGACAGAACCAATAAGATACTTATCTATCTATCATCTATCTATCTAAAGAGATATTATAAAGAATTGGCAATCATGGAGGCTGACAAGCAATTATGGAGGCTGACAAGTCCCAAGATATGCAGGGTCAGTCAGCAAGCTGGAGACCAGGAGAGCCAATGGGGTAGTTTCAATCCAAGTTCAAAGGCCTGAAAACTGGGAGGGTCAATTGTATAGTTCCAGTGTGAAGGCTGGCAGGCTTGAGACCCAGGAACAGCTAATGTTTCAGATCAAGTATGAAGGCAGGAAAAAGTTGATGTTCTAGTTGAAAGGCAGTCAGGCAAGAGGAATTTTCTCTGACTCAGGGAGAGTCTGCATTTTTGTTCTATTAAGGCCTTGAGCTGATTGGATGAGGTCCACTTACATAGGGAGGGCAATCTGCTTTACTCCGTCTATCAATTTAAATGTAAATCTCAACCTTATCAAACATACCCTCACAGACACACCTAGAATAAAGCTTGACCAATATCTGGGCACTCTCTGGCCCAGTCAAGTTGTCAAATAAAATTAACCATCACACTTCTATTTGTTTGATTTCTGTTGAATTGGTCTTTGAGTTTATTGATCTTTCCTCCTGCAGTATCTAATTTGATATTAATCTGATGTTATGATTTAAAAAAATATAAAATATTATGTTTTCAGTTTTAAAGTTTCCATTAAAAAAAACAGCCTTCATCTTTGTCTTGAAATTTCCCACGTCTTCACCCATTATATCCATTGTTGGCATATTTATCATTGTTATTTTGAAATCTTTGACTGCTAATTCTAAAATCTAGGTAATCTGTGGGTCAGTTTCTATTGATAGATTTTTTTTTTTTCTTGACCTTGGTCACACTTTCCTGTTTAGTTGCATGTCTCAATTTTTTAAAAAAAAATTACACCTTGAGCATTGTGGATGATACATTTTAGAGACTTTTAGAGACTGTGATTTGTTATCATCCTTTGAATGATGTTGAGTTTGTTCTAACATGTAATTAAATTATTTGCAGTTCACTTTGATATTGTCACAGCCTGGATTTTGGCTTTGTTAAAGTGAGTCTATTTCAGTTTTTTTCTTAATCCCAGAGTTGTCTCTTAGTACTAGTTTGTGGTCTTTATTCCTGAGATATGGCCTTTCTGGGGTTTCAGTGGAAAGTCTCAAACTTTAAATTTTGTCTCTCCTACAGTGGGTATTTACTAAAACATCTGTTCACTTTTCAGCTGTTATTTTCCTCAGTGGACTTTACGGAATCTTGCATCTTGTATGAACAGTTAAGGACTCATTCAGGATTTGAGGGGACTTTTACATAGATTTTTGGGCTTCCCTTTTTGTGGATTTCTCCTTTGCAGGATTCTTCCCTTACTTTCCAGTGGCTTCAGTAGCCCCAGACTCCTTCATCTCAGGCCAATAAGACTGTAGTTTTCTACGTGAGCTCTATTTTCTGTGTATCTCACAGAGTGGGGAGTGCCTCATGGGGAAAGCTGTTGGAATTTGGATCTCACCCAGTGTGTTCCTTTCCTTGCAGTGGTTGAATCCTCTCCTATTTCTGCCAGCTTTTGGTCACTTGCCTTCAAATAGGCTTTTTTTTGTTTGTTTGTTTAAAAATTCTGCCCAGAGTTTGTAATTATTATTGGTCTGTAGGTTAGTCTCATATAAGCTATTCTTTCATTACCAGGAGCTGGAACTGATGTTTTGTAAATGTGTACTATTAACAAATATAATAATAAAAATAATATAAATTAATAAATGTATCTAACCATTGTATTTATTACTTTTTAATTGTGTGGTAGAGGAATAAGTTATCTTCTTTTTTTTTTAATAAATTTATTTATTTATTTATTTTTGGCTGCGTTTGGTCTTCGTTGCTGCGTGTGGGCTTTCTCACTAGTTGCGGCGAGCGGGGGCTACTCTTTGTTGCGGTGCGTGGGCTTCTCATTGCGGTGGCTTCTCTTGTTGCGGAACATGGGCTCTAGGCGCGCGGGCTTCAGTAGTGGTGGCACGCGGGCTCAGTAGTTGTGGCGCACGGGCTTAGTTACTCCACGGCATGTGGGATCTTCCCGGACCAGGGCTCGAACCCGTGTCCCCTGCATTGGCAGGCGGATTCTTAACCACTGCGCCACCAGGAAAGTCCAAGTTATCTTCTTAAATATTGAAGCATTCTACATAAACCTGGTCTTCCTTTTTACTTCCATTCCCAATCCCAGACTCCTGCTCAGTCTGATAACCACAGTTACTTGTTTTGATTTGCTTCTCTCTGTTCCAACAGAAATGTTGGAATATATAGTATTCCAACATATATAGTTGGAAAAGAATACATAGTATTTTTTTTTTTTTAGAATTTCACTTTTATTTATTTATTTATTTATTTATTTTTGGCTATGTTGGGTCTTCGTTTCTGTGCGAGGGCCTTCTCTAGTTGCGGCAAGCGGGGGCCACTCTTCTTTGCGGTGTGTGGGCCTCTCACTATCGCGGCCTCTCTTGTTGTGGAGCACAGGCTCCAGATGCACAGGCTCAGTAGTTGTGGCTTACGGGCCCGGTTGCTCTGCGGCATGTGGGATCCTCCCAAACCAGGGCCCGAACCCGCGTCCCCTGCATTGGCAGGCGGATTCTCAACTACTGCACCACCAGGGAAGCCCCAATATTCTTTTTTTTTTTTTTTTTAATTTATTTATTTATTGATTTATTTTTTGGCTGCATTGGGTCTTTGTTGCTGTGTGCGGGCTTTCTCTAGTTGCATTGAGCGGGGGCTACTCTTTGTTGCGGTGCGCTGGCTTCTCATTGCAGTGGCTTCTCTTGTTGTGGAGCAGAGGCTCTAGGCGTGCGGGCTTCAGTAGTTGTGGCATGTGTGCTCAGTAGTTGTGGCCCGCAGGCTCTAGAGCGCAGGTTCAGTAGTTGTGGCACACGGGCTTAGTTGCTCCGCGGCACGTGGGATCTTCCCGGACCAGGGCTCGAACCCGTGTCCCCTGCATTGGCAGGCGGATTCTTAACCACTGCACCACCAGGGAAGTCCCACCAGTATTCTTTTTTAAGTAGATAAATGGTATCATACTGTAGTATCTTTAGTAAGTTTGTAGATAAGTAGTATTATAACATGGCTTTTAAAAATATTTTTTGTAATGCAGCAAGATGTATTTTGAAATCTGTCCATGTTGATATATATAGATGAATTAATTTTTAAACTGTTGAATAGCACTTTACCATATTTATTTAGCTGTTTCTTTATTGATAGGCATTCAGGTTGATTCTAGATTTTGCCATTAACATTGATAATTCCATGAATATTCTTGTACACATCACTTAATATATACGTGCTCTATTGGGGTAGATAGTTGGAAGTAGAATTGCTGACTCATAGAGGATGTGCATTTACTGTTTTGCTGGCTATTGCCATATTCCTAAGAGGTTTGCTGTCTACTTTTGAGAAGTCTGGCTTTGTATAGTTGGTGCCATTGATGACCACATAGTAGCTCAGAGCACAGACTTTAGAGGCCTTTATGTGACCAGGGGCAAGTTACCTCCAAGACACTTTTCTCATGGAGACGTGATTCCTTGAGGTAATGTATCAAGAATTCTTACTCCAAGTTTTGGTGTATAGAAACACTCAGACGTTGACTATTAATATCATTCTCACTGTTATTAATATGTTGGATGTGAAACTGATCTTGGTGATGTGATTTCACCAGAATTTAATAGGCTTAGCTCTTTAGCACTGACTAATAAGATGATTTTAGTGATTGATCGTATCTGGAGTTAGGTGTAACCAGTAGAGCAGTGGTTTTCTACTTTGGCTGCACATCAGAGTCACTGGGGAGCTTTGAAAAATTCAGAAGCCCTGGCTGCACTCAAAATCAATGAAAACAGCAACTCTGTAGATGGGACCCAGGCATCTGTAGTTTTTAAAGTTTTGTAGGTAATTTCAATGCGCATTCAGTTTTCAGAATGTCTGAGATAGAATGTGTACATTCTTTTGAATTCTTCCAGAAAAATTCATTAAAGTTGAAATTGAAAGTAATTTTGTTTTCCTTTGGTAAAGGACAACCTTAAATAGTTTGTGCTACAAAGTTGCTACCATCTATTCCTTAATTTTCAGCTGTTTTATGCTTTGATTAGACCTGGGATACATCTTTAAATTAAGTAAAGAGTAGATTAAGAACGTTATTCTATTCTTTCAATTTATGGGCATGATTCCACCACAAGGAATCCTGTTTTCTTGTTTTCTATTGGCTAGATTGTGTTCTTACAGTTTTTCTGCCTTTGTGTAAGGTACTTTGAAAGACAACATGATATTAAACATACTTTGTAATTGTAGAGTTTTATCATAACTGGTATATGATATATCAACACTTAATTTCATATGGCTAGTTAATATGGCCAGTTATGCTGTTTCAATTTTTTTATTTTGAAGTATTTATAAATTCACATGCAATCCTAAGAAATACAACAGAGAGATGCTATGTGCCCTTTGCCCAGTTTCCACCAATGGGAACATCTTGCCAAACTACAGTACAATATCACATTCAGGATAGTATTGACAGTCAAGATACACAACACTTTTATCACCACAGGGATCTCTCATGTTGCCCTTTTATAGTCTCACCCACTCACCTCCAACCTTCACCCCTTCCTTGACACCTGGCAGTTACTAATCTATTCTCCGTCTGTATAATTTTGTCATTTCAAAAATGTTATATAAATGGTATCATATAAGATATGAGTTTTTGGGAATTGGCTTTTTATCACTTAGTATAATTCTCTTGAGATTCATCCAGGTGGTGGTTCTTATCAATAGCTTGTACCATCTTATTGCTAAACAGTGGATGTACCACTGTTTGTTTAATCATTTATCCATTGAAAGGCATCTGGGTTATTTCCAGTTTGGGGCTATAATAAATAATGCTGCTATAAATAAATATTCATGTGCATTTAAAAAAATTTCGGTAAAATACACAATGTAAAATTTACCATCTTAAACATTTTTAATGGTACATTTCAGTAGCTTTAAGTATATTTACATTGTATAAGTATGACTACCATCCATCTGCAAAATCCTTTTCATCTTGAGAAACTGAAACTCTGTACTCATTAAACACTAACTCCTTGTTTCCTTCCGCCTGGACCTTGGCAACCACCATTCTTAGTTCTGTCCCTATGAATTTGACTACTCTGGGTACCTCTTATAAGTGGAATCATACATTTTTTTTTTCTTTCGTGACAGGCCTATTTCACTTAGCATGATGTCCTCAAGGTTCATCCATGTTGTAGCATGCGTCAGAATTTCTTTTTAAGGCTGAATAATATTCCATTGTATGTATATACCACATTTTGTTTATCATTTATACATTGAATGGGTTGAAGCAACTTGAGTTCCAACTTTTGGCTATTACACATAATGCTGCTATGAACACAGGTGTACAAATATCTGTTTCAATTCTTTTGGGTACCCAGAAGTGAAATTGCTGGATTATATGGTAATTATGTTTTTAATTTTTTGAAGAACCACTGTACTCCTTTCCATTGCAGCTACACCATTTTAAATTCCCAGTAATAGTGCACAAAGGTTCCAATTTCTCCACACCCTCATCAACACTTGTTATTTTGTTTTTTGTTTGTTTGTTTGGTAATAGCCATCCTAATGGGTATGAGGTAGTATCTTGTGATCTCAGTTTTCATTTACCTAATGATTATGCTGTTGAGTATCTTTTCATGTGCGTTTTGGCCATTTGTATATCTCCTTAAATGTCTGTCTCCAAAAGGGAGACAAGGACTAGCCTTTTAAATTCCCTGGAGGTCACTTCAGCTGGAGGGAGAGGCATTGCAACAATGGCTGTCTGCCTCTGAGTCTGTACCTCTGTGACCAGAACCAGCAATCAGAGCACAGATTCTGGTATTTGGAGGAGAGGGTCTTTATTACCCACCCTGACTCTCACAAGCTATGTGCAAGCTGCTTTAGGAGTGTATGCCCAGCTGCCTGCCACAGGGTTGGGGATGGAGTGTGGGGAGGCTACTGTGCGAAGAGCTGAAGTTGACCCAGATTAACCACAGTTTACAATGAAACTTTCCCCTGGAAACCTTCCTCTTTAATAGACTCCAGAGTTGTATAATACTTACATTAGACAGATTCTAGCAGGCCAGTTGCTGTCTAGGTGGGGAGACAGATTCCTGGTGCTTCTTACTCTGCCATCTTCCCTCTAGCTCCAACTTATTAATTTTATATCAGACTATTCTGATTCAAGGTTATTAATCCTATTTGTAAGTATTTGCATATACTTTAAAATTTAAAAAGATGCCATTTATCATTTACCTTTGCATATGATGTCTTTTGCCTTGTAGACATTTTAAATTTTATGTGGTTTTATCAATGAACCATCCTTTTGATGGATTCTGGCTTTGATAACATTCAATGTAAAATATTCTACTTTAATGTTAAAACGAGTAAAAATAAAAAATAAAGTCTCTCTCAAAAAAGACTGATATAAAAAGACTGGTATTTATGCCTACTGTGTGATGGCTTAATCTTTTTGGATTTCTTTTTTTAGATTTTATATGTTTAAATCATTAATACTTATAAGGTTTCAGTTTTGTGTGTAGCGTGTGGTAGGAATTTAATTTGTGTTTTTTTCCCCAAATAGGTAATGTATTGTGCCAAGAAAGTTTACTGAATAACATATAGATTTCCCACTGGTATGAAAAAGCAGTGTTATTCTCAAATTCTATTAGGATATACATGAGTTTGTTTCTAAACTTGTTGGTCAGTTCCATTACTTCTTTTTTGTCCATTACTACACTATTGTTCTTTGACTTGGTCTTGAGGGCAACTCTGGTTCCTTTTCCACCTGATTTTCCTAACATATTTGTTTTTCCTTATTTAAAATTTTCTTGATTAATCTTAAAGGTAATATGTTAGAGTATCTTTGTTATTTTCCCACTGTTATTTTGATTAATTTACATCAATGTGGGGAAAATTAATATGCACTTAAAAACACTGTGACACTTTAATTATTGTTTTACTGCAGTCAATTTTCATTTAGATTTGCCTGCACATATATTCTTTTCTTTGCACTTAATTCTGCACCCCTCTCCCCTACCTTTTTTTTTTCTTTTTTGTCTTTGAGCTTTCACTTTGTATTATTTTGCCTGTTACTGAAGAACACCCTTTAATATTTTCATTAGTACAGGTCTTGCTGGTGATGAGTTTGCTCATGAGTTTGTTCACCTGAAACTATTTTTATTTCACCTTCATTTTTGAAGGTTAATTTTACTGGATATACTGTTCTGGGTGAGCAGATATTTCCTTTCAGTGCATTGAAGATAACCACCTTGCCTAAATGCACTTGGGATTGGGGTAGAGGGTAGGGGTGGACTTGCTTGGTTCTAGCTCACCCTTCCTGTGGGGATGTTGGCCCTTTCAATCCCTAGCTTGCTGTGGGAAGTGTCTCCTATGAAACTCCCGCCTTTAATGGGCTCTGGGTTTGACTTATGCCTCTCCTTGATGCCACGGAATCAAATTCAAGTGCGCAAGTGTTGGCAAATGCTCACAGTGCAATAATAATAGCTTTAGTCTTTAGTTTACCCTCAGAAAAGCTCGATACTTTTTATAAGGTTTTTAATGCTTTTAAGGTGGTATTTTTCATATTTTATCCAATATTTTTGATAATTGGTGGGAGAATTGCTCTTAAGAATTTAGTCTGCCATTATCAGAAAACTTTGGTAATCTTTTCAGTGTTATATTCCAGTTTGTAATTTCTCTTGTCAGCTGAATCTAATTGTTTAAATCTGTATATCAAGTCTTAAAATTCCAGTTATTGTATTTTTTATTTTTAGAAGTTCTGTTTGGTTCTTCTTCAAGTCTGCCTGGGAATGTTATCATCTTTTCTTCCTTAGTTATATTTTCAATATCTTTTTTTTATGTCTGTGAGCATAAACATGTTTTATATTCTATATATGATTATACTAGTATCTGACGTCTTTGCCGGTTGGATTATACTTTCTGATGTTTGGCTGACTTTTATTTTTTCATTCTTGGTGATTTATTTCTCATTCCTTTTATGAACTGTTTTTTTAACTATGGGCTCATATTAATTGGAACATGGGAATTCTTTGAGGTCTGGGTGAGTTAAGGTGGGTTTTTCCAGGGAGTATTTGCATTTGCATTTAATGGGTTTTTGAAGCATTGCCTCACCAAGATCATTTTTGGTTTTTTGTGTTTTTCAGGCCACATAGGTAATACAAATTCTCCTAATTCTGCCTGAACTTTTAAATATTTTTTTATACTTTAATGTTATATAGATATGTATTTTGTTCTTATAATTCTAATTGTTCTTCAAGAGCAGCCCCCGCCCCATCCCACCTGTGCGCGCATGCGCACACACATGTGCGTACACACACCCACACACACCCCGACAAAACAGAGCTCCCCTTCCCAAACCAGCCAAGTGTAACAGGACTTTTCTTCTCTTACGTTTATAGCCAAGGCTGTGACTTACAAGTTTCCTGATTCTTTGCATATTACGGCATTTTCTAGTTTTCCCTTTCATTGGGCATATTACCCTTTGGAGTTCCCCCCCCCCCCCTTTTTTTTTTTTTCTTTAGTTTTAATTTATTTATTTATGGCTGTGTTGGGTGGGTCTTCGTTTCTGTGCGAGGGCTTTCTCCAGCTGCGGCAAGCGGGGGCCACTCCTCATCGCAGTGCGCAGGCCTCTCACTATCGCGGCCTCTCCTGTTGCGGAGCACAGGCTCCAGACGCGCAGGCTCAGTAATTGTGGCTCACGGGCCCAGTTGCTCCGCGGCACGTGGGATCCCCCCAGACCAGGGCTCGAACCCGTGTCCCCTGCATTGGCAGGCAGACTCTCAACCACTGCGCCACCAGGGAAGCCCCGAGTTCCCCCTTTTTATGTGGATGATCTCCAATACGTTTTCTCCTGCTGCATTGTCCCAAGTCTCAGCTCTTGTCTCTTATGCACAGAGACCTTCAAAACCAGAGCTGGCCATGGCATGCATTAGCAGACACTCCTGGAGAGCATCTACCTTCAGAGCTCACTTGTCTCTCTGGATTTGACCTTTTTCTTAATTTTTTTACTTTAGGTTATTTTTCTTATTCCCTCGCACCTCAGTGTACACTGAAAAGACTTTATAAAATCCTTTATCCAACATTCTCAAGGATTTTGTCCTGAGAAGGCTCTTCAGGATATCTCATCTGCCCCATTGCCCTAATATTTTTCAAATGTTATTTTTAATGTTTCTTTTATAGGATTCAGTTTAGCTGCATTTAAAAGAAACAAGAGGAAACTAGAGCTGGCAGAAAGGGTGGAAACAGATTTCATTCAACTAAAGAAAAGAAGACAATCAAGTGAAAAGGTCAGGAGGTGTTTGAAATATTAATAATTAATGTATCATAATGATATATTTAGTCTGCATTTAGATATATAAGCCTCAGAATAGTACAACCCAGTAGAAATATAATGCATGCCACATATGTACTTTTTAAGTTTTCCAGTAGCTGCATTTAAAAAAATTAAAAGAAACAGGTGAAATTAATTTTAAGACTTATTTTGTTTAAACCAGTGAATCTAAAATATCACTTCAAAAATGTGATGAATGAAAAAATATTACTAGTGAGCTAGTCTATTTTTTTTTTTGTATTAAGTCTTCCAAAAGCAGTGTGTATTTTACACTTACAGCACGTCTCAATTATGACATTAAATTTTCATTGGAAATATGGTCTGTATCTATATACCATAAAGTTAACAGTTGAAAAAGTAGGTTTACATAACAAGTTACATAACAAACATACTTAAGACTTCCCAGAAATTGAATTGAAACTCTGTTTTAAAATTAAAGTTTATTAAAATGTAATAACATTAAAAATTTAGCTTCTCATCTGTCCTCACCACAGTTTAAGTGCTCAGTAGCTCCATGTGGCTCGTGGCTGCTGTTTTGGTCCTTGCAACTCTGGATGAACATGGCTGTTTAGGGGATAGAGTGTTATAAGGAAATGTATATATTGGATTCATGTAGGTTTTTTGGTACATTCTAGTTACATGTCTCTGTTTCTTGTTCTTACATTTTCTTTGTTTGCATTTCATGCATTTGTGTGCCATCATGAGTCTGCGTGTGGCATTTCTTAGGTGTTTTGGGCGATAGAAAAATTAAAAACCATAACATTCATGCTCAAACTATGGCTTAGAGGTCCGTTAGCACACAGTTCATGATGGAGTTCTCATGTCACATCGTCATTTGATATAACTTGGCATCTCGTTAATATTCTTCATTGATTAGTCCTATAATTGCTTATGTACTGGCTAATGCTTTCCGTCATAGCTATATATGGTTTATTCACCTATGAATGCATACTAAATCTTCTCTCACGGTGATAGATATTTTTCCAGTATGTTGCCACATGGGACAATTAATCAAACATTTTGGTCCAAACCTTTTTATTTTTCTGCCAGAGAAGAGTAGAAATTTAGGGGGAAAATGAACAAATGAGTAGGTAGACCTTGGTGAAAGTGGCTAGTAGTGTGGTTCTGTTTCTTCGGTTTTTGCATCCCATGTGATGTCTGAGTAAGCAAATTTAGGACTTCTGTTCTTTTAAAAAACTGATAAAATTTGCATACAGTGAGCAATTTAATCATTTTTATAAATATATATATATACCCATGTAACCCATTTACCTATCAAGATGTAGAACATATCTGGTTCTTTTGTACTTCCTTTCAGCCATTCTCTACCCTTTATAGGTAACCACTGCTCTGAGTTTTATCACCATAGATGTTTTTTGTTGCTCTTGAACTTTATATAATTGGATTCATACAGAATGTACTCTTTTCTATTTGGTTTCTTTCACAAAATATTTTTGAGACAGTGTGTCACAGGTTTATTCTTTTTTATTACTGAATAATATTCCCATTTACTGTAAGTTGTTTATCCATTCTCCTATTGATGGACATTTGGTTCATTTCCAGGTTTGTACTTTATGAATAAAGCTGCTATGAACATTCTTAGACAGGTCTTTTTTTCAGGGACATCAGTTTAGGGTTTTTATGCATAGAAATATCAGTTGACCTCATAGAGAATATCTTCAGCTGGTCTTATTCAGAAGATTCATTTTTTTATTCAGAAAATATTTATTAAGCAGCTACTCTCGGTGCTGAGCTGGGTAGTAAGAAAACAGTGGTGAACAGGATAGAGGTAATTCCTGCTCTAATGAAATTTTACATTTTAGTGTCTAGAGACAGAAACATATAAACGTACAATCAAGTAAGATAATTACCATGTTTGATAACTGATATAAAGGAAAAAAAAGCACAAGATGATATGATACAAAGTAACTTGGATATGAGAGATGGAGGGGAGACTCAAAAGAGGACTCCTTTAGTTAGGATGATCAACAGAGACCTCTCTGAGGGTGTAACATTTGAGGCGACATCTGAAAAATATGAAGTGAGTTTTATGAGAAGTCGGTGGAATAGTGTTCCAGGAAAAATGAACTGCATGTGCAGTGGCCCTGGTGGGGACTTGGCATATCAGAGGAATGGAGAAGAAGGGCATTGTGCCTAAAGCAGGGTGGGCAAGAGGAGGATGGTATGATCTGAAGCTGGAGAGGAAGGTAGATGCCGGCTCCTTGAGGAGTTTCCACTTTTGTTTCATGAATAATGAGTTATTGTAAAAGCAGAGAAGCAACACTGCCTTATTCACATTTTACAGAGTTCTTTCTGGCTGCTACATGGAGAACAGGGGGAGGCAAAAACAGAAGTGAGGAGATTAGTTACAAAGTTATTACAGTTGGGAGATGGTGCCACATGGACTGTGGATGTTAGGGAGGGAGATGGAGAGAAGTGAATACATCCAGGATATATTATAAGGGCTCCTAGAAAGACAGGAATTACTGACGCCTTACAGAGAGGGGATTTAAAAGTTTTAGTTTAGTCATAGTGTATTGCCATTTACTAAGGTGGGGCAGGGAGCCGGAGAAAGTATGGCTTCAAGGTGATGGAGGTGGGAAGTGGAAATCAAGAACTTTCTTAGTCCATGTTCCCTTAATGAACTCAGATTAACCAGTGCTTTTCATTTTCACGATAAAACATACTATCTGATGCCAAGGCACCCTAAACACTCAAAGGTAATAGACCACTTTTAGTGTGCTATGTTCCTCTACTCCTTTCAGTTGAATTTTGTGCCACCAAGAGCTTCATTATGCTCATTGTTTTTTTATCATTTTATCCTTTATCATAATTCATCGTCTCTCATAAAGTGATGAATATTGAGCTTAAAAAGAGAGTTGTCTGCTTGCAAACTGAGAGAGTTGTTTGTTTGAAAACTAACTTGAAAAAGCAGAGTGGGTCTATAAAAAGTTGCTGTAGAGTTAAGTATGGGCAAACCAGCTGTAAAAGATTGAGAAAAATCGTAAAAATCTAGAAGCTTTGTGCATTCAGATTGTATTGTGTTGTTAGTGTATTTATATTCTTGTTCTACTTTTAGATAAAATAAAACTTGAAATCATAGGACAGTCCAGGGTGTTATAGGAAGATGATATGGAACATTTGTATGTGGGCTCACATTCAGAGAAAGTCTTACATGAAAAGATTGGCTAGCGAATGAATGAATTGGTTTTGTGTTTTAAATAAAAAGGAAATATTTACAGTATGTGTCCTTCTTTATGATTCTGTCCTTCACCCAGAGAATATTCAATTTTTGAAAAATTTAAACAACCACTCATCAACCTGGTAAAGAGGATTTACAATAAAAAGCTGGATGTGGCAGCAGGAAAGATGAACTGTGGAGTTGGTTATATGAATCTGAAGCTTAGGGGTAGGTCAGGAGGGAGATTCCCATTTGGCAATCATTGGCATCAAAAGGAATATGAATCCACGTGGCCAGGTGAGCTCACTTAGTAGTAGTGAGTGAAGATAGAGGTCTGAAAACTGAACCCTGGGCCAGGCCAACATGTCTACGTTGGGAGGAGGAGAAACCAGCAAAAGAGAAAGATGGAGCAGCCAGTGGGGCAGAGGGGCCACCAGGAGAGTGTCTGGGAAGCAGAGAGGAGCGTTCAAAGTCAGGCATCACCTGGGTCAAGTGCTGCTGACAAAACAGGTAGGAGGACAGAGGACTGGCCACTGGACTCGGCACCTGGAGACTTTGGACCTGGATGAGGACAGTTTCCACGACGTGGTGGATTGTAGAGCAGGTGGAGTGGGTCCGTCAGGGAGAACAGGGTGGAGGTAATTCTTTTGAGAAGTTTTGCTGTGGAGTGGGGAGGGAGAGGTGGGGAGATGGGGTCAAGACACCGTACCACTGTCAGTTACCTTCTGTGAATTCACTGAGTAATTTCACCTAGGAAGGCTCAGTTTCCTTATCTTTAACTGAAAATAGTGATATTCTGCTCCCATAGCAGGGCTGCTAGGAGGAACAGATGTGTTAATGGATGTTCAAGTGTTTGGTGACTGTCACTGACTGAGACACCATCGTTTTTGCCTTTGCCATTGTTTGCCTTCATCTCAGCCAAAAAAGAAGGGAAACTGCTACTCTGGGTGCTACTCTGGGTGGAATCTTGTAATGGAGAAAGGGTGGGTGGTAATGGAGGTCACTAGTAGTGGGTGGAGAGGTGGAATTCAGGCATGATTCAAATGGAGTATTTTAGACCCCTGAAATGACAGGAAAATATTTTTAATATTCAGAATATATGAACTTTAATGTGTACAAAGCACTGTGTTTGACTAGGACCCAGCTTCTGCCTTTAGGGAAGGATGCGGGCCACAGGCTTTGTTGTGCAGATGTTTGCTGTATAACCTTGGCAAAGGTAATAAAAATGCTCCGAGAAAGAAAAGACCACCAGATAAGGAGCCAATGGCGCAGAAAATTATAATTTTTGAGAGGAAGTGTAGCAGTTTTTTGGAGATGTGACAGGAAAGGACAAATAGCTGTTTTCTAAATCAACCTGTATTTAGTTTATTTCTGCCTGTCCCGTGTGTATAGTTTCAGCACAGTGCTGGTTAGCCAGCATTGACTACAGCCTGGAACTACTGTGTGTTGTGTGGCTACATCAGAGAAGCTGTGAGTTGGGTATATAAATATAATAAAAAGAAGAGAGTTTTTGGTAACTTTCCTAATGTTCACTTTTTTGTTACTCAGTGCTGAAGGAGATAAATATTGTCTTGAAAGGAGTATACAGTAGAATAAATTTTTTTTTTTTAAATAATGAAGCTGCTTTTCTGTCTTTTTTTTTTTTAAATTTAGGGAAGCCTCTTATATTTATTTATTTATTTATTTTTATATTTATTTTTGGCTGTGTTGGGTCTTCGCCTCTGTGCGAGGGCTTCCTCCAGTTGCGGCAAGCGGGGGCCACTCTTCATCGCGGTGCGCGGGCCTCTCACTATCGCGGCCTCTCTTGTTGCGGAGCACAGGCTCCAGACGCGCAGGCTCAGCAATTGTGGCTCACGGGCCTAGCCGCTCTGCGGCATGTGGGATCCTCCCAGACCAGGGCTCGAACCCGTGTCCCCTGCATTAGCAGGCAGACCCCCAACCACTGCGCCACCAGGGAAGCCCGAATAAATATTTTAAAGCCTGAAAATAAAGTAAATAAATTTAGCAATTTTTGTTGCATTGATATTGCTCGTTTTTCTTAAAAAAGTAATTGATTGTCCAGACATTATCACAATACTAATAGAAATCAGAATTAAAGCAAGAAGAATATTTAATCAGCTTGCTACCTCAGTTAGAGTATTTCTGTTTTCCTTCGTCTTTGACCATTTACATTTGACTTAGTTTAAAATAAGAATGGTTAATTAATGGAATGCTTTTGGCTGCAAACAACAGAAAACCTGATGGCGACTTAGGAAACGCATATTTGTCCCCCTGCTCCCTGTCCCTTTGCCTCATAATAAAAAATTCTGGAGGTGGGTGTTTGCAAGCATTCATTAGCTCGGGTTTCCAATGGTGCTGGAGCCAACATATCTGGGATTTCTCTTGGGCCTTTTCTCTCATGCCTTTTGTCTTATGGATGGAATATGGCTCCTATAATTTTAGGTGTCACATCTGCATTCAAGGTGAGAAGAAGGTGAGACCATGGAGGGTGTGGGCGGGGAGACTAGTGTCAGATGTGTCTGTCACTTTTTTATCTGGGATGCAAAAGTTTTCCAGAATCTCTCTCAATAGATTTCTCTTTAGTTGTTTTTTTGGGAGGCAGTGGACAAGGGGCACAGTTTGGTCACATGGCTATTCCCAGTTGCAAAGGAGCCTAGGAAATTAAGTGGATTTTCCTCATTACTGTCTCATAGCTCATGGCTTGCTGCTAGACACATTGTCTTCTCCCCAAAAATTAGTTGTTTTGTTGTCAAAGGAAGGGGAGGAGAGTGGTTATTAAGGAGGTAATCTACAGTGTGTAGCGTAAATGGAGAACTTTTTTTTATCGTCTTCTTCTGCACAATTAATATGTCCGTTGTTGCTACAAACCAGTAGTGGGTTAAGCAGCTAATCTCCCCATAAATCAAATAAAACACATTTTATCCTCACTTTCAGAATACATGGGTTTTAAGATACAATATTAAAAAATAAGGAATAAATTCTGAGTAACTGTCTATTCTTAATAATTGACATCTCTGTTTCATCCATGCTTTTTTGGTGTGACTTGGAGGGAAGACATACTGGAGAAGGAAAAGATTATTATTTACCTGTAGTGCTGTGTAATATAAAAGTAGTAGTTGTTTATGCCCTGTTCCACTCCCCTATCTGGGTAGACCCAACTGTTCTGGATTTTTCTTTACTTCTTTCTTTCCCTTGCTGTGTATAGATAGTACACACTTTGCATGGTAGTGCTGGACCATAAAAATGACTGTGCAAACCGGAACTGTGCAAAGGGATCTTAATGGCAAAAAAGTACACTTTTTCCATGACCTTTAAACATTTTTGTCAAAACATTAGAAACTCTTTTACTGGTGGTTATAAATGTGTAGAGAAACAAACAAAAAAGTAATTAAAATGAATATTTATTTAGTACACTAATTTAAAGCATCAGAATTAAAGTAGATTTTTTCTAAAAAACCCTTTATCAATAGTAGTTTGAACAGTGCTTGCTTTCCTGTCATGTAAGTTATGATATGGAGTGAGCATCTGTTTATGTCATGGTGAATCGTCAAACTCTTTTTAATTTTGCATCAGCTTTCAACATTTTATCCTTTGCTCTTTCCATGTTGTACGGTATCTCTCAGCTTTCCTTTTATGTCAGCTTTTTTGCCAGTGTCACTTCTTCTGGGGCATCTTCATCCTTTTTGTCACAACTACATTCCTTATTTATGTTGACAGGTTTGTCTTCACTAAGTTCCTCTGACTGCAGATCTTGAGTCTCTTGAACGGTGGCAGTGTTGAAAATTCCCACAGTCAATTATTTCTTCCATAACGTCACTTATTTTTTACTAGAATTGCACTTCCAACATTATCACTTTTTGTTTCTTTGCTTCACTTTCATCTTAGTTGGCTAGTGCCCTATTTTGATTATCGATATTTGTAAAATGTCATGTGGATTTATCACTGGGAGACAAGGAGGTAACACAACTACACACTTAGCTGTCTGTGCACAGTGACCCATCCGTGACAGACGTTGAGTGAAACGACATGATCGGTCACTGATCATGATGGGCATCTAACGTTTACATAGTTTACATAGTGATCTTTGAACTAAAGACCTAGTAGTGAAGTTTATACTTTATGCAATTACTCACAGTTACTATACCATGTAATTGAAGTTTGGATCAGGCTGTTGAGTGACTGGTATTATTTAACTGAGCTGTGGTAACTGACGTTTGTCTGTGTCAGAGCTAGGCAAATCGAGAACTGTGTTTGTGAAAAGGAATGGTGCGGTTCAGCATGCTCCTCTGTCCTTTGTAGTTCCCACACGTGGGCATCTGCATTCTCCCCTGACAGGATTGCCACGGACTCTCATTGTTGTTAGAATATTTATCAATAATTCTTGTGGTGTACGTGATGAAATGCTGACACGTTTTAAGTTTATCTTTTGTTTTGATACAAAAAGTAAAAGGTAGTTGTGTTAGTATTAAGCATTTTTGAAAAAGAAAACTTTCTTTTGGAATGAAGTGCTAATAAACTCATCGGCCAATTGAGGTTCTTAGCTCGTGCTACAGAACTGACTGAATTGTTACATAACCTTGTTATATAACAGAAAGAGTTGCTACAAAGAGGAGATACTTTGGGAAAACAAACAGACCCAATGCACAGGATAATCTAGATTTCATAAATACCAGTTTCAAACAGCTAGCCCTGGATATTACTAGAAGGGACTCTTTTATTCTTAGAGTATTAAAAGAGGTTGGGGGTATTGTTTGATCTCGGCATTTTTGATGTTTCAAGCCTTTTTTTTCCTTTTCATTTTTCACAAGCATATTGTCGAAATAGTTTCCATGTCTTTTTCTTTAATAACAGAGTTTACAGTTGGATGTACATGAAATTCTTTGCCTTCTCCCACCACTTTTATGAAGTAATTTAAGTTTTCAATTAATTTCATTGGTTTTTAGGTAAAGCAGTACTTGTATAGGGTGGTGAAATGAAAGATAATTAGACTTTTCCATTGTGTGAATCTTTCATTCTTCAATTTCTAATGAACAAGTTTCGAAAATCTTGCAATGCTTTATACAGTGTTGTGTGTTGAAAACCACTCTAAAGAGATTCTACAACTTTTAATTTTGTGTTCTTTAGCCACCACATAGGGACATCAAATTGGCCACATGTTTCAGAAAGAAAATGTTGGGCCTTGCGTTGTGTGCTTCACATAAATGTATTCTATTCTTTTGAAGTATATTGTGGGTAACATTTTTCCCTTTTATCCACCATCTTGAAATTATTATATAAACGCTTAACTGTATCATACTAAATCACTGTTATTTTTTGGGTGAGAGGTAGGTTAAGATCAAAGGAAATAAATGCACAAAAAACAACATGTTTTCATCAGATTGTTCTATTTGTACTTGTGTATATTTTGTGTATTATATGTGCAGAGGAAGGAGTAATTAGTCTTTTATAGACATTTTCTTGATCTGGAGTCTTTCCGTGTTTCTCAAAAAGATGGTTAAAGCATAGATATATGAGTAAACAGAAGTAAGAAACTTCTTTGCCTTCTCTTTTACATAAAGAAATATACTTTATATATTTGTGGATATTTTCTTTTTAATAAAACTGTAAATTCATCCTGTGGAGTGATTATCTTCCATTTGAAATTATTTCTTTGAATTGTAAGTAATATATTAAAAATTATATTTTCCTGTCCTAAGACTATCTTGATTACTGATTAAGCCTATAAGACTTAACATGTAAATCAGTAGGTCAGTAACTTAAATACTTATATTACTAGATTACCACCACCTCATGCATTTATGTAGGTTATACAGTCTGATGACCATTATTCCTTTGCAATATAATTTGATGGGGTTTGTTTATTTGTTTATTTATTTATTTATCCATTTTCTTAAATCACTTTTTATTTTAATTAATTAATTAAAGTGAAAGCAAGTTTATTTAGAGAGATACACGTTCGATAGGCAGAAGGCAGACTCTTTTTAAACCTCTTTTTCAACTTGGAAGTTGGTCTTTTTTTTTTTTTGATTTGAATTTTATTTAATTTATTTTTTTTATACAGCAGGTTCTTATTAGTTATCTATTTTATACATATTTGTGTATATATGTCAATCCCAATCTCCCAATTCATTCCCCCGCCACCATGGGGTTTCTTTAAATGTCTATGTTTTGCAGCACTTTATGTCAATTCATCAGTTATCCAAATCCAGAACTTTCAACCCCTGATAGCTGGACAGTTGCAGTATTTTTTTTTTTTTCTTCTGTTTCAGAAAAAGTTTCTAAGTTCTCATATAAAGATTCAATAGCTAGTAGGTTGGATTTCTTCCCGAGTCTTCCTTAAACCCGTACGAAGCTATGCCTTAAATTTATACTGAGTTTTAAAGTTATAAGTGAGATAAGAGTGAGGCAAGAAATCTGTTAACAGACCTTAACTGCTGTTTTTATTTTGTAAGGGAAGTAACCTGTGGTTTTCCAGACTTGTTATAGGTTGACATCATATGTTCAGACTTGTAAATCCTCCCTCCACTTTTACTATTCATCAGCTCTGTAGAGCCTCCTCTAAATTTTGGTGTTTAACAGAATCAATGGAGGGGAAAAAAGAGCATTCCTTCGTTATCATTGGGATAATCTCAGCTGATCTTGTATATAATGTGCAAATCATCATATTATAGCTTTCCTAAAAGGAAGTGTCTCCAGTGAATGGAATTTCATTGGAGCTACAGATAGAAGTCTTCCTGTCTGGGAATTGGCTCAGACCATGATGTTAAGAGCATCAGATTCTAAGTCAGAACTTTTAAATATGTCCTCATATGATATCACCATGTACTAATGACCTGAGTTGACCCATCACAGATGTAGTGGTGTTGACACATGTGTAGCTAATAAGGCCAGCAGAGTAGACCAATACATGAGAAGACAAATGTGTATACACACACACACACACACACACACACACACACACACACACATGGATCAATAACAAGGATGTTTTAAGATCAGAAGATAAGACCCACTGCTTAATTAAGTTGAAGGAAAACTGTCTGGAGTTTTCAAAGGCCTGATTGGCCCACCTCTTCCATAATCAGCCTAGAACATTTTGAATGAAAAGTCAGATGCCAGAAACTATTCAGAATTCAAGACCTGGGCTGGGATTACTTGAGGAGTGGAGGAAGTAGGGCAGGCTGAAATGGGGTACAGTAGACCAGGATTTCTAGTCTAGGTTTGCTGTTAACTAGTCCAGAGACCTTGGGCAAACATGGAGTCTCTCTAGACTTCAGTTTCCTCAGCAGTAAAGTCAGCATGCTGGATCAAGTGATTACCATCATTCTTTCCAGCTTGATAATTCTCTAATATATTATCATTGGCAGCATGGAGTTTGTCCAAACCTCTTGATCCTCTCATTGAGAGATCCTTTATTTTAGTGTATGCTAAACCTGGCTGGCCATTATCTTCATCTGGGTAGTTGTAAAACTCGATTTTTAGGCTCTACTCTCAATATACTGATGAACATCTGCAGGGGTGTGTGAGGTATTGGGCCATCATTTGAGACTCATTGCTTTTTCTGCCTAATGTGTCACAGTGGGCCTAGAAAAGCACCTGCTTAGTAATCGTTGCTTAAATGAACATAGAACGTTCTAGAGGAGTTAGTACTTATATACATGATTGCATTCAGTTAATAACTTCATGTCCAGTCTTATTCATTTAGCTCTCCCGAAGGTACCCTAGAGCTCTTTTCTCCTTTCTCCTTATTCCAGAATTTGTCTCCAGGTCATTGTCATTTTCCACAGGTACCTGACACAGTGCCCACTTAATGAAACTGTGTTTGAGTGGATGAATCTAAGTTTTTATTACCACCCCCCTCTTCAGTCCCTGAACTGTTCCAGTTGCTTATTATACATTTCATGTCATACCTTAGCTCAGCATGTCTAGAATCAAGCTTCATCACTGTCTCCTGGATGACTGCAGTAGCATCGCAATCCGTCTGCTCTTGCCTTTCCAGTCAGTTCTATACCCAGCATTTGTGGAATCATTTAAAAGTGCAACTTGATTCTGTCATGACCCTGATTAAACTCTTCAGTGACTTCCAGCTGCTCTTAAGAATAAAGTATAGGTCCCTTAACAGAGCCCACAGGACTCGATACGAGCAGGTGCTTGTCTTTCTTTTCAGTCTTTTGCTCTTTTACTCTCAGTCTGGGTCACACTGTCAGGATTCTGCCTGAGTCAGGTCCTTTGTCCCTGTAATTCCAGATCCCAGGAATATTGCCTCTCCCCCTCCCACCTGTCATTTAAACTGTCGTGCTGCTCCAGCTGCCTCTCTGAGTGTGCTTATTTGATGTCTTTCTCTTTCCCTAGAGTGCAGGTTCCAGAAGGACAGGGATTATATCTGTTTTGGTTGCCATGGTTTCTCAGCTTGGCATATAATAAGTACTCAATAAACATTGGTTTAATGAATACAGGCACTATTTTTTGTTTTGTTTTGTTTTTGCTTGCTTCTTTTTGATATATTTACCACCCTCAAGTCTATACCTTTTTACCTTGATGGCTGGATGGTTGCAGTATCTTTATAACTGGCTTCCCTGGTTCTAGCCTTTTTCCATTCCTCTTTAATTCTGTGTATTATCCCAGGATACATTTCCTTAAAAATACCTTCATTGGTCTTGACCTTCTTCTGACAGAAACTTTAATAGAATCTTTACTATCTGTAGATTAAAACCCAGAGTTTTTAGAACTGACTTTATGAACCCTCTTGAAACTTGAGCCCAGCCTACTTTTCCATTATTTCTCTTCTGGAATAATCTTTTTTTCTCTTATCGACTACATTTCTGTATTTGATTTTTCATGGAGTTGCTGAAAGTTCTTATTTCGAAGTTTTGCTCATGTCTCTTTCTCTTTGTGGAATAAGTGATAATTAATAATGGAATACCAGCCACTTCTCCACCTACTGAGATTCTAATCCAAGTCCTTCTTTAAGGACCAGCTCAAATGCCACCCAGATCAAAACCAATTCCTTTCTTCTACTTAGTACGTGTAATGGGCACTCAATAAATGCTTGTTGAATTGAATTATCTACTACCTTTGACATTTTGAGATTGGTGTGTGATTATTTTATCATATCTATGCAGGCATATGGAAGCATGAGCATTTTGTTTTTTTATCCTTATCACAGTGCCTAGAAACAATGCCTTTACTCAATTAATATTACTAACTTAAACATCTACAGTCAATGATTCTAATGTTAATTTTGAGAGAGCAAAGTGTGTTATTTTCTTTAATTGTAAGTCTTACGGTCTTTCAAGATAAGTTTGAATCTTCTTTTATTTGCTTCAAGCATACATTAGTTCAAAACTATGTCTCACTTTTAACAATAAGCTTATATTTGGGGATGTAATGAAAGAAGAGTTTGGTTATCTGAAATATTACTATTGATAATAATATTATTGAGTAAGTGAGGGAAATGATTGTTGGGAAATAATTTCTTAGAAACAGCTCACAGTTGCAGCTGACCATTCCAGAGGTGAGTCAGGAAGTGTCCACAAGGGGGCGTGCCCATCTAGCCATCTAGAGAAACGTGACCAAGTCCCTCTCCTGTTATGCAGGTAAAAATGCCTGTTTTACAAATGTACTCCTAGGCCATGTGTCTTTTTCTAGGAAAAAGAATAGACCTTCACCATGACAAAAATTCCTACCCATTTTCTAACACCTGTTTATTTTGGTGGTGTGATTTTCCGAGGAGGGACAGGGGACAGAATGGAAATGGGGATTGCCTTGCAAGCTGAGACAAGTCTATGATGCTTGTGATTGTGCTTTTTTTTTTTTTTCCTGTGTTGAGAGCATTTTTATTTTACAAGCATTGCCATCTCTTCTGTGGTCATTGTATGTCGTTTGCTCAAGGGATAGGCAGTGCTCCATTTTCATTGCTCCATTGATTTGTGTCACCTGAGGTTATGAGGAACTAGCAAGTGACCTTGAGGAGTGCACAGGCTTTGAGTGGAGTTTCTACCAGAGGTCATGGCCTCATGGGATCTTCAGTTTTTGTTTTTGTTTTTTTCCAGTACCTATTTTACCTTGACTTCAACATTATCACCAGCAAACATTTATTGAGTACTATCTATATACAGATTTTTAAGTAGGCTTTAGGAGTAAATAGAGAGGCCCTGCCCATTTGGTCCAGAGGAATTAAACAATAAAGGGAAATCATACCATTTGGTATGTGCTAGAAGAATGAAACCATCCGTGAGAGCTGCAGGGATTAACAGGATGGATAAATTACCATAAGCACATGGTAGGCTTTATGGAAGAGGTGGAATTTAAGCTGGGGCTTGGATAAAGAGTAGGGCTTACATGACTGTAGACAGAAAGAGAAAGTCCTAGTTTAGAAGAAGCCTGTGAGAAGCACCGCAGAGTTTCTGCAGGACAGTGGTTTCAAACCCAAATGCTTATGGGGGCCAAGCAGGTAGCCTAAATATGTGAGACCATCTAGAGGGGTGGCGGGGATGGCAATACATGTTCCATTTTTAGGTATTCAAAAACCAAAATGCGCAACACCAAAAATAGTACGCTTTGCTGGTCAAACCAAGCTCTGGTTTTGACAGCCTGTAATCCCCAGTGGGGGCACGACAGCTGATAGGATTCAACTGTCCACAGAATTTAGCAAAGTAAAATAGACCATAGAGGAAGTAAGTACACAGGCAGAGCTGCCCCTGAACGTCTGTTTGCACTAACTGTACTTAGAAGCAAATGAGGAGAGTATTTTGAAATATAGTATGTGTGAGTGGGGCCTGTCCTGGTGGTTATTTGCATTAAACACAGGCTTTTGAGTGTTGGGAATCTCTGAAAACATCATTGAGGTTAATTTGAATGGCGTTAGAATTTCTAAGATACAGTACTGTCATGATTAGTTTAGATTGTATTTTACATCCTAGAATATACTTAGCTCCTTCCTACTCTTTGTAATTCTTTGACTTATCTCTGATTTCTAATAAGGTTTTAATCTGTTGAGGAACAAAAAGAAAATAAGTATATGGGCATTTTTTGGCTCCTTTTTGCTTTTTAATATGCTGATCTTTAGTTGTTATATATTTATGATTTTGAATAATAATTTCTATTTTTGTGAGTATACTCATAATTATATGGTCAAATGAATATTGCTTTAGAAATCTCATATCAAATAAAATAACTTATTACTGTGTTATTAAAGTCGGTGTCGGGCTTCCCTGGTGGCGCAGTGGTTGAGAATCTGCCTGCTAATGCAGGGGACGCGGGTTCGAGCCCTGGTCTGGGAGGATCCCACATGCCACGGAGCGGCTGGGCCCGTGAGCCACAACTACTGAGCCTGCGCGTCTGGAGCCTGTGCCCCGCAACGGGAGGGGCTGCGATAGTGAAAGGCCCGCGCACTGCGATGAAGAGCGGTCCCTGCACCGCGATGAAGAGTGGCCCCCGCTTGCCGTAACTAGAGAAAGCCCTTGCACGAACCGAAGACCCAAAACAGCCAAAAATAAATAAATAAATAAATAAAGTAGCTATAAAGTCGGTGTCAATTATTCTTCAATCTGGAGAGGGGGGAACTTAAATCCAGGTTAATGACCCATCCCAATTGTCATGGTGTTTCATTGGCAGGAATAGACTCCAGATTGTCCAGGTTACCTTCGAGTCCTTTATCTGTTATTCCCCATTGCTTTAAGACTCAGTTCAAAGGCCATTGGAGCTCTGGAATTTAAAAGAAAAAGTGTAATTTTATCCCGAGAAGGGATAAATGTAAGCTCTGAAATGAAAGACCAGAGGTCCAGACCACGGCCAGGTGTTCCTGGAAAGAGCCAAATTGGACAACTAAATTGCAAAAGTTTGCCTGCTCTTATTAAAGAGACTTTGTTGCTGTCTATTTAATTAGCAAGGTCTTAGCTCATTTATTTATGTGTTTTTTAATCTACCCAGGTAATGACATTCATAGCCTATTAGTGTGTGTGCTGGTAGCGTGTTGTGCTATCTATGTGGTTGAAGTCCTCTCATATATGCGCCTCTATGAAGTGAAACTGCCAAATAATATCAATTCTCTCCTTCTCCCTTGAACATGTTTCCCAGACGGCAGTGACTGAGTTTAAGATAGTGAAGGATGACCAGTGGAAAAAGTGAAGTTAAGACTCAAATATTGTACGGGTATTAATCATTTAGAGCTTTTAGGAAAGCAGTCTGGAATTAAACTGAATTGGTTAGTCAAAAACGAGGAGTGTGATCTGGTGCCAGATGATTGATTTAAGGGGTTGGGAAGGCAGTAAAGAAGTGTTACCAAAAGAAAACATTGAACGGTGGAGTGTGTGACCAATATAAAGATATATCATTTCTTTATAGATAAAGCGAGAGGCTTAGTGTTTGATGGTAAGAGCCTTAGAAGTTTGTTTTGAACAGTAGACCAAAGGGCATGCACAACGTCCTGAAATAAAGATCACTTCCACATTGTGAGAAACGAGTCTGGACTTTAGTTTGGTTACTATGGGACCAGCAAAAGATTTCTCAGCAGTTGTTTAAGGATGTGCTTTTGAGACAGAACCCATTTAGGAGTGATGTGCAAAAGCATTACATTCAGAGAAGATCTAAATATGAAATAATCAGAGAAACGTGAGGTTATAGGAAAACTACTTTGGATAGGCTGAGTCTGGATTGTGCATAAAAATTGAGCAAGATGCAGTTTCAGAGGACAAGAAGTTTGAGTTATTGATGAGGTTCAATGAAAAAGTATTTATCTTATGACACTTTGTTAGTTGCTGCTTCCAGGTGGAAGGGGGGGAAGACAAGCCACCAAAGAGCTTAGAACAAGCCAGTGTATAAAAGTCTTCCAGACAGGGGTTTAGGTTGTACTTTTAGGGCCAGGGCCCCCGTGGGAACCTGGCCCTAAAAGTACAATGGGAAGCGATTCAGGAGACCTTTTCTGGGGTTACTGAGGCCCTGGGACTTGAAGAAGGGCAGCATTTTGATGTGGGGCAAGGGTTGGGGAGGAGAGAGCAATATTTGCACTGGATGAAGTGCAAGCGAGTCAGGATGCCACCTATAGTGTGGAGTTTAATAGTATCTGCTGTTACTCTGGAGAGCCAAGGCTCATACTGGAGGAGAAGGCAGGAGGGCCGGGCCTTTGCTAAGGTTTAAAACAAGTTGTTTTGTCACAGAATCAGTTCTGCCCTTCTCTTTCCTTTTTATTTATTTATTTATTTATTTTATTGCTTTTTGGATCTTTTCACCTAATGTTTATTCCTCTTTCATCTTATCTCTGTTTTTTCTCCTTGTGTTTATCTTATTCTCTTTCTAACTTGTTTAGTTGGACACTTAGCTTATTAATTTTGTTTTCTTTTCTAATATTAATATTTTGGGTATTAATTTCCCTCTAAGTGCCACTTTTACTATATCTCTCACAAGTTTTGAAATGTAATATTTTTATTATCATTCATTATTAAATATTTTTGTTTCTATTTAGATTTCGTATTTGATCCATAAGTTATTTAGAAGTACTTTTTTCTTTTTTAATTTTTAAATTTTATTTACCTTTATTGACTCCTAACTTAATTGTATTGTAGTTAGAGAGTGTATTCTGTTTGATGTTTCAATGTTTCTTGAAATTTGTTGTGATTTAGTTTACGGATTAATGTATGGTCAATTTTTGTAAATATTTATTTGTGTTTGAAAAGAATGCTTCCACTCTAATTGGTACAGAATTCTGTGAATGCCTATCTAATTAAGCTTTTTAATATGCTGTTCAGATCTTTTATTTCTTACTGATTATTATTATTATTATTATTTAGGTCATTTGACCTATTCATAGTTGAGAGAAATGTGTTAAAATATCTCATTGTGAGGTATTATGGTTTGCTGATCTCTCCTTGTTGCTCTGTTTTTGCTTTACATACATTTGAGGCTATTTTTTATTTTAGGTACATACAAATTTAGAATTACTACATCTCCGTGGTGTATCTAAACTTTCAGTATTTATCACAGAGAGACTCTTTAGTTCTATTAACTTTTTGTCTTAAAACTTAATTTTCTTGATGTTAGTATAGCTACATTGTTTGGATTGGTACCTGCTTGGTATCTCTCTCTCTTTTCCCTGTCCTCTTCCAGCTTTTCCATGTCCTTATTTTTCAAGTGTATCTCTGATAAATAACATATAGCCAGATTTTAAAACCCAATCTTGACCTTCTAATAATAACCATTATTATTTTTAATTAACCAATTTATTTTTGGCTGCGTTGGGTCTTCGTTGCTGCGCACAGGCTTTCTGTAGCTGTGGTGAGCGGGGGCTACTCTTTGTTGCGGTGCATGGGCTTCTCATTCTGGTGGCTTCTCTTGTTGTGGAGCATGGGCTCTAAGCACACGGGCTTCAGTAGTTGTGGCATGTGGGTTCAGTAGTTGTGGCTTGTGGGCTCTAGAGTGGAGGCTCAGTAGTTGTGGCACACAGGCTTAGTTGCTCTGCGGCATGTGGGATCTTCCTGGTCCAGGGCTCGAACCCGTGTCCCCTGCATTGGCAGGTGGATTCTTAACCACTGCACCACAAGGGAGGTCCCTAACCATTATTATTTTTAAAGACAATATTAATTTTGATTTACATGAAGTTTTGCCATTTTATTTGCTTACGTATTCCTCGTTTCATTCCTGAATGTCCTTTTCCTTCTTGGATTATTGTCTTAGTCCTTTCAGACTGCTATAACAAAATACCATAGACCGGATGGCTTACAAACAATAGAAATTTATTTACCACAGTTCTGGAGGCTGGGAAGTCCAACATCAAGGCATAGGCAGATTTGGTGTCTGGTGAGGACCCACTTCCTAGATGGCTGTCTTTTTGCTATAACCTTATATGGCAGAAGGGACAAGGGAGCTTCTTGGGCTTCTTCTAGAATGGCATAATCCCATTCATGAGGGCTCTGCCTTCATGACCTAATCATCTTCCAGTGCCCCACCTCCTAATACCATCACCTTGGGGATTAAGATTTCAACATGTAAATTTTGGAAGGACACATTCGGATGACAGCATTTATTTTCCTTCTTCTAAAAGTATGTAATTCATTTGTTCATTCATTCATTCAACAGGTATTTATTGAGTGCTTAAGAGGTATCAAGTACTTTTCTGGGTGCTTAGCGTATGTTAGTGAATAAAGCATACAAAGATTTAAAAAATTTATTTCTTTATTTCCTTTATTTTTTTGGCTGTGGCGGGTCTTAGTTGCAGCACACAGGGTCTTCGTTGAGGCATGTGGGATCTTTCATTGTGGTGCAGGCTTCTCTCTAGTTGTGGCGCCCGGGCTTCTCTCTAGTTGTGGTGTGCGGGTTTTCTCTCTCTAGTTGTGACGCGTGGGCTCCAGGTCGTGTGGGCTCCAGGGCGCGTGGGCTCTGTAGATTGCGGCACGCAGGCTCAGTAGTTGTGACACGCGGGTTTCAGTTTCTCCGCGGCATGTGGAATCTTAGTTCCCCAACCAGGGATCGAACCCACGTCCCCTGCATTGGAAGGAGGATTCTTTACCACTGGGCCACCAGGGAAGCCCCTAAAACATACAAAGATTACTGCCTTTGTCGAGCTTCCAGTCTCGGGGGAGATTGGCAGTTTAAATAATATGAAAATATGTGTTATATTTTAGAAGATGATGACATGTTATGGGAAAAAGATAAAGTAGAGTCAAGAAAGGAAGATTAGGGGGGCTTCCCTGGTGGCGCAGTGGTTGAGAATCCGCCTGCCAATGCAGGGGACACGGGTTCGAGCCCTGGTCTGGGAAGATCCCACATGCCGCGGAGCAGCTGGGCCCGTGAGCCACAATTACTGAGCCTGCGCGTCTGGAGCCTGTGCTCCGCAACAAGAGAGGCCGCGATAGTGAGAGGCCCGCGCACCGCGATGAAGAGTGGCCCCCGCTTGCCACAACTAGAGAAAGCCCTCGCACAGAAACGAAGACCCAACACAGTCATAAATAAAAAAAAAATATATATATATCCTATGGTTTAAAAAAAAAAAAAAAAAGAGGACTTCTGAGACGATAAATAAGATTATTCCGTATCGAAGTCCTTTTAAAAAAAAAAAAAAAAGAAAGGAAGATTAGGAATGCCTATGAGTAGGTGGTAGGGAGGATTAGAAGGAGGGCAGTTTGCAGTATTAAATAGAATGGTCCTTTAGGATTTCATTAAGTGCAGGTCTCTTGGTGGTAAACAAATTTTATTTTTAAATTTATAAATGTATTTATTTTATTTTTGTTCCTAAAAGGTAATTTTGTTAGGTACCCACTTCTACGTTTATAGTTACTTTTCTCTGAGTACCTTGAAAATACACCACTGCCTTCTGGCTCCCATTGGACTTTGGGATTTCTGCCTTCATTCTGTTGTGGTGAGCTTTCCTTTCTATCTGGCTCCCTTTCTTTCTCTCAGGCTTCCTAGAGATCTGGATTCTTGTTTTTCATCAGTTCTGGGGAAATTTGAGCTATTTTCTCTTTAAATATTTTCACTTCTCTATTCTGTCTATTCTTTCCAGTTGGGCATACATTAGACTTTTTCTCATTCATATTTTTTACTATCTCTTTCATATTTTCCATCGCCCCCACTTGCTTACAATTGCAATCAAATGTGTATTAAATGTTATATAAATATAACTGTATTATACTATTAGGAAAAAATTGAAAAATTTGCTCATGACCTGACGTTTTGAATTCTTGATTGTGTACTTTAAAATAGATACATCAGCTGTTGATTTCTTTTTTTAAGGTAAAACTTACAAACAGCAACACACACACAATCTTAAGTGTATAATTTGATGAATTTTGATATGTGTATACAACCATGTAACAAGATATGATATTGCTACTACTCTAGAAAGTTTCCTCATACCCCTTCCATAGTCCACACCTCCTTCCCAAGACAACTATTTTTCTGATTCTTTTTCACCATAGAGTAGTTTTACCTGTTCTAAAACTTCAGATGAATGGGATCATATATTATGTACTCTCTTGTGTCCAGCTTCTTTTACTCAGCATACATCTAAAAGATTATCCATATCGTTGTACATATCACTAGTTCTTTTTTATTGCTGAGCAGTCCTCCACTGTTGCCTGTATCACAGTTTGTGTACCCATTCCCCTCTTGATAGACATTTGGGTTGTTTCCAGGTTTTGACTCTTGAAGTTTGACTAAGGTGCTATAAACATTCTTGACAAGTCTTTTGTCATGTATATTTTGCTTTCTCTTGGGTAAATATTTAGGGGTGTAGTTGCTGGGTCATAGCTAGGTGTGTATATTTAATTTAGAATTAAATTTTTTTGATTTAGAATTTTAAAATTGTGATTAATACTTACTCCAGAAAAACAAGAAGCCAAATTAGATATATTCATCATTAATTTTTAAACTGATTTTAAGTCATTGAGATATATTCTATAAGTGTTTTTATCAAATGGATGCAATTTAATGATCTAGTTAATATTATCTTAAGGAACTTGTCAGAATTATCATCATTCTTAAATTCCTTAATTTTTATTTCAACTCCAGTATATCTTAGGTTGCTATCCTTAACCAGTGGTTCATTATGAGTTCAAATTAAATAATATTAATTAAACAACGTATGAATAAGAATAAAAATGATTTAAAACTGTGTAAGGCTATCGTGGTGGTTTTTACTGTTCAACTGTGTAATAATCTAAGTCACGAGTATGTTCATCTGGTCTCTACCATCACTTACACGGGCTCACTCACCATGTACACTGAGGCTCTCAAACGGTTCCATTTTGAAGAGAAAAAAATCCATAATTTATTATTTGTAAGATTATTAAAAAAAAAAAAACTGAGATTAGCCACCAGAACACTATATAGGAATTCTGCCAGTTGGAAAACATTGTCCTTTGAGAGTCTGGAATTTTGGGGTAATCCTCTGGAACTTTGTTATGATATGAATTTATAATTAAAGCTGTAATCCAGATATATTAAAGCCCCTTAAAAGCATTGTTAACACACTTTATTTTTATTTTGAGCTGAAAAGGTTTCTGTTTTTGGTGTTGAGTGACTTAGGGAATTAATAACAGAGATTTTTATATAATATAATTTTTTTCTCTTGTAGATATGTCTGGCACTAATTATATAGTGCTGCAAAAATTTTAATGCATATTTATTAAGTAAAGAAAATAAAGGATTATTTAAAAATAGGCATTATGACTGTAGCTTACAGAAACATCATTTGTAGTATTGGACATCAGAAGGGTGATTTTCTGAAGGGTCACTGGATATTCTTATATCCAAATTTTCCTTGGTTTCAGCCAAGCCAGACACATGAAAGTAGATAATTCTAGCTGAATTGTACTTCTTTTACACACACAGCTGATATACTCTGAGCCCACAGTGGCCCCACTGTAGGGGGCTGGTTTTAGGAGATAGACCTGGAGCCAGATCTAAGTCTCTTGTAGCCAGAGCTATCGTTCCATCTTTAGGATGCTCGAAGGTGGTAAAGCTTATGCTGAAGTTACTGTGCTGTCACAGAGGGCGTTAAGTCAGCTGCGTTTCTCAAGTGGCAGCTCAGGCCAATCATAATGCTGCTTTCAGCCTAACAAAGGTGTACTGGGAAGGTTTGGTATCTTTAAAAAAAAACAACAACGTATTATTATTGTATTAGGATAATCCCACCATACATCAGTTTCAGGATGCACTTTTACACTTGAGATATTATTCTTATATTTTAGCTATTTGATATTGGAGTAATTCTGTACAGAAGAAAGACCAAGTTAGTGAGATAAGTAACTGATAGATGGTGTCTCTTGGCAGGTTTCAGAGTTAGAGTGTAGGTTAGAGGCTTAATTTTCACGTGGAAAGTACCTACATTTTGTTCTGAGGGATTTATTAGTTTACATGTGTTACTTAATTTAATTCGTACAATAACTGTGTAACAGCCATCTCCAACGTGGAGCAAGAAAAATGAAAACTTTTGACATTAAGCCCAACAGGGTTTACTAGATCCTTGGTTACTTCAAGAAAGTTTTATTTCAGTCGTTTCCATAACACATGCAATCTCTATGCCAACTTTATATACATATGTTTATTCCGATGGGAACTATAGTTTATGCCATTGCTTTTTAGTCACAATTTTATCTAAAAAATTAAGGCAACTAGCATGTTTCAGTCAGGGACAATAGGTCCATGTGTATCTATGTGGCGCATGTACTTCTAAGTATTTATGGAGTGTAAGAGTATAATAGCAGCTCTATATAATAACAGTCATTTGTGTGTTTTTTAGCCTTTCTTAGATTTCATTCTTGTACAAACGAGCTCTGTGAAATTATTATAGTCAAAATACCAGTGTTTGTCTTTCACTCAGTTTATCTGCACTTCATAAAAATGCTTAAATGTTATGTCATCATCCTTCAAGTTGCTTTTCAGTATGTCAAATCTGTGAACTAATTCTTGAATATTTATGAAGTAATTCTGATTTTTGCAGGTGTTGCAAGCCATTAGAAATATTTAGCTTAATTTGGAGCAGGATTCTCTATTTTTCGCTTGATTTTTCATTTTTGAAAAACAAGTTACAGTAAATCCATCTCTGTATAATCCTTTTGTGTCTTTCTGTAGTAGTTTGGTTAGGGATAAGAGTTATAGTTCACGATATCCTGATCAAAATGCTAAGAGAATTGTTTTACAGATGACGTATATCATCGTGTATATGTTATGTGTCCCCTCAGTAAAGTTCTATTTTATAGAATGTTTGCGTAGGATCAGCAGTCACAGTTAATAAAAAAAGAACTAATAAAGAATACCCTTTCCTGACTTTGTTGTTGCTGTTTTTGAGGAAAGTTATTTTACAGTGCCTCTTTATTTGCATGAGAGTTGTCTATTTCTAAAAGAACCAGCAAGATTAAAAAGATCATACTTTAAAATACCTTGTAGTGTGTTCATGGTGTTATGGTTGTGGTGATATGCTGCCAGTTGGTAGTTGAACAAGATAGAGCTTAAATCTTTTATGCTGACATAATGTTGGTCTTAGGTGGTTTAAGTTTCTCCTTCAGCAGATTTGTGCCTATGAAGTTATTTGCCTTAGAATGAGTAGAGCAGACATCTGGCTGATAATGACCTTGTGGGATGCTCTCAGACCTTGTTTCTCAAAGTAGGGTCCATGGAGCAGTAACATCAGCATCAGCATTACTCGGGGGTTTTTAGATGTACAGTCGTGACTGATTCTAGATTACTCCATCAGAATCTGCATTCAAACAGGTTCTCCAATTGATTTGTATGCACATTAAAGTTTGAGAAGCCCTCCTGTAGATGATGTAAGATTTGGCATCTGAACAAGAAACAGTCTCTATCTGGGGTTGCAAGGATATAAAGATTTAGGAATTATTTCTTAGAAAAATGAAACAAATGTTCATCTTAAAAGTACATTTGTCTTTAGGGTTATCTCTCTTTTCTGGAATAAAATGTGTCCAATGCATTTCTTTACTTTGATAATTCCATCTTATCTACCAAAGAAGACAGACTCCACTTAGTCTGTACCAAATGAGTATACCTAATTATTGTTAATCTTCCGTAAGATAGTGTCATTCTCTGGCCTTGTATGAAATTGAATCTTGAGAAAAGGAGATGGAAGACTGACGTTAGAATGGCAGGGCATGTATCGTCACTTACTGGGCTTGGTTTTGTTACACCAGGGATACAGATGTGCTTTATTTACTCCAAGTTTATTTTATTTTTATTTTTTAAATTTTTATTGGAGTATAGTTGCTTTACAATGTTGTGTTAGTTTCTGCTGTACAGTAAAGTGAATCGGTTATATGTATACGTATATACACTCTTTCTTAGATTTCCTTCCCATTTAGGTCACCACAGATCATTGAGTAGAGTTCCCTGTGCTAAACAGTAGGTTCTTATTAGTTATCTATTTTATACGTAGTGGTGTATACGTGTCAATCCCAATCTCCCAATTTGTCCCACCCCTTCTTCCCCTCTTGGTTACCGTAAGTTTGTTGTCTATATCTGTGACTATTTGTGCTTTGCTGATAAGTTCATCTGTTTTTCTAGACTCCACATATAAGCGATAATATACGATATTTGTTTTACTCTTTCTGACTTACCTCACTTTGTATGACAGTCTCTAGGTCTATCCATGTCTCTGCAAATGGCACTATTTCGTTCCTTTTTATGGCTGAGTAATATTCTATTGTATATATGTACCACATCTTCTTTATCCATTCCTCTGTCGATGGACATTTAGGTTGCTTCCATGTCCTGACTATTGTAAATAGAGCTGCAGTGAATATCAGGGTGCATGCATCCTTTCAAATTCTGGTTTTCTCCAGCTGTATGCCTAGGAGTGGGATTGCTGGGTCATATGGTAGCTCTATTTTTAGGTTTATAAGGAACCTCCATACTGTTCTCCATAGTGACTGTACCAATTTATATTCCCACCAATGGTATAGGAGGGTTCCCTTTTCTCCACACCCTCTCCAGCATGTATTGTTTGAAGATTTTTTGTTGATGGCCATTCTGACCGATGTGAGGTGATAACCTCATTGTAGTTTTGATTCTCATTTCTCTAGTAATTAGTGATGTTGAGCATCTTCTCATGTGCTTTTTGGCCATCTATATGTGTTCTTTGGAGAAATGTCTATTTAGATCTTTTGATTGGGTTATTTGTTTTTTTGATACTGAGCTGCATGAGCTGTTTGTATATTTTGGAGATATCCCTTGTTGGTTGCTTCGTTTGCAAATATTTTCTCCCATTCTGAGGGTTGTCTTAAAGAATAAGGATGTCCTTAATGTCTGCTGTGGGCAGAATGAAACAGTGGATCAGACCTTTCCTCAGAGGTTTACAGTCAGGTTAGGAAACTATCCTTAAAAGTCAGACAACCTACCACCAGAAGAACTGTGATATTCTGGGATATGGCCATGTTGATCCACTGGCTGGTCTTCCCCAGCTGCTGTTAAAAGGGAGAGTAGGGACACAGCATGCATTTCAGTCAGTTACACCTGTTGTATCAAAGTAAGTACTGTCATAGTGGAACAGTATATTTAAGGGGAGTTAGAATTTAGAGCAAGAACCAAAGAAATGCAAACATCTAGATATACCTTCTCCTAATAGACTTAATATAATGTTCATTGTGGCATACTCTGCCTCTGCATTTTCTAGTTTGCTTTAAGGAAAAATCTTTTGTTTACATTCTGCTTCCAGTATTTCAAAACTCCCTTCAATGTTGCTCAACTTCTGAGGTGGCCTTGGCAGCCCATTGACTTTTCTGGGGCTAGCCTTAGTGTGGTATTTCAAAAACCACTCAGGCAGGTACCCCCTCAGCACGAATAATGTCTTGCTCAGTAAGTAGTATGAGCATAAACCACACAGGAGGGAGAGCTGGTCTCGTTGAACATGGGCTTCTGCCTGACTGTTTCATACAGACTTGAGTGCTAGGGTGAGGGTAGGGGGTCTCAGGTTCTGGGGCACCAGTGCCCTAGTGTAAGAATACCACCATGACCGCTATGAACCTAAAGACCTGTAGTAGCCCTCCTTTTTAATATATAAAAAAGATAATTTTTCATGAAACTTTGTTCCCACTTCCTTTACTTCTGATTTTTATCCAGCAGTGTAAAGTTTGTCTGCCTTGCACAGGTGAACCAGAAATCTTTGAGGTAGGAGACAGCTGCTTGTGGTCACTACATGTGAAATGCCTTAAGCATGTGGGACCTGGAACAAGACACAGAAACACAAAGATGCCTCCCAAGAATATGCAGTTTTCTGCCATATGATTGGCAACCATGTTATTAATATAGCAGAGAAGGGAGCTGGCCATTAAGTTTCTCACAAGGAAGGAATTATAAAAGAAAATTGTAGCATGGTCTACACCAAGACTAGAAATGTCACTCTCTTCATTTATTGTGCTGAATATATTACTTTTAGAAATTTGTATATAATATTTTAAAAATACTAATAAGGACATTTATTAGTTCACTTACATCATAGATCTTTTCCTCTATAAATTCTCAATCGTGAACTTAATTCTTGAGATTAAGGAGACATGGCGATATACTGTAATTTATATTAAATTGTTTTTTTCTTCCTCCCTTAGAAAGGCACATTAGGCTTATTATTAGAGAAGAGCAACCAGACACCCTTGGTTCAGGATCTTACAGTGGAAAATAAGTTTTGACTTGAACCAGATTAAGTGGCAACTTGATAATAAATAATTTCAGGAGATTGCTGAATGTTCCGGTTAAGGATTAGCTCAGATTTTGTTATGTCATGATTGTCCTGACAAGTGCTGTGTGGTCACATCATTGTCACACACCGTGCTTAGCGAATGCTCTGGCCACTTTTGCCCTGCAGGAGAATGACTCAGGCACTTTGGACACGGTGGGCGCTGTGGTCGTGGACCACGAAGGGAACGTGGCTGCCGCCGTCTCCAGTGGAGGCTTGGCCTTGAAACATCCAGGGAGAGTGGGGCAGGTAAGTGATTCTGGGGTTTTTAAACTAGCTTTCCAAGTCGAAACATGGAATTTTCTAGCCCGCAAGTTTTTGAACCAGTAGAGATATATTTTTTTCTTTAGAAAAAACAAATGATTATTATTCTTAACACTTATGTAGTATAAATCATCAAATACCTGTTCAGGATTCTTTCTAAAATTAAAACCTATCTCACAGTAATAGGGTTCTTCCTGGTCTTTACAATTGGTAATCCTATGTTTGGCTACTTTCAGCAGGCTAGGTACTGGCCCGGGCATTTATCAGACATTTAATAAATGTGCATCCATTTCCATTTTCTTTCTTTGTAAATGTCATTCTCTTTAGGATCCAGCACCTGACTATATGGCTGCTTGCTTTCCAGGTGGAAACACAGTTTTAGAGTTACATTTTGTATTTCCTCCATTCAAGGAACAGTAAGGAACAAGGAACATTTTGACCCTCTAATCCCTCCTCTGATTAAGCATTTCAGCTATTTTATAGACTGACTAGTAGTCCAAGTCACCAACACATGATACCACTTGAGAAATCGAGATAGAAGGGTCTAATTTATGTGCAACTGGCTTATTCCCTGTTGACTTGTACATTTTCTTCACCCCTGACTCCCCATCTCCATCCAGCCTTTAGTACCCAACTGAGAATGAAACTTAACAATCCATTTGATCTAATAAACTTGCTGAGAATAAACCAATTTGGCACATTACTTACAGCCTTAATAAATATTTGTTGAGTGAACAAATGAATTGGACACCCTCACAGAATCTGTTAAAGTTGTTGCACAGGGTGCGTTTAAGCTCAGTGCTTGGATCTCGTGTTGCATCTGTAGCACCACTTGGCATGCTCTGTGTGCTTTGTCTCTCACGTTTGAAGAAGAGTCAGTGTCACAGTTGCTTTGGACACGGTGGTTAGCTAGTGCTTGGAGCAGAGTGATCTGCTTCGTGGAGGACATCTTTGCAAAGCCCCAAGTGATGTTCCCTGATCTGCCCTTTATTGTGGACAAGTCACTCACAGTCCTATGGTGGGAAGGGGAAGGGAAGAATAATTAATTTTGTGCTACTCTTTGCCTACCATACAAGGGGATTTATGAGGAATGATTACTAAACATGTGGAAATGCTTTGAACTCAGTATAAAAAGCCTTTGTCTGGTCATGGTATTTTTCCACATTATAAAGCCCTGTGTATTTGTCAAGTTTGGAATAAGAAAACCAAGCTTGGCATATCAGATCTGGATGCCTCGGTAGAGAAAGAGAGAGAAAAGCCAGCAGAGGTGCCTTCATTGCATTGCAATTCCCATGACTTTCTTACTGGTTTTTGTTTGATTTCGTTAGCAAAATAACAACAACAGAACCAAGGATAGTGCTGGACTACGTTAGCGGGATATTACACCAAACCCTGCACGTGGGGTTGCCCTGGAAAAAGAAATACTGTAAAACTTAACACGTACACATTTGAAAGCTGCTAAGAGAGTAGGTCTTAAAAGTTCTCACCACAAGAAAAACAATTCTGTAACTCTGTATGATGACGGATGTTAACTAGACTAATTGTGGTGATCATTTTGCAATATATACAAATATTGAATGATTATTTTGTACACCTGAAGCTAATATAATGCGTGTCAATTGTACCGCAATTAAAAAAAAACACCTTACATATTGATTTGCCCCACTTGGCTGGTTTATGAATGCATAGTTTGTGAGAGCTGATAAATCAGGAAAGGGTGTGGAGGAGTAAAGAAAGGTGCTTACAGGGAAACACAGTTGCTTAATCGTGTTATATTGCTGAGATAGAGGAGAAGCAATAAGCCTAGAAATATGCAAGCATCAGATGGGAGGTAAGGAGCTGTTCTTCTTGACGATCAGGACAGAATGAAACAAAATACTCAAGCAAACTATTTAAAAAAGCAAAGATTAATTATTTTTTAAAAATGTGCTGAAACTAGCTATTCTTATATACATTTTATTTTTTTTTTATTTTTTATTTTTTTTAAAGAAATTCACGTTCTTTTATTTATTTATTTATGACTGTGTTGAGTCTTCGTTTCTGTGCGAGGGCTTTCTCCAGTTGCGGCGAGTGGGGACCACTCTTCATCGCGGTGCGCGGGCCTCTCACTGTCGCGGCCTCTCTCGTTGCGGAGCACAGGCTCCAGACGCGCAGGCTCAGCAATTGTGGCTCACGGGCCCAGCTGCTCCGTGGCATGTGGGATCTTCCCAGACCGGGGCTCGAACCCGTGTCCCCTGCATTGGCAGGCAGACTCTCAACCACTGCGCCACCAGGGAAGCCCTTATATACATTTTAAATGCACAAGTAACTCTTTAAAAATTTTAGCATATTACCCGTATTACCCAGCTGCTGAAGTGGCAATTTGAATTAGAACTTGTTTGCTTCCTCAGCTTATCGTAATAGTTAGAATTTACAAACGGGACACGAGAGAGGAATTATTGTCATTATGTTCTACTCTCCCCCAACCCTCACCCTACCCACACACAAACAGGCAGTTGAGTTTAGGGGCTAAGAGTGTGGATTTGGGATTTAGGTAAAACTTTATTGTGACCCCACCCCACCACCCCCTGCTTACCAGTCCCCTCCTCATGGACAAGTTACTCAATGCCATTAAGTTCTACTTTCCACAACTACAAAATGGGGATAAATAGCTACCTTACAAAGTTCTAGAAGGTTAAATGACATAATGCATTTCAGTTGCTTATCATAGTGCCTCCTAATAACAGCTGCAGCTGCCGTTTATTAATCACTGGCTCTGTGCAGCAAGTGTGTTAAATTCCCATGATCCTACAAGACTGTGAGGTGGGTGTTTTTATTACCCTCATTTTATAAAAGAGGAAACGAAGACCCAGAGAAGATTAAGTTATAATAATATCATCATTTGTATGACCTACTTTTACTGCATGATAGTAGCTTTGATAAAATTTTACTCCTACAAAGAAGGAAGCCTTTTGCTGTTGCTCTTGTTTTTAAAGATCTGCTTAAGGTTGTTATGTTTTATCCAAAGGAGTGGATACGAGAGGGACAGTCTCTGATTCTTTCTTTTATCTTAGCCATCACTGTCTCAGCCCAACCAATTTCAGAAGGTTGAGAAGGAAGACAACTTTAGGTCATGAAATTGAGGAGAGATAGCATAAAGGAAATTTTGTGTAGAGAGGAGAAACAAGAGTAAGAATAAACTTCCTTTTCATGGCCTCCACTGGGCTTCTCAGGGGTGTCCTCTTGGCCATATTTACTATTTTTTAGGTGCAGACTCCTGGTCAAGATAATTGTGGGAAATGGAAAGGGCAATGGGCTAAGATCCAGGGTTTCCAGTGAAGGAAGAATGGGCCCTTCCACGGAGGTCACATGTTCTCTGAGACTTCGGCTGACCCAACACCCAGCCTAGGTAGTACCAGTGGAATGGCTTATCCCACAGGTCTGCCATGTTATTCTGAAATCCGTATGTTGAATTAATTCCACAGAGCTTTTAGTTGCCACACCCACCCATCTGTCTTGTGTGTTTTAGGAGCATGGTGTTTTCAATATGCCTGCCATATCAGGGGTATTGTGTTCAGTTCTTGGTTCTACTTTTAAGAGGGGTATTGTCATTGACAGTGGGGGATGGCAACTGTGGATCACACGAACATGGTCCGACTTCATCTCCAATTATCCTGGACCCTGGATCATTTCTCAAGGAGGGTCATTAGCGAAGTGGGGTGGGTGTGTGCATCTCAATGTCTTGGGGAGCAGTTCACAAATTCTTTGAGAGAGAAAAGAGAAATCAGGGCATTAGAATAGGTGTTTTCAAAAATTTGGAGAACTTTAGGGGAAGGTTAAAGTATTTCTAGAGAGTAGACCTAGGATTGGTGGGTGGAAGTTAAGGAAGCACTTTCCACCAATGGAAAGTGTCCAGAAGGGGTATATGTTCCCACATGAGGTGGTGAGGTTCTCAGTATCAGAAGTGCCTGGGATATTTCACGAAAATCCCTGTTCTGGGTAGAATATTAGAGCAAAGTAGTTCTAAAGTCCTTGTAAAAAAGAATAAAATATCATAGAAGGCTGAAGTCTGTCTGGTCACCATTCTCAGTCTAAGCTTCTTCCTCCAGTCCTCACAAGTGAGTTTCTAGAATATATAACTGTACTATTTTATGGGAGTATCTTTTGCCTTCATCAATCACAGAGAATACTGAATGTCTTGTAGTTTGCTGTTTTGTTTTGTTTTTTTTTTAACTCAATAGATTTCAGAGTTTCTTCTGTAATAGTTCTTAAAAATCTTTTTAAAGAAACTTAATCCTTTTTTCTAATGTTTGAAACAAATTCCACATATTGCTATGCCAGTGTTTATTTAGCCATTTCTGTACTGATTGAATTTATGTTGTTTTCAGTATTTCATTCTTATCAAACAGGTGATAATGAACATTCCTGACCATGCCTCCTTGTCTTTCTCTGTAATAGCTATCTAAGGGTTTTTCTAATTCTGCTTCTAAGGAATGGAACAGTTATCAATTGTGATTCCCCTTCCAAAGGCAGAGAAAATCATTGTGAATATTGAAGAGGTGAATCCAGACGTTCTGGGTGGCACTGTCGGAAACAAAATAGGAATGATTGTCACACACTTTTATAAAACCACAGCAGCTTATTGTGTTCCTGGTGGTTTCAGACATATACATTTATTCCACCACCTCACAAAGCGATTAGCTTGAACAGGCCTTTTTGTCTCCTTTCTTTCTATCTGGCAGAATCTAGCACAGTGGTGAGCAGGTACTGGGCCCTTCGGTGCATACCTGTTTGCAGTTCCTGTTGTGCCACCCCAAAGGAGGCAGGGAAAAGGCACTAAAACCTAAAGCAGCGTTTGCTAGAGCGTGGCAGGAGGACCACCCGCGTTCCGGGCTCCTAGGCCCGGGTTAATGATGCTGATTCCTGGGGCAACCTCCAGGCCATCAGGGTATCTGGGAACCAAGGTTCCTATCATCATGCTCCCCAAGAAATCTGACACACACCTAGTTTGACAAGTGTTATTTTAAGGCAACCACAGTGATTTCAAGGGGCCAGAAGAGCAACACCTGACAAGCTACAATAGAGGGAAGATTTTTCAGGGAAGGAAAAAATTACTGTTGATGAGACTAAGAAACTTTCTTTTGCAATTTTCTGAAAAATTTTAGATTAATACATAGCTGAAAATATAGTTTTGTTAATGTTTGAACCATTGTTCGGGTAGGTCTTACACAACCTCTGGTTATCGCTCATTTGCTATACATCATTATTAGATGAGGCTTTGTTAGATGGGTATGATTTCTGTCTTCTGTTGAAAGCTAGTAATTACGTGTAATAATCTTAAAATATTGTATTTATCTATTTTCCCCCCCAGGCTGCTCTTTATGGATGTGGCTGCTGGGCTGAAAATACTGGAGCTCATAATCCCTACTCCACAGCTGTGAGTACCTCAGGTATTTGCTGCTTTCATGACCATTTTTCATAACTTCAACCTTGTAGGTCATTTAATGATTGAAAACCATATTTTTATGTAAACACAAAGCATGTGCTAAGGCGTCACATGGATAAGAACACTGATGCCTGAAAAATGTTTGATATTTGGGAGCTTTTGAGAATTGTTTTACAACGTAAGTATCACAGTATAAAGGCTTTGCTAACATTTTCAATACAACTTTGGAGTTAACTAAAATTTAATTGTATTTTTAATGGATTTTTTTTTCTCTAATGACTCATGATAGTACCAAATTCAGGTCAAAATGATATAAAAGTAGCAAGGCATTTCAAAAACTAAGAGGTCATTTCTTGAGTAAAATGTTGACATAAAACTTGCAAGGTGTATTTCAAACCGTGTAGTTTATGACATCTACACTTTTGATAAAATGTAGGTCCTTTTTTTGTATTTGTATTAGAAAAGTCATTTTCATTTAGAAGTGTGTGTGTGTGTGTGTGTGTGTGTGTGAAAGTGAGTGTATGTTTGGGGGGAGTGGATTTTTAAAAAAATTTTTATTGGAGTATAGTTGATTTATAATGTTGTGTTAGTTTCAGGTGTACAGCAAAGTGAATCAGTTATACGTATACATATACCCACTCTTTTTTAGATCCTTTTCCCATATAGACCATTACAGAGTAGTGAATAGAGTTCTCTGTGCTATACAGTAGGTCCTCATTAGTTATCTATTTTATATATATCAGTGGGGAGTGGATTTTAATGGGCAGAATGGTTGTTGTCTAGACCCAGGTTTTCATATGCTTTTGCCAGACGTACTTGAAGCTCTTCATGTAGTTGATATGCATGGTTGACATAATAATATTGGTTCATCCCCTTTGCTGTGCTGTCTCTCAAGTTACAGTCCTAGGCCTTTCTCCCTGACGTCCTCAGGCTTTATCAGGAGGCCGGTAGACATGGCTGCTTTTCCTTCCTTTCTCTGTTCAGTTTCTTGCCACATTGTTTTCTGTCCCACCACACTGACCACCCACCCAATCCAAGAGCCCTCCTCTCCTGCTCACTCTTGCCTCTCTGTGGTCTCTGGCACAGGTGACTCTTTTCTTTCCATCTCTAGCGTAGATCCTGAACCTCTCCTGGTTTGTCCTGCTTCTCTGACCTGCTCCATCTTGTCCTTCGTCACGGACTCTTCCCATTGCTAATGACCCCAGTGTGGGCCTCCGTCAGCTTTTCTTCATCTTACTGTGTGCTTCCTCTCGGTGATCTGGTATTATTGTTGTTGTTCTCATGATTTCAGCGGTTATCTTTTTTTTTTTTTTTTTAAAGGAAGTACTCGAACTGTGTTTTTTAAATTTATTTTTACTTATTTATTTTTGGTTGTGTTGGGTCTTCGTTTCTGTGCGAGGGCTTTCTCTAGTTGTGGCAAGTGGGGGCCACTCTTCATCGCGGTGCGCGGGCCTCTCACTATTGTGGCCTCTCTTCTTGCGGAGCACAGGCTCCAGACGCACAGGCTTAGTAGTTATGGCTCATGGGCCTAGTTGCTCCACGGCATGTGGGATCTTCCCAGACCAGGACTCGAACCCGTGTCCCCTGCATTAGCAGGCAGATTCTCAACCACTGCACCACCAGGGAAGCCCAGCGGTTATCTTTTAACATATTGGCTTCCACGTCTATCTCTACTCTGGACTTTTCACTTGAAGTCCACCTGAGTTCTTTCTGCCTTCCTGTTGGATACGTCCCTGTGGGTGTCATGTGTGCACATGAGATTCAGCACCTCAACTGAACACCTTGTTCCTTATTCCCATGCCTTGGCCATCTTTCTCCTGTATTCTTCTTCTCTTTTATTGCCATCACTATCCTATTTGGTCAGACTTGAAATCTTGGTACCATTCTCATATTTGTAGCTTCTTTCCATTTCTGCTGACCTGACCCTGTTATTTCAGACACCCAAGCTCCTGCCCGCCTGTTGTAGCAGCCTCCTGACCCAGATCCATTATTTGCATTGGTGGAAAAATTTGATTTTGAGCCACTCAGGTGAAGTCCAAACACAAATTAATGTTGAATCTAAACCATGCTAATATAATAGACAAAAAATTGTTTTTCAGTCTCTCCATTTTGAAGAAATGAGCATAATGTAGTAATATGAGTTAATTTTTAATTTAATATTGCTGGCACATGAAAATCTTTACACATAATACTTAGGAATTAGCTTGTGCATAATGAAGTATGGCCCATGTCTATGGAAAATTGTGGTATTTGAACAAACCAAAGTCTAAAATAGGTAATTCATTGTTTCATTTTTATTTTTCTAAAGAAATATCAGTTGGTATCATGTGTTGTGTTGACTTTATTTTTGGTCAGTATGTGGTTCATGAGTTGGTTTGTTGCTATTTAAATGTTAGGAGACCTGAATTCTACTTTAAGCTGGAATCCTGAGTGCCTGTCTCACTGTGTCACTTTGGAAAAGAAATTCAATCTCCTTGGGATTGTCCACCTCCCTTTTTAAAATTTGGTGATGTGGAATAAGAGCACATAAATCTTTATAGATTTGATTCTATGAAGTAGGTTGCAGTGGGTGGGTAAAGTTAAAATTGTAAAATTAAGGTCTTTCTCCCTTCCCCTGGAATATTTCCTTCTTTGCCCATCTTGTATCCACTGAAGATAGTTTTATATGACTAAAGATAACTTTAGGTTTCCAGTTTATGATATCTAGTGTAGCTTTTTAGCTTGGATGCCCAGCATCATGTTACACCCTTCTTAAGTTTAAGAACTAACCATCATCAGCCTACAGAACCTGAGGATAATAGAGCAAGTCTCCAGTTCCTTCCATCTGTGGGACTTTGTGTGATTGCTTCACCCTTGTTTCTCCTGGGGCTGTTGCTATGAGGTTGATGATGGAAACACATGGCAGAGTTGGGTGACCAAGTCAGAAGAAAGGTGGAGCACAGAATTTTGCAACTGTTTGGTCAACATAAAAAAGACGTGTGCCTTAGGCTGTTGCAGAAAATCCAGAGACCTGGCCTACATTTTAGGTTTATAATTCTTGGAAGGTGATAATTGAAAGACAGAGGGAAGATAGTTAGTTATGGTCAGGGTAGGGCTCTCCTAAGGCCAGACAGGCGATGTGGTCATTAGCCTGCGGGATAAACTCGAGCATCTTGTTCTCATTACGGCGGGGAGGAATGAGTGGAGAGTGGGGAAGAGCATAGCGGGGCAGGAGCTGACCTTGCAAACTCTGACTAATGTTCCGGCATCTTGGAAATTTGCCAAGCTAGGGAGGTTCTTGTTCAGACTCTTCCACTCACTGGCTGAGACATCCTGGCAAGGAGTTATTTGTACCACAGGAATAGTATCTATCTTAATATTTATGAGGATTTAATGAGCTGACGTATGGATCTCTAGAACTTATTCATCTTACACACCTGAAACCTTATGAATTTTGAATAGCACCTCCCCATTTCTCTCTTCACTAACTCCTGGCAGTCCCCATTACCCTCTGCTTCTATGAGTCTGATTATTTTAGGTACCTCATATAAGTGGAATGGTGCAGTGTCTGTCCTTCTGTGACTGGCTTGTTTCACTGAGCGTAATGTCTTCTGGGTTCATCCATGTTGTCATATATGGTAGGATTTCCTTCCTTTTAAAGGCCGAATAATATTCCGTTATATGGATATACCACATTTTCTTTTCTTGCTCATCTGTCAAGGACATTTAGGTTGTTTTCATATCTTGGCTATTGTGAATAATGATGCAATGAACACGGGAGTGCAGGTACCTCTTTGACATCCTGATTTCAATTCTTTTTGATAAATACCCAGAAGTGGAATTGCTGGATCATATGATAGTTCCATTTTTGTTTTTTGAGGAACCTTCATACTGTTTTCCATAGTAACTGAACCATTTTACATTCCTACCACCTGTGTATACAGGTTCAGATATCTCCATATCCTCACCAACATTTATCTCTTGTCTTTTTTTTTTTTTTTTAAACATCTTTGTTGGAGTATAACTGCTTTACAATGGTGTGTTAGTTTCTGCTTTATAACAAAGTGAATCAGCTATACATATACATATATCCCCATATCTCCTCCCTCTTCCATCTCCCTCCCACCCTCCCTATCCTACCCCTCTAGGTGCTCACAGAGCACAGAGTTGATCTCCCTGTGCTATGTGGCTGCTTCCCACTAGCTATCTATTTTACATTTGGTAGTATATATTAGTCCATGCCACTCTCTCACTTCGTCCCAGCTTACTCTTCCCCCTCCCCATATCCTCAAGTCCATTCTCTAGTAGGTCTGCATCTTTATTCCTGTCTTGCCCCTAGGTTTTTCATAACCATTTTTTTTTTTTTTAGATTCCATATATATGTGTTAGCATACGGTATTTGTTTTTCTCTTTCTGACTTACTTCACTCTGTATGACAGACTCCAGGTCCATCCACCTCACTACAAATAACTCAATTTCATTTCTTTTTATGGCTGAGTAATATTCCACTGTATATATGTGCCACATCTTCTTTATCCATTCATCTGTCGATGGACACTTAGGTTGCTTCCATGTCCTGGCTATTGTAAATAGAGCTGCAATGAGCATTGTGGTACATGACTCTTTTTGAATTATGGTTTTCACAGGGTATATGCCCAGTAGTGGGATTGCTGGGTCGTATGGTAGTTCTGTTTTTAGTTTTTTAAGGAACCTCCATATTGTTCTCCATAGTGACTATCTCTTGTCTTTTTGATAATAGCCATTTTGACAGATGTGTGGTGATATCTTGTGGTTTTAAGTTGCACTTCCCTAATGACTAATGATGTTGAACACCTTTTTCATGCACCTGTTGGCCGTTTGTATGTCTTCTTTGGAGAAATGTCTTTTCAAGTCCTTTGCCCATGTTCTAATATTGTTTTTTTGCTATCGAGTTGTAGGAGTTTCTTATCTATTTTAGATATTAACCCCTTCTCAGAAGTATGGTTTATAAATATTTTCTCCCATTCCATAAGTGTCCTTTTCATTTTATTGCTTATTTCCTTTGCTATGTTGAAGCTCTTTAGTTTGATGTAGTCCCACTTGTCTATTTTTGCTTTTGTTGCCTGTACGTTTACTGTAATATCCAAGAATAAAATATACCAATTTAAGACACATACACTAGGGGGAAAAAAAGACTGCCAGTTATATTATGACACATGGCTTTCTCATCACTTAACACATGGCTGTTGCTTTACAAGAAACTATAGAATTGGGGGTATTTTTCCAACGAGAAATATTTGCTTCCCTGGTAACAATGTCATGCCCCTTTGCTATTTCCATGCCTTCCTATGTATACAGTCACTTTTGGTTTGAATCGTGTATCATACCGTAATCCTTTTGAAGACATTATAAATGGCAGTTACACTCAAAACACGTAGTTCCAACATGGCACACAACTCAACTGAAGGGTCAACAAATGGGAACAGCTGACCTCTAGAGGCAGTGATGGCTGTGTCACAGCTGCAAGCTGGAGGACAGCCATGGGAGGATGCCATCAATTACAGTGCACCTCCCGATTTCCAAAAATTTAAAATGTGAAAAAAAGTGTGCTTTTCTTATTCTCAGCTTTTTTGTGAAAATAAATAATTAGTTTCAAGCTTTCTTTAAGTGGTGACATAAGCTCTTGAGAAAAGGGGGCTTGTGAGACTTCCCTGGTGGCTCAGTGGTTAAGAATCTGCCTGCCAATGCAGGGGACACGGGTTCGAGCTCTGGTCCGGGAAGATCCCACATGCTGTGGAGCAACTAAGCCCGTGCACCACAACTACTGAGCCTATGCTCTAGAGCCCGAGAGCCACAACTATTGAGCCCGTGTGCCACAACTACTGAAGCCCAAGCGCCTAGAGCCCATGCTCCACAACAAGAGAAGCCACTGCAATGAGAAGCCTGCGCACTGCAACGAAGACCCAATGCAGCCAAAAATAAATTAATTAATTAATTAAAAAAAGAAAAGAAAAAGGGGCTTGTGGGTGTATTTGTGTTTCCTGAGTGCCTGGCACAGGGCTTTGCACTTAGTAAATGCTTAATAGACAAATTAAAATTTAAAAATGTATATGCATAGACAGTATTTTATTATAACCATTGAACTTGCTAAGAGAATGGAACATAGTTATTCCAACCATTAAAAAGAAAGAATAGTTATATAACGTGGTGGAAGTGCTAAATTACCACACAATGGCAATCATATTACAGTAAATAAATGTATCAAGTTAACATGTTGTACACCTTAGATTTACACAATGTTATATGTCAAATATATCTCAATGAAAAAAAAAAAGAAATGTGTATGTGATTCTTCTCTCTTCTAGAGGGATTCTTGTCTTTTCAAAAAGATTATTCATCATGGAATTTCTTTAACTAGCATTTTAAAATTTGATTTAATTTGACAAAACCAGATTCACACAGATTTTTTCAGTAACACATCGGATGTGTAACGTAAGATACATCTGTGATGCTTCTCTGGCTGTGGAAAGGAAGAGCAGACTGAGGATCAGTAGATCGGAAGGAGGAACAAGCACGAGATGAAGTTTATGCTCTGGCTGACCTTAGCATCTTCTGTTACTTGACTTGTCTGTGCAGTCTGGTTTTTTTCTTAAAGAGAAACGGTTAAGTCCAGGGGTTTTATGGCAGCTGACTAGAGATCAGAAGACACAGGCTTCTGCATGGAGAAAGGTCTGCTACCCAATAGGAGACCCAGTGATTTCTGATTTTCTAGGTTCTTTGATTTTCCAGGTCTTGGCTGATCCAGAAAATCAGAGGGTAGTGAGGGTGTGGCCATGGCTTGCTAAGAGTAGCTTCAAAGGTGGATGGGATAAAAAATGCAAAGAATGAGGCCAGGCTCTTGCTTTGATATTTCTGAGTCAGTGATTGGAGTCTCCTCCTCAAGGGCTGGGAGGTATGTCACCCCTTCTTGATTCTTCCACCTAACAGGCAGCCGCAGGTCTTCCTCTGCCCCTCTGTGGGAGATTGTCTAACGAGTCTGTGCTGCAAAGCTCCTTCCCAGGTTCCTTTGTCAGGATGGCACAAGGCAGTCTTCCTTGCAAGTCACATGACACAAGAGCCAGTGGGACACCACTGCTGGGACATTGACATGTGCCCTGTGGTCACTGCTGTCTGGGGGCCCAGATGGGATGGGGAGGCAGGCAGGAATCTGTGCTTCTGCTTCCTTTGTAAGAGTATCCATTATTTCTCCTTAGTACTCTCTGTATGTCACAAGTGCTCTTGGTGGCTTAGTCTCTTGATTATCATGAATTAGAGCCCTGTTCTACTGTGGACCCTGGGTGCAGGTCACCTAGGGGTTTGGCTTCCCTTCCAACACTCTCTTCCCTGTTTTTTTTAGCAACTTTCAAGGTGACTCTTCAATGGGCTCTCTGTACTCGAGGTCTATTATTTTTCTTAGCTCTTCCCACTCATTGACTCTTAAATATACTTTAGTCAGGCGTCCTCCTCCACCACTCTACTGACGTGCTCTTGTCAAGATTAACAATCACCTCCAAAAGCCAGTGTCATCCCTTAGTCCTGTAAGCAGCATTTGACACAGTTGCTTGAATGACTTGCTTCCCCGGAAATACTATTTTTGATCAAACTCAGCTGGTCTGCTTCCTGCCTCACTGGCTGCTGCTTCTCAGTCTCCTTTGTTAATTTTCTCATCTTCTTGACCTCTCAGTGTTGGAGTGCCCTGAGGCCTAGTCCTTGACCTTTTCTTTGTCTTTGAATACGCACGGCCTTGGTGTTCCCATCCAGTCGAATGGCTAAGTACCATATATATGTTGACACCCACATTTTTATCTCCACCCTGGGCCTCTCCCCGGAACTCAGTTTTTTAACTGCTTGTTCAAAGCCCCCACCTGTATATGTAATAGGCAAGATATTGCCCTCTCTGTCCCCACCTGATTCTTCACACAGCAAATGGCACCTCCAGCTTCCCATTGGTTCACGCCAAAGTCTTAGAGTCATGCTTGACCCTCTTTTATATCTCACCCAATCCACTCCAGCAACAAACCCTGTCTACTCTCCTCTCTAAATATATTTAAAATCCAGTGACTTCTTAGCACATTCACTGCTATCGGCAGATTCAATGTGCTGCATCTCTAATCTGGGTTATTGCAGGAGCCCCATAGCTAGTCCCTTGTTTTCTGCTCCTTTTCCCTTTTATTCAGTTCTCAACAACTCTTGAAGGAATATGTTCAAACCTAACTCAAATCATGTGTCATACCTCCTCTTTGAACTGTCCAACGTGTCCCATCTTACTCAGAAGAGCCGAAGCCCTTACTCAGGGCCTGCAAGGCCTTATACAGGGTGCTGCCCACCTTCCCCTCAGGCTGCAGCTCTTGCTTTTCTTCCCTTGCTCATTCACCCGCTTTGCTATGCTTCAGACATGCCAGGCATACTCCCACCTTAGGGCCTTTGTCTGAGTCCTTCCTTTCCCTTTAACTCTCTACCCTTCGTATCTTATGCCCCCACCTCATCAGCTCTTGATTCAGATAATTCACCTTCTCACTGAGATCTTCCTTGACCACCCCATCTTAAACATGTAACTCTTCCCTCAGCCAACCTTCCCTATCCCCCTCCCATGTTTTATTTTTTCCCACAGAATGTATCATGTCTAACAATTTATATCTTTTATCTGTTTATTATATCTTTGTTTTCTACCCCGCTCTACTATGAAATTGCATGAGGGTTGGGATTTTCCTCAGCTTTCCTCACTGATGTGTGAATGGTGCTCATCAGATAGAGCCTCTGATGTTTGTTGAATGAATTGATGTGAATGAATATGAGCAAATAAATACATTGGGCTGGTGTCTTAGTCAGCTCAGGCAGCTATAACAGAATACCATAGACTGTGTGGCTTAAACAACAGACATTTATTTCTCAAAGTTCTAGAGGCTGGGAAGTCCAAGATCGTGGGCCAGCAGATTCAGTTCCTGGTGAGAGTTTTCCTCCTGGCTTGCAGCTGGCCAGCTTTTTGCTGTGTCATCACATGGTGGGGAGAGAGTGTGGGGGAGAGAGAGAGAGAGAGAGAGAGAGAGAGACACACACAGACATAGAGGGAGGGAGGGAGAGAGGGAGCACAAGAGGGTGCAAGCTCTGGTCTCTCTTCCTGTTCTTACAAGGACACTAATCCCATCATGGGTGGGGGGGCACCCTCATGACCTCATATAACCCTAATTACTACCCCAAAGACACCATCACCTTGGGGGTTAGGGCTTCAACATAAGGATTTGCCGGGGGTGGGGGGGTCACAACAATCAATCCATAACAGGTGGAGTGTGTTAGGTCAAGCCCAGATGAGTCAGGGCTGAGAGGAAGGTAAGTGCAGGGTTGAGAGCAGTGTGTTCTGATGAGAACAGAGGATCCCTGAAGAAGAGGGGTGAGTGCAAAGTGTGCGGATCTTAACTTGGGGTCTTATTGAGTGCTCTCTGGATGGCCTTGACTAAGTATTTAAATTTTCTTTTGTATGAAGTGGGGACCCTTTTGAGGAGGGAGATGCTCATTCTTTTGGAAGATAGATGAAGACAGAGCTTTCGTCTTTGAGGTCGGTCTGGAATGATGAGCGGTGATTCAGACAGAGAGAGGCGAGAGTGGTCAAGGGGTTCAGTACGCTGCTGTTAGTTCTGCTGGGTGGGATCCAGGCTCTTCAGCCCACTCTGCTTCCTTTATATGCCTTCCTAGGCCGTCCTCTTTCTCACTTACATGGCTGACAGTGTGGCTTCTCAGAAGCTTCTTGTCTTTATGAAACAATAAACTTCATAATCTTTCACACTCGACAAGATTCTTAGAGGGCAGCCACTTAGGCTGAAATCATTTGGGTTTTAATATGTCGGGTTGGGAATGATACTGTGAGAAATCTTTTTATGTGATTTATGACTTCTAGATGTGAGCATAGATAAAACCCTAATATATTTGTAAACATCATCATCTTAAAAGCACTTGACTCTTTGGACTGATTGGTTAGTGTGGGTGGGGAAGAAATATTGTTCATTTACAGATAACAGAGTAGATAAACTCCCAGCACATTTCCCAAAACTCATTATGTGAGATGAGAATTCTATTCCAAGACTGTTGCTTACTTTAATTAAGTCACTTCATATCTGATGAACTATTAATATATTATTTCCTGCTTTTTAGATAACTAAGGTCACTGATGGTTCTGAATTTTGCTGTTATTTCCTAGGAAACCAGTTCAGTGTGACAGCTTTGGTTATCATGTATCTTGGATGTTTTAAATGAGTAGATTTTCCCCTGATTGTGAAATAACACATGGTCATTGAGAAGAAATTGGAAAATGCAACTGATAATTTTGCTGTGCTGTGATAGCGTGTTAATATTTTTTGGTAGACTTTTGATAGATAAAACAAAAACGACAGTATCATTTAGCTTCTGTTAGTCTTTGTCCCTTTATATTATATGACGAACATTTTTATGATTCGTTATATATTCTTCAAAACATAATTTTAAAGGATATGAAGGATGTCTTTCCCACATAACACGAGTTCAGCCATTTTGCTTTTATGGAAGAAGACTTGTAACTGCTCTCAAGCTATTTTAGAGGCTCTTAGCCTGTGCTCTAGTGTCTGGGTGTGATAAAAAAGACAGTCCCTGTCCTTGAAGGACGTGAAATCTATGGCCTTACTTGATGATACAGGGAAGTTTCTTGCCAGTATAGAAATACATTGAAATACTGGCTGTAATAAAGGCTTGCTGCCCTGAGCCAGGCTCTGCTGCATCCCACAGCTGAGGGACGTGCCCCACAGTGCCTCCCAAAGGGACCTCAGTGCACCTGGCCACCTGACTCTTGTTGCCGCCATCAGTACCTCTCCCTTCCTGCCACACACCCTCTCTCCAAAGTCCCACCCAGACCCGTTGCGTTTATGCTTCGCACCACCCATCACACTCATATCCCCACTGAAATGTCTCTGGCGCCCCAGGAGAGCTCAGGACATCATGAAGAAAAGTAAGTCTTTCTCTGAAAGACGCTGTAGACTTGGGTTACTGCGGATCAAGTGAGCTCCAAGATGTTCTTTTGATGTTTGTACTTTCTCAGCTTTTTTTTTTCTTTCTTTTCTTTTCTTTTTTTTTTTTTTTTGGCCAGATACTTATTTTGCATTGCTTTGTTGTTGTTTGGTGAAAGAACAGACTTCTAAGTTTAAAACCCAAGGTAAAGAAATGGTAGAAACAGAAGCATAAGATCAAGTGATGGGTTAAAATGCCAGCACTCTGATCCTTCATGTAATTCTGCCTTTGATTGTTCTCACTTGAAAGAATGCCTTTTCCTTCCCATTGTCGAGCACTACCTGCTGTCAGTCGGAGAGGGAGGAAGTCGAACAACTTGTCAAAGCCTTTCTGAGCTGCCTTCATATGGTTCGCAGAAACAGAGCTGGGTTTTCATTTCTTCTTTCATTCAACAGGAGTCCCTTTCATGTTTGCAAATTGAAAACGCGTGTTTTTCAGTGTGGAGTGAGGCTGTGTGTGCCCTCTGGCACACCTGTTTCTCATTTCCTGACTTGAAAGCATAACCCATCAAAAGGAGCAGAAAAACAATTTCTTTCTGACACGCTGCTTCGTGTTCCTTACTGGACCGAAGGCCTTCGTGGCTTTGCCATCTTCATTCGCTCTGTAGAAGGTTCTCGTTAGAGGCAGAGTTCTCTCAATACCAGCAGCGCCTTTTATAGCACAGGGCTGTTTGGGTATTATTTTGTTGTGGTGGTGGTGGTATTTTTGCAGCTCAGGAAATTTACTTGAAATAAGATTTATTTTTAAAAATACACAGAAAGGTCTTAAAATGTTTTTAATATTAAATTTAGCTGGGCAGTATATGTTGGAAGTGTCTATGTAAGCTGATAAGTGAACTGATTGGCCAGGAATAGGGCTTGGTGAAGCATACGAATGTTTAAATTCCAGTACACTGTTTAACATAAATCAAATATTTCCAACGCATTACTTCAGATTTGTGTGTACTTTAAAGTCCTGCCAGCTTAAATGACTGTGAGGCACAATATGTTGACTTTGAGTTTTGTAAATTGATAATTTGTTGCTATGAAGGTTGTACATGGTATAACTCATCACTTTCTGAAGGTACATAGTATGTCTGATGTTGTAAGCTGTTATGAAAAAACGATGCTCAGGGAATTCGGCCTTTGGCTCTCAGATGCTTGAAGCTGGACCTTTGGTTCCTCTTAAGGTTTCCCTGGACATTTTCAGTGTAAGGCACATGGTTGTTTAGACCCAAACTTTGGTTTAGGCTTTCTATTTCTGAGAGTTATTTGGGATAACAATCTTAATGATGTATCTTCAGAAACAGTTTCTCAGGTTCTTTTTTTTTAAACAGCCATTCTTTTCAAGTTTAGTAAGTATGAATCACCTGTTAAAATGCAGATTATGATCCAGTGGGTCTGGGAGTCTGCATTTCTCACAAGCTCCCAGGTGATGCCAGAGCTGCAGGTCGATACATCATACTTTAAGTAGCAAGACACCATTTTGATGGGTGAAGTGGTGCTGTCCCCAGCTGTGCCTTTCCTATAACACTCACCCCATACAATTTACCAGTCTCTTCTCTCATCGTGTTCTGGTGCATCTAAAGCTAAGGAGATCTGATGTATATCCTTGACCCTAGGTATCCCTGAGGGCTTTAACAGATAGTTAACGAGTGACCATATGGGCTAGCATGGATAGAGACCACTGAGTCAGGATTATGGTGCTGGCAGGAATGATATTAGCCTTCCTGACTCATCTGGGATACATCTAACCCTGATACAAATTAACCAAGTTCCTGTTGCAAACAGAAGTGGATCAAACAACCTGCTAACTCTAAAATATACTGATAGAGGGGTTAGAAAGGCAGAATGCTGAATCAAATGTGTTTTATTTTAACCAGCTCTGTCCATGGTGGCTGGTTAATTTGGGCCAAAAGATTTATTGTTGGATCATGGAGAAAAAGTGGAGACACTGAAGTGTAAAATGTAGAAGCAGTCAGTTTGCATTTTTATTAGCTTGTTATTGAATACATGTCATGGTTCTCATTAGTGAATCACAGCATGATTGAGCCCATAGTATAACACGTCATGACCAAAGGATACCTTACATTTTTATTTTCAGAATGTTTTGTTCATATCATGAAAAAGTACATTTACTTGTTTCTTGTATTTGTTTTCGGCTTTGATGAAAAAAAATTTTTTTAGCAAACATTGGCTAGTAGAAAACATGGATAGTCATTTAAGAAAATATGAGTTAGACAGGAAAGAATTAGAGAGTTCTTAAAAATTCCAGAGTTGTTATTTCAGGTCTGCATGGACCCAGATTGAATGGAAGAGCAGGTGCACTCCAGAGGCGGTTTTGGGGTATGGGATATCATGGGCTTGGAAATCAGACTTGGGCTGGAATCATAATGGAGGGAGCAGGTTGGAAGGGTGTGTCCACCTGCTCCCACCAGGGCTGGAGCATCTTTCTTTATGGAGGAGAGACATACAGATATGCTAATTATCATTGATGTTATCACTTTGTACCATTGCACCTCCTGTTAGTTGGGATTCAGTGTTGTATGTTTTGTAATACTGAGGAGTTCTGTTTTCCCCATCTATTTCTCTGTATTCCAGCCGTAAATGAGAAAGTTTTCCTGGTTCTTCATAATTTCCTGGTAAACTGTATGTGTTATAATCTATCATAATAATCATTGTTTACTAATATTGATGATAGAATAATAAACTTCTGATTGAATTCTGCTAGGATGATGTGATGATTTGTTCTCAGAAATACAGAAGAATATTTGCCCCATGTGGGTAAGATAGCTAGTAAAATTCATGTCAGAGGACAGTAAGGATTTAAGACTTGCTGAGATTTCTTGCATATGAGTTCTTCCTTATCCTTAAAATTTAGATTTGCCTCTGCTTTACTTGTTAAGCTTTCTGTATAATGTTAACATAAATTTAGTGGAATATAGAGACATAATATTTTTTCTATTAAATTTTTAAATTTTATTTATTTATTTTTGGGCTGCGTTGGGCCTTTGTTGCTGCGTGTGGGCTTTCTGTAGTTGAGGCGAGTGGGGGCTACTCTTCGTTGCGATGCACGGACTTCTCATTGCAGTGGTTTCTCTCGTTGCGGACCATGGGCTCTAGGCGCGCGGGCTTCAGTAGTTGTGGCTCATGGGCTCTAGAGCACAGGCTCAGTAGTTGTGGCACACGGGCTTATTTACTCCGCGGCATGTGGGATCTTCCTAGACCAGGGCTCGAACCCGTGTCCCCTGCATTAGCAGGTGGATTCCTTGCACCACCAGGGAAGTCCAAGACATAATACTCTTAATGGAAATATTTTTCATATGTTTGTCTTACACGTCTTCATTCATCTGACTTGTCTTATCAGTTTTGATTTCATTTCACATCTTAGTAGCAATTCCTTCTTTGGAGCCTTTCACATTAGAGTTGTAGCCTGTTTGCATCTGGAATAAGCATTAGCACAACAGACTTGAGTTTGTGCACAGCCCTGGGCTTTCCTCAGGACAACTTTTGTAAGTTAAACCCTGCCCCTGTCATCAAGTTCACGGATATGTTTCAGAACTCACTATGTGCATTGCACAGGTAAGTTTTATTTTGATCTTCAAGTCTGGGCAACTCTCATTAGCAAGTCCTCGATATCATCATTTACTTCATTTCTTTATATCTGTCTTTGTAATATAAACAATTTAGCACAATTTCTTGAGGAAAGAGTGCATGTTTCTCTTTCTGCTCCTGTTCAGAATGCCTTCCATCCTTATCACACCTGGAAAAGCCTGGCTCATCCTTCAAGGTTGAGCTCAAGTGTCTTTTCTTTTTTTCGGCCTCCCTCCTACCCTCTCTGCTTCCCTTGCCCAGTCCAAAGATTTACTCCCTTCGTGGGCAGTGGTGCCATGAGGTAGCGCATGTACCATTTATGGTTGTTCCCCTTTATAAAGCCTGAGAGCTCCTTGAGGAAGGAGCTGGTGCCTTAAAGATATGGTTGGTACTCAATAAATGTCTGTTGACTTGAACTCAGTAACCCTTTGCATATTTTGAAGAACTGTCAAACAGATTCTGATTGGCAAAATGACTTAATTGTTCCACATTGGAAAACCAGGGCTAGTGCTCCTGCTTGTTTAAGAGCTTTAGATATTCATGCTGAGGGCTCTGCTCTAAAGAGAAGGGTGGTTTAATTTTAGTTTAGTTTAGTTTTGATAAAATCCATTGCAGTTTTCACACCCTTCCATGAGTGTGGTAATTAGAGTACTTTGAGCTCTAGGTAACAGAAATCACTACTCAAACTGGCTCAACAACATGGAGTGCAGTGGTTTCACAAAGGAGGAGGTTCCAAGGTAGTTGGACTGCAGGGTTGGTTGGTTCAAGGCTCCATTGCTGCCATCAAGTATCCAGTTCTCCACGTCCCTTGCTTGCTATGCTGTCATCATTGCTGGCCTCTTCTTCAGGCTGATGGCAGAATGGCTATTGCATTGCCAGAAAAACTCATCACATGAAATCTCTCGAGGAAGGAAAAACAATCTCTTTGTGTAGCTCTCTTCTAGGAGTGAGGAACACTTCTCAGACGCTCCCCAGCTGTCTTTTCGAATTTTGTTGATTGACTAATGTTGGGTCACATGCCCATTCCTGAGCTACTCACTGACAAAGGGGATTACCCATGAACGAGTCATGAGCACAGGACATGCCCTTAGGTCATGTTCATGACTGTGGGCAGGGGTGGGGGTAGAAAGCAGAGCAAGATCAGGATTCTGTTAGGACCAGAGAAGGAAATAAATGCTGTGTGAGTGACCACCAGTATCCTGCTAAACTGATCACTTGTTGAGCATTTACTATGGTCAGGCACTGTGCTAAGTACTTTTTACATAATGATTCTCATTTTCAAATGAGAAAACTGAGGTTTAGAAAAGTCAAACGGTGCCTGAGTGCCGAAAGAATCTAAACAGTCTTCACTCAATGACAGTAGAGAAATGTGAAGAAGTAGAGGGGCCAAATAGAAATGTAATCAGCTATTGTTGTACTAGAGATGGTATAGGTAGGTATCTAGAGAGTTAAAAACATGTAGTTATCATTTAAATCTGTCCTTACCAAAGCTATGCCTCTTGCCATTATTTTTGGCCAACAGAAAGCTGGCTGTGGAAAATGGATGTTTTTGTTTTGAAAAATCAAATGCAGTAGATTAAAACAAAAAAAACACCATGCCACCACAAAGTTTGTTTATATCTTCATTTCACTCAAATTGAATAGATGAAATGGGATCTGGCTGTTTTCATATTGTTTATGTTCTGCTTTGCTTCTTGGTTCTGGGGCAGGATTCCTGGTTCTGCTTGAATCTGTGTGCCTCTCAAGTATCATTTGCAAGATTATTGTGGAAATTAATAAAGAGAAAGTATTTCTGTTCAGTAAGCATTGTAATTGTCCTGCTATGACATAATACAATGCTGTTTTATTGGCATTATAAAATACCTTTCAAATGTGTGTTCTTGGAACCTCAGTCTACTTTGTTGTTCTTTTTTAGTCCTGAGGGAAGGAAAGTGATTTACATAAGTAATCACTGTAATATTTTATTTATTTTTATAAATTTATTTATTTTATTTTATTTATTTTTGGCTGCGTTGGCTCTTCATTGCTGCGTGCAGGTTTTCTCTAGCTGCGGAGAGCGGGGGCTACTCTTCATTGCAGTGCACGGGCTTCTCATTGCGGTGGCTTCTCTTGTTGCGGAGCATGGGCTGTAGGCACGCGGGCTTCAGTAGTTGCAGCACATGGGCTCTGTAGTTGTGGCACACGGGCTTAGCTGCTCCGTGGCATGTGGCATCTTCCCGGACCAGGGATCAAACCCATGTCCTCTGCATTGGCAGGTGGATTCTTAACCACTGTGCCACCAGGGAAGTCCCTACCACTGTAATATTTTAAATGAGGGGTCATGTGAGGGTCTTACTTCTTTTCATCTCATTTAATATAAGGGCAAAGTTAGATGCTTGATCTATGTTTCATTTATGTGTAATAAAAGGACCTATGTAAGTAAAGTACATGAAATCAAAGTAAAGTTGTTTTTACTCAATGAAGCTATTATATAAATGTCGTGTGTGTGTGTGCGTGTGCGTGTGCGTGTGCATGGACAGGAATTGCACAGAGGACTGGGGAGTGATGTTGTATCCTCTGATGGATAGCTGCTGATTTTTGTTTCAGCCGTCATATTGCAAAATATTAGGTTCTTAGGTGAGATTACTCAGTCTGAACTAGCAGTGTGTAGCTGTTTAGCTACCTATTGCTCTTAAACAAATCACCCCCAAACTCTGTGACTTAGAAGAATAACCCTTTTCTTATTTCTTATGATTATATGTGTTAACTGGTTCTCAAGTGGATGGTTCTTTTGCTGGTTATGCTTGGGGATTCTCATGTGGCTGCGTTCAGATAGTGGTTTAACCAGGTGTTTGGTGGGCACAACCAGAAGGTTGGACTCAGCTGGTTTGCTGGGGTGTTTTGGCCTTGCTGGCTACCCATGTAGTATCAGGGCTAATCCTGCTCTAATGTGGCCTCTCCCTCAAGGCAGCTGGGTTCTTACATGGTCGCTCAGGACGCTCAAAGTACAAAAGCAAAAGCTATCAAGCCTCTTTAGGGTTTAGGCCTGGGACTGGCATTGCGTTAGGTAAAGTGAATCACAGGGTCAATCCAGATTCATCATGGGAGGGGATTGCATATGAGTGTGAATACTGGGCAGCTTTGTTCATTGGGAGCCATCTTTAAGACTAACTACCTTAATAACTGTTTTTTTGGAGTAACCATTCTCTTTGAGAACCTAAAAAGTATGGACTCTCTCCCTAGAAACATGCATGTGAACACAGTTACCTGCATAAGTGTACACACAATTCTAGAAAAATTTCATGGAATTCCTAGCTGGACAATCCATGATTGTCCAGGTAAGTACCCCCATTTTAACTTATGCAGTTTAGGAATTTACAAACTCTTAAGGTAGTGATTTAAATAATAGCTTAATTATTTTGAAATAGCTGCATAAAATTCTATTCTATGGTTGTTTTAGTCTCTTAGAATGACCAGTGGGTTATTTCCTGTTTTTTTTTTTTTTCTGTTCTAAAAACAGTGATTTTCTTGTACATAGCTTTTGTATACTATAAATTCCTAGAAATATACTTTACGACTCAAAAGGAATGGCCATTTTTAAGGATTTTGGTGGATATTGATGAATTGTATCTTTTTTTTCTTACTAAGAAATAAGTTTTTAAAAATTGCATTATTGGATACATATAAAATAATGTATTATATATGTAAGTTATGAAACAAAATGAAATCAAATTCCTTGAACTTATCATTAGCTTAAAAATGAACACTAGTAATAGTACTGTATCCTCTTCTATTCTTTCCCAAACCCCTGCATCTTCTCCAGAGATAACTACAATCCTGAATTTTGTGTATTTTTTTTTTTTTGCTTAAAAAAAAGTTTAATCACATATGTGTGTACCTCAAAACAGTATATTGTTTAGTTTTATGATTTTTTATTGAGCCGTAGGAACATGGTATTATATGATATAGTCCTCTGTGATTTACTTCTCTCACTAAATATTATGTTTCCATAGTATTTGTCCATATAGTTGCTCTGTAAAATTAAAAAAAAATTTTTAACTTTTAATACTTCATCATGTATTGACAAATTGATACTTTTATTATTACAAAATATTCTTTATCTCTAGATAGTCTTCTTTGTTTTGATGTTTACTTTGCTTAACATTAATATAGTCACACCAGCTTTCTTATGTTTAGTGCTTGTCTGGTATATTATTTTCCACCCATTTTACTTTTAGTCTATCTTGTCTTTATATTAAAGTATGTTTCTTATAAACAAACTGGGTCCCTCCTCTTTTAAAGTTAATGCACATTGATAATCTGAGCCTTTTACATGGAGTGTTTAGTCCATTTACACTTAATGTAATTATTGATATGATTGGGCTAAATCTACCATCTCGCTTTTTGTTTTCTATTTGTTCTTTGTTCCTCTGTTCTTCTTTTCCTGTTTTCCTTTGGGTTATTTTTAATATTTCATTTTATTTTTCTCTATTAACATTTTGTTATACTTTTGTGTATTATGTTTTTTGTGGTTGCTCTAGAGATTCCATATGCATCATTAATTTACCATAGTCTGCTTTAGAATAATAATATATTACTTCACAAACAATGTAAGATTCTTTTAACAGTATAAATCCATTATTTCTTTCCCACCCTTTGAGGTCTTGGCATATATTTTAAAATGCCACAATATCTCATCATTATTTATTTTTGCTTTAAATAGTTGTCTTTTAAAGAAATTTACACCCATGTACACACCCATGTACACACCCACACATGCCTAATAGCTTTAAAGTTTTTTAAAAAAAAATTTAGCCAAGTAGTTTCTCTTTCTGGTACTCATTATTTCTAACATCAGTCTTCTGCTGGTATTATTTTCCTTAGAATGTTCTTTAGTCTATTTATAGTTCAGATCTGCTGGTGATGAATCTTCTCATCTTATTCTATCAGAAATGTCTTTATTTCCCCTTTATTTTTGAAGGATATTTTCTCTGCATAGGGAATTCTATATTGACTGTTTTTTCCTTCAGTAATTAAAAATGTCATTCCATTGTCCTTCTGCTGTTTCTGGTGAGAAGTTTTATGGTTGTCCCCTTGTATGTCTTTTTTTTTTCCTGCCTGTTTTTAATATCTTATCTTTGGTTTTCAGCAGTTTGATTATGATGTCCCTAAATCTGTTATTTTTTGTGTTTATCCTTTTTGGGCTTTGCTGAGCTCCTTGGGTTATTAGGTTGATGTCATTTGCCAAGTTTGGAGGATTCTCAACCATTATATCTTCAGATATTTCTTCTGTCCTGTTCTCTTTTCTACTTCTGGGATTGCCATTGTATGCATTATCCTGTAGATAGGGAGAGCTTTGTTCCATTTTTAGTCATTCTTTACCTCTCTATGTTTCAGTTTGGATAATTTATTATGACTGTTATTAAGTTCACTGATCCTTTCTTTTGCTATCTTATTTGCTCTTAAGCCCATTGAATGCATTTTCATTTTTGATACTATATTTTTTATTTAAAGTGTTTCTGTTTGGTTCATATTTGAAGATTGTCTGCTGAGATTTCCCATATTTTAATGAAAATTTCCACCTTTTCCATTAGATAGTTACATAAAATAATTATTCTAGTTAGTTTAAGGTTTGTATCTGATAATTCCAGCATCTGGGCCATTAGTAGTCTGCTTCTGTTTACTGTTTCTTCTCTTGTTTATAGGGCATGTTTTTGGCTTTTTCATTTATCTCATAATTATTGATTGTATGCTAAACATTATGTTTGGAATACAGACAAGACTGAAGAAAATATTTGCCACTAAAAAGGGACACACTCCTTTTTACATACATCTGCAATGTTATTTGTAATTGAGTTGGGGCTGGGTATTCTTGCAGCAGTAGATACAATTCACTCCTGGCTTTCGATATTTCAGTGCTAGTATTAGGATTTACCATTAGGCAGAGCTTGGGATCTGAATACCAGCAAAACTCCTGATATCTCTTTATGTTATTTATTGTTCACCTGTCAGCTTTTGGAATCATGGGGAAACTTCTCTCTTTCTCTCCTTCTCCCTCTCCCTACCCCTTTCCCTATCCCTCCTTTTTCTTTCTTTCCTTCTTTTTTTTTTTTTACTGCCTTGCCTTGGGTGATAGCTCTATGCATCCAGGTAGGCGGAGGAGGCTGTCTTTTAGCTTTCCTGTTCTGTTCCCAGCCTTCAGCACGCTTCTGCTTTACACTTAGGGAGGACCTGTATGCCTGAGGGTATGGATATCTTTCAGCTCCCCAGCCCCGCCCCAGGAAGCCCTGCTCTTGGTGAGGACCTACAGGAAGGAGTCAATGAGTGAAATCAGATTTGCTCAGTGAACGGGGCTTCTCTGGATTCTAATTCATCCTGTCAGCCCACATGTGGTCTTTTAAAGTTTGTTAAATGAGTAGTTCAGCTAGTTTCTCCTTAACCTCATCTGTAGCATTTCTCCTTTCCCCACTGCTTTCTGGGTGATAAAAAAGCCATTGGCCTCTTCTGTCATAGGAAAGGCTTGTCCCTTTTGGGAATTTAGTTCATATTTTTGCATCGTTATCTCTCTGAGTTTTTAAAAAACTGTAGTGTTGTAGCTTAACTGGCTTATTGGTTCTCGTTGTTAGGGTGGCTCTTGTTGGCTTTTGTTGTTAGGGTGGGAGTGATAGACTCTTGCAGATTTCTTCGTCTTAACTAGAAGTGGAAATTCAAGTGATCAGTTTTGGTGGCTTGCAAGACATAGTAAAGAGCTTGGAACCTTTTTATTCTTTTTGCTGGTAAAATTGTTCCATCTCTTGTCAATGGAAGCTGCTTTAAGCTGGCTTCTGTGGTCTTTGCCATGACTATCTTTGATAGCTTCCTTGCTTTTCAGTAGAACAAGATGCCTCAGGCTCCTCTTGGTCACTTCTTTAGCCAGACTCAGAACCAGTCATTTTCCCAAGGATCCCTATTTCTTTTTAACAGGAAATGGTGTGATTCTAATATGATAACCTAATTTTATTATTTTCATTGTAATTTCCATGTTAGCCTCTGGGTAATGATATTGTCACTGTTGCCTTTCTCACATGGAGTTCATGGTGTCAGCAGTAAATATTTTTATTGGAAATTAAAATGAAAGTTTAGCCTACTGGTTTATAACTATATGCTTGTAGATTTTTAAATAAAATTATAGCTCTGTGGGTTCTTAATCTGGGGTTTGTGGACCCTATGGAATCTATGCATGGGTTTTCGTGGAGAATTCTGTGTATTGACTGAAACTGTTTAATTTTAGGCAAAGATATATGTTTTTTCCTCATAACTTGGGGGAAATTAGGAAGCATAATCTTAGGTAATTGAATAAAATTGTAAATAAATTTCTTGGCTAAAATAAAAAGTTAAAAAGTAATACAAGTGTGTGTATTTCCTTCTTTTACTAACATTATTTCTTAGTAATAGTGTCAAATGAAAACCTTGAAAAATGCTAAATTTTATATTGTCTATTTATTTGCCTTTTGCTACATGTCTCATTTGATGTGGTCTACCTATTTTGCTTTTTCCTTCTTTTACCTGCTTATATGATGGTTATGCTAGTTGGTGGTAGGAAAGCTTTGGGACCATTTCTTTATTCTTATTTCTTAATTTCTACTCTGATGTAGACAAATGAATATGATTACCATTTTCCTTTCCACCTTCAGAACTTTTCTGTCTTTCTCCAGTCTCAGAACCACCCTTGATGCTGTGTTGAGTAGAGAAAGGGATAAGCAATGACTGGTAAACAGATTTAAAACTTTTTTCCCATCTTATTTCACAAGGCCTCTAAACACTGAATGTTGTTTTTAAAATCTGAGTACAGCTTTGAAACTGATGAAATGATTTATATATTGCCTCTCTTTTGTACAGAGGAATTTACTGAGATGTAACATCAACTCAGACTTCCCTTTTTGGCTTTTAAAGAGGCCCTGGCCATTCAAATCACCGTCATAAATCACTTCTAAATTTTGTCATTAGGAAAATTATTAATTAAATGTTTAATATATTGGCTGGCTTAGTAGTTATAGGTTAAATTTACAGTATAGTATAACTGTCTTGCTTATGTTCTTTCTGTCTGTGGGCTTTATACTACATATATATAATCAATATGTGTGCTGAAATATTTATTTTACATTACATCACATCTACATTATTGTAGATGTTTACAGCTATGTCTTGGCTTTTTTTTTAACTCATAAAATGCACACTATGGTTTTGATGCAAAATGAAATCTCCAATTTTAACATTATTCCTTTGGGACTGTTTAGTGATTGTTTTTAGGATGTCATGGTTAAAATTGAGGGCTATCTACAGTCCTAAGTATTGGTATCAGTATTTGTTGTGCTACTTATCTGCAGGTAATTATTACTTTGATCTTGATCATGGATTCAGGTTTTTGAGGCTTTTGAGTTTTCTTTGCTTGTATCTCCTTTATTTGCGTGCTGATATTAGCCTTATTTCTGCAGTGGTGGACTGTCTTGAAACAAGCATATTAGAGTTACAAGACTTGGATTTTAGACTCTGAGCTCTTCCACTTCACTTTTCTTATTTGTCAAGTTGGGATGACAGTACCTTCCTTGCAAGTTAATTGTAGGGCCTTTAAGTGATGACATTTGTGAAAACCCCAGGTACACGGTAGTTGATCAGTTAATGGTGAATCAGTGAGTCAGTGACTTTTTCTCTTCCCCCTTAAAAAAGAAATAGATTAAAAAAATAATCTAACTGTACTATTTCATGAATTAACAGCTTTTTAAAAGGGTTTTCTCCTAAGTGGTCAGTTCATTGCAAGCCTCTTAACTAAATTTTACCGAAAGTTATTGAAATTCCAAAAGTACTTCCAGCTATAAAATTTTGTCCTGAGGAATTTGAAATCATTTAAGCTAAGCCATCTATTTTTTTTCCATTGAGGAAACTGAGATACGGAGATCTTAAGTGACTCATTTCAGATTCCACAGCTGGAGGTGGTTCCCCTCACCTCCCTGATGGAACAGAAATCCAGATAGAAGATGTACAGGAGCAGCTACTGAACATGGCAAACAGTGCTGCTTCTGTGGTGGCTGCTGCTCTAATGAAGTTCTCAAGTGGAGAGAAGTCTAACGCTCATACATGTAGTATGTTCTCCAGACAAATTCAGTAGTAGCGATAGGGGCTCCAACGTAGCCAAAGAACACCACTCCTGCTGGGGTGATTTTTCTGATTCTTTCTGCTGCCTGGGACCATGTGTCCCTGGTGCCCTGATTAGAGTGTTGTATTTAGATAACTAAATTGAGAAAATTTAGAGCAGAAAGCAAGATCCTATTTCATCATCTGTATTCATGCTCATGAGTATTGGATAAGTTCCCACACTGAGATGTGACTTTGACAAAGAGAGGGGCCCAGGGAAAGAAGTGACTCAAGCTTTGGGGTGGGCACCTCTGTGTTGTTAACCACAGATCTCTGACACTCTGCTGTGAGAGATTGGATCAAGGATTTTCACACTCATTTTGTTTTTTGAAGCTTTTTTGTTTGTATGTCTTAGTTTCTTTGAAATAGGTTTCAGTCTATGAAAATATTTGCATTCGCAAAACTGGAATTCTTCCCATTTATGCAACTGCTTCTTGTTCAGATAAATCTTTTGTGGTTTGGTTATACCTTCTCAATAAAATTGATACTAATAAATAAATAATATAATAAATAATAAATAATAAATATCAAGCATTTAGTATATTTAGCATATGCCTAGCACTGTGCTCTACATGAGAGATTTTCCTGTTTAATTGTCACTATTCTAGTATATTTTTCTGTATTTTAAATAATTATGAAAGGCTAAAGCACATATCAGTTGCATCCTAGTTTGTAAGAGAGGTCTCTAGGAGATAGTTGTAAAATTGGTTTTTCTATTGGCTATTTATTATTTATAAAAAAAAATCAGAAAAGCCTGAGTTGTTTTTGATAGATTATTGTAAATATCCAAAGTATGCTGATGGGTTACAGGTTAGAGAGAATTGAATACTGGGGAGACACTAAATGTGTGTTGGTGACCATACCCTTTGGACTAGACTGGATCAGACATCTTCCCTACTTCCATCTCTTTATAAAGCTCCTTATGTTTTCTTCTTGTATGTAATAGGTTCCAGGTTTGATAGCCATGGGGACACTGTGAAGACTGAAATCACGTGTGTTCTATCACTTTTAAGGCAGCCCTCTCTTTAATTTCACAAGACAGACTTGAAAACCAGAAGTAACCCAACTCCAAAATTGGCAGTAAATCCTCTGACAGGGAAAAGGTGACGTACTGTGTAATAAATTCCTTTGTTGAAAAAGAGATGTTGCAATAGTGGAAACTGAAGTACCAAATGTTTCCTTTTAGATTTGGAAAGGCCTTTCCTCATTACTTATCTGTCCCTGTGGACTTCTAACAGGGGATGTGTTGAAAGATTTTTCAGATGCCCACTCACCACAGGGAGAGTGAGTGGCAGCATTTATAAGATGACATAAATACTTGAAAATCATCGGTAAGCCTTGGAGATATGTAGTGTGCCAGGGGTACTGAACGTGAGCTTTTGTTGCTGCCGATCCTGCTCTGGGATGCAGGCCGCCTGGGAATGTGGGTTATTTCTCTCCTGTGAATGCAGCTTCACTCTCCCTCTCTGGGGGTCTTTGTAACAGAACTGAGGTTAGAGTGGTTTAGAAGAAATAAAGTCTCCAGAAGAAGGGAAAGATCTGTGGGATTAGGATTTATACTTCAAAATCCTAATCTCATTTTGAGGTCCTCTGGAGGAATTATATCCTAATCCTCTACCATTTAAACGGTCCATTAAAACCCTACATTAAAAACTTGACACATAAGGGCCTTTTAATTTTCGTTTTGTAATAATCTGGCTCATGCCCACCACTGCTGCCACCACTAAATGAGATGACGATAAAACAATTAAAAATTATCTTGAGATGCAATGAAGATATATCTTTAAATGTCAGCCAAGAGTTGGTAAGTTTTCATGTTTCTCTGTCCTTATTGCAAATGCTTTTCAGTTTGCCACTTAACCTTTTGGAACTAAAACGTGATTTGACAATATGACTTTATTGGGCTATTATGTTACATATTTTTAATTATCTTAATTTGAAGGCTGCATCTATCACTAATGCTGAAGTGAAAATACCAAATGTGTGACGGAGGGCGGATGAAATAAAACACCTGGAGCGTTCTTCACGAACTCGGATATAGGGCAGTGAAGTGTATGGGACCAAATCCCATAATGGGAGACCCTGCCTTGCCCTTTACTATTGTACCTGAAGAGAAAGTATGGTGAATGCAGGAGTGTAACATTGATGTTGGGCATTGAACCTCTTGGGAAAAGAAGATAGGCGTTTATTACGAAAATTGGGAAAAATAACAGAAGGAATGCATAACAAACAAAAATTGTGCATAACCCATAATCCCTGGATAACCACAGTTAAAATGTTTCCTACCAAACTAAGTGAAATCTTTATCATATTATTTGTTTTGTTCTGATAATAAAAGGTTTACCCATGTGATCGTTTTGACCCTAGGTGAGAGCTCAGCTTTCTTGGAAGCAGCAGCTTTCAGAATTGCAAGTCAAAGGCTAAACTCCTCTTTAAATGTATTCTAGGCTCTCAGTGATGATTGTCAGGTTAGCTGGGAATCACCTTGTTCTAACAGAAACAAAATACAGAGAAAAGGATGAAGAGAGACAAGAAAATGATAGCTAATGGTTTTTCGTAAGGCAGTCATTATCCATTGCAGTATGAAGTGCTTACTCAGTGCCCAACCCCACGCTGAATGTTTTACGACTGTTGTCTCATTTTGTCCTTGTGAGGTAGTTACTACTCCCATTCCCCATTTTCACAGTAGAGGAAACTGAGGCTTAAATAAAGAGTCCCAGACTCACTCAGCCGGATTCAAACATCATTCTGACTGCCGAATAGAAAATACTAACCCTTACTCTACAGGACTTTATGGCCTTAAGGTAGGGAGGGGTGTGTGTGTGTGTGTGACAGAGGGAGAGGGAGAAGGAGAGGGAGAGGAAGAGAATGAATGAGAGAATGAGAAAATTGAATACATAGAACACAGAAGGTGCGACCCTGCTGCTTAACCCACAATTCTCAGGTTTTTCCTTTAGTAAAGATACAGAAGCTCTTCTGTAGTGTAGGCCAGAGTGTTCACTAGAGAGATGATGGCATTGTTGGAAACATCAAGATGAGGAAAAAACAAAGATACTCTATTAACTCTTCTAGTTTCCTCAGAGTTGGCAACTTTTTCTGGATTCTAAACAAACCCACAAATAGGCACTCTAACGATGGCCTCCGGAAGTGGTTTCACATGGCTCAGGGAAGTGGTCGTCCTTTCCATGGATAAAAGGGGCTCTTAAATATCTAAGACTCCGTTTTCAGGCATCATAAGGATTTATTTTAATCAAATCAGTCTTATTTATTCAAACAAATTAAAAAGAAATTTGGTTTTTGGTAGAAATTAAACATATCACGAATTTTCCAAAATAACTCAATTAAGATAAAGGTTATCAAGCCAAATAATCTTTTTCATGTCTTCCTGCTAATGGTGTCTGATAAATACATCTACATGAACTTATCAGAAATTGTATTTGACTCAATACAAAGTTGTATGTTTGAATGGAAGAAGTTGTCTTCTTTCAATGTAAAGTTTTCTGAGCCATTTTCTTTCACCAGCAAATGGCTGTCTATATAGATTAAGAATGCATTTGGTACATGTCTCTTTTTGAATTATGGTTTTCTCAGGGTATATGCCCAGTAGTGGGATTGCTGGGTCATATGGTAGTTCTATTTTTAGTTTTTTAAAGAACCTCCATACTGTTTTCCCTAGTGGCTGTATCAATTTACATTCCCACCAACGCATATATGTGGAATCTAAAAAAAAAAAAAAAATGGTACTGATGAACCTAGTTGCAGGGCAGGAATAACGAGGTAGACATAGAGAATGGACTTGAGGACATGGGGTGAGAGGGGGAAGCTGGGGCACAGCAAGAGTAACGTTGACATATATACACTACTGAATGTAAAATAGTCAGCTGGTGGGAAGCAGCAGCATAGCACAGGGAGATCGGCTCGGTGCTTTGCGATGACCTAGAGGGGTGGGATAGGGAGGATGGGAGGGAGGCTCAAAAGGGAGGGGATACGGGGACATGTGCATGCATATGGCTGATTCACTCTGTTGTGCAACAGAAACTAACAGTATTGTGAAGCAATTATACTCCAATAAAGATCTATTAAAAAAAAAAAAAAGAATGCATTTGGCCCCAAATGTCACTTGGTGGTTGAATGGATAAGCAAAATGTGGTATGTACATACAGTGGAGTATTATTCAACCTTAAAAAGGAAGGAAATTCTGAAACATGCTACAATATGGATGAGCCTTGAGGACATTATATTAAGCGAATTAAGTCAGTCACAAAAGGACAAAAGTGTATGATTCCACTTACATGAGATACCGAGAGTAGTCAAATTCATAGAAATGGAAAGTAGAATGGTGGTTGCCAGGGCTAGAGGGCAGGGGGGATGGGGGTGTTGTTGAATGGGTACAGTTTCAGTTTGGGAAGATGAATAAGTTCTGGAGATGGATGGTGGTGATGACTGTACAACAATGCGAGTAAAAATGCCGCTGAATTGTACACTTAAAAAATGATTAAATGGTAAATTTCCTGTTATATATATATTTTACCAAAATAAAGAAAAAAAAAAAGAATACATTTGGGCTTAAAAAAGAGAACTCAATCATAGTGGCTTAAACAGATAGATTTTGTTTTCTTTTGTTTTAAATCTCATGTAACAAGAAACCTCGGAGGAGACTGGGGCTGGTCAGGCTACCCAGCAATGCTGTCTGGTACCTGGGTCTGTCCTTTGTCTCCCACCTTCCTCAGTGGGTAGGCCTTCCTGCCCATGAATGTCACCCCCTGGTCACAGGATGGCGGCTGCACCTCGTTTAGCTGTGCAGGTGCAGGCATGGGAAGTTGGATTTAGTCAGATGTTGCAGAGACATTTAACGTAGTGCCCCCCGAATATCCATACACGCCTCTGTGTTTCACAGCACCCACCCCCGCCCCCACCCCGTTGCAGTTGCCTGAGACCGTGTGGCTATTTCTGGCCAGTGGACTAGAGTGGAAATGATATGTGTGACTTCCAGGCTAAAGCTGTAAAGTGGCCCTGGGTAGCCCTCTCGTTCTCCTGGAGGGGGATATGATCCAGGAGGTGCAGTTATAGATGATGGAGACTCCATTAGCCTGGGTTTGTTCCTAAGTGACTGTTGGAAGCACATTCCCTGGTGAGCCAGGTACAACTTATAACATTAATGAGAAATTATATTTTTGTTGTGTTAAGCCACTGAGATTTGGGGGTTGTTTGTTGTTGCAGGCTCGTATAGTTATTCTGACTGATACTCCAGCGTGGGCTTTTGCCAGATAAGTTTGATGAAGTGAGCAAAACATGGAGGCTTTCAGGAGTAAGAGAAATGGTATAAGTTGATGAAGCATGGAATTTTAGTTGGATAAGGAAGGAAGTGAGGATCTAAGGGCAGTGAGGGATAGTTAGAAAGCAGCAGAATTAATGGGATGGCACTTTTTGGTGAGGTAGAGGGAATGTTGGAATTAGAGTAGTCAAGAGATGAGCTGGAAAGATAGGAGGGGTGGGATGACTGCACCTGAGACTATGGAGAAGTTAATGTTATTGATTATGGCAGAATCCTGGGAGTGAACTTACAAGGCAGTGTGGATAATTTGAAGAGAGGATTTCAGAAAATCCAGAAGCTAAGGTATTGGGTAATACCTAATATTTTAATATCTAGTAGGTATTAAAATCAGCAAGAATTATGACAAGGTATAGTGTTGCACAGAGTAGAAGTAAGCTGGGAGCTTAAATCTCAAAGAAACGAGTTTGTAAGTCTGAAACTGTTTCTATTCACCCTCACTCCACAATGGTAGTTTAACTGATTCTAGGTTGACAGGTTTTTTTTTTCTGTTTGTTTATTGCCTTAGCATCTTTAAGATATTAGCCTTCTGGCCTCTTCTGTTGCTTGGGAATATGTAACTTACCAGTTAAATTTTTAAATTAAAAAAATTTTTTTTGGAGATCACCTTTTTCTTTGTGATTAGTTTTTGTTTTATATTTTATTTTTTTATGTTTTATTTATTGCTTTAATACAAGTGCCTAGAACAAGTACCTGGCATAGAGAAGATGCCATTAGTGGCTTTGGGGATTCCTGTTTCCTCCTTTTCTTGGGGACTTAAGGAGTGGGGGAGGGGTGCATAGTCCCTGGTGCCGTCTGCTCACACTGGCACCCACGGCCATGGCAGTCACTTGGACTGGGCTTTGAATATCAGCCGGGCAGGGTGCTGCAGAGGTGTCCCTAGGTCCCAGCTGTATGACTCCTTCAGGTCTGGAGGGCCCCTCTGTGACTTCCCCGCTTCTTTCGGGGACACAGAAATCATTTGGTTGCTCTCATGCATGAGAGGGCACAGCAACTCTTCAAGGCTGCCCATATGTCCAGGTGCTTGCTGAGACTCTCCTTACTGGGCTCTCTCTTTTTTTAACATCTTTATTGGAGTATAATTGCTTTACAGTGGTGTGTTAGTTTCTGCTTTATAACAAAGTGAATCAGCTATACATATACATATATCCCCATATCTCCTCCCTCTTGCGTCTCCCTCCCACCCTCCCTTCCCCACCCCTCTAGGTGGTCGCAGAGCACCGAGCTGATCTCCCTGTGCTATGCGGCTGCTTCCCACTAGCTATCTATTTTACATTTGGTAGCGTATATATGTCCATGCCACTCTCTCACTTCATCCCAGCTTACCCTTCCCCTCCCCGTGTCCTCAAGTCCATTCTCTACATCTGTGTCTTTATTCCTGTCCTGCCCCTAGGTTTGTCAGAACCATTTTTTTTTTTTTTAGATTCCATATATATGTGTTAACATACGACACTTGTTTTTCTCTTTCTGACTTACTTCACTCTGTATGACAGACTCTAGGTCCATCCACCTCACTACAAATAACTCAATTTCATTTCTTTTTATGGCTGAGTAATATTCCATTGTATATATGTGCCACATCTTCTTTATCCATTCATCTGTCGATGGACACTTAGGTTGCTTCCATGTCCTGGCTATTGTAAATAGAGCTGCAGTGAACATTGTGGTACGTGACTCTTTTTGAATTATGGTTTTCTCAGGGTATATGCCCGGTAGTGGGATTGCTGGGTCGTATGGTAGTTCTATTTTTAGTTTTTTAAGGAAGCTCCATACTGTTCTCCATAGTGGCTGTATCAATTTATATTCCCACCAACAGTGCAAGAGGGTTCCCTTTTCTCCACACCCTCTCCAGCATGTATTGTTTGTAGATTTTTTGATGATGGCCATTCTGACTGGTGTGAGGTGATACCTCATTGTAGTTTTGATTTGCATTTCTCTAATGATTAGTGATGTTGAGTATCCTTTCATGTGTTTGTTGGCAATCTGTATATCTTCTTTGGAGAAATATCTGTTTAGGTCTTCTGCCCAATTTTGGATTGCGTTGTTTGTTTTTTTGATATTGAGCTGCATGAGCTGCTTGTAAATTTTGGAGATTAATCCTTTGTCAGTTGCTTCATTTGCAAAGATTTTCTCCCATTCTGAGGGTTGTCTTTTCATCTTGCTTATGTTTTCCTTTGCTGTGCAAAAGCTTTTAAGTTTCATTAGGTCCCACTTGTTTATTTTTGTTTTTATTTCCATTTCTCTAGGAGGTGGGTCAAAAAGGATCTTGCTGTGATTTATGTCATAGAGTGTTCTGCCTATGTTTTCCTCTAAGAGTTTGATAGTGTCTGGCCTTACATTTAGGTCTTTAATCCATTTTGAGTTTATTTTTGTGTATGGTGTTAAGGAGTGTTCTAATTTCATTCTTTTACGTGTAGCTGTCCAATTTTCCCAGCACCACTTATTGAAGAGGCTGTCTTTTCTCCATAGTATATTCTTGCCTCCTTTATCGAAAATAAAGTGACCATATGTGCGTGGGTTTATCTCTGGGCTTTCTATCCTGTTCCATTGATCTATATTTCTGTTTTTGTGCCAGTACCATACTGTCTTGATGTAGATTTGTAGTATAGTCTGAAGTCCAGGAGCCTGATTCCTCCAGCTCTGTTTTTCTTTCTCAAGATTGCTTTGGCTATTTGGGGTCTTTTGTGTTTCCATACAAATTGTGAAATATTTTGTTCTAGTTCTGTGAAAAATGCCATTGGTAGTTTGATAGGGATTGCATTGAATCTGTAGATTGCTTTGGGTAGTATAGTCATTTTCACAATGTTGATTCTTCCAATCCAAGAACATGGTATATCTCTCCATCTGTTTGTATCATCTATAATTTCTTTCATCAGTGTCTTCTAGTTTTCTGCATACAGGTCTTTTGTCTCCTTAGGTGGATTTATTCCTAGGTATTTTATTCTTTTTGTTGCAGTGGTAAATGGGAGTGTTTCCTTAATTTCTCTTTCAGATTTTTCGTCATTAGTGTATAAGAATGCAAGAGATTTCTGTGCATTAATTTTGTATCCCGCTACTTTATGAAATTCATTGATTAGCTCTAGCAGTTTTCTGGTGGAATCTTTAGGATTCTCTATGTATAGTATCATGTCATCTGCAAACAGTGATAGCTTTACTTCTTCGTTTCTGGTTTGGATTCCTTTTATTTCTTTTCTTCTCTGATTGCTGTGGCTGAAACTTCCAAAACTATGTTGAATAATAGTGGTGAGAGTGGACAAGCTTGTCTTGTTCCTGATTTTAGACGAAATGGTTTCAGTTTTTCACCATTGAGAACGAGGTTGGCTGTGTGTTTGTCATATATGGCTTTTATTATGTTGAAGTAAGTTCCTTCTATGCCTACTTTCTGGAGGGTTTTTATCATAAATGGGTGTTGAATTTTGTCGAAAGCTTTCTCTGCATCTATTGAGATGATCATATGGTTTTTCTTCTTCAATTTGTTAAAATGGTGTATCACATTGATAGATTTGCATATATTGAAGAATCGTTGCATTCCTGGGATAAATTCCACTTGATCATGGTGTATGATCCTTTAATGTGCTGTTGGATTCTGTTTGCTAGTATTTTGTTGAGGATTTTTGCATCTATGTTCATCAGTGATATTGGCCTGTAGTTTTCTTTTTTTGTGACATGTTTGTCTGGTTCTGGTATCAGGGTTATGGTGGCCTTGCAGAATGAGTTTGGGAGTGTTCCTTCCTCTGCTATATTTTGGAAGAATTTGAGAGGGATAGGTGTTAGCTCTTCTCTAAATGTTTGATAGAATTCGCCTGTGAAGCCATCTGGTCCTGGGCTTTTGTTTGTTGGAAGATTTTTAATCACAGTCTCAATTTCAGTGCTTGTGATTGGTCTGATTATATTTTCTATTTCTTCCTGGTTCAGTCTCGGAAGGTAGTGCTTTTCTAAGAATTTGTCCTTTTCTTCCAAGTTGTCCATTTTATTGGCATATAGTTGCTTATAGTAATCTCTCATGATCCTTTGTATTTCTGCAGTGTCAGTTGTTATTTCTCCTTTTTCATTTATAATTCTATTGATTTGAGTCTTCTCCCTGTTTTTCTTGATGAGTCTGGCTAATGGTTAATCAATTTTGTTTATCTTCTCAAAGAACCAGCTTTTAGTTTTATTGATCTTTGCTATTGTTTCCTTCATTTCTTTTTCATTTACGTCTGATCTGATCTTTATTATTTCTTTCCTTCTGCTAACTTTGGGGTTTGTTTGTTCTTCTTTCTCTAATTGCTTTAGGTGTAAGGTTAGGTTGTTTATTTGAGATTTTTCTTGTTTCTTGAGGTAGGATTGTATTGCTATAAACTTCCCTCTTAGAACTGCTTTTGCTGCATCCCATAGGTTTTGGGTCGTCGTGTTTTCATTGTCATTTGTTTCTAGGTATTTTTTGATTTCCTCTTTGATTTCTTCAGTGTTCTCTTGGTTATTTAGTAGTGTATTGTTTAGCCTCCATGTGTTAGTAGTTTTTTACAGATTTTTTCCTGTAATTGATATCTAGTCTCATAGCGTTGTGGTCGGAAAAGATACTTGATACGATTTAATTTTCTTAAATTTACTAAGGCTTGATTTGTGACCCAAGGTATGATCTATCCTGGAGAATGTTCCATGAGCACTTGAGAAGAAAGTGTAATCTGCTGTTTTTGGATGGAATGTCTTATCAGTATCAATTAAGTCCATTGTGATTAGTTTTTAATATTTTCTCTTTGTCTTTCTTCCGGCATTTTTCACTATGGTATACCTAAGGATAGATTTGTTTTTATTTACTTTTTTTGGAACTCTGTATGCATCTTCAATTTAAGGATTTACTTGTAGCTTAAATTCTGGAAACTTATTATTTCTTCAAAGATTAGTGCCCCCTCCCCCATTCTTTCTCTTCTCTTTCAAAATGCCTATTAGTATGTTGGATCTTCTCATTTTATACTTTAGGTTTCTTAACTCCTCATTTTCCTTCTCTTTATCATTCTAAGCTGCTTTTAAGTTTTTTCCCATGGATGTGTATTCTAATTCTCCCTCTTGCATTGAGTTTCAATCAAATTTTTTTTAACATCTTTATTGGAGTTTATTAATTGCTTTGCAATGGTGTGTTAGTTTCTGCTGTATAACAAAGTGAACTAGCTATAGCTATACACATATCCCCTCCCTCTTTCGTCTCCCTCCCACCCTCCCTATCCCACCCCTCTAGGGGGACACAGGGCACAAAGCTGATTTCCCTGTGCTATGCAGCTGCTTAATTTGAAAACTTTTACTTGATTCCTTGAAAAATCTGTACACCCCTCCCAACCCCTGGCTCCCAGATTGCCCTGTTTTTAAAAATGTTGATTTCCTCTTTTATCTTTGTACTACAGATTGTTCTGTTACAAGCCTGGTCAAACTATGATCTGTGGGCCAAATCTGACCCATGGCCTATATTTGCATGCCCAGTGAACTAAGAATGATTTTTAATTTTTTAAAGAGTTCTTACAAAAATAAAAGGATGTTTGACAGAGATCATATGTAGCCTGCAAAGCCAAAACTGTTTACTTATCTTTTTTTTCTTTTCTTTTTTTTTTTACAGAAAATGTTTGTCAGTCTCTGTTCTATTACCACCACTTCTTGGTTTGGTAATCCCTCTGTTTTTTGCATCTGCCCATTCTGTCTTATATGTGTGTGTGTGTGTTTTGTCATTTTTTATTGTGACTTCATCTTTAGTGTGGGTTGTGAAAGGTTGAGGATCCACACAAGAGAGGAAATGTATTATAATTTTTTTCCTGATAATATGGGTTTTTTGTATACAGTCTGGTAACCACTGCCGCAATCACTACATAGAACATTTCCATCACCTCAAAACATTCTTTTGTTCCCTTTCACAATCAATTCCCCAGCCCCAGCCCCTAGCAATCACTGATCTGCTGTCTCCTGTTAGAGTTTTGACTTCTCTAAGTTTTCATGTAATGTAGTTATAGAGTGAGTGCTGTTCTGTGTCTGGCTTCTTTCACTCAACATAATGATTTTCTGATATTCACCCATGTTGTTGTGTTTATCAGTAGATTTTCCTTTTCATTGCTGAGTACTATTTTAACATATGAATATATTATAACTTGTTTATCCTTTTCACCTGCTGATGGGCATTTGTGTTGTTAGTAAATTTTGGCTATTGAGAATAAAGCTGCTATGAAAATTCAAGTGCAAAACTTATATTTTTCTTGGATAAAGTACCTAGGAATGAGGAACTATGGTTTTAGTAGTAAGAAATATTTATCTTTCCTATGTCAATTACCCTGGAAAAAATGAAAAATACAAACATTTCTTAGTCATATTTCATAATACAATTTATCAGCACACCTGTTGTAAGACAGTTGAACTCATACATTTTCCACCTCTGAAGAGTCACACACTATCATACATTCAACATATTCCAAAATAATGCTTACTAACATGTAGGAAGATACTGTTGCTTACCAACTTCAATATATTATGAATAAAATGCATTCATATTATATATGAACAAAGAAGTCTTATTGAGAACTCTGTTGTGATATTCTCTTTAGAGCAAAGGTAAGAGTTGCAAAATCTCTAATTTTAAAAGAGAATGATTTCAGTTAGTCCATCTTCAGTGAAATATATTTATAAACTGCCTACATGCTTCTTACATGAGTTATGTCTGGTTTAATTAAGGAAGGAAAATGTTCCTCATTTCCCAAGTGAGAAACATTTCCTAAAATCACAACATCCCCAGGGTTGTTCTTAGTCTAAACCTCCATATAGAAATGTCTGGAATAGAAATTTTTAAATATCAGAATCCAAGTGTGTAAGTTTTCACATTCAAAAGTGCAGAGAATCTCAACATCAACACACTATATTTCTACAAAAATCAAAATTACAACTTATGTATCCCTTATTTAAATAACAGTGATGTCACTTTAGAGTTAACTGTAGGTAATCACTGGATTGTAATGCATGCAGAGATTAAGAAAATTTCAAGTGTTCCTAAATATCATTATAAAAATGAATATTTTACATTATGTAAAATTATGATTATTATGATCTCTAGAGAGAGATATATAAAGATTATGAACAAATAAACTTCAATAATGACAAAGTAAAATTTTTACCTTCATTTCCAGTTGCTTTCTAAAATTACTAGTTAGTCTCAACCTCATTGAATTAATGAAAATAAAATGTATCCCATGACAGATTTTTGTGGCAGGACCTAATCCTTTAAAAAACATATGGAACAAAAATAGCACAAGAAGTTTCTGGGTACAGATTATAATATTTAGATCCCCTCAACCAATTCTTGGAAACTTAACATCATTGTTTGTAAACGAGTCATATAAAATGATTCTAAAAGTATAAATGAGTTTACATCGACCAATTGACTCTGACAAGCTGCCACCCCACCGCCTACCACAGATAGCATCCAACAGAAGCTTGTGGTGCTTAAAACACATTTCACCACCTGCCAAGGAGGCAGACTCCATGGTGGAGAAGACTGGAGCTATAAGACACAGGTGACTAAGTGCCACACAGTAGCAGTGGTGCTGGCCAGTGGAGCAGGGGTACGCATTGTGTATCCCCCAGACCCCAAGAAGGCTGCTCTGCCTGCATCAATGCACCCTTGCATGGCACAGAACTTCCAGAATTTTAGCTTCTGTGGAGTTCTCTGAGGGCGAATGCGTGTACTGCCATCAGGCAGTTAGAGGTAAAGACATCAAGATGCTTTCAATCCTGGATCCTGGAGTGAAGAGGCTAAACTTTGTACCTCGATTGTACAGCAGGTTAAATTCTACATACCGTCCTCTCCGGAGCTGCTGCCACAACTTCTCCTGGTGGGTGAAGAGTCGTCACAGTGCTTTTTCACAGGGGGAATGTAAGAAGGAATGACAGCCTGGGCACAGCTCCACACAAAGCAAAACACCTCCTCCTTGGAGGAAGAGTCAAGGTCATCAAAAAAGATACCCCTAATACCCCTCCGCTCCCCACGATGGGCTATAAAAAAGTCATCGTCACATCATTTTTAAAATTTTGGGTAGAGATCTGCACCATGTTGGTCACAAGCCTCCTTTAGAGTCCCATGAAAATGGACCGCATCCTCTTGGTTCAGGTATGTTGGGGTAAGGTCACATCCACCACCAAACCACCACTGCTTGTTACCTACCAGATCAAGACATGTGATTCTGATGTGGACTTTGAGATGCCACGGAAATGTATTATAATTCTGATGTCTGGGTATGGGGCATACTGGAGTCTCAGTAATAGGAAACACACTAGGAAAGAGTGAGCTGGGACTGGGCTAAGGTTTGGGATTTGAGGGAGAGACATGGCCAAGGAGGTTGGCTCTCAGCAGGCTGTGGAAATGTCCAGGGTTTCTGATGAGTCCAGGGTTCTCAGCTAAATCCTCAAGGTTGGTCTGTAGAGCACACAGTCAAGGCACTGGCATCTGGACTGGCCAGAATGGCAGTTAACTGAGTGTTCAGTAGCCAGTCAGGGGTCCAACACCTCTGGGGAGATCTGACAACATGTAGCAGCACCTCTGCCAACTACTGTGTCCTCTGGTTCTAGCACCAAGTAGGTGCTCATAAACAATCTGTTGTGTGAACAGATGGGGAAAGAAAAGTTCATATTTTGGGGACTGGTAAGTACCAGGCAGGAATCTGCTTCCAACCTTTGCCCTAGACTCCTAACCAAATAGGAAGAATCTGGAGAGATACCTCTAGTGGTGGTTTTGTAGATTCCTTTGGGATTTCTACATAAACAGTTATATCATCTGCAAATAGGAGCAGTTTTGCCTTTTTCTTTCTGATCTTTATGCCTTCTACTTCATTTTCTTGACTTAGTGCAATGGCTTGAACCTCCAGTATATTGTTGAATAAAAGCGATAAAAGCAGACATCATTGCCTTGTTCCTGATCTTAGGGAGAAATAATTCAGTCTTTCACCATTAAGTATGAAGTTAACTGTAGGTTTTTTGCAGATATTCTTTATTTCTAGAAATTAATAATTGAATTTAGAGGCTTGATCAGATTGAGGTGTAATTTTTTTGGTGTGGGGCAAGACTACAAAGGTGTAATTTTATCAAGGGACATGTAATATCTGTTTGTATCTTTTTGTGATATTAGCAGCCATTGACGATTGTTGCCTATAGCAATTATTAAATTATAGGTTACAAACGGTTACATTCTAATTTTGTTAATTTCTTCTTCATTTATTAACTGGGATACTACTATGGAGAAAATTTTCCTTCATAAGCCTTCTGGTGACCCTGCTACGCAGTTCCTATAGGAAGGACAGAGAAATGCTTGATTGTTTTCTTTCATTTATCCATTTTCAGAATAGTGAATTGGTTCCATAGCATCTTCCAAAGGTGTTTTTAAAACATAAACTATGAATTCACTATGTGTTTCAGTCTGTTTAGTCATTCTTATTGGTGATAAATAATTGTGTACTTTTCTAAGTTCTTTTAGAATTTGGTATTTATCACTTTTCCTCTAGGTTTGTAGTTAGGTCTTCATTCTTTGTATAATCCATGTCTTCTGCTAAGATCTGACAGTATAAATACACTCTTGCTTGCGTGATTAAGGACAAAAGGAAGATGTATTGAAAGACTTATTTCTAATATCTATGAATAAGGAATGGAACTGTTTGCCTCTGAGTCACACTTCAGCTATATGGCAGCATACTCTTAAGAAACCTTGGAATTTTGTGGATAAAACCATAGAAATCAAACTTTTCTTTGACTGGAACCTGCAGAACAAGCTTTGGTGTCAAGGCTCTTATGTTAAAGGTGATATATGTCAGAATAGAAGTCATAATTTTAAGTTTCTTGGAAAAAAAATCAAGCATTGGAAAACCCTATATATTCTTGTATAACTACAGAGGAAAAAATCTTTCTGACACATACTGTGTATTTTTGCTGTAATGTTAACTTCATTAATGTGGTTTAGCTGTTTGCCTTGAGGCATGTGTACATAACCTTCTGAACACCCATTTAGCTTATAATATGCCAGTTTCCTAACAATTATTATTGTTCTAAAGTATAACATTTCACTGTTCAACATCAAATACGTACACAAAGGGAATTAAAATTTATGGAGTTTCCTGAGCTTACACAGTGTCTCTACATAGTGTCGAAAATGGTTTCTTTTCTATTAGCTTTATTTTAATTTTTCCCCTGATTATAAAAATAATATTGCAAACATTTAACAAAATAGGGATCACCATAATCCTGCCCACAAAGTAATATATTAAATTGCATACCTAGATGAATATCTAAGTGTAGATACTCACAAAGATCTTGAAGGATATTTACATTTACTTTACCAAAAAATACGGGGAAGTTAACTTCTGACAAAACATAGGTGATTTAAAAAAAAAAAACTTTCACAAGTTTTGAACAGTTTGTATTTTTGGCAATGAGTGTATAATGTATGTGTATACATAATATACATATATGTGTGTATACATACATGCATGTGTATATGGGGGGCAGAGGAAGGGAGGGGGGGAAAGGAGGTGTACATATGCAGAGAAAGCTTCTGAAATGAATGGCACCAACATGATGTAACAATTACAGATAATATTTTTTTTTTTAATTTTTCATTTATTTTTAACATCTTTATTGGAGTATAACTGCTTTACAATGGTGTGTTAGTTTCTGCTTTATAACAAAGTGAATCAGCCATACATATACGTATATCCCCATATCTCCTCCCTCTTGTGTCTCCCTCCCACCCTCCTATCCCATCCCTCTAGGTGGTCACAAACAGATAATATTTTTAAGGGAGATTTGTTGTTAGTGCCTAATGTCTGTCACAGTACATACTAGCCAAACAGAAAATGTGTGTTATATCAGCTTGTGTTGGTTTAAGTTTCATGAATTTAAGAACTTTTGATTAAAATATATTCACTACCATATATAAAATAAATAACCAACAAGGACCTACTGTATAGAAATTATAAAACAGTTTTTTTGTGGTTATCCAGCAATGGAAATGAAACAGAACCCTAGGTGGTTCCTAGGTAGAGAATCTAAATTCCTGTATTATGTGAATAATTCCTATGAAAAAGGGGTTTCCTTTTATTTTTCTTTGTTTCCTTTTAAGATTAGACATGTGTTTCTTTAGTTTCTGTCCAATCTCTTTACTAAAATTACTAGTTTGCTCGTAGAAATCATTTCATCCCTCACTGAATTATTCTCCAACATAACTACTTCTTCAGTGGTGCATAAGGGTGTTTTAATGCTAGTAAGACAAGAAGGATGTTTAGTACTGCCTTTCCTCAACCGTTCTTGGTTTCCTTGGCTTTCTAGGATGTGGAGAGCATCTTGTGCGCACCATACTGGCTAGAGAATGTTCACACGCTTTACAAGCTGAAGATGCCCACCAAGCTCTGCTGGAAACTATGCAAAACAAGTTTATCAGTAAGTATAACATTAAGAAAATTACTTCCTTGTAAATAGAGGTTGTTCCTCTGAGCTGTAAGCTTCATGAGTCAGGTGCCACTTTTGTATTGCTAGACCTAGGTCCAGGGTTTAGCATGGACTTAGACCCTAAATTAACATTGGCTGTGAAAAGAAATTCCATCAAAATAGCTACTACTGCATGAAATTTACCATATAACAAATGTAATGCCCAAGTTGTGAGACACTGTCCAGGATTAGAGTCATACACAGTAGAATAAAATTCTACTAAAACAAAATTCAAGGGACAACCTCATTTAAAAGATTTTCTGTAATACAATTTGACTCTTTTCTTAAAAAAGTTAGTGTTGTATTCATGAGTCCAGTGCTGCCACACACAGTTGTCTAGGGTTGAGTTGAAATCTGGCCTGGCTCCATTTGCCAAACCCATATAACCTGATGTGAGGCTGCATCTGCTTGGAGGAAGGGATGGCTTTTTCTAATCTGTAGGAAGATTTTGTGTAGCCTCGCAATGGCCCTGTAGATAACTGTTACTGTGGATTAAAACTATTTGACTCGGGTTTTTCCCATTATTTAACATTGAGTTTACCACCATGGAAAGGCTTGTGAAGTCGTATAAAAAATATAAAATGTTGGGCTTCCCTGGTGGCGCAGTGGTTGAGACTCTGCCTGCCAATGCAGGAGACACGGGTTTGAGCCCTGGTCTGGGAGGATCCCACATGCCGCGGAGCGGCTGGGCCCGTGAGCCACAATTGCTGAGCCTGCGCGTCTGGAGCCTGTGCTCCGCAGCGAGAGGCCGCGATGGTGAGAGGCCCGCGCACTGCGATGAAGAGTGGCCCCCACTTGCCACAATTAGAGAAAGCCCTCACACAGAAACGAAGACCCAACACAGCCATAAATAAATAAATAAACAAATACTTAAAAAAAAATTAAAAAAAAAATATATAAAATGTAGTTAAAAATAAGTTAGGGGGACTTCCCTGGCGGTCCAGTGGTTAAGACTCCGTGCTCCCAAGGCAGGGAGCACAGGTTCCATCCCTGGTTGGGGAACTCAGATCCCACATGCCACACAGCATGGCCAAAAAATAAAATAAATAAATGAATGAATGAATGAATAAATAAATTAAAAAAATTGAATTAAAAAAAAAAAGAAGCTTCCTCTAACTCCTCCCAGCAACCCTATCCCATAAAAAACAAAAAAACAACCCCCCCCCCCCGAAAAAAACAAGTTAGGGTAATAAGCCATGAACATATAAATGAGGGGAAGAGTATCACAGGGTTAATCTGGGGGGTGTCTCCACATAGAGAATCAAGACAGGATAATATAAGGTGCTAATTATGTGGTGAGGACAACACAGACGAAAGCGTAGGAAGAAATCATCCGAAAAGGATTCATGGATGACGAACTCCTAGAACTAGCCCCAGGAGGCCGGGAAAGGTGGGGAAGAAAGGAGTGTGAGCACAGACATGACAGTGGGATTAGGCATGGTGAGGGCTCGACACCTGCATGACTCTTACCTGGAGGGAAGTGGTCCTGACCTGCAGCGGGGCTGGATCGGCCAGGTGAGGCCAGGTCCCGAGGGCCTTGAAATCTCTGTGTAGGAGTTCATGTTCGATCTGATAGAAAAGAGAGAACCCTTATGTATTCTTAAGTTGATCATAAAATGATGTTTTAGGGGAGGGTTTATAAAGTAGATCTCAGGTTGTCCAAGACCATCTCTAGAGGAGACCGACATTAGAGGCTGGGAATGGTCCAGGCCGTGGAGAGGAAATGGTGATTTTGAGGGAGGGGTCCATGGAGAAAGTGGAAATATTCATAGATTTTGCTACTAGGAGTATGTAGCCCTCTGGAGTATGTAGCCCTCTGGGTCCAGTCAGGAGGTAGAAACCATACATTAGGTTAATCAGGAGGAGTTTAATATAAGCAGTTGTTAACTATGATGAAAGAGTAACTGGAGGCTGTAAGGAAGCTCTCTGTGGTGCCCTAGAGCTGAGAGCGTCCAGGGAAGGACATGCTTGGGAGGGGCTCAGACCTTGTTGGAGAAGGTGTGGTTCAGCAGGTAGCAGAGACGTTCACTGGTTTGACCTGGCTGGGACTGGTCTGGAGTTGCTGGGCAAACAGTAGGCCACCCTCCGGAGTGCAGTGTAGATGGGGAACAGATAATCAGCACCTGGTGGCTGGGTATGCCGTGGGAGCCCGGCATCAAGGGGGCGTGCAGAGGACACAGGACTGCAGGGCACACAGGCCACAGGGCCCCTGCAGAGGGGACAACTGCTCAGTGTGTGACCACCTGGGCCACAAGGGCTGTGTGCAGGCTGTGCAGGGCCTGGCCCAGGGAGTCCTGATGGGCATCTGTGTGTAAACACCGGGGACCTCTGGCTTCCATGTCGACAGGGCCCAGCCTGCCAGGTCACAGCAGGGCTGCGTCCTGGGCCTGTGTCTGGGGCAGACTTTACCAGATGTCCCACACCTACATTGACTCTTCTCCCCAGCCCATGGTGGACAGTGCAGGAAGGGTGCCTATTGTCACTCTTTTAATGTTCTCTAACTTGGTTTAATGCCTGACTCCTTGCCTTCGTTCTGTTAGTCCTCTCCATGTAAGCCTGGTCTCTTTTTACATGGCACTTTATATTTGTTTTGCTGCCATTTTGTCTTCGTTGGGTGGCATCTGGATTCCAGGGACTTTCTGTGTCACTGTGGAGGGACCATCTGGCTCATGGCACTTTATATTTGTTTTGCTGCCATTTTGTCTTCGTTGGGTGGCATCTGGATTCCAGGGACTTTCTGTGTCACTGTGGAGGGACCATCTGGCTCATGGCCGCCCTCTTCCCTCTGTTAGCTTGTGCTGGGATGGGGCTCGCCCTCCACCTCCCCATGGGTCACTGGCCTCTCTCCCTGATGAATTCACTATGGTGTCCGTGGTCTTGTTGTAACCTCTGGCTTCTGCAGTACACATAGCATCCACTGACAGCAGATGCTAGTGGTAATGGGGTCAGGTGGTCTGAAAAAGAATAATAAGAGGATTGTCAAGTCCTCTTGGCCCGAGCATATCAGGCTACTTTTCCACTCTATTTCTAGAGAGCCTTACCGGCCTGAGGGTGGCATGGCAATGGGCAACGTCCCTACCTGGCTTCCTGTTCCTTTAAGCCTCATCTGTTCTTGGATCCTCTGAATCTAGGGCTTTGTCACTGGCTCCTCTTTTTCTTCCACCCTCACCAGCTTGGGAAGAGGAACAGAAACCCATACCAGGAATCAATGCTTTTCTTCTAGTTTTCCCAAAAACGTCAAGGTGTCCAGTCACACCCCTACCCCAGCCCTACCTTTAGGATACTGGTGGGGACCTGGCTAAGCAAGGGTTGCCCTAAACTATTTGCCAAAATTTAGGCTTTACCTATTTAAAACACTTTTCATCTCAAAGCTGTCTCTACTTAGAATTTATGAAAATCCACTCAAGGATAAAATATAAGTTTTATAATATAAGCATACAACTGATGGGATAGATGGGGCATTCCAGGGATGGGAATAAAACTGAATTACTGGACTTTCCTGGTGGCACAGTGGTTAAGAATCCACCTGCCAATGCAGGGGACACAGGTTTGAGCCCTGGCCCGGGAAGATCCCACATGCTGCGGAGCAACTAAGCCCGTGCGCCACAACTACTGAGCCTGCGCTCTAGAGCTCACGAGCCACAACTGCTGAAGCCTGTGCACCTAGAGCCCGTGCTCCACAACAAGAGAAGCCACTGCAGTGAGAAGCCCGCGCACCACAACAAAGAGTAGGCCCCGCTCGCCGCAACTAGAGAAAGCCCGCGCGCAGCAGCAAAGACCCAATGCGGCCAAAAATAAAAAATATAAATAAATACATAAATTTATTAAAAAAAAACAAAACTGAATTACTTCCTCAGATTTATAAGCATTGTTGCTTAGGCCTTTAATACGTATCATGCCCTCTTAGGAAGGATTTTTAGGGTAGAGAGAGAAAGAAAAACAGATTATAGGCAAGAAACAGCTGGATTTATCTGAAGGAAGAACAGAGTGAATAACTAGAAAAAATTTCAGTATGAAGAGATTTTGTACAGGTGCTTTCTTCCAGTTATTTGACCTGAGGTCATGAAAACATAAATAACGGTATGAACTACATGCATGCTGGTAAGAATCGCCTGGTGGCAAATTGTGAGCTGAGGAACGCATTAGGAATGGACTTTGAGGTCTGCCTTGGGTGATTTTTCAGAAAAAGGTTGATGATGTTCATGTTACTACATCTTCAAATATATCAGAATCAGCCTTGGGTCTTCTTGGTCTTTTGTTTTAACAATTACCATCGTGGAATGCTGTTTTTAAGGGAAACCTTGGCTTGAACAGCCTGTGTAATTTATGTAATTTGCTCTTAGTTGCCCAGCTATACCAGTTTTCACCAGAGGTGAAAACTTGACACTCAGGAGAAGTTCACTTCCTGGGAACCCTGCGATGGGTGTGTGATGACGGCATGTGGTAGTTTTCTCCTTGTTGAGAGTGACCTGAACTCTTTACTGTGTCTGAAACCACAGATTCACTAGCTAGTTGGACATCTCCAGATTTGGGTCCATGCTGAGGAGTTCCTGAGCTCCACCCCTTTCTCTTCTGATGCTTTGTTGTCCTCTCCTTTGTATAACTCTTGAAACCCCTCAGAGAGTTGGGCTGTAGTACTTCATTTTTCCACTGGATCCCATGACCTAATGCATATTGAACACTCATCTTAAAAATTCCACTCTTGGAAAGGGAATCAGAAATTTCAGAACTCATCAACCCTGCTCACTAAATCGTTGAAGAAACTTATTTTGCAATAGTTCAGTGACTTGTCCAAAGTCACCTGGTTAGTCAGTGAGGGTTCATTCTGCAAGGTCACATTGCCTCTCCCCCCCCTCACCCCTTTTTAAGCAAAATAAAATGTGGAATACAGAAAAACAGTGTCCTGGGAGTTAAGACAGCTGGGTTCCATTCTTAACTCTGTGTCTGACTCACTGAATCTGTCAAGTTACTGAAGTTCTGTTTTGTTTTCTCAAAAAGAAAAAAAAAGACAAGAGACAGTTTCTAAATTCCTCCACCATGCTAAATTTTATGAATTCTGTACCGTATTACACCTGTAAATATGTGGTTCTTTTTAACCAGGTGATTTGGAATTGGAAAATCAAAAATTTCTGGGACCACTTGGGAACTATCAAGAAGCATGGATGATATTTACAAAGTGGTTAGAATGAAATAAATTGAATTTACCAGGGACCTGGATGAGAAGCAAGGTCTGGTTCTTTCCTGTTTTAACAGTGATGAAATTAGTTGTTGGTTTTAGGACAAGCCTCTTTGTTCTCAGTTTCCTCGTGTATAAAACGAGGGGGCCTAGCTCGATGGTCCCCAGAGTCCTTTCTAGCTCCAAAATTCTATTTGGTCCCTGGTTTGTTCACAGGCCAATCTAAACTGTGTGTGTGAAAGTACAGTTGTAAAGCAATTTAGTCCTTAGTTGAAACTATAAATTAAAGCTATTAAAGGTGGATCGCAAGTTTCTATTGAGGTGATTTGGTCAGAATCCTTTCTGGTGATGGCTGTGGTAAGCTAGCCACCACTTACTTGGTTTTGTGGAAAGGCATCACGATACTCTTCCTTTCTTGCTTCCTTTGTTTTTTCTTAAAAAAAAAAAAAGATTTGCATAAATAATATATCTAGAGATTCTCATTGCAGTATATACTTAGAAACATTTTATATAATAATGAGGACAGACTTATTCCAAGACTCCGGTGGTTCTTCAGTCACAGTTCTGGTTTTCCTGCCCAGGCACTGGTTCCTGTGGCGGTTTCTGCTCATGAGGCTCTGCTCTGGTGCTGTGATTCTCTATATATGACTGTCTGTCTCTCCAACTGTAGGGGAACTTGTTTACCTTGTGACCTCACTTTTCTGACGGATCTAGGAAGAGTTGTTGATTTTTCAGTTTGTTCAGCTTTTTACTTGTTAGGATAGAGCGGTGACCTCTGAAGTCATTACATGCTGGACCAGAAACCAGAAGTCTCCTCCACAGTCTTTTTCCAATGGTTATTATCACATTAAAATTTTTTTTCTATAATCAAAGATTAAAAAAAATGGTTTCCAGTTTTAATTTGTCTTTTTCTGATGAGTAAATTTTCAAATATAACTTGGCCTTTTATATTAATGTGTGAATTATCTGCTCATAGCTTTAGATCATTTTTCTGTTGTACTGTTTGGGTGATTTTCTTTTAATTGACATTTAACTTTTATTAATGGTAAAATTACCTTAAATAAAATATTCTAAACTGACACAGCAATAACCATTTGTACAGAATTTTAAAATAACCCTGTCTTTTTGAGTGGTGTTATATTTGATATCTGTGACCTTCTGCAATAATAAGGGATTTTTTAAAAAGTAATTTTACACTATGATTAAATAATTTGTTTTTATGTATTTTTTCTAAAGTAGTCAGCAACTTATTAAAATAAAGATTTTTCCAGTTTTTTTTTGTAGTTTGAAACAAACTCTGAAATTATCTTAAATGTAGGGTTCTTTTAAAAATCTATTTTTGATAAATGAGGCTTTAATGTGATAGAGTAAAATTGAAGGACATTTTGAAGATTAAAATGTTTTTGTTTCCACTTGTATTACCATTATGCCAAGATCCAGAGCTTTGGTTTGACTTAATGTAGGAAGCATAAAACAGAATAACCAATTTGTGCATTTTTTTTTTTTAAAAACCACTGTTCGTGTAACATACAAAATCCATAAAAATGGGTACTGTAAAAATAGTTCCTTAATAATACTTCATGCTAACCAGCTGATTATAGACTGAATGCTTAGTTAAGTAAGGAAAAGAAATAAATAGATTTCCTTTTTAGTTGTGCTTTTTAAATTACACACACACACACACACACACACACACAGACACACACATATAAGAGCTCTTACAATGATTCAGATGTGACTTTTCCTATTCATGGTTATTTTTGAACAAACTTGGTTTCATGAATTATTCTTTTTTCATGCAAACTGTGGCTGCATGTGTGGTATGTGAACTTCAGAGTGGCATTATAGCTTCCTGCCCGGTTCTCAACAAGTAATGTCATAGTACTTTTTTTCGTTGGTTTGGCTCTCTACTAAATATAATGGTTGATAAAATGTTATCTGTAAAAATCAAATTTCCCTTTTCTTCTCTTTGAATTTCTAAGCTGACTTGTTGGTATCATCAACCTACAGTCTATGTGACTATTATTGAAAAATTCTATGTGGTATATAGTATTACGATTAAAAAAAGAAGCTTTTGCTCTATGTTCTTTTATTTTATCCCTTTGGGGAATGCTTACACTCTTTCTGACATCATAGGTTTACCGTCAAATGGAGAATGCCATCAAAAATTGAGATTGAAGGGAGTCCACTCTTCAAGTGGTTTTCTGCCAACTTGAGAAATTATATTTGATAAATATTTTCTTTTAATGACCAAGTTCTTAGCTACAACCCTGATAATTCATAAGCATTAGCTTTGATAGGAGGAACAAAAGTACATTGTCATTACACATTTTAACTTCTTATCTGAGGTCATATATTATGTTTCATGAGTTTCTTTATAATTTAGAAAACTTAAAATATATACTGGTCTCTTTACCAGTGCATTTTTGGATTTTTACAAGACTTTTCTCCTATTCTTCATGCACATTTCTTTTTTTCAAACACTAAAATCTTTTTCCTAAGAGTACTTATTTTTTTTAAACCAATTCAAAAAATCAAAGATGTTTCTCCTTCATTATCATAAACGTTGTGATATATAGCCTGTTGTACTCACATGTCCAAATTGCAAAATAAGGAAAACAATAAATTAGGCATCCCAAAGCATTATTTATCACTAATTCTTGGGCCTTAGGGTTTTATAAATACTTTCAGAATTTTTAACGTGTTTTTATTTAATAAATATTCATGAAAGTTGTGAATGTACTTTGCTGGCTACTGTGACAGATACACAGATAAATACACCATATCAACCTTACTGTCAAGGAACTTGCAATCTAGAAGAAAAAAGGCAAATGTACAGTAAATAAAAAGTAAGATGCAATAAGTTTCATACTAAAGTTCAGGAAATATAGGGGACTTCTATTCCTGGCAGTTTCATCAGATGGAGATCCTGGAACCTTTGACTGCAAATAATCTAACAATGCTGGACAAAATATTAATGGCAAAATCACATATTCAAATGAATGGGTGAGAATCTTCGTTTAAGATTGTCCTAGTTATATGAAGCTCCCAGGGGCTTGACAGAAGTAAATGAAAATCCTTCCTGAAGCAATACTCTTTCAACTCAGATCTCAAAGAAGTGCTCAACTATGAATTCAAAATAAAAGCTTAAGTTAAAATGAAACACACATGAAGTAGAGTTACCATGAGAGAAAGTATATCAATAGAAACTTTAAAGACTTTAGGTATTAGAATCACTAGGTAGAAAATATGAAATAAATATTTTAGACATTGCTGTTTTTAAGTAGGTATAATCATTTTGGAAAAATATTCATGAGAAGTGGAACACGTGCATGCCCCACAACCCAGAAATCCTAGTCCTGACTACGTACATGTGCCCTGGGTGACACACACAGGAACATGTACAGCATGGCTTTTTCTTAACAACAAAAAATGGAAACCATTCTAATGTCCATCAGCAGGAGAATACTGTGTGGCAGTGAAAATGAATGGATTACAAAGACACACATCCATATGAATAAACCTTAAAATCATAACACTAAGTTAAAAATACAGTTCGCAAAGGACTGCAGTCCTTAATATAACTTTGCAAAACCAGACACTATTTCATTATACATGCACATATGGTAAAACTATAAAAGAGAACAGGAAGTTATTGGAAAATAATTCAGGGTAGTGGTTTCCTTTGGGAGAGAAGACCTAGGGAGTCTCAACAGGATTAGTAGTGTTGGATTTTTCTAGTTGTTCGGTGGATTAATGGACATTTGTTCTATTAATATGCTTCATAAATCATATGTTCCATATACTCTTTGTGTTTTATGAAAAACTTCATAATTAAACTCTTAATATGATAAAGTAGGAAAAGCAGAGTTCAAAAGAAGCAGAGGAAGAGGTGTCATATCTGGTAGATCGAGGAGAGTGTCATGAATGAGGTACCTTCAGGAGGGAAAATCTAGGACTGGTTTTGTGAGCAGCAAGTGATCTGATTTAACAAGTGGACAGAGTATATTAGGGAGAGTGGTGTAATTATAAATGAAAAAGAAAACCCCCAAATTGGACTTACTGTAGTGGAGAGAGCCACATAAGGCTTTGGCAGTGGAGTGTTACAGTAGGACGTGGGATGGATTGGAGGAAGGAGGCCCTTTAGGTGAAGCTGCTAATTTGAAGGGCATGGCAATTAGAGAAGCAGAGCTAGAGTGGATCAAAGGAGAGTCAGGTGCCAGAGACTACTCTCAAAGAGAGAATCCTTGAAATTCTTGATGTTGATTGAATGGGATGGATGCGGTGAAAGAGGCATCAAAGTAACTGGAATCTGTTTTTTTTTTAAACTTTTAATTTTATATTGGAGTATAGTTGATTAACAGTGTTGTGTTAGTTTCAGGTGTACAGCAAAGTGATTCAGTTATACATATACATGTATCTATTCTTTTTCAAATTCTTTTCCCATTTAGGTTGTTACATAATATTGGGCAGAGGTCCCTGTGTTATACAGTAGGTCCTTGTTTTGAGTCTTCTGGACTTGGAATTACAAGGCCAATAAGAAATTATAAGAATGTCATGCATGGAACATTGGACATGTAGAGAGCATGGGGTTGATTTTGACTCCTATGTTGGCATAGAGGTGTTTGTAGGCAAGACAGTCAGTTGGATATATGGGCCTGGAGCTTGAGAGGGAAGTTGAGACTCTGGGCTTGTCTTCGGTATTTATGGTGTCTTTCACAGAATGAATGATCCCGCTGAGGAAGCCAGATCTGCTTTCATGTCATCTCCTCAAGGAGGTCTCTCCTAACCACCCTGCCTAAAATTTTAACTTCTCTTACTCTGGTTTATGTTTCTTCTTGGCACTTGTTTTATTCTGTACTTTTTTAATTATCATCTATCTCTCTTCAGCACGGCATAAACTCTATGAGAGCAGAGATTTTGACTGTTATTTTCCCCCATTTCTGTCTCCCCAGCAGCTAGAAGAGTGTCTAGCAAAGAGAACATTTGTGGAATGAATGAATGAATGAATGAGAAGGTAAAAACCTTAGAGGGTGTCTGCCTTCAGGGTGGGTGGAAAGAGTATCCTGTGAGGAGATAGGAAAGAGGGAGAAAAGATGCGACCGAGGAGGACACTCATCTGGAAGCCAAAGACAGAAGGAATTTTTTGAGATAACCAAGGAGTTTCCATGTGTTTAGAGATATAAAGGAATATCAAGAAAAAGCTTTTAGGTCTAGGCATTTGGAGGGTATGAATCAACTTTCAAGCATGTGCAGTGGCAGGGTAAGAAAAGAACTTCTCTCAGCAGCTGGAAAGAAGGAGGACCAGAAATGATGGTCTTTCAGCCTTGGTGACAAGCTAGATGGGTTAGACTTCCATAGATGACTGGCATCAACAACTTGGCATGTAAACTGTGCACCAATAGCACACAAACTTACTGAAGAACAATACTTTGCCTTTCATCTTTTTTCTTCTTTAACAGGAGTATATCTCATGGAGGGTCACCAAGTTGCAAAATCAATCATATTTTTTTTCCCATGTGACATAAGATACATATATAGAATCCCAGAGTATCTTTAAGTGTGTAGAGATTTTACAAATCAGAATAAACTTGAGTGAGTGGAGTAGGGACAGAAGGAAAGATAGCAAGTGACTACAAGGTTGACAGTCATTTTAGAAATGTGTGTGGTTTTCTAAGGGCCTTCAGGAATGTTCTTTAGGAAGCTAATGGCTGAATTGAATGCTTTTTGCTTGTCTCTTTTTGGGGAGTTGTGCTGAGCTCTGAAATACCTCTTAGAGTGACATCCTTTTTTTTTTTTAATAGAGGCTTAAGAAATAATCATATATCTCATTTAAAACAATGTGCAGAAAGCTTGTTCTGTAAGCTAGGAGGCTGGAGAATAGGAAGAGTGATTGGTTAGATTATACTCAGTGGAATTGTTGAAAGTGGTAAGAATCTGAGATATTATTTTCTTTCTTTGGCTAGAATGAATGGTTAAAACTCCCATTTATTGACCCAGGTAATCATCATTTGAAAATAAATAGTTCATCTGCTTGTTAAATTGAATAACTCCCAAATTTGTGTTTTCAGTGTGTGTTGAGTGTCCTAAAGAGAATCATCACAATTTCCAAGAAACCCAGAGGTTACATTCTGTGATGTGGCTTATGCCTTGTTCCTAAAGGAGAGTCTTGAGATAAAGCTGGGTCATCCTGTCCTAGGGAGCTTAATCATTTTCTCTTCTTCCTCTCCTCTTACAAATAAGAAAAAAAGAAAAACTTGTGATTGTATTAAATTACTAACAGAATGGATCAGCAGCAGATTAACAAAATGGACTTATCAGAATAAGTGGAAGTGGGTAGCCGGCAATAGAAGTGTGACTTTGTAGGGCTTTGTGCATTCACAGCCTTCGTTGGTTTTCTCCCTCTGGCCTAGGTTTCCTGTTTACACAAGACCTCTAGCCTTCTTTTAGAGCCTGGAAATCCCATATATTTTGGATACTTGCAACTTTTGAAATAGCAGGGGATGACTGTGTCAACAACAGCAAATGTGTTCTTACTCAAGCCTTTTGGGAAACAAAGAAAAGACCATTTCAATTAGCTACCAACTTTTGATAACTGGAAATAATTTGGTAATATTATTCGGTTGGAAAGCAAATCATAAGCACAGTACTAAAAACGGAAAAACAAAACAAAACAAAACAACTCTGTAAGCAGTGTCACGTTACTTTTAAAAACCCCATAGTTTTGTTGCTGGTCTATTTGATTTCAAAGGTGTCCCGATTTAGGGGCTGTGGACTTGATTATAAAGGTTGGTGCCATCACAGAATTAGGAGCTGCTGAGCTACTCACAATACGTACTTTATTTTGAATTTTATGTTAAAAGATGTTTATGAAGTATTAGGATTTAATTAAAACCACTCAAAGACTTTGTTTCATCCCATGCTGGAAAAAAAAAGAAGAAAAAGAAAGATCTTTGTTTCCATATCAGAATTCTTTGTTTTTCCTCCAAAGGGTACTGATTAGGTGATCAAAAAGGGTTTTTGTCTGTTCCTTGCGCTGTGAGCACATGGAGAAAAATCACTAATATTAGTCACAGTAAACTCAGAGCACATAATTATAATGTTGCAAGAAGGAAAGGAAAATTAAATCATATGAAGCTGAAGGCTGAGTTGTACATATACTGACTGATTAGTTTGAATAGGGCTTAAGTTACATTTGGTGGATGTAGGTAAAATAAAGAAATCCATAATTGTTATAATAGATTTTAGAATTGTTTTTATGGTTGTGAAGTTGCTTCCCCTCACTGTAACCTAATTTTTTAAAAGCCATCAGATATTTGAGAGTAACCATGATTTTTGAGCCAGTGAGAACAACATATTCGTGAGGGAAGACTAGAGTGCATGTAAACAACATTATTCTGAACCTTCTGTGAATGTGGTAAAACCCAGTCCATTCATTAGCATTAATCATGGGCAGCTCATGCTGAGGGCTTCTCACATGGACCATCTGAGGCTCAACAACACTGATGATTTTCTGTTATTTACCTCATTTCTGGGTTGATTTTCAGTTTCAGATTGGGTAAGCTCAGAGTATCTTCTCTGTTTATTTGTTTTAAGTAGCAGATTTTTATTTATTTAAAACGCTTTTAAATCAAGTAGCAGGCGTCATTATTTGAATTTGTGATTAGGAATTCTGTAATTGTATTTTGGGGGTAAATTTGGAATGGGTTTGCTGTTAGTCTGTGTGTGCGTTTTAGACGGTTTTTTTATTAAGTTCAGAAACAATCCTGCCTGTCTTCCTTCCCTTCTTTTCTTTTTTTTTTTTCCTGTAAAATATAATGCTCTGAAGAGCTCCTTGTTGTATTCCGTAACTATTTAGATACAAAGATGCAAAACAAATGGCCATTTTATAAATATAGAAACCTATATTTAAAGAATCCAAACCAAATAGCAAATGACTGATAACCAATAAAAATAATGTAGTTTGAAATTAACTCCCTTTGGTTGAATGATTTTGAAGCAATAGCGTTTTAAACAAAAATGTTTGGGAGTGATTAGCCTTTGATTTTTAAAAAAAATCCTTTTTAAGACGATTGGAGAAATTTTAATAGACTAAGTGATAGTACTTATTATTCATAAATGTTGTTTATAAATATTAAAACTTTATAAACATTAGTCTTATTAATCAGAATTATTAATAGTTTTAGATATAATTATTTTTATTATTATTATTTTATTTTTTATTGAAGTATAGTTGATTACCATGTTGTGTTAGTTTCTGGTGTGCAGCAAAGTGATTCATATATATATACACATATATATATTCTTTTTCATATTTTTTCCATTATGGTTCATTACGGGATATTGAATATAGTTCCCTGTGCTACACAGTAGGACCTTGTTGCTTATCTTTTTTATATATAGTAGTTTGTATCTGCTAATCCCAAACTCCTAATTTATCCCTCCCTCACCCCCTTTCCCCCTTTGGTATTGGTACGATTTATATAGGAGAATGTTTTGCCTATGTTCTCTTCTAGGAGTTTTATAGTTTCATGTCTTATATTTAAGGCTTTAAGTCATTTTGAGTTTATTTTTGTGTATGGTGTGAGGGTGTGTTCTAACTTCATTGATTTATGTGTATCTGTCCAGCTTTCCCAGCACCCCTTGCTGAAGAGACTGTCTTTTCTCCATTGTATATTCTTGCCTCCTTTGTCATAGATTAATTGACTGTAGGTGTGTGGGTTTATTTCTGGGCTCTCTCCAATACCACGCTGTTTTGATTACTATAGCTTTGTAATACTGTCTGAAATCGGGGAGGGTTATGCCTCCAGCTCTGTTCTTTTTCCTCAGGATTGCTTTGGCAATCCTGGGTCTTTTTTGGTTCCGTATAAATGGATTGCTTTGGCAATCCTGGGTCTTTTATGGTTCCATATAAATTTTAGGATTATTCTAGTTCTGTGAAAAAACACATGATAATATTATTGTGGTTAGGTAAGAAAGTGTCCTTGTTCTTAGACAGTATCTTCTGAAGTATTTAAGATGAAGGGTTGTAATGTTTGTCATATACAAATGGCTCAGAAAAAAGTATTTATGACTGTAATGCTTTTGCACTGAAGGCTGATGGTGACTCTGCGGGGTAATTGACTTTCTTTGTAGGAAAGCTTTTGAAAAAAGTAGCAAATCTTTGAGACTTAAGTTATAACAGAACTGTTTACTATTTAACAAAGCTGAGGGAACAGAACTGGTTTGTAGACGCTGAGAAATTAATTAAAATTATAACATAGTTCATTAAACAAATGAAAACTTATATTTAAGGAGAAATATACAGAAAATAAATGTGTTTAACTTTTAGATGTGCATTTATTTGACAGGAGGATTAAATTTTAATAGGGAAGCACATAAATATAAATATATGACTAGTAGGTTAATGTTTTATTTTTGGATCTATGAAAAGCCCTTAGTATTTCCACTTCTCAGCTTACGCATCCAATCTAAAATCCATTATATTGTCACATTTAAAAATATTCTTAAGGCAGGCAATAAAGAATATAAACTGTCAGGGGTAACATTTCATTAATCACCTCTACATGCTAACTTTTGCACCCTATCAGAGTACACACACAGAGTGACACACACTGTGGGCTGGCTTGTCCTGTAGTCATTCTCAACTTCCTTTGCCCTTCCATGCCTCTACTACATAGACTGTAAAAACTATTTACATTTAAGACTCCCTTGCAGCTAGGAACAGCCATACAATATGGGTCAAACCAACAAGACACAAGCGTCTGTTTGAGGGTTTCTGGGAGAGCCTTTTGTCTTCTTGATGAAAAGGGCTGACATCACCTCTTTTCCCTTCTTCCTGTCCTGAATGTGAATGTGATGCCTGGAGTAAGAGCAACCATCTTGTAGCCCTGAGGAGACAGATAGGAGAATCACAGAAATCATGGCCTTGACACTGTAAACCTGCTGCTGCAAATGCAAAAGCCACTTTCCTCCAGACTACTTGTTCAGTGGGGAAAGTAAACCCCAAGTTGTTTAAGTTACAGCAGGTCTGGGTTTCTGTTAGTTGTTGCTGAATACACTCTGTATCTGTGAAATGGAGAGTGTGTTGAAAATCTGGCCACTCATTTATTTTGTGTGTGTGTGTTTGTGTACAGCTACATACATATATACATCCTTACATACTTAAATGAGGGGGATGCTCTTGTTTGAATACCTATTTGGTCACCTTATCCATTGTCTGTTTTTGCTAATAGAATGATGAATTTGCTCAAATATTGGATGGCCGTGTGCTTCATGGTGCCCACCATGAGGCTGGTAGGGGATGGTGGGGTAATTGTTATATTCTAGCCACCACCTTATGTGAACACAGCTATTGTGTTAGACTATTAAGCTTAGAGTTGATTATTCTGGCAGCCAAGTGCATCAACCTCTGTGGTTAGTTAATAGAGCTCTGTATGACCTGGTGGTATGTTTGTCCTTCCATAAGGTTTATGCTGTATTATCCCATCAGTCTTTTATTTATTTGGTGCAAAGGTAATATGTTCACAGGATGCAAATTCAAAAGATACAAAAGGATAAACAGGGAGAAGTCTCTCCCACACTCTGTCCTTCAGCCAACCTAGCTCCTCTTTGTAGAGGCAACCAAGGTACTTATGTATCCAACCAGGGAAATCCCATGGATTTAGGTGTAGACTGGTGTGAGTGTTCTTTTCTTGCCTTTTACACAAATGGTAGCAATCTCTATACCAATCCTTCACTTTCCTTTTTTCACTGATTATATCCAGGCACTCCTCTCTGAATCAGTGCATAAGAGTTTCTTTATTCTTCTTAACAGCTGCATAGTATCCATTGTATATGGATGTGTCATAATTTTATTATCCAGTCACCTTTTAGTGGACGTTTAGGTTGTTTCAGTCTTTTGCTATTGCAAACAGATGCCACAGCAAATGACCATGTATATGTCAATTTATTCAAGTCATTTAAAATTTGAAATGATATGTATATCGTTACTTTAGAAAATTATTTCGATTCTTAAACATCAGCAGAGTGAGGAGGTATGACTAGAACAGGGTTGGGGGAAGAATGAGGCAAATTGTTTTTGAAGGAACATGAAGGGCCTGTTAGTCGTCTCAGGAAGGTGGGGGCACAGGAGAGCCTGTCTTTGCTGTCTGGGAAGATTGCAATCTGAGGCCTTTTCTGGTGCTTATCACAGTAACAGATGTTTTAAAGATTTGTATAGGTTTGGATGATTTTTCTATTTCTTACTTTCTTTTCGTTTTATATCAGTTGCATTTATTCACTGATTATAATAATCCTACATACTTATATAGCACTTTATACTTTTCAAAGACGTTTCAAATACCCTGCTTCAATCCATCTTTTAAAACTTAAAGCTAATGTTGGATAAGTTAGCTTCTTTTTGTACATGATTGGAAAACTCAGAACCAAAGGTCATGTGTCAACCTGCTGACCTGCATCTAGTCAGAGAGCTAAGCCTGCAACCCACATCTCTTAATTTCCTGGGGTAGGCACACACACAAATGATGTGTGTGTGTGTGTGTGTGTGTGTGTGTGCTAGCGCACGTGCGTGTACACACTCAACACTCCCCTCCCCGTGTCTTCTGATGTCAGAGCCCTTGTTTACTGGGAGGAACCATTCAGACCCCATTTGGGTGGGGCTGACCCATCTCTCCTGCCATAGGGGCGAGCCTGTAACCCAGTTTAAGCAGATCAGAATAGTCGTCCTTCTGGCTGTAGTGGTTGGTTCAAGGATGAGCCCAGTAGCCAAGTCAGGCCGATGAGAATCCTGCCTTGGGCTTTTCTGCCGCAGCTCTGTGGAGGAACCGTCTCTTTCTGCTCAGGTTGCAAGTGATGGGATGAGCAGTGTGGCTCCAACCGTGTCTGAAGCTCGATGCGATCTCCAGAATTCCAAGTTACTGGAGGCTGGGAAATGATCTTTTTGGGATAGGAGCAAGGCTTGTCGAATTCACACGTCGTCTACTTTGGATGAAATCGCACTTTGTGTCTTTTATGCTGGGAGGAATTTACTCTGAGGGGAGCGGCATGAGAGGAAGGCTACCGAAGTGGGGGTCAGGGTCAGTTCAAGTCTCTGTTCTCTTTTAGGGTCTTGGATAATTCATTTTCTCTCTTTAAAAGCTACTTATAGTGGCTTAACCGAAGATTTATCTTCTCTCTTTAAAAGCCTTCCTTTAAAAGCCACTTATCGTGGCTTATCCGGAGATTAATTTTTCCTCTCATCGTAAGACATCCAGAGGGCCTGCCCCACTGTGTCTTCCACGTTCCTGCCCCCTGTCCTCTCCTCCTGCTCTGCTGCCCTTAGGGTGTGGCTCTCACCATTCCCTGGGATCACATTTGCATTTTAAATAGGAAGAGGGGAAAAGGGTTAAGAGCAAAAGGAGTGTGTCACCTGCGAATTAAAGGACTTTTCCTAAAAGGCCCTCCACTCAACTTCTCTTTGTGTCTTCTTGGCCAGAACTGTGTCCTGTGGTCACTTCTAGCTACAGAGAGACTGAGAAATTTCTGAGCTGGGCCCATCACTGTCCCCTCAATAAAATTGGACTTGTTTTAATTAGAAAGAAGGAGAGAATGGATACTAGGTATACATCTACTGTCTGCCACAGGGGTTGGATTAGATGATCCTTGGTCTAGATGGTCCTTTCTAGCTCTAGAAGTTATGAAGTCTGTTTAATAAATTCTGGGAGAATTGGTGGTTAAGGCTTTAATGCTCAGTGCAGCAGATCTAAAAATCTACATCACGGTTTGGCAGACTGTGGTCCACAGGTCAAATCCTGCTAGCCACATGTAGAAAGAAAATTTTATTAAAACACAGCCCCACTGATTGGTTTACATACTATCTATGACTGCTTTTACATTACAGCAGCGAAGTTGAGAATATTTACTGTCTGGCTTTTTACAGAAAAAGTTTGCCAATCCCTGGCCTAGATGATCCAGGAGAGCCCTTCCATCTTGGTAGCTGCAAAAACATGCATTTATTTATTCATTCAGTAAGTATTTGAGCATACACTACATTTTAGGCATTAGACCAGGCCCTGGGGAGTATAGAAATGAATAAAGCAAAGTCCATATTCTCATGGAATTTACATTTTATCAAGTCAGGCAGATAATAAATACATAGTAAAACTTACAGTCTATGGTATAGTAATACGAGCTACAGAGAAAATGAAGTAGGAAAGATGGATAGTAAGTGCAGGAGAGGAACTTGAGGTTTTTAAAGAGACATTTGAACAAAAATCCAAAGGTGAGGAACAGAGCCATGTGGCAAATGAAGGGAAGAACATTCCAGAATAGCAGGTGCAAAGGAGGTTGCAGTGTGTCTGGAGAGGTTGAGAATATCGGGGTGGCCTGAGCAGAGTGAGCAAGGGGGAGAAGGGTTGGGGATGAGCTCAAAGAGGTGGCTTGGGGCATCATGTCGGGACTTACAAGCCATTGTAAGATGGGAGCCATAGAGAGTGTTGAGAAGGAGAACAGTATGACCTGACTTACATTTTAACACGGTCATTCTAGCTACAGTGCTGTCAGTAGACTATGGGGGTCCAGACTGGAACCTGGGAGACCAGTCAGATGCTATGAGGCTGTATTGAGCAAGAGACTGTAGTGGCTTAGACTAGAGTGATGCTGGTCGAAGTGAAAGAATTGGTTGAATTCTGGTAGGTTTTACAGGTAGAGCTAACATGATTTGCTAATCAGTTGATACAGGGTGAGGGATAAAGAGAGTCAAAGATGACTTGGTTTTCGGCCTGGGCAGCTGAAGGAATGGAGTTTCTTTGTATTGATGTGGGGAAGCCTCCAGGAAGTTGAAGCCTTGGGGCAAAGATCAGGAGTTTCAGGTGATGCTTTCTGAATGCGCAAGTGGAAGTGTTGATTAGGCAGTTGCATATTCAAGTCTCCAGTTCCGGGGAAGGCCTGGGCTCACATAAATGTGAGAATCAAGAGTGTGCAGATGATATTTTAAGGTGATGGACTACATGAGGTCGTCAGAGGAATGGAGGTAAATAAAAGATGTTGAATGGCTCTGGCGTATTTCAGAATTAAGGTCAAGGAGATGAAGAGGAACCAGCAGTGAGACTGAGGAGGAGCAGCCGATACTCTTCCTGGAGAAAGTCTAGGAGTTTGTGAAGTCCTAGAAGTCAAGGAAAGTAAGTGTTTCCAGCAGCAAAGAGTGATCAGCAGGTTAAATGCTGCTGACAAGTAGTGAGATGAGGCCCTGGGGACAGATCTTTGGCTTTAGCACCCTGTGTAGGTTGTGTGGGTGACCTCGCAAAGAGGGTTTGGGTGCAGTGATGGGGATAATAATCCCAATTTGAGTGGTAAGGAAAGAGAATGAGAGGAGAGAAATAGGAAACAGTACAGACGAATCTTTCAAGGAATTTTTCCTTTCTTAAAAGGAAGACGAGAATGAAGTAACAGCTGGAGAGGGAAGTGGGTTTTGTTTTGTCTATGTAGGAGACAAATGATATGTTTTTCTGTATAGGAGAAATTAAGAGCAAGTCATCTAGGAGAATGATCCAGGAGGGAGACAAAAGAATGCTGTGTGTGTTTGGGGAGGGTGAAGGTGGGGGTTGAATCACTGTTGTGAGGTCCTGGGGTGAGTGAGAAGGGATGGACCTAGTGAATGGGCAGAGCTGATGACCTTGAACAGTTTTATCTGTAGTAACCAGAGGAAGTCCCTGTGCCCGAATCAAGGGGTTGTGGGAGCTTGCCGAGGTTCTCTCTGGTTGCTTCCATGTTTCTCAGGGAATTAGGAAGCAAGGTCAACTGCAGAGTTAGGATGGAGGAGGAGATATTGGAAATTGGAGGAGAAATGAGAAAGTATAGGTCGGTACTTGGGAAATGTATGAGTACTGGGCAGCATTAAAGGCCCAAATTGAGGTTAGTGCTCATGAATTTAAAGAGAGTGCTTATTTAGCATGGTACCGCTATTCTTCAGCCAAATTCAGCTTATGGATGCAGGCATGAGGTAGGGTTTAATTATGGTTGGAGTTTTGCCAGGGGAGTGTAATGGGCAAGAGTAGGCCACGATAGCTGATTCTGCAGGGAGTTAATGATCATGACGGACCATGGGTGTTAGCCCACTTAAGGACCAAAGTGAAGATTTGAGGCTGTGAGGGACAGGTTGAAAGATGGTTGGAGTCTGGGTACTAGAGGGTGTGCACTGAAAAGTCAGGGGTAGTGGTTAGTGAGATGCTTGCTTGGCAATCACAAGGACTAGGGTACGATAGCGGTCGTGAGTGGCTGACATTGAGTAAAGGGCAAGATTATTGGGAGAGAAAAGGTCGAGGAATTGAGAGGTCAGAGATTTGGAAGCATACCCTCCACACCATGAAATCACTGGGAATTAGGGCAGGACGGGTGTCAGAGAAACATTGATCCAGGGGCATAAATCTTTGAGGAGTGATGGGGAGTGACCTCTGGGGGCCAGTAGATGAACTGCCACACGGGCGACTCTGATGACAGGAAACTCGGATCCGGTTAAGGGTCTGTGGGCAGCCCTGAGGAAGAAGGAGGACACTCCCCTGCTCCAGGCACAACATGATATTTTATTGTTTCCACAAAACTCATTTACGTTAGCATCCCTTTCAAACCTTGTACACCCCAATAAGTGTGGAAATGCCAGCTGTTTGTCACAATTAAAACAGAAAGAAAAATGCACTGTCCTCTGAACCCACACGCACTAACATTGTATGTTGGCAAGTCAACCTGCACATCCTCAGATCTGCTGTTTTTTGTTGAGCTGTGACATTAACTGACAAGAACATGAAACAGCCACAGGGCTCAGGGGTCCTGGGCCGGAGCCCAGCTGCATGGGTACAGCAAGTGAGTGGTTCGTCTCTTCTTTAGCCCAGAAATTGATGCATAAACTTAAGTATGAAAATGAAAAATCTGAATCACTAGCACTGCCCCCTTTCCTTCAGGGTGTTCATTATCAAAACAGCATTGTTCACTCGGCTGTCTGCGTAGATCTTGCTCTGTTGAAAATGGCTCTAAAATAGGTGTGCTGTTTTGAAACGTCTTGGATTGACTGCTGTTTCCTGCATCAGCCCTTTGGTTGCTCACTACGATTAAGGTTTTGTGCCACCACTGACCGGGCTGTCTTTAGTTGTCTGTCTTGGTGGAGATGCATAATTGAAAATGTACAAACAAAAACATGCCTCTAGCCTCTCTTCAAATTTAGAATTTTGTATGAGTCTCACAGTGGTACTTCACTCGATTTCCATGTTGTTGGACAATTTTGTGGGTAGAGGATCTTTTTGCTGTTTAGTAATTCTCTCCTTCTGGGAAACAGGTCCAAAATAGACCTTGCTTATATTGAATTCCCCCAATTCTTAGAGTGACATTTTCGTGTTTATCTCAGCTTATTAACATAAGCTTTATGAAATTGTGAATGTGTGTCTATCTGTGTCTCTGGATAAACTTGCTAATCTGTATGTGGAGTTCCCAATATTCGTAAGAAAAAAATCTCAGCTTTATCCCAGAGTATTATTGGCTATTTATGAAGTTTTGATACTTTCATATATTCATCTATGTATATTTATACAGAAAAATTATATAAAACCGTTTTCTTCATTTAATTTTAGATTAATTAAACCCTTCAAGTAGATCTGTAGTATGGTTTCCTGGTTTTTTTTCCTTACAAAAATTCTATTAAAAAGTTGTTTTTGAACACAAAGCATTTTTTATTTATTGATAATTTCCTAAAGCCATCCTATTATATATACACCATTCTGTTTTTCAAATTTTATTTATCTGGATGATGGGGTTTCTTGATGTAGATAACTCATAGAACTCCATTTTCAACTTTTATCCCTCTTCTCCTACGTTAAGGACAAAAATATAAGTTTTCCTTGTGGATTATATTGCTCATTTCTTTCTACTAAGTACCTACTTTTGTTTTGGGCCCTCTTCTCATTACAAAGCTTTTAAATTTTATTTTATCTTATTTTATTATTTTATTTTATTAAAAATTTTTTTCTTAGAGTTACTTAGGTTTGCTGGTTTCCTGCCATCCTTCTATAAATTAAAACAAAGATGACTGACAAATTAATTTGGTCTTTCAATGCCATTGATGTCATATGAATTCTAGTAGAGATACTTTTACAAATATAAATTAAGGAAAGGAGTTAAATTTTTTTGTTACCTTTGCTTTCTTTCTAGCTGTTATGTAATGATAAGATTTCACTCTCCAAAAAATGTTTTAAAAGATTAAAAAATTTACGGCTCTCATTTTTGCCTATCGGCCGGTCTATAAGACGTTTATGGTTTACTTCTGCAGTTCCTTTTTTCATTTTATTTATTAGATCTCTAGTAAAAGGTTACCCACAGCCCAAGGCTTCTAGGCAGGTGTAGACTGTAAAAATCCACAATTAAATCAAACAGGGCAGCTAAAACTCCACACTGAAGGTGAAAAAAAAAGTTCAGGGCTTTATTTAGTAAAGAAGCACATGCTGAAAAATAGATCTTTCCCAGCTGCTAAGGTTAACAAACTAGAGCTGTGCTGAGTGGGGCCAGGGAGGGAGTCCAGAGATGAGCAAGGCCGTGATGGATGGAAAGGGAAGGACTCAGAGCCTTGGACCAGGGAAGGAATTTCACAGGAAGCGGTGGACCATGCTGCGCCCAGGATTCTCTGACAGCTGTCCTCGGGGCACTGCCATTGATCTTGCATGATGACGAGGGGACATGTAAATAGCCTGATTGAAATGACACGTTGAGGTCAGGGACCCCTTGCACGTGTTCCAGTGTGGTGCCTGGGCCTTCTCGTGGGGAACAGTGACCCAGGTGCTCTCCTGGCAGAGCGCCTGCCTTGCGTCCCTAGAGCGGTTTCCTCTTGTCCCGCTTCTCCTCTAAGCAGCATCTGCGGCAGCGTGTGCTCAGCCTGATGGGGAGGGTACGGGCCATTCAACCGCCTCTCTGGGCCCAGGGGAAGGGAGGCCGTCCAGGGGCACAGGTAATCTCTCCACGCACATGGAGGAACTCTCACCTGGACCACACCAGCCTTCTCCGCAAGCTTCCTGTCTCTTCTCTTCTCCTGACGCCACCCCCAAGCCTGTCTGTTCTCCACAAGGCAGCGCATTCCAGTTTCTTCTCTAGCCCTTTGACAGTCCTCCACTGTAAAGAGGGTAAAATGCAGACATGACCTCATGGCCTCTGTGATGTGATGCCTGCTTGTCCCCTCAACTTCGTGCCTGGTCACTCTCTTCCCTTGCTTGTTATGCTAGCCTTCTTGGTCTTCTTTTTGTTTTTCTAAATTCCCAGGTTCTTTCATACCCCAGGACCTTGGCACACAATGTTTCCTCAGTCTTGAATATTCCTCTTCCCAGTCTTTACCTGGTTCCTTTCTCCTCATCTTTTAGTCTAAATTAAAATGCCACCTGCTCAGAAAGGCCTGTCAACAGTGGGTTCTGCTCGCCCTCATTAGTCTCCATCTCATCCCCTCCAGTGTTTCCTCTGCGGCACCGTCACAACTGTAATATCGTGTGTATATTTACTTGTTTAGCCATCACCCTCCTCAGCATGTAGTCTCGCTGTGAGCTAGGACCAAGTGAGTCTTGTTTACCAGTGCAATCCCAGCACCCAGAATAGGGTTGAGTATATAATGCATGGATATGCAATAAATCCTTGTAGACAAATGAAGGAAAAGTAAAAGTGATATCCACACACTCTTATAGATGATAAGTCATCTTTTGGTCGTCCCTTGTCCTTTTTCAGTATAGCCTTTTTTATTTTCCTTAACCCAATTCCTGCATGCAACACTCCCAGCAGGAAGGGAACGCTTACTCAGCTCTCGCTGTGGGAGCTCTGGGTGGAGCTGTGCTTGCTTGACTTTTTGAAACAAATAAAAATATTGTTGGGGCTCTGTCCTTAGAAAGTTCTGTCCCTGGTTAATGTGACCACTGTCATCAGCTTGAAGTTCTTAGAGATGACACCAACCTTCTTGACTTTCTCGGTCACCGATTGCTGCCTCTTATAGCTGTCGCCTCATCCTTCTCTTTTGCTACACGACCCCACAGATCTTTCTCTTCCTCTGCTGCTCCCATTTCAGCAAGTTGACCAGTTCTGGACACTGTGGTTCCTTCACACACCCCCACCCCCCGCCCCCTGATCTTTTCAGTTTAGTAAGTTTGCCCTGTTTCTCCCACCACATAGTCCCCTAGACACTCTCTGCACCATTGTCCCTTGGATCTCCAGGCTCTGCTCCTGTCCTTCCTCTTTGCTCCTCCTATTAACCTCAACTTCTTGATTTGGCAAAACTGCCCTCTGTGTCCAGACTCAGTGGTCTCTTTCCCCCGGGTTGCCTGTGCCGGGGCAGCATGCCTCCACACGCTCATGACCAAGCAGCCGTTCAGCCTTTCTCTAGGCCTTAGAACATCTGGCAGATATTAACCTGCCGTATTCTGAACATTCTGTATTCTTCTTTCTGACCTTTCTCAGGGTTCATCTTCTCCAAATAGTGAAGAGCTATGACCGCTCATTCTAGTGCTTGCTTGGTGCCATGATATTGATCCAAGTTCGACCCATTGTCCAAAGGCAGATTTTTCCCCCTTTCCTCCACCCTGAGGCCCTTTTCTAATAAAGTGAGTGTGCCTTTATCAAGTCCTAAGCCATTTAACACAAGGCCCAGTTTAACTAGTGGGCTATTCATTCATTCATCTAAAAAGTATTTATTGATCACCTGTTATATGTCAGACACTATTCTAGGTCATGGGTGGTGAACAAGATGTTCTAGTTGCCATTGCGTTCTAGTGGACACATGTACATATTTATAGTATGTGTATAGTATAAGTATTTGTATATATGAGTCTGTATGTATAAAATTTAATATATACACTGTTCTCTAGCTCTTATCTAAGTAAATTGTATCTCACCAACAGGGTTGTAAATTTTTCAGAAACAAATTTTTTTTTACTATTTTGTGTACCACACTGCTTGGAAGAATGCTGAGTACAGAGTAGGTATTTAGTATGTTCAATAACGTCACAAAAAATGGAATACATAGACAAATACATTCAAGTGAGATACAAAACCTCACATACTATTGCCTTGATACAATTACGGTCTAGCCTTCTGTGTAAATGCCCTCCTGTTATGGGTTCAAGATACAGTAACTCAGTATATATGGATACATGACAACTTCATTTATAGTTCACAATGTAAACACTGAAGTGTTTCTAGACATACAGTCGTAAACTCAAGCACTAATAGACAGTATTGATAACATGCATTTGTAATTATCTAACTGTATACCCTCTCAATACGGTAACAAATATAAAAAATATTGAGGCATCCAGAAACTTGATAGGAACTTCAGTATCAGCAGTCACCATTTGCTAAGGGAAAACACACTCCTGTGTGTCTCCTCTGCTCTCAGTGCTTCACTTCTGCCACTTCCAGTCACCAAATGTGTTGGGGGGTTAGTTCCCACATCAAGCAATTCTCTGATTCTCTGGACACCATCTGAGTGTCCCACAGTTGAACTCAATTTTGACACTCTCTACCTGGAGATAGCATCACATCCCACAGGTTAAGGGTTCAGTCCCACAGGATCGAACCTCTCCCACCCACTCCAGGTGTCAATCACAAGTCCAGGCTGTCACCTGTGTTTCTGACCCACAGCTGAAAATTCTGAGGTTCTCACCACTGCCTTGGGATCTCTTAATTTGCTAGAGTGGCTCATAGAACTCAGGAAACAGTTTACTTACTAGGTTACTAGATATAGCTTTTGATATAAAAAGATATAACTCATGAACAGCCAGGTGGAAGAGATGCATAGGGCAAGGTATGTGGATCTTCCGTGTCTTCTCTGGGCTCATTGCTCTCCTGGTAACTCCACGTGTTTGCCAAACTGGAAGCTCTCCAAACACCATCCTTTTGGGTTTTTATGGAGGCTTCATTACATAAGCAGGATTGATTAAATCATTGCCAATTGGTGATTAATTCAACCTCTAACTCTTCTCCCTCCCCTGACATGGAAGGTGTGGGGCTGAAAGTTTCAACCCTCTAATCACATGGTTGGTTCCCCGGCAACCAGCTCTCATCCTTAGGTTACCTAGGGGTTTTTCAGGAGTCACCACATTAACATAAACTCTGGTGTGGTTGAAAGGGGCTTATTATGAATAACCAAAAACGTTCATTTCACTTTTATTGCTCTGGAGCTATTTCAGGAACTGGGAACAAAACTAAATATTGTAACAAAAGATGCACCTATAGCTCTTACATAGGAAATCACAAGGGTTTTAGGAATTTTGTGCCAGGACACCTGAATCAAGATCAAAATATATATTTCTTATTATATCAAAATATTACAGCATTTTATCAGGCTTTCCAGACAGATACTGTATGAAGTCATTCTACCACAGTAAGCTAGATAGATTTATTTACTTAAAGGTAAAGTTTACAAGAGCACAGCAAAGTAGTTGCGACATTAAACTGACTCTAAGTTTTAATTAAAAGCATGATGGGAAGCCTCAATATCATGTGCTTCTGCACAGTCAGTGAGCAGGATCTGACCTTACAAAGTAAAAGTGAACAAAGTTTGTTCATAGGGCAAAATGGCATATGTGAGGAAACAACTCCGAGCAGGAAAAACTCACAAGGAACAGCAACAGATGAGTGTATAATGTTGTGAAGGTCTGTTGTCCTTTGATGGTCTTTGTGCAGTAATGGGTGGAGACAGTCCCCTGCACTCCCAAGTGTTTATCTGCACTATGCTTATCTGCATTATTTGATCACATCTTTGTTTACCAAGTCAAATGGAGATACTCAGAAAACTATAAGACACTTATGAAAGAAATTGAAGACAACATAAACAGATGGAAAGATATACTGTGTTCATGGACTGGAAGAATTAATAGTCTTAAAATGAATGTACTGCCCAAGGCAATCTACAGATTCAGTGCAATCCCTATCAAAACACCAATGGTATTTTTCACAGAACAAGAACAAATAATTTTAAAATTTGTATGGAAACACAATAGACCCCGAATAGCCAAAACAATCTTGAGAAAGAAGAACAGAGCTGGAGGTATCATGGTCCCTGACTTCAGACTATACTACAAAGCTATAGTAATCAAAACAGCATGGTGCTGGCACAAAAATAGACACATGGATCAATGAAACAGAATAGAAAACCTAGAAATAAACCCACACACTTATGGTCTATGACAAAGGAGGCAAGAATATACAGGGGAGGAAAGACAGCCCCTTCAATAAGCGGTGCGGGAAAACTGAACAGCTACATGTAAAAGAAGGAAATTAGGACATTTTCTAACACCATATACAAAAATAAACTCAAAATGGATTAAAGACCTAAATATAAGACCAGAAACCATAAAACTCTTAGAAGAAAACATAGGTAGTACACTCTTTGACATAAATTGTAGCAATATTTTTTTTGATCTGTCTTCTAAGGCAAAGGAAACAAAAGCAAAAATAAACAAATGGGACCTAATTAAACTTAAAAGCTTCTGCACAGCAAAGGAAGCCATCGACAAAACAAAAAGGTAACCTACTGAATGGGGGAAAATATTTGCAAATGATATGACCGATAAGGGGTTAATATCCAAAATATGTAAGCAGCTCATACAATTCAAGATCAAAACAAGCAACCCAATTAAAAAATGGGCAGAAGACCTGAAAAGACATTTTTCCAAAGAAGACATACAGATGGCCAACAGGCACATGAAAAGATGCTCAACATTGTTAATCATCAGAGAAAGGCAAATCAAAACCACAGTGAGATATTACCATACACCTGCCAGAGTAACTATCAAAAAAGATCACAGGACTTCCCTGGTGGCGCAGTGGTTAAAAATCCTCCTGCCAATGCAGGGGACACAGGTTCAAGCCCTGGTCCAGGAAGATCCCACATGCTGCAGAGCAACTAAGCCTGTGTGCCACAACTACTGAGCCTGTGCTCTAGAGCTTGCGAGCTACAAGTACTGAGCCCGTGCCTGCGCATGCCCTAGAGCTCATGCTCCACAACAAAAGAAGCCACCGCAATGAGAAGCCTGCACACCACAACAAAGTGTACCCCCCGCTCGCCACACCTAGAGGAAGCCCATGCACAGCAACAAAGACCCAACACAGCCAAAAATAAAATAAATAAATGAATTTATAAAAAAAAAAAAAGGTCACAAATAACACATAGTATGTGGAGAAAAGGGAACCCTTGTACACTGCTGGTGGGAATGTAAATTGGTGTAGCCACTGTGGAAAACAGAGGTTTCTCAAAAAAATAAAAATAGAATTACCATATGATCCAGCAGTTCCACTCCTGGGTATATACTGAAGAAAACAAAAACAATAATTCAAAAAAATATATGCAATGTTCGTTGCATTATTTACAATAGCCAAGATATGGAAGCAGCCTAACTGTCCATCCACAGATAAATGGATAAAGGAGATGTGATACCACACACACACACACACACACACACACACACACACACACACTGAAATATTACTCAACCATCAAAAAGAATGAAATTTTGCTCTTTGTAACAACATGAAGGGACTTGGAGGGTATTATGCTTAGTGAAATAAGTCAGAAAGAGAAAGACAAATACTGTATGATATCACTTACATGTGGAACCTAAAAAATAAACTAGTGAATATAACAACAACAACAAAAAACAGACTCACAAGTATGGAGAACAAACTAGTGGTTACCAGTGGGAGTGGGGATGGGGGAGGGTAAGATAGGGGTAGGAGATTAAGATGTACAAACTACTGTGTGTAAAATGAATCGTACAGCATAGGGAATACAGCCAATATTTTATAATAACTATAAATGGAGTATAACCTTTAAAAATTGTGAATCACTATGTGATTTTCACTATGAAAATCACTAAGTTTCACCTGAAACTTATATAATACTATAAATCAACTATACCTCAAAAAAAAAAAAATACTAGCATTGTCCTCCTGAAGCAAAAGGCCTTGCTCATGAACACTGGTACCTTGGATTATACTGTAAATACTATATGATATTTAGCACAAATGGAATCTAGAATTTCATGAGCAATAACTTTACCCAGAAAAAATTTTTTTCATGTTTTAAACACTTTTGTATACTTACGATTGATTAGTGAATTTAAAGATTTGCAGATCCAGAGTATTTTCACTTCCCTCACAGACAACTTGCCATCCAGTCTCATAGAATTGAGGGGTATTTGTTTTGTCTTGATTTTGTCTCGTTTCGTGTGAGCAGGCCGAGGGTTGCTGAGAATGATTTTCTTGATTTGGGAATATTATAGATGGTGACTATAGCCTGCAGTAAATCTGATAAGATGGATCAGAAGAATAAGAACTGACCATGGAGAAAAAATAATTTGTTGATTTTTCATACCAAGTTTACATCTCAGAAGACGTTCTGTAAAGATACTTACTTGATCCTTTTAAACTATAGAGAGGTGTGCTTGCAGATTTTGTTTTAGGGGTACCATGTCACATTTCCTTGACTAAAATCCACATGGCCCCAGCATTTGTAGGTGTCAAGAATGTAACTAACTGCATCTGTAGGCTTTCCTCAGAGAAATTTATCAGGACACCATGACTCTAAGCAAAATCACAATTAATTTTATTAAAGTATGTTCATATGAAAATTCCAGTGAGAGTAGGAGGCAAGAATACTAAACAAGTCTATTTTTAAGGTCATATGAAAAAATCACATGAAAGTAAAAAAGAATATTGTGCAAATAATGAATAATGTGAAAATAATGAATAATGAGAGGAAAATAATGAACAAGCAGAGGCCCAGTCAGATAGAATATACTATAAAACTATAATAAAGCCAGTTGGTATCTGTATGGGAATAGTTTCATCAGTGGAACAAAGGACAATCTAGGTGTAGATGCACATATATATGAGAATGTAATATGTGATTAAAAATTCATTTCAAGTCAGTGGGTAAGAGGTGAATTTTACAACAAATTTCTATTGGTCAATAAGGCGAGATCTCCACTGCAGTCCTTACACCAAAATTAATTCCAGATAGACTGAAGTTTTTAAATATAAAAGCTGAAATTTTAAAGCACTAACAGAAAACATGGACAACTTATTTTCGTAATTTTGGGTTACATAAGGCCTTTCTGAAAAACTCCCAACACAGAAGCCATAAAGGAAAATGACTGATAAGTTTGACCACATAAGCATTAAAAACTTCTCTATTACCAAAAAAAAAAAAGTCATAGACAAAATCAAAAGATATATGATAAACCGAGGAAAAATATTTACAATACATATGACCAAGGAATTTAACAAATTAGTAAGAAAAAAATCCAAGAACCCAGTAGAGAAATGGGTAAAGGAAATTTTCGGTTTGGGATTCTGTTTGTTTTGTACGACAGAAACCCAGCTATAGGGGCTTAAAAGGGGGCTTTCCTTTTCTCACCTAAGAAGTCTGACAGCCCAGAGGTGGCACAGTGGCCACACAGTGCACTGGTGGGGTCTAGAGTCTCTTCATGTTTGGCTCTCTTTATGGGTGGCTTCATTCTTTGTTCCACCTCTAGGCACCACGTCCGAGGCAAATGGCAGCAGCCAATAAGATACATGCTAATCAGGTCTGCCCTTTAACAAGCTCTGCTATCAACTCTGCCCCTTAGCCTGCCAACTGCAAAGGAGTTTGGGAAGCTGGACAAACTTCTGTCCCAAACAAACAAAAGGTTTGTCTGAAAGGAAGAAAGGGAGAATGGCTAATGGGTAGGCAACCAGTTGTGTGTGTCACAGATCTGAAAGCAACTCACAGATAAGGAGATACAAATGGCTCATAGACATTGAACATTTTTCATAATTAAATAAATGCAAAACAAGCAACAATCAGATATCATTTTTCATGTATAAGATTAGTAGTAATCAAACAGTTTGCTGATGCCTAGTTTTGGTAAGGTTATGGGGAAACGGGCCCTCTCAAACACTTTCCTATGCGTATAAATCTTCTTAGAAGGCCGTTTGGGAACCTGTAGCAAATAATTTCAGTGAATATGCTGATTGATTCATCAGCTCTACATTGAGAAGTGTATCCTGTATATTCATACATGTATGAAAGGTAAATGTCCAGGTGTCTACTGCAGCATTATTTGTAATGGCAACAAACAAACAAAACTAGAAATGACCTAAATGCCCACCACTAGGGAACTAATTAAAGAAGTGATAGCATATATGTCCAAGAGTATAGTCATTGTTAAAAAGGGTGAGCTAAATTTGTGTGTGCTGATATGGAAGGATCTCCAAGTTAAATTATTAAATTTTAAAAGCCAGAAACAGAATAGTTTATGTAACATGGTCCAACTGAGTGAAAAATTGAGAAAGGATGTGTGTGTCAGTATGGATAATTTCAGAAAGGCTATACAGGGGGCTCTTGGTGGTACTCACCTCTTTGGAATGGCACTGCAGTAAGGTATGCTTTCACTTACAGTCAGTGTCTGCGGGGGGGTTTGGTTCCAGGACCCCCTGGTGATATAATCCTCAAGTCCCTTGTATAAAATGGTGTAGTATTTGCATATAAACTTACACACATCCTCCTGTCTGCTTTAAATCATCTCTAGATTACTTATAATATGTGAAAGAGTGTAAAAGCTATGTAAATAGGTGCTGGAGTGCAGCAATTTCAAGTTTTGGAATTTTTTTTTCAAATATTTTTGATCCACGGTTGAATCTGTGGATGTGGAACTTGTAGATACAGAGAGCTAACTGTATATTATTTTGTTTGTTTGTTTGAGTATTTAGAATCTGTATGTATAGTACATTTTTCTAAAGTACAGTAATAAATTGAAAATGTGCCTTTTGTCAGGGGAGAGTCAAGAGAGTTAATAATCAGTAGGGACACCAGCCATTAACAGTCAGCTGAATACTAGCCCTTCCTTCTCTTGACTTGAAATGAGGAACACCCTGGTGGTTTGGCATGATTATATACGGGGATAGATTTCTTTACTACATTGGAAACATCATTGCCCCAAGGCCCCAGTACCTGTATTGCTGTTCTCTCACTTGGTTAGGTTTTTTTTTTTTTTTTCCTTCAGATGTCTCGCTAGTCATTTATTTATCATTATCCCAGGACAGAGAAGCTATCCCTGACCATCCTGATTAAAATGCTGTCTCCCTGTGTACCCACCATATTACTGTTATCTCCCCTATGCTGCTTGATTTTCCTTTCTACCACTGCTGGTATTTGTTTATTGTCTGTCATATCATAGATGACTTGGTGTCTTAGTCCAGTTGCGCTACCCACACAAAATACCACATACTGGGTGGTTTATAAACAAAAGAAATTTATTTCTCCCAGTTCTGGAGGTTGGGACTTCAAGATCCGGTGGCCCGTATTGTCAGGTGAGGGCCTTCTTCCAGGTAGCAGACTTCTCATTGTATCCTCACATGGCCAGAAGGGAAAGGGAACTTTCTTGGGCCTGTTTTATAAGCACACTAATCATGTTCATGAGAACTCTGTTCTTATGACCTACTCACCTCCCAAAGGCCACACTTCCTAATACTGTCACATTAGTTATTAGATTTTCAACATATGATTTTGAGGGGGCACAAACATTCAGACCATGTTGGATACAGATTTTGCCTTAATCATTGTGTACCCAAGGCCCCATAAACAGTGCTTGGCACAAGGTTGATTCTTAAATATTTTAAAGTGAATATTTACAAAATATGAAGCATTTGTTGAATGGATGTCGTACTTCTCAAATTCATGGCTTCTAGTCTAGCATTAATAAGAAAGTATGAACTGCGCCACCCACTGTACCCTCACGGAGGACACTTTACCTGGTCTGGACCCCTGTCTTCTGCCACTATCACCATTTCTGCCTTGCGACACTCCTGGAGATGGAAGTTCTGGCAGCTGTAACTGGTGGGAATGGTGTTCTCTACAACCCCCAGCAGCTTGGAGGGACCCCGCAGAGTCTGAGGGCAGAGGATCTTTGTCTTACTTGTTAACATTAACATGTAAAGTTCTAGGACCAGGGATGGTAAACCAGCCCTTTGGCTTCCCCTCCCGTGAGTCTTCAGTTCTCTGTAGGCTGCTCTAACCTGCTTCTCTGTCAGGGATTCACATTCTCATCCTGTCGTCGTTGCTTAAGGGTGAGTTTGTGGAATCCTTGATCCTTCCACATACAGGTAAAATGTTGGGCTGGAATATTCAGAAAAAGAAGATAACCCCCTGATCCTGCTTGAATTGCTTTGTGATTTTTTAAGTATTTTGTCTTTTCTCCTCAGCTGAATTGTTCCCTTGAGGACAGAAACCTTGTGTCAAATTAAAAAAAAAAATCTCCTGTCATTTCTAAAACAGTATCAGGTGTGTACATCCTATGTTTGGTTAAACCAACAAGCAGAGGCTTTAATGGAATCCTTAATTTGGTTTCTTGCTCCAAATCTTTGTGGCAGAATCAATAAATCTATTCAAAGACTGAAAGTCTCTCTGATATGTTTAGGTTCTGATTATAATTTAGAATTTTCTGTTTTGAAATAAATTGACTTTTCTTGTATTTCAGATTTTGTTAGGTAAGGGATTTCAAAAGGGTCATTGGCCACACTTAGCTCTCTTCAGCTCAACTCAACTAAACCCAACTCAGCTCTCCTCTCTAAGGAATTCAGTTGGAGTCTTTAAAACTATGCTTATCACCAGAAAACCACACATAATGATGACACTCTAGAGCTGTGGTAGAGGTGGGTTTTTGAGGGCAGGTGTGTCCTCAGGGTTTGTAGTGAGAGGATCTGGATCAGTCGTCTGGTGCCTCGCTCCCCTCTTCCCCTTTGTGTTTTCGTAGGTCATTTACCTTCCTGTGCCTCAGCTTCTTCCTTTCATTCCTTCGGTTTCTCATCTGCCAAATGAATGTAGTAATAACTGTCCCATTGGGATTTTTGTGGGAGCAGGGAAGGAGAGAATGCAGTTAAGTTAATGTACGTCTTATAGGATGATGGCGACAGTCTTGTAGACGTCTCCTCAGAGGTAGGATATAGTGGCACTTCATTAATGGCACTGTCACCTCTGAACTTAGGTACTAGCTCCTCTCGTTATGTTATGTGGTCTTCATGTCATTCTGCTATACTTCACATCCATGAAAGATATGGTAACTGAAGTGCATCTTTAGAGGAAAGGTGCTTGATCTTTCAGAAAGTATAAACTGTTATCCTGCTTTTGTGTCTAAGGAATATTTATAATCTCTCTTGTTTTTTTGAAGTTAGAGGTATATGTTTTCAGTAGGGAACATTCATTATTCCCTAGTCCATTTTCTTTCTCAGTTGACCTCCACACAAACCATGTCTCTCTCTCTCTCTGTCATTGTATCTCTTTTTCTCACTATATGTATAATTCCTTGAAGAGAAAATGCCATTCAAGTGGTTTGTTATCTAGACTTTAAAAAGAAGAAAGCAATACACAGAACTGTATTTAAAAGACAGAGATTCTTTGTTAAATGTGATGGGAAGGTAGAAGAATAGCAGCTACCTTCTGGCTACAAAATTACTCTCTTGATAGGTTCTCACATGTTGAAGAGGAAGTGTTGTATCACGTTTTGCAAAAGGAGCTCTAATGTTTTAGCTTGCTGGCATCCAGTAATGGCTGGTTGCTGCTGGTGGGGAGACAGGAATATTTAAAACTGAAAATACTCCTGCCCGTTAGAACTGTTAGAGACATTAGAGGTTACTAGTCCAGTCTCTCAGTTTTTCAGACGAGGGAAGAAAGCACGGTTCAGAGAGATAAAGTGGCTTGTCCAAGTTCGAGTAGACAGCACCAGTCTCCTGGTTGTGTAGCCCAGTCTTCTGTCCATTTGTGTTTTGTGGACATCTGTGGATTTGTCTGTCCATCCATGAGCCCACTCCACTGGACTCTTGGATAAAGTTGATTGCTCTAGGCTTAACCCCTAGGCAAAGCCAGGCCAGTCAGATTTCCCTATCTTCCGAAGTCTGATGGCCTCTGAGAATGTGAAACCTGATAAAGAGAGGAAGTCTCTCTGGTGGCGAAAGTTGTATCAGGTATACAGCTCTGGACCTATCCATAGATGGCCATTACCATCCATACAGAAGAAGCTGTTTCCAGCTGTTCCTGAAACCCATCACATCCCCACCCTTCCAGAAGTTTGTTTTTTTTTTTTTCCTCTTGGATTTTATGAGCCAGTGAATCCTCCTTTTTACTTAAAATCATTCTAATTGGGATTCTGGCACTAGCAATCAAAAGAATATGGATTAATATTCCCGCTAACTTCTCTACTTTAATACAGGGATTTTCTTTTCCAATTTCTTCAAATTCTTCATTCTTAAAGATATGGCACAAATACAGTAAGCAGGTGTCTCATTTGTTTACAGTCTGGATTTACAGTCTTAATGAATATCCAGATACACACATTTGATCACAGTGAATATGTTTCTTACCATCTGTAATTATAATTTCATTCCATAGTAGTTATAGATTTGGGCATTTAAAGAATCAATTTGAGATATTTTAGTAGGGTGAATGAAGCTTAATTTTTATTATTTCTTTGTTTCTATTAATCTTCTTTACTTTGTGCACCTACTTGCACATGGAACTTTGGATTGTCTTAGTTAATTTTTGCCCCCCCGAATTCCCTATTTGATTATAGAAAGCACTTATCACAGAGCCCAATGTCACTCTATGTTAATTTTTCTTACTGGGAAGAACAAGAAAGTGTTTCCTTTTACACAGACACTGTTTAACATTTTAACTTGGGAAATTGATACTCTATCACCACCACCATCCAATCACCGAATGTCAGTTGAGCACTAGTTCCAGCTGATGTAGGAGGTTAACCAGGTAAGTGCAGTAATAGATCTTGTTCAACATGATAATCTTTGAGAACCAGCAAAATGCTGAAGTGTGCTCCTACCCTTAACATTACTACCACCAAATGTTTAAATAGCACCTCAGAGGTTACAAAGTTAATATATAAATTCAACCCTCACAACAACCAAGAAAGATATCTTTTAATATCCATGATTTATAATTGAAGAAACTGAAGCATAGCATTTTTTTTAATATGTCTTGCTTAAGACCACACAGTTACTACCTTGAGAGTCAAAACAGGGGTTTTGGTCTGAGTCAGTGTCGTTTTTTTAAACACCACAGTGATAATATGAAATCTGACTACTTTCCATGAAAATTTTGGAATCTTCAAATATAGTACTTTAATCATTGTTTCATTAAATCTTTGAATGAATGCATATCAAGGGTGAGGAGCCCTGATTTAAGCTTCCATGGTGCCCAGGGGCCCCACCCCCTTTGAGCACGCATGTACTGTCTTGCCATCTTTGATACTGCACTTCAGTGGTGTAGGCAGGAGTGTGTGTGTGTGTGTGTGTGTGTGTGTGTGTGTGTGTGTAGGTTGGGGTTAGGGGAAGGTGGTGAATAAGTAGAAGTACTCCGTTAGTCTCTAAGAGGACCTCAAAGGTGAATCAGATACTCTCACTCCAAAGAGCTTGGGTCTGTATACAAGGCACTGGAGCTGAAGAATAGATTTCAGTTCATGGAGGGGAGGAGGAGGGAGCTGGGAAGGACAGTTCACAACAATGGGCCGAGGGGGAAGTCTTGGGGAAATGGAATATAGGAAGTCCAATTTGGCTGGACCACATGCTGTGCAAAAATAATAGGGAGATAAGGTTGGGAAGAGAGAGGAGGTCTGGGCCCGGCTAAGGAGTTTAGACATTATTCCATGAGCAGTTGGGAGTCATTGAAAATTTCTGAATGGTTTAACGGTATGATCATAGCTGGGGTGCGTATTTCTTATTAGAGTAAACTTTGATATCAGTTTCCCATGCCCATATCCATCCTATGAACAGCCATATTGGTTCTGCTTGCAGAACGTATCCCAGACCCACCCTCTGCTGACCGTCTCCACTGCCACCAGGCTCACCCAAGCCACTGGCGTCTCACAACCAAGCTCTTTTAGTGGCTTCCTGCTTCCACACTTGCCCTGCCCATCTGTTCTGCACAGCAGAGTAACCTCCGACAAACACAAATAAAAACCATCACTGACCTGGTTAAAGCCCGCTGTCATCTTTTCATCACACTTGGAATAAAATCCAAGCTCCTTGCTGGGCCTTCTCTAACCTAATGTGACGTGGCCCCGCTTCCCTCTGAACTTAGATTCTACCCTCCCTCCCCCTCCTTCACTTGGCTTTGCCACTCTAGCCTCCTTTTATTTCCTGAACTTCCAGACTCCTTCCCACCTCTGGGTATCTGCATTTGCTGGTTCATCCGCCTGGAATGTTCCTTCCCCGGATCTTCACATGGTTAGCACCTTATCAAAGATGCCTTCCCCGACCGTTGATGTAAAGTATTAGACCCAGTCATGCCCGACAACACTTGCCTGGATTCATTTTCTTCACCACACTTCCTACTAACTGGGTGGATTTCCTTGTTGATTTGTGACTTTATTACTTGTCTCCCAATCTGCTCAACTCGATGTGAGCAGATACCTCATTTGTTCGCTGCCGTGTCCCCAGTGCCCGACGAGCCCTGGCGCATCGTACACATTCATTGGATTAATTTCTGTAAGAGGTGAGTGACTGGATCAGGAAGGACAAGGAGAGTGCATGGGGTCCTGTCGGTGGGCATGACGGGGAGGAGGCAGGCACAGGCGCACCCACAGAGAACTGACAGGACTTGACGTGGTTTGAAGAGTTGAGTCATTGGAGAGGGAAGAGGTAGAAGGTTCTGAGCTTGGGTGAACTGTGAGGACCCCAGGAGAAGTGACCAGATTTGGTGACAAAGGAGCAATTGTAGAGGTGCCAAGACTTTGAGTGCAGGTGGGGTGGAGCTCTCCAGCAGGCGGTTGGGCTGTAAGCTTATCCAGAGTTTCCTGTTCCTGAGAGGCTTTGCTGCAAAGCAGGCAGAACAATGGGCTTCAAGAGACCGGGGTGGGGGGCGGGGGGGGAAGCCTTCCTCCTCAACTGTGGCGTGGCTGTGACTTGTCATTGAACCCCTCTGAACCTCAGCTTCTTCATCTGTAAAGTGATCATAAAATGCCTTCTCGGGGTGGTTCTGAAAATTAAACTATAGAACATGGAACTAGGGCCTGACACAGTGTAGTTTCTCAGTGACTGTTAATTCTCTGTCTCCTTTCCCTCTTGTCTAAGAGGCTGAGGAGTAAAAACTTTACCCTAGTTCCGCAGTATAAATCTGTGTTGCTTTTCTTTGCAAAGCAATGTGTGTGTGTGGTTTAAAAAGACAAGCAGTACCCCCAGGCTTACACTGAAAACGAGTAGTTCCCTGTCCCAACCCTCCACAGCCCCCCCGTTTTCCTCTCCCTGGAGGCTACTACTTTTAACTCTCTTAGCTATTTTTTTCTCAAACTTACATCTATAATTCAATATAACATGCTTATACTACTATTTCTTGATTTTTCAATTTTAAATATTATTTGGATATCAGATTTAGATGTTACCATCTTCACTTCAGGGAAGGCAAGGACTTAGTAGTTCCTTCATACTTCCAACTTCAAACCTACACTCACCCACACAGGCCTTTTCTCCTCTTAATGTATTATATCCCTATTTTCCAGTTCATCAGTATCGCGAGTTTATATTTTTTACTCTAGCTGTTGACATCTGAACTACATAGTGGGCTGTGATTCTATTTCATTTCCTGTAGAAATTTTTATTTCTTCTGCAGTTATTATTTGCCTCACTTTTTTTTTTTTTTACCAATCACTCTTTCATTCTCAGTCTTCCCACAAAATCTGAAACATTTCTTCTCAATAATTTCAAATGCAACATGTATCTTGTATGTTTAATTTTTTCCCCTCCTTGGAAATACCTTTCCAGCTTCCTCTGGCTTTCTGCTGTTTTGGTCTGTTGGCTTTCCAAGCCTGTGTGTAGCCGTGCTTCACCCAGGAATACTTTTGTCTTGTTTTGGATCCCCTGTTTGCAGCTCTTCTTTTCTTTCTCAATATTTTCGTTGCTCCTTCATTTTGCTGAGGCACATTCATCCTATAGCTTTCTGAGAAAGAGTGCACAGGAGGTGAATTCTTTGAGACTTTGTTGAGCTTTATTCTCCTTTCACGCTTGATGGACATTTTGGCCAAGGGTAGAATTTTAGGTTGGAAATAATTTTCTCTCAGCATTTTGAAGATAATACCTCCTAATCTTCTAGTTCCCAGTGTTGCTGTTGAGAAATCCGATGCCATTATGATCCCCTTGCCTTCCCTGTGATCTTTTTTCCCCATTTGGAAATTTTTAGACCTTTCTCTCTTTCCTCAGTATTTGATATTTCATAGTGATATGTCTTCATGGCACTCTTTTTTTTATTTTTTCCCATGAGTTGTGCTGGGAGGTTCATGAGCCTTTTCAGTCTGAACACTCATCCTTCAATTCTTGGAATTGCTTTTTAATTATTTTTTGAAATTTCTTCCCTTTCATTTCTTTTATTTTCTCTCTTTGAAATTCCTCTTATTCAAGTATTGGATCTTCTGGCCTGTTCTTCTGATTTAAAATTTTTTTTTTCTCTCATTTCTCATTCTGTCTTTTTTGTGTTTCTCTTTTTTCTTTTTCTTCTTCTTTTTCTTTTTTTTGGCTGCGCCATGCAGCTTACAGGATCTTAGTTCCCCGACCAGGGATCAAAACCGGCCCTCACAGTGAAAGCGCTGAGTCCTGACCACTGGACCACCAGGGAATCCACCTCCCCTTTTTTTTTTTTTTTTTTTTAAAGAAATTCACGTTCTTTTATTTATTTATTTATTTATGACTGTGTTGGGTCTTCGTTTCTGTGCGAGGGCTTTCTCTAGTTGTGGCAAGTGGAGACCACTCTTCATCGCGGTGCGCGGGCCTCTCACTGTCGCGGCCTCTCTTGTTGTGGAGCACAGGCTCCACATGCGCAGGCTCAGCAATTGTGGCTCACGGGCCCAGTTGCTCCGTGGCATGTGGGATCTTCCCAGACCAGGGCTCGAACCCGTGTGCCCTGCATTGGCAGGCAGATTCTCAACCACTGCGCCACCAGGGAAGCCCCCCTTTTTTTTTTTTTTAATTGTTCTTCTGATCAAAGTGTTTGCCTAAGTTTTCCCTCTGTTATGTTTTTGCTTGTTTGCTTTCTGTGTTTCCTGGAGGCCTAATGGAAACAACTAGTGATCCTAGGTTGTCTAAGTACCAAGAAGCTGACCTGAAAACCTTCTGTGTATGAGTCACACTTGTCATCTGGAAGCCCTCCCCATAAGGCAAGGACAAGCTATGTTTTTAGGTTCTCTCAAATAGGTCTTTACTCTTGAGCTGGTTGGAACTGAGATTGGAAATACTCTTGAGACTGGAAAGGAATTATCCAGTCTCTTGCTTGGAGGATATCAGCCTACCTCCTTGCATCCTGAGAGCCTGTGAGTGAAGGGAGCTGGTTATTTCACTGTTTAACATAAAGGCTCCCCTTTAGCCCCTGTTTTCAGCGTGGAGCCTCCCGTCTGCCCTGGGCTGAGCCTGATGACCCCAAGTCTCAAGTCCCTCTGGTTCAGCATTTCTAGAGAGTAAATGTCCTGCTTTCTCTAGGGTTAGGGAGAAGTAACTTCCTCTCTAGGTAGGAATCTGGGGCTCGAGGTCAGGGGTCGGCAAACTTTTTCTCTGAAGGGCCAGAGAGTAGATTTTAAACTTTGTGGGCTACACTGTGGTCTCTACCACATATTCTTCTCTTCCTCTTCCTTCTTTTTTTCTCTCTCTTAAAAAAAAAAGTTTAAAATGTAAAACACTCTTCGCTTGCAGACAGCACAAAAACAGGCTGTAGAGCAGGCAGGTCATAGTTTACCAACCCCTGGTCTAGAGGATCCTCTGGGACACTCTCAACCAACCATCTTTATTCCAGGCCCACCCTGCACCCCTGCCTTCAGAAGAACTTGATGCCTCCAATTTCTGGTCCTTTTTCGGTTTTATGACAAAACTGGATGGCTTCTTACAGGTGTCCCTCGACTCCAACCAGCCTCCCCGCCCCCCCACCCACCCACCCATGGAAGCTTAGGTTTCAGCCCTCCCAGGTCCACTAGGTGAGCAACTGCTTGTCCGTCTTCTTTCTGTTTTCTAAAAGGTCAGTTTTTTTCTTGTCTCTCTCTCTGTCCTTATTAGGCCATGCCTTTTTTCCCTTCCCTTTCCCCCAGTTTACTGGGATTTGAGAAAGGAGTGGAGATAAATGCATGTGTTTAATCTACTGAGTTTAACCAGAAGCTCCCCCCAAATCCAATTTGGTTGGTTTTTATTTTTATTACTTTCTTTGATAGTGCTTGGACTCATTTTGCATTTGTTCTCCACGTGCTCCCTTGCTATGCCAGATGTTCGAAGAAGATGTCCTTGGGGAGCAAAAATGAGGGGTTTTAAAAAGCAGCGTTCCTGAAATGCTCACAATGGTTTAGTTTGTGTGAGATCTCTGCGAAGCATGGTTGTTTCTAACCACCAGACTCTCATAATAGAAATACAGTTTCACCCTTATTTGTGTAAACCATCAGGAGCATTTTTAAATGCTCATTTTTAAATTTTTAAATTTTTAAACAATAAGTTTAAAGTTGAATTTAAGGTAGTAAGTCAAAGCTTTTGGTGGCATGCCTCTGACAGCAGGGAGAGCCTGGTAAGTGATCCCTAAGAGCTGATCAAAGGGAGCTGCTGAGCATTTTTTCCTGTATTTGTGTTTTGGGCCTTTAATCTGGCAGCGTTTCCAATTCCATTCTGAATATGGTCATGCACACTCCACCCCCAGTCAAGTCTTCTTGGAGGCGTCTGGCACTGTCTTTGCCTGTTCAGGCACAAGCCTGCCTTTGCTATCCTGCCTGTACAAGGTACGAACAATGGCGAGTGTCAGAAAGTGGGCATCTTTCAAGAACTTATTCATACCACACGTTTGTTCCAGTAAGCAAATGAAAATTGAAAGGGAAAAGAGTAAAATTAACTGAAAATGACCACTAGTCATTTCTGCCTAGGCTCACCTTTCCTGGCCAGCGAAGACGGCGTGCTCGGAGGAGTGATTGTCCTCCGATCCTGCAGATGTTCTGCAGAGCCTAACTCCTCCCAAAATAAGCAGACGCTTCTGGGTAAGTTAGACAAACACATTACGTGGGTGTCTTTCTCTTTCATTTTTTCCAAGAGATGGAAAGATTTATATCCTTAAGTCGATCATTTTAACCTATGGTTGGGCCAGGTTGCTCTATTGATATGTAAACATCTCTATTCCACTGCCCTTTTTGCCTAGGTCAACATCTACAAGGTGAATATTCATTTCGGAGTATATGCTTATAGCATATTTTTCAAATGGACTTAGCACCTAGCACCTTTACTAAAGCCCAGTATTAAGACTATCGGACCATGTATTTATCCCCTGCCTTATTTGACAGAGCGTTGGAGATGACCCATAGCAATATACACAGTAACATAGAGAGAAGCTTCTTCCTGTTCCCCTCCCCAAAAGGAATCAGAACCATGTGAAGAGCTACTGGCCTAGAAGTCCACCCTGGCTCCATGGCTTATTAGCTGTGATGCCTTTGCACATCATTCTCACTGTTCTATGCCACTTCCTCATCTGTGCAATAAGGATATCTGCCCTGCCCTTCTTATGGAAGGGTCCCATGAGTATTTTGCAGATCTTCAGATGTCCATCCAGATGTGTGATTTCGTGTTTAGCAAAGCATACCAGTGGGGATGGAGCCCAGCCCGCCCTCCGTTTGCCATGGCACAAACTTGTGGGGCTGCTTCTGCCCATGGGGGTGCCTTTTTCTAATTCATTCATCCAGAGGGGTGCACTTTAAAAAATCTGCATAAAGGTGCCACATAAGCTAGCAGGGAGCCCTATATGTTATTTTTGTTTTTGGTTGACTTTTTAATCGAAGTGTACACGCAGAAAAAATTGTTAACTACAACTGCGTGGCAATTACAAACTGAACCCACCCATGTGACCAGCATCTAGATAAAAAATAGAACTTTACTGCAACCCTAAAAGCTCCCACATAACCCCTCCCAGTCTCTACCCCTTTCAAAGTTAACTACCATGCTGACTTCAAACATCATGATTAGTTCTATTTGATTTTATATTTTGTATAAATGGAATCATAGAATATGTATTCTTGGTGTCTAATGTCCTCAAGGAAATGTTAAACCTGTTAGATTCATCTACGTTACTTGTGACAGTAGTTTGTTCACTTTCATTGCTGTATAGTATTACATTACGTATGGTTATAGCACTCTGTAGTTATCCATTCTTCTCTACGTATTTTTTTTTTTATATATATAAGCACTACAAATCATTCTCAGGGATGTGGTACTTCAGCTCTTTGTGTAAAATTCCTTTTATCAAGTATGGTTGGTACCTGATCTGTATTGTATGATTGTTGTGAATTGCTGTAGTACAAGTCCCTACATATCTTGAGGTTTTATAAGCCTGTAAAATAGAAGACTGAGCATTTCTTATGAGAATAAAAAGTATTTTTTCTATAAAAGCCCGAAGAACTTTCATAAAATCTCTCCTCTCATTTGTCAAAGAAAAAAAAAATGCACTTTTATAGAAAATGCCTCTTTCTCCACCTGGACTCTCATTACCAACTTCATTGTTTTTCATGCTATATTTTCTTTCTCTTTCCACCCACTACACTTGGTACCCAGGTTGCTCCTGGCAAATGTTTTGTTTGTTTGTTTGTTTGTTTTTAATGGCCATCGTTTGTTAAACTGAGGCAAGCAGCCACTTGCTTCTTCGGTATCTTAATCATTGTCAAAACCTTTGAATATCTTCCACAGTTAGGTAGCAGGGAGTTTGCTTTTAAAATATGCAGAGGAGGTACCTGGGCCTTCCATAAAAACTCAGAATAAGTCTTTAGTACTGGGAGGCAGGATGGAGGACAGTTATTAAAACTGCTTCATAGACTGTTGCTAGAATAGAGTTTCTGTACTTTACTGAGCCTGGACTCTTGTCCATTCAGGTTAATCCTGAAAATTGTAAGGGTTTTTTTTTTGGTTGTCCTTTCATTTTTGGTGGTGTAGTATAGAAATGCATATTTAAGGATAAGTCATAGAATTTTAGCTCATATTAAATAGTTTTTATCACCAAAGTAGTAATTTGTAAACCGATTCCTACTCTCTGTCTCAAGGAGGAGAATGAAAACTGTCAATTTATGAAATAAGTGAAATCTTGCCATTTGTTAAAGTTAGCTAGAGGGACTGATGTTTGTGAAGTTTATCTACTAAAACCTGGTGAACTTAGGCTCCTGTCAACTTATAGGTGCTACCAGTGACGTGGGTTTTTACATATTTTGCTTTCAGAAAGTTACATATGTTCAGTGGGTGGTGAGAAAGTAAACGTGGAACAGAAGGATAGAAAGAAGATGTGAAAGTCACCTTTGCCACCCAGTTCCCAGAGCCGCCAGCTTCTGATTCTGGTTATTCTCACGGGATTCACCTTCACTCTATAGAATGTGCTTATGCTTCTGTTTCTCAATCAGTAACTAGTGACTCCTTCGGGGGAAAAAATTATGAACATAACTCATACCATTCCCCACCACCTTTCTACATGACTTTTTTTTCTTTTCTTTTCTTTTCTTTTCTTTTCTTTTCTTTTCTTTTCTTTTCCTTTCTTCCTTCCTTCCTTCCTTCCTTCCTTCCTTCCTTCCTTCCTTCCTTTCTTTCTTTCTTTCTGCGTTGGGTCTTCGTTGCTGCACGCAGGCTTTCTCTAGTTGCAGCGAGCGGGGGCTACTCTTCATTGCGGTGCACGGGCTTCTCATTGCAGTGGCTTCTCTCATTGTGGAGCACAGGCTCTAGGCGCGCGGGCTTCAGTAGTTGCAGCACGCGGGCTCAGTAGTTGTGGCTCACGGGCTCTAGAGCACAGGCTCAGTAGTTGTGGCACACGAGGTTGCTCCGTGGCATGTGGGATCTTCCCGGACCAGGGATCGAACCCGTGTCCCCTGCATTGGCAGGCGGATTCTCAACCACTGCGCCACTGGGGAAGCCCCTCCACATGACTTTTGTGAGAACTCTAACTTGAAATCGTATATTTATTATATTTTATTTCAACTGTAATGCACTATTTCTTGATTCAGCAACTTTCTATCATCTCTGCCAACCATCCCTCACCCCTTGGACTATGTAAGTTTCCTTCCTCTTCCTCCCTGACTCCCAACCCTCACCTCAGCCTCTAGCAACCATGCCATTATTGTCATAGATAGTAACATTTGCATTCTGTCCTACAGGCAGCTTGCCTTCTATGCTCTGATTAGATGTTGATCCCAAACAGTGACAATTAGTACCAGCATTGACAGTATCAAGATTATATAAATATTATTCACTGCAGATTCCAGTAGTGGAAGATTAGACCCATCAGAAGGGAAGTGTCTGCCATAAGCCTCTGCCTGTAAAGGGAGAATGTTTCAAACATCAAGCTCAAGTGGGTTCTCCTGTGCTTTACCAAGTTAATTGCTCCAGATCAGGCCGCAACTTAATTTGCTTCATGTTTGGACCATGACTTCTCATTTATCACTTTATAAAACTCTCATGAAAGTATAACTTCATAAACTCGTGGTTCCTTAATGTTTGGTAATATCTAGCAACCAGGAGGCTCAGAAATCTTTCTTTCCTACACATCGAAATAAAACAAAACAATTCCCCAAATAAAAAAAAAAAAAAGACAACACACAAAACACTTAACTGCTGTATGTTGTTCGATCACTTTTTTTGTCCCAAGAATAGTATAATCAAAACAATCTCTAACTTGAGCTTTTTCCGTATTCACTCTTTTCTGAAAATCATCAATAGCATTTCCATTACGCCACAAAAGCAGTTTCAATCAGACCCCATCGCTACTTGATGGAGTTTCCAGGAAGCCATTACCCAGCCTCCCCTCTTGACAAATACATCAATTACAAGGGCCCCAGTGGGCCGCTTCTAGAGTGGGATGACTCAAATACATGCCCTTTCAAGGTTTGTCCTTTGTTTACTGATTCATGAATACAGTTGGAGAATCTCAGGTAGAGAGGAACTTTCAAAGTCCTCTTGTGTGACCTCGTTATGTCCATAAATTGTTCGAGAGAGATGGAGCTTAATTCCTCTCCACTTGTGACTCTCTTCCAATATGTCAGAGTGACAATGTGTGACTTCTGAGGCGAGGTCAGAAAAGGCAGTGGGCCTTCCTTCTCGCTTTCCCGGTTGGATCACTCACTTCACGAAAGACCAGCTGCCATGTCATGAGGACACTCAAGCAGCACCAAGGCAAGGCCCCTTTGGCAAAAAAACTATGACCGCCTTCCAACAGCCAGCGAGGCACTGGGGCTTCCTGCCAACAGCCTCAGCTCCGAGTGAGCCTGCAGATGCCTAAGGCCCTGGGCAGATTTCTAGACTGAAATCTCATGAGATCCTAAAAAGAACCACCCAACACAGCCACTCCTGAACTCCTTATCCACAGAAACTGAGATAATAAATGTTTATTGTTTTAAACCGCTACAGTTTGGGGTAATTTATGTATGCAGCGATAGGTAACAAATAAACCTTTTAAATGCTTTCACTGCCAAATGGTCCTCTGGTTTGTCTAAAGAACTACAGGGACAAATCAGGAGCTCTGTTGCATCTTCAGGCAGCTCAGACTGTCAAGACTTCCGTTTGCATCAGTGATTCCACTTCTCTGCTTTGGGATCCCCTTGGACAAATGTGATTGGCGCCCTTTTACTTTGCAGGCCCCTAATCACTCTTTTGCAGACTGTCTCCTAAGCCTCCCCAACCTCTAGGCTCCCCACCTCTATCTGTCTCCCACCTCCATCCTGCCACCAGACGTCTCTCCCTCTATCGTACATCTGTAGTGGCCCAGAGAACCTGACCACGGGCTCAGAAACAGGGGCAGTCGGGGGAGAAGCAGGCTGCCCTGAAGCAGAAAGAGCCAAAATGAGAACCTGACCGAATTGTGGCTTAGAGAGCCACACCAACCCCAGGGTCAGAGGGGTGGTGGCCAAAACAAGAGCCGCAGAAGTATATGTAACTAGTGTAATATAAGTTTAAACTAAATGTTGAGTAACTTTCTATGTATGCTAAAATAAAGCAAAACATGTATCTCTTACTATCGCTCCCATGTTCCCTATATTTAATTCTTCAATGAGGAAACACACACATGGTCACACTCACTCCTACCTCTGCTGGACATTTCCCTAGAAGATTGATGGGAAATGCCCAAATCACTTGTTGGGAAAAGCCCTCCCTGATCTGGCTCCAGAACATGCTTTCAGTGTCATTTCCTACTAGTCCTCCTTTTTCTCCACTCATCTCCGATGACCTGAGTTCTGGCAACTCCAAATTGCTTGGTCTTCTTCCAAAGGGTCATATTTTTCCCCCAGTAACTTTCACATGCTATTATTACCTGTGCTTGGAAAGCCCTGAGCTAATTACATTCCTTCTTTAAGACCCAGGACAGATAGGAATCTCCTCAGAATCCTTTGGAAGCCCTTTCCCCAGGTAATTTGTTCCTTCCTTGTGCTCTTTTTGCAACATATAATTTCTGTCCTTTGTAACAGTCACCATGACATCTTAGACATGTATTAAAATGTCTGCCCCTCCCTCTAGGCCAGCACTTCTTAACCTTTATTTTTGGAACTCAGTTATTTGAAAGAAATAGGTCACAGGTCTTTGAGCCGCAGTGACTCACATGGAGGGTTACAGAGGTTGGAAATATCTTAAAGAAGGTTCCTCTGTCTCTGAGCATCACACCACCAGATTGTGAATCATTGGAGTGCAAGGACTGGGTCATAACCAGCTTTGTACCCACCCTCCACTGTAGGCTCCCAGGAATTATTGGAGGAATAAATTAAGTGCCACATGGAATTTCTTTTGTGATTATTTAGCAGATATTTTTTAAAGAAATTGACCACTATTCCAGAAAAGTGAAATGTCACATAAAATATCCTCACATGCTCTTAACAAACAAACAATATGGGTCGGAAATGTTGGATAATGATGAGTGTTGGGGAACAAGAAGATTTGGAGACAGTTTAAACGGATCCCAGAAGACAGCCTTTGCAAACAGCCTTGTAAAAGGACAATTTGGACGAGAATGTGTTTGCAACACCCATCCCACCAACTCCCACCCCCCAGATCATGAGATGCTGGCAAAGCCCAGCCTACAAATCACTGCTTTAACACAAAGCAAATGCTTGTTCCTGGAATGAAACAGCTGAAAATCATTAATTTTCTCTCTGCTTTTAGAGAAAAAATATATATATTTTTACCTGCTAAAGTACAATTACATGTTTTCCAGGCCTCTACAGAAGTGCTTTATTGAGGCTGCTGTATATAGTATGGTTAATAATTGTATAAACAAAGGCATATCAAGCCTTCCAGTGGAAAAAATTCTTTTCCATTTTAAGCTTATGAGTCAATACAAGTAATTAGAATATATGCAAATATATGGCATGAACAACCAATCTCACTATATGGGTGCATTTTTTCCCTTGTAGCCTGCCCTCACTGTGCTGATGGGAAGCCTGACAGACCCTGTGAAGTTCAGAGGTTCCTACCTTAGAGTGGTTAATAGGAAGCAGTGAGTATGAGGATCAATGCGAAATAGACTCCATATATTTAAGGAAAATCTTAAGCAATTCAAGACAGGAGACATAGGGGCTGGTAAGGGTGAAAACGCTGTATGTTCGGCCAGTGGCCTTTGCGCCAAGCCTGTCTGTGTTGCAGGCCTTCTTGCTAAATAGACTGAAGGCCCACACTTCAGCTTGAGCTTGGTCATCTGATGAGCACACGTAATAATTGTTACTTTCCCATCAAGTCACCCTCACCTCACTCACGGAGTAACTTCAGGTTCTTTGCTGCCCAGGAATATGTTCATGGTGCTGATAATGAAGTTTTATGCATGATATTGTTTCTACTGTCCAGCTACTCCTTTTTTTCCCCTGGGTTTTCATCTTTATTGTGAAATGTTTCATGTATTTTTAAAAGAATGTAATAAATTTGTAAGTTATAAAGGATAATAGTGAAATGAACACCTGTGGACCCACCACCCAGCTTAAGAAATTGCCCATTACCCATATCTCTGAAGCCCCCATGTGGGCCTATCTGAACTTTATATCAATGTTGTAGCAGGTGATTTCTTCTGTGAGAATTTTTGCAGTTTCTTAACATGATTACCTGAAAGGATAATGAGTCCCTTTATCATTTTAGACTTAGCTCGATCAAATCAGCTGTTCTTCAGTTACCAATGAGAACTGAAATGGGCATTCTCCTCCCTTCTTTTCAGATCAGGCAAAGTTCTTTATCCAGTATTCTTCTTGTCACTGTTATGAAAACTTGCCATGATTTAAAAATAAAAATTGTTAGATTGAATTGATGCTTCCTGGAACATTAAAAAGATAAAAGGTCATTTTACTGTAAGTTAAAATTCCAAACCGCCTTTTGATTTTACTGGCATTAAAATTTTGGTGAGCACATATAAACACATGTACTTCAAAGGAGCTTCGTTCTCGGGGCCCAGCAATATCCCTTATTTCCATTTCATGGCACATGCCACCACGAGCACTTACGACTAGGCATTCTGCTGGGCTTACACGATCATAAAAATAACCCTCAAAGAGAAGGCAAATTAGTTATTAGACTGGTAGTGGGAAAAGAGTTACTTACGGTTGGTTACTGATGTTAATACCTTGTCTTAAAAATATAACTAAAACTTTGTTCTGTAAGAGGGTCCAGTGTCATGGTTGGAAGCTTATTTCTTTAGCGCCTCAGCAATGCTTTGGGATTGTTACATCTTCGCTACAGTCTTAAGAGAGAGGCTGGCATTTTGGTTCTTATTTAAGGATCAGATGGAAAGAAGCGAATTAAGTAACATTCTTAGATGCAAAGTGAATAAGGCAGACATGATATTTAAACTTTTCAACAACTGAGTTGCATTAACCTGTTGCGGTAGTGCTCTGAGATTTATATTTTTCAGAACTGGTTTTCATTTTTAAAATACAAAAGTGTTGATTACAAAAAGCTATCATTTGCTTTGTTTGCTTTATAACAGAACTTTTCTTCTGTTAAATATTACTAATACACTTTAAAAAGATTGGAAATAGATTTTCGTCTGTAATTTTTTTCTTCATCATGAGAAGTATACTTCTAGCTATAATCTAACTATATAGTGTCTTTTTTTTTTTTGCCACAAAGTTTTCCATCTGAAATAAAGAATACAAAGATTTATGAGCAGAATTCTAGTGATTATGTAATTCTTATTACTTTGGTTCTCCTAAAACTCTCAGGAAAACATTTTGACAAATTTTATAGTCAGTTTTCATCTGCTCAAAATGTAATGTAGATCACCTTAGTATGAAACAAATCCTAAAAAAATATTTGTTGAATGAATGAAATCATGTTTCAATATAACTTGTTTCACTGAATGCTTTTCTCTTCAGCACAGAACTTCCAAGGCCCAGCCATTGGCCACTTATTTCGTCAGTTTCTAATACAATAAAATGATAAAATAGGAAGAGAATTGAAATGTCCTTTGGGGCTTGTTTTACTCTTTGACCCACATCCCTCTCTTCTTTTTTCAGTCAGCATCTTTCTTTAGTCTTGAACAAATGGAGTGAGCCTTGGAAAGAGGGAATAATTATTTTCTTGGCTTAGCATAAGTGGAGTTCTATAGAACTCCATCCCCATAGCTCCCCAGACAGTTCAGTGGTGAAAGTTTTTCAGGGCAGCAAGCCAACTCAAAGCTACTTCATGGCCATAATGGGACATGCATTATATGAATCTTAAGGATTCCATGTCAGGACAGTAAAGCATCCTTGAATGAACCCCCTACTGGGTTATAAAGAACCTCACCACCCGGGGGAAATCTGCAGAGACAAGAAGAAATTGTTCTATTTACAGTTCCTCTTCCTTCCCATTTTAAAAATGAATTTATCTTTATTTAATAAGGAGTAACTTAAACACTATGCAAAATGTCCTAGGGTAAGCCATTTGACCTAGGGCTAAGGAGTGGCAGCTGACTTGGCAACTGCCCAGCCCAAGACGGTTCTGATTTTAGAGTTTTGTTTTCCTTGCAAGAAAGTCTGGGATATGAAGCCAGGCAGAGAGGTTTGAAATGGGTGTGGGAGCCAGTGCAGCTGGGGGTTGTTAACAACAATTGGAGAACAACTTTTTTTTTTTAAAAAAAGGTGGCTGAGGGCTTCTCTCTGGTCAAAAAAAGAGAATCTGTTCGAATAGAAAAAACTTGCTTTGCAACTCTGGTAAGGAAATTTTGTTTGACTTAATTTAAACAGGATGACATGTGACTCAAAATGTCTCAGGCAGTGGGGGGACCCTAGACTGAAGTGGGGCTGCTCTCGGACATTATACCCCTAGGTGAATTCATTTGTTCCAAAGCATTAAATACAACTTTCCAGACAGGCTGGCCTCTAAGATTATGTACAAATCCATTCCAACTGTCCCTGTAAGGCCATTAACTTGCCATTCTTGAGGAACACACGTACAGCACATCCACACCTAATCTGTTCTCTGGCACTGGAACAGGATCAGTAGTGTTGACGATTTTTCACATCGTGCTGGTGTGTTGGGACATGATGTGAAGTCACTTGGTGGAGAAGAATCCTGCCAAATCCCCGTGTCCATCTTTCATATGTTAAACCCATAGCTTTAGGTGTTCTTAATGTTTTCTGATGGAGGTCTTTTCATGATCTGGACATTTCCAGTAGCCTCACCATCCCTGGGCTTTGACTTTCTAAAAAACAAAAGCCTTTTTCAAATCAGTAGTTGAGGTGTAAATAGTCACCAGCCACTACCAAAGGAGCGTGGTCATTACCGAGAGGCCAGGGCTTCCCTAAATGGAAATCAGCTTGAGCTTGACCACACCAAACACTGTTTCAGACAGCACATTCACAGGCTCAGACGTGCCACTCCAGGCCACTCATAAACCCTGCACATTGCTTGAGTTCGTGGTCCCCTACATGTAATAACTACACAAGGAAAAATTCTGGTACTATGATATAGCATCTGCCCAGTTTGTATTATTATTAGAATCATTTTTTAAGTACTGTTCCATAAAATTCAATTTTTTAGTGTAGGAGACAATATTAGATTGAAAATTAAGAAATAAATTATAGACTTCTAGATATCACTGATGGTAAGAAATGCTACTTTTGTACTGAGTAGGGTTTAACATTTTAGTTTTTCTTCTATGTAATTGTATTTGAGCAAACTTTGTACTACTCTTGACTAGGTTTTAATTATAAATTGACTTAATTAAACAATTTTGAGAGATCTTTGTGAGAGAAGCTTTACCCTTGAGACAAATAAATGTTTTCTTATTTTTAAAAACTTATGATGGTTTTGGCATTTTTTATTTCAAATGGAAATAAGTATTTGCTTTGTTTTGTTTTGATTGCTCTTTGAACATAGCAGGTTTCGTTCTCTATATATGTGGCCAGTATAAATTTAAGTAGGGGTTTATTCATGCTCCTTCATAAGATTTGTTTGTGTTTTAGGTAGTCACAAAACATGAAACAATTTGAAAGCATCCAGTCAGTTTCACATCATAATAAAGCATTATCATGAAGGGCAATTAAAAATATATGGTAACATGTCATTACATCAAATTTCAGTGTATTTCAGAATGTCATAATCTAAACAGGGAAGAAATTAATTCTTCATAGATAAATTAGATTAACAAGGTAATTGAGATTCCTAGGTGTATTTAAAAAAAAATAGGACATAACTGAAAACAGGGCAAAATTCAAAAGTTTCAGAAGGGATGTATGATGAAAAGTAGGTTGCCCCCCTCTCAACTTCCTTAATCACAAGTTCCCTCTCTAGCGGTAACTGCTGTTGCTGCTTCCCAAGACTTTCTTCCAGAGACATCTCATGTATTTACAAACATTGTCATCCATGGTGCCCTTTTATTTTCTTTCACAAAAATGGCAGTACTATCTTTATATGTCTTTCTCCACCTTTCCTTTTCTTTTAGATAAACTATATATTTTGCAGATTAGTGTTTTTTCCAACTGTAGCATGTCACATTAATGAGGTCTAATTTAATGAGTCATGAGCAGAATTTTTTAATTGTAGTGCGTAGAATATAAAGAACCCATGTACTAAGTGACAGTGTGTGGGGCTTTTTTGGTTTTGTTTTGGTTTTACTGTGGTTCATGGCAAAAAGTTTGAAAAAACACTTAGTGTGGATGGTTCCATATCATCCATGTAGAACTTTCTCTTTGTTCTTAATTACTTGAATAGTATTCCATTGTGTAGGGTACCATTGTTCTTCATATATGCTCCCACCAAAAGGCAACCATGCTATTTCCAGTTTCTTCCTAATTAGAACTACTTTAGTGAATCTCTGTGTAAAGATGTTATTTTGTACATGTAAAGGCATATCTGTAGACTGAATACCTAAAAGTAGAATTGCTAGGTCAAAGGGTATGTCATTTTGAGAAAAAGAGTCTATCCTCATTATTTGTGGATTCGTATTTGTGAATTTTCTTACTTTCTGAAATTTACTTGTAATTGAAAGAGCAATACTCCCGGCACTTTCCCAAGTCATTTGTGGGCATGGACAGAGTGGGGAAAAATTTGAGCTGGAAAAGTAGCAAAACTTACGGATTCATGAGATGACAACCGATAAAAAGAGCATAAGGGACAGCATTATTGTGAGGCTGAAAGCCAAAGAAATTCATGGGCAGGTCATCCAGGGTCAGGAAAATGTTAAGCTCTTCTTGGCTAGTGTATTATTATAAAGAAATACTGCATAAAATTAATTAGTTATAAAAACATATATTAAATAAGATGTCTTTAAACAGAAACACACATAAAATAAGTTTACTTATCGATTGAAAATGCTGTGACCAGAGACTTGCAGGAACCTAACCCTGTATTTCCCTTGGGAGCGGTGGCTCAGTATTTGCTAATTCAGTGTTTATGGTGAATTTATAGAACATAACTACTGCAAATTATAAGAATGTATTTCCATATGGTCATACTCACACCGTTATTATATGAGAGTGCTCCTTCCTCGACCCCCAGGTAACATAATGCTGTTTTAACCTTTTGGTGTCTGATAACCTGAATGTTGAATTTCTTGTAGTTTTAATTTTAATTTCTTTTAGTAGGGGAAATGTAGAACATATTTTCACGTTTTAGAGTGATTCATATTCCCTTTTGTTCATATCCTTTTTGCTTTCTCTTTGGGTATTTGTCTTTTCCTTATTGGTTTGTAGCAGATCTTTATATACTAAGAAAATTAGTCCTTTTTCTATAATATGAATTGCAAATATTTCCCCCAGCTTGTCACTCATCTCTTGACTTTTTTCCCATTTGGCAAAAGGTAACACTGTAAACATTTTTAATTTAGTCAAATGTATTATCTTGTTATAGTTTTAAAAGCTTACTTTAAGAGATATTTAAGAGTTGTGTTTGTGTTCGATGCTGTATGATTCTAAATCCTTTTCAAGCTGATTAGATTTCAGAGTGAGAAAGCAATGGAGAATCACAGGTTTTAGAATCTAGAAGTCCAGTCTGAGTCCTAGGTTCTGCACTTGCTCAGATGGCCTCAGCCATGTTACCTCCCTTCTCTGAGCCCCAGGTTCCCCATCTAGGCTTTGCCGAGGTCCACTATGAAAGGCAGTGCCTGGCGGTTGATAGATTCTCAATGTTAGTTCCTCTCCTGCCTCCCTGAAGTCCTCCACCAAGAAATAATTTGTTAAATTATTCATTAATAATTTATTAAATTATTGAGTTGACATACACTAAAAGAAATAAAATAAGATTTCTTTTCAAAAGCATTTTATAATTTAAATTTTAGATAATCCTGCTGAGTTTCTGAAGTCTGAGCCTGAATGAGTGACTGATTTGAATTGTTGGTATTAAAAATAATGTGTCACATGAAAAGCTGCTCAACATCACTAATTATTAGAGAAATGCAAATCAAAACTACAATGAGGTATCACCTCACACCAGTTAGAATGGGCATCATCAGAAAATCTACAAACAACAAATGCTGGAGAGGGTGTGGAGAAAAGGGAACCCTCTTGCACTGTTGGTGGGAATGTAAATTGATACAGCCACTATGGAGAACAGTATGGAGGTTCCTTAAAAAACTAAAAATAGAAATACCATATGACCCAGCAATTCCACTACTGGGCATATACCCAGAGAAAACCATAATTCAAAAAGACACATGCACCCCAATGTTCAGTGCAGCACTATTTACAATAGCCAGGTCACGGAAGCAACCTAAATGTCCATCGATAGACGAATGGATAAAGAAGATGTGGTACATGTATACAATGGAATATTACTCAACCATAAAAAGGAACGAAATTGGGTCATTTGTAGAGATGTGGATGGATCTAGAGACTGTCATACAGAGTGAAGTAAGTCAGAAAGAGAAAAACAAATATCATATATTAATGCATATATGTGGAACCTAGAAAAATGGTACAGATGAACTGGTTTGCAGGGCAGAAATAGAGACACATGTAGAGAACAAATGTATGGACACCAAGGGGGGAAAGTGGCCGGGGTAGTGGTGGTGGTGTGATGAATTGGGAGATTGGGGTTGACATGTATACACTAATATGTATAAAATGGATAACTAATAAGAACCTGCTGTATAAAAAATAAATTTCAAAAATTCAAAAAAAAATAATGTGTCAGTACAATGCACCTCCTTTGTTTGTTTGTTTGTAAAAAGAGTGAATGAAGACTGAATTTCTAGACATTGAGTTACTTTCTTTAAGAACTCCTAAATTCTGTATCTAGAAACTTTATTGAAAACCTTTCAATAAAAAAATATTTAATGTGGTCAATCAGCACACCCAATTTATCCTGTTTTGTAAGTCTAAATGTTTCATGTGTTACATTTCCTTAAAGCAGGCTCTATTTTTAGAGAGAATAATGCAGTTTGAAATTGTCAAAATTGTGTCTTAAAAAAATAATGTGCAGTGTTTTTATCCTTCCCTTTCATGATTAGATTGACTATATATTTCCGTGTATTTTTCTTGGCTAATTCATGAGCAGTTACCACCTTAATATTTGGGGAATAAGGAGAGGTCACAATGTTAGATATGCCTGAACTTTGTATTTAAATACAATGGCATTGTCACTACTCGAGAAATTCAGTAAGGCTTGAGTGCCTTTGCTCTATTAGGCAATTCAGAATATCCCAGACCTTGCTCTGGACTTCAAGGTTTTTGAAGTTCAAAGCAGATGTGTTAGGAAGAAAAAACATCTGGCAAAGAGAACTTGCTTCATTGCGTGACGCTGTTTCCCTGCACTCATCAGCGGAGCGTCTGTGGAGCAGGTTGGCAGGTTTGAGAATTAATTAATGATGAGGGAATGAGCCACTCTATGAGGAACTCAGTGTCGCCCCTTCTGCTTCTTCCTTCCCCATGTGTCTGGCAAAGCCTTCAGAGTCTAGGACCGCTGAGCCACAGTTGTGTCTCAACTCACACACTTGTCTTCAGGCTTAATTAGCTCGGAGATGTAAACAGATGGATGGCCCGGGACCCAGAGGATTGGTGTTGAGCAAGGCAGTTTTATTACTGGGGACTTTTGAAATTTTTGTGAAGTGCATCAAAACTTTAAAAATGCCTTTAAAAAAACTTAGAATTTTGAAAGTAAGTACTTGAAGGTGACAAAGCTTTGTGTGTATCTCAGTATTTTTCTTTCTGTAACTTTTAATTTAGATATAATTTCAAACTTACAGAGAAGTTTCGAGAACAGTACAAGGGACACCCGTGATTTCTTTACCCAGATTCACTCATTTTCATTTCCTCCGTTTGTTTTTCCATCTCCACTTCCTCCTTCCTTCCCTCTTCCCTTTACACACACACACACACACACACACACTTAAACATGTACATTTTTTTTTTTCTGAATGACTTGAGAGCAAGGTGGAGAGATCCAGTGTCTTTACTCCTGATACTTCAGTGCTTATTTCTTAAGAACAAGGTTGTTGTTCTAAATAATCACAGTATAGTTGTCAAAATCACAGAATTTAATATTGATGCCACACTGTTACCTAATCCATAGTCGATTTTCAAACTCCATTAGTTGTGTCCCTTCAAGCACCCCTTGTCCCCATCCAGGCTCCATCCCAGGAGGACACATTGCCTTTAGTTGTCATGTTGCCTTTGTCTTCTTTATTTATTTTTTTGGCCACACCACGCAGCTTGTGGGGTCTTAGTTCCCCGACCAGGGATTGAACCCAGGGCCTTGGCAGTGGAACCACTGGACTGCCCGGGAAGTCCCTGGGATGCCTTTAAATGGGAACAGTTTCTCAACTCTCTTTGTATTTTTTGACTTTGACATTTTTTGAAGAGTTCAAGCCAGTTATTTAGTAGTGTTCCTATATCAGATTTGTGTGGTGTTTCCTCATGCAATTCTGGTTCTGCATTTTTGGCAAGAACACCACAGAAGTGGCAGTGAGTCTCAGGAGGCATGTTGTGTTGATTTGTCCCTTAATTGATGATGTTAGCTTCCATCATTGGATTAAAGTGGAGTCCATGGGTTTCTCCACAGTGAACTTATACTTTGCCCCTTTATACTTCATAAGAATTTTGTGGAGAGATCACACTGAGATTATGTAAATAGCCTGTTCCTCTTCAGATTCTCCTAGTTTTAGGAAGTGTGATGGCTTTCTAACTCTGTTGTTTCTTCTGTATTTATTAGTTGTCATTCTGCTACAAGGAATTGCTTTCTCTTCTCCCCCATTTTATTTATTCCTTTATGTGTTTGCATTAGTATGGGCTCATTGGTTTTAATTTTGTTCAGTGGTGGTAATTCTTTACTGTTATTATTTATTTTGATACTTAGATTGACTCAGATATGGCCAGTGTAAGTCCGTGCAGGCTGACCCTGGGTCCTTTTGATAAGTCCTCCTCATTCTTTGAGCACTTCCTTATTTTCTGGCACAAAAAGATGTTCCAGATTCATTTAATATTTTCTCTGCCCCAGCCTTGGAATAAACATTTCTCCAAGGAATCTTGGTTCCTTTTCATGGAGAATGGTATTTGAAAACCTAGACCCTGGGGGGTGTGTGTGTGTGTGTCTGTGTGTGTTTTAAAGGAAACTACGTGATAGAATATTATATTTACTAAATCATTGTGTACTGTATGTATGAGTGTGTATGCATGCATGTGTGTTGTTTAATGTTACAAGTTTCAAACAGAAGAGCATTTATTTTACATGTAATAATCATAAGTTTTGACAAGTAAGAAATACATTTTTCATTTCACAGTAAACGGTATTACATGGTTCTGAGTACTAAATCATCCTGACATTTATGAAGGAGCGAATGGAAAGTAGGGAGCCCGAGTGTGTTAAATATAAAGCTATCTTTAACTGTTGTATTAAAAAGCAGAGATTTATTTTCCATCTGTGATCTGAATGTGCCTATTTGTGTTCTCTTCCATGGCAGTGGAATTTCTGTGGAGCCACACGACGGAGAGCATGTGTGTTGGATATATGTCAGCCCAGGATGGGAAGGCCAAGGTAAGCGGGAAAACGGGGGCATAATTGGAAAACCTTGCAGCCACCGTGTGAACCTCTAACCGGCCAAGTGGACACAATGGAATTTTTTCAGCCTCTCTTGGTGGTAGCTCTGTGATCTTTATGAGAATCTGATAAAGAACAGTTAACGGTTCCAAAGAAAACTAGCAGATCTTTCTTGCTTTTGATGATGGAGCAGGAGAGATTAGGACAAACCTTTTATTTTTTTTTAATCTTGTTCTTCTTCATCCACTGTGAATAATTGGAAAAGAAGAAACTGGGGATTGGGAAGAGCAAATGGGTGTGCCACTCATGGCTGGCAGGGCTGGGTGATTTTGCAAGGAGAATGGGAATAGCTAAAGGAGACCGAGGCAAAGTTAGCTGAGCACGTGGACCACACCCTGCGTGTGTGAGGGCAGAGATGCCCAGCGTCCTTGCAAGGACTACCTGGCTCGTGCTCTGGTGTGGTCTGACACGGCATCCTCATGGCAGAGTCAAAGGTCTGTGCCCCGTGTGCCACACACCCTGGGCCCTCATCCCCCAGTGAGTCACAACATTCACAGAGAATGTCCACGCAGCACCCCTTGAGTCGCTTGGCTTCCCTGCACTCAAGAGGGGTGAGCCTGGGAGTCAGAAACATAATTTGTGGATTTATTTTATACTGGCCTCATGTTCTTCTTGTTCATAAAATTTTTAGGAACAGCTGTGGCATATGATGTTTACTTGGCATTAAAGTACCTCAATTACAAAGCTGTAAAGCCTCTCTTTCAAAGGGCATGATTTATTTTACACATTTGGAAATGCAAGTAAGGAAACTTCTGATGTAAACTGTCTGATAGAGATGGGATCATTAACAAATTAAGGCTACAAGTAAGAAAGAGTAACTTCTTGCTTATTGGTCATATAACACCCATCCAGGCTGGCCTCTGAATATTACCCAGCAAGCCAGTAGCATCACAGGGCTTTGTGAGGACAGCGTATGAGAGCTTTGTTCCATAGTACATAGAGAAGAGAATTATAATGGCTCCTTTTTTAATGGAATTAAAAAAGGTGATTTAGAGCAACAGCCAGCTCTACCCACCACCAGGCCCTCCCATCAGGAAACTTCCACAATCCTCTTAGATAGCCTCATCCACCAGAGGGCAGACAGCAGAAGCAAGAACTACAATCTTGCAGCCTGTGGAACAAAAACCACATTCACAGAAAGATAGACAAGATGAAAAGGCAGAGAGCTATGTACCAGATGAAGGAACAAGGTAAAACCCCAGAAAAACAACTAAATGAAGTGGAGATAGGCAACCTTCCAGAAAAAGAATGCAGAATAATGATAGTGAAGATGATCCAGGATCTTGGAAAAAGAATGGAGGCAAAGATCGAGAAGATTCAAGAAGTGTTTAACAAAGATCTAGAAGAATTAAAGAACAAACAGAGATGAACAATACAGTAGCTGCAATGAAAAATACACTAGAAGGAATCAATAGCAGAATAACTGAGGCAGAAGAACAGATAAGTGACCTGGAAGACAGAATGGTGGAATTCACTGCTGCGGAACAGAATAAAGAAAAAAGAATGAAAAGAAATGAAGACAGCCTAAGAGACCTCTGGGACAGCATTAAACGCAACAACATTCACATTATAGGGGTCCCAGAAGGAGAAGAGAGAGAGAAAGGACCCGAGAAAATAAGAGATTATAGTCAAAAACTTCCCTAACATGGGAAAGGAAATAGCCACCCAAGTCCAGGAAGTGCAGAGAGTCCCATACAGGATAAACCCAAAGAGAAACACTCCAAGACACATAGTAATCAAACTGGCAAAAATTAAAGACAAAGAAAAATTATTGAAAGCATCAAGGGAAAAATGACAAATAACATACAAGGGAACTCCCATAAGGTTAACAGCTGATTTCTCAGCAGAAATTCTACAAGCCAGAAGGGAGTGGCAGGGTATACCTAAAGTGATGAAAGGGAAGAAGCTACAACCAAGATTACTCTACCCAGCAAGGATCTCATTCAGATTCGATGGAGAAATCAAAAGCTTTACAGACAAGCAAAAGCTAAGAGAATTCAGCACCACCAAACCAGCTCTCCAACAAATGCTAAAGGAACTTCTCTAAGTGGGAAACACAAGAGAAGAAAAGGACCCGCAAAAACAAACCCAAAACAATTAAGAAAATGGTCATAGGAACATACATATAAATAATTACCTTAAACGTGAATGGATTAAATGCTCCAACCGAAAGACACAGGCTTGCTGAATAGATACAAAAACAAGACCCATATATATGCTGTCTGCAAGAGACCCACTTCAAACCTAGGGATACATACAGACTGAAAGTGAGGGGATGGAAAAAGATATTCCATGCAAATGGAAATCAAAAGAAAGCTGGAGCAGCAATACTCATATCAGATAGAATAGACTTTAAAATAAAGAATGTTACAAGAGACAGGGAAGGGCACTACATAATGATCAAGGGATCAATCCAAGAAGAAGATATAACAACTATAAATATATATGCACCCAGCATAGGAGCACCTCAATACATAAGGCAACTGCTAACAGCTATAAAAGAGGAAATCAACAGTAACACAATAATAGTGTGGGACTTTAACACCTCACTTACACCAATGGACACATCATCCAAACAAAATTAATAAGGAAACACAAGCTTTAAATGACACAATAGACCAGATAGATTTAATTGATACTTATAGGACATTCCATCCAAAAACAGCAGATTACACTTTCTTCTCAAGTGCGCACGGAACGTTCTCCAGGATAGATCACATCTTGGGTCACAAATCAAGCCTCCGTGAATTTAAGAAAATTGAAATCATATCAAGCATCTTTTCTGACCACAACGCTATGAGATTAGAAATGAATTACAGGGAAGAAAACGTAAAAAACACAAACACATGGAGGCTAAACAATACGTTACTAAATAATCAAGAGATCACTGAAGAAATCAAAGGGGAAATGTAAAATTACCTAGAGACAAATGACAATGAAAACACGACGATCCAAAACCTATGGGATGCAGCAAAAGCAGCTCTAAGAGGGAAGTTTATAGCTATACAAGCCTACCTCAAGAAGCAAGAAACATCTCAAATAAACAATCTAACCTTACACCTAAAGGAACTAGAGAAAGAAGAACAAACAAAACCCAAAGTTAGCAGAAGGAAAGAAATCATAAAGATCAGAGCAGAAATAAATGAAATGAAACAAAGAAACCAATAGCAAAGATCAATAAAACTAAAAGCTAGTTCTTTGTGAAGATACACAAAATTGATAAACCATTAGCCAGACTCATCAAGAAAAAGAGGGAGAGGACTCAAATCAATAAAATTAGAAATGAAAATGGAGAAGTTACAACAGACACCGCAGAAATACAAAGCATCCTAGACTACTACAAGCAACTCTGTGCCAATAAAATGGACAACCTGGAAGAGATGGACAAATTCTTAGAAAGGTATAACCTTTCAAGACTGAACCAGGAAGAAATAGAAAATATGAACAGACCAATCACAAGTAATGAAATTGGAACTGTGATTGAAAATCTTGCAACAAACAAAAGTCCAGGACCAGATGGCTTCACAGGTGAATTCTATCAAACATTTAGAGAAGAGCTAACACCCATCCTTCTCAAAGTCTTCCAAAAAATTGCAGAGGAAGGAACACTCCCAGAGTCATTCTGTGAGGCCACCATCACCCTGATACCAAAACCAGACAAAGATACTACAAAAAAAGAAAATTACAGACCAATATCACTGATGAATATAGATGGAAAGATCCTCAACAAAATACTAGCAAACAGAATCCAACAACACATTAAAAGGATCATACACCATGATCAAGTTGGATTTACCCCAGGGATCAAAGGATTCTTCAATATATGCAAATCAATCAATGTGATACACCATATTAACAAACTGAAGAATAAAAATCCTATGATCATCTCAATAGATGCAGAAAAAGCTTTTGACAAAATTCATCACCCATTTTTGATAAAAACTGTCCAGAAAGTGGGCATAGAGGGAACCTACCTCAACATAATAAAGGCCATATATGACAAACCCACAGCAAACATCATTCTCAATGTTGAAAAACTGAAACCATTTCCTCTAAGATCAGGAACAAGACAAGGATGTTCACTCTCACCACTATTATTCAACATAATTTTGGAAGTCCTAGCCATGGCAATCAGAGAAGAAAAAGAAATAAAGGAATACAAAGAAATTAAGGATGACATAAACAGATGGAGAGATATACCATGTTCTTGGATAGAAAGAATCAATATTGTGAAAATGACTATACTACCCAAAGCAATCTACAGATTCAGTGCAATCCCTATCAAATTACCAATGGCATTTTTTACAGAACTAGAACAAAAAAATCTTAAAATTTGTATGGAGACACAAAAGACCCCAAATAGCCAAAGCAGTCTTGAGGGAAAAACACGGAGCTGGAGGAATCAGACTCCCTGACTTCAGACTATACTCCAAAGCTCCAGTAATCAAGACAATATGGTACTGGCACTAAAAGAGAAATATAGATCAATGGAACAAGATAGAAAGCCCAGAGATAAACGCACACACCTATGGTCAACTAATCTATGACAAAGGAGGCAAGGATATACTATGGAGAAAAGGCAGTCTCTTCAATAAGTGGTGCTGGGAAAACTGGACAGCTACATATAAAAGAATGAAATTAGAATACTCCCTAACACCATACACAAAAATAAACTCAAAATGGCTTAGAGACCTAAATGTAAGACCGGATACTCTAAAACTCTTAGAGGAAAACGTAGGAAGAACACTCTGTGACATAAAGCACAGTTACTTATTTTTTGATCCACCTCGTAGAGTAATGGAAATAAAAACAAAAATAAACAAATGGGACCTAATGAAACTTCAAAGCTTTTGCACAGCAAAGGAAACCATAAACAAGATGAAAAGACAACCCTCAGAATGGGAGAAAATATTTGCAAACAAATCAATGGACGAAGGATTAATCTCCAAAGTATATAAACAGCTCATGCTGCAGCTCTATATTAAAAAACAAACAACCCAATTCAAAAATGGGCAGAAGACCTAAATAGACATTTCTCCAAAGAAGACATCAGATGACCAAGAAGCACATGAAAAGCTGCTCAACATCACTAATCATTAGAGAAATGCAAATCAAAACTACAGTGAGGTATCACCTCACACCAGTTAGAATGGGCATCATCAGAAAATCTACAAACAACAAATGCTGGAGAGGTTGTGGAGAAAAGGGAACCCTCTTGCACTGTTGGTGGGAATGTAAATTGATACAGCTACTATGGAGAACAGTATGGAGGTTCCTTAAGGAACTAAAAATAGAATTACCATATGATCCAGCAATCCCACTACTGGGCATGTACCCAGAGAAAACCATAATTCAAAAAGACACGTGCACCCCAATGTTCAGTGCAGCACTATTTACAATAGCCAGGTCATGGAAGCAACCTAAATGCCCATCGACAGATGAATGGCTAAAGAAGGTGTGGTACATATATACAATGGACTATTACTCCGCCATAAAAAGGAACGAAATTGGGTCATTTGTAGAGATGTGGATGGATCTGGAGACTGTCATATAGAGTGAAGTAAGTCAGAAAGAGAAAAACAAATATCGTATATTAATGCATATATGTGGAACCTAGAAAAATGGTACAGATGAACTGGTTTGCAGGGCAGAAATTGAGACACCGAAGTAGAGAACAAACGTATGGACACCAAGGGGGGAAAGCGATGGGGGTTGAGGGTGGTGGTGTGATGAATTGGGAGATTGGGATTGACATGTATGCACTGATGTGTATAAAATTGATGACTATTAACCTGCTGTATAAAAAAATAAATTTAAATAAAAAAATAAAAAGGTGATTTATGGGTTTAGAGCAACACCACCTAAAAGAATTTTCTGTGTTGATGGAAATAATTTATATTTATATTTATATATTGTCATCCGATATGATAGCCACTAGACACATGTGGCACTGAGCACTGGAAATGTGGCAAGTATGCCCGAGGAACAGAATTAAAAATTTTGCTTAAATGTAAATAGCCACATGTGGCTAGTGGCTACCATACTGAACAGCACCAGTTTAAAGAAAGAGTGGAAACGTGGCTCTCTAAATAAATATTTTCAAAACATTCTTTTTTTCCCAATGCCAAAACGGTTCCAAAATATAAAATAAGCCTGATAAGCTATAGGAATCCTTGCCCAAGAATAGCTTGCAGCCAGTTAAGTTTCTCTCACCCTTGACATGTTGAATCTGAGCTAAAATTGCTTTTTAACAAAAAAACATGGAAGAGGTAGACTTCAGTAGTGGAGCTGGTCTGAAATCTGTCTGGTGGGGACAGTCAAGTTATTAAGTCCCGTTTGCAGAAATGTTCCTGTTATCCCTGCTGGTGGCCTGTGGAAGACACCTTGCTATTTAACATGAAATATGGGAGGAAGGAGAGTGGAGAGTCCTGCCTTAAGCCCAAAGATATTTGGCTTCCAGTTGCATCGCTTGACATCTGGTGGACGTGGTTTTCACATTGCTGGTAAATTCTCCAGCTGGTGGTATTGATGGGCCAACAGATACAGCTGCTCCTCTTGCCTCACTTGTAAATTATGTGTTCGACCTTCCTTGCAGAGAGTTCATCCCTTTCCCTTTCTTTCTCCTTTGAGCCTGTGGCTACAAATGCTTTCCCCCAAAAAACCAACCAAACAAAAAAACCCCAAAACACTAAAGCTTTGGTTGCTGAATTTTATTGATAAAAAACAAAACAAACAAACATCTCTTCTGTCATAAAGCCTGGAATTTTATTGTATTGCAAGTATGACAAAGTTATAGATGAGAAGCTGAGCTCAAAAGAGTAAAGAGGGGCTATAGCAAAGTTTATATTCTTTTTAAGAGAGCAAGCCTTTGGCCTACCCCCTGGTTTCCTGATTTCTGTGAAAGAATTATTGAATTAGTGGCATACCCATTCAAGCATGATGATGGGTTTGTGAAACATGCTCTCATATGATATTGCAAACCACAGTAGCAAAAATGAGAAAGAAGGCATCTTTATTTTATTTTACTTTATTTTATTTTTGGCCGTACCATGTGGCATGCAAGATCCTAGTTCCCTGACCAGGGATCGAACCCATGCCCCCTGCAGTGGAAACATGGAGTCTTAACCACTGGACCGCCAGGGAAGTCCCAGAAGGCATCTTCAAAAACTGAAACAGCAACAACAACAACAACATTTTTTTAAATTTAAAAACTACTTCTGAAAAGTTTTTTTTTGTTTTTAATTTGCCCTGCTTTCCAAAAATTGCCTTCTTTCTGCTTGTTACCAAACTCAGAAACTAAAGCCACCTGGCCATTTGAACATTTTATATAAGCTAACTATGTTTAATCCAGGTTAATACATTGAATTAAAGTTCACCTCAAAATTGTACTGCTTTGAAAAGGCTGGATAATAACTAATATCGTTATAACCAGAATCCGTATATAATTTGAATAAATAGAGGTAGGTTCTTTTATAAGTTTCTTTCTTTTTTTTTTTTAATAGAATGCTCTTGTAGTTGTATACCTTAATTTAATTTCTAAACCCCTTCTGTAGCATGAGTTAAAGAGATTTCTTTTTATTGAACCAAAATTAGGGCATTGATACCAGTTGGATTTAAAAATCAGATTGCCTGTATCCTACCCAAGATAGCAGACAGTTAATGAATGGTTTTTAATAAACACCCAGTGTGTATGGACTACTATAATAAAAACAGATGTTAATATTGGCATGGAACTTATTCAGGTATAATAAGTGAAACCTAGGTTTCTTTTACTATGTAGAGGTCATTTTTTATAACACAGTGAAAATACTGCTATAAAAATTAATCCTTGAGTAGGAGCAGGCTATTTTATGGTCTTAAGGTGTTTCCCCACAGATTCTTATTAGTTGCAGGGGAAAATAATAAGTATATAATGGAGAAACCAGGCAATAACTTGACCATGTGATCAAAATTAATGTCGTGAGTGAGGGGCAGATGGACATATCATGTGCCTCTGGATGTGAGAACCTGAGAAAGACACAACATCACTTTTACAGTATCCCATCTGGAAGTGCACAGACTGAATCTAACCACAAGGAAACATCAGACAAATTGAAAATGAAGAACATTCTAGGAAGAAAGAAAAAGGGGACTATATTCTTCAAAAATGTCAATGTCATAAAAGACAAAGGCTGAGGAAATGTTCCAGATTAAACAATGTTAAAGAGTCGTGACAACTAGTATATGCAATAACTGATCCTAGGCTGGATCCTATATGGGAGGGGAAAAATGCCAAAAATGTATTTTTAGGTCAATTTACAAAATGGGATATAGATAGTAGAAAATGTTGTATCATTTTAAAATGTACTTGTTATAACTATACTGTGGTATGCAGGGAAATATTCTTACCTTTAGTACAAACTGAAGTGTTCGGAGGTAAAGGGCCGATGGGTATTGTATATATATGGCCCTTCCTCCCTAGATACTTGCTTGCCATCTGCAAAATTCTAAATTCTACATTGCAGATTAATAAGCATATATGTTGCTATTCAGTTTTTGGTAGGATTTTTGCAACCCCAAATGTAGTATCTACCATGCTTTGTTTTTATGAAGATAGTTTCTGGGGCTTTTAAAAAATCTCAGTAAATGTCTGTGTACAAGAGATAGCACGGATGAGATTTCTGAGAGCTTTTTACTAGGCTTAACTTGTGTCTCAAGGAAATCCATGGGAGGAAGACTTAAATATAAAATATGAGGTACATGGGACTTCCCTGGTGGCACAGCAGCTAAGACTCTGTGCTCCCAATTCAGGGGCCCGGCTTCGATCCCTGGTCAGGGAACTAGATCCCACATGTATGCCGCAGCTAAGAGTTTGCATGCCACAGCCAAGAAGCCCACGAGCTGCAACTAAGGAGCCTGCCTGCCGCAACTAAGACCCGGTGCAACCAAATAAATTAATTAAAAAAAAATGAGGTCCACAAGAGGGAGTTACCAAAAGAAATGAGAAAAAGACTTCCACTTCCAATTAGGATGAAGAAAGTCACAAGAGGACTGTTGCGCCTACTCCCAATAATGAGAATGAGCTGGATAAACTCTAAAGTCATAGATTTTTAAAATTATCCCAAAAGCAGAATATGGTAGAAAAACTTAAATGAACTAAATTCCAGAAAGAGATAAGCCTTTCCTAGGAGAGAGAAAAGCTCTGACTGCTTCATCCCTGGCAAAGCAGCAGGAGGAGGGTTTTTTAAAGGTGTCAGCAAGACCATCTATAAAGAGACAGTGTGATATAATAAGAGAATGGGCTTTGGAGTTAGCCAGACTTGGATTTCCATCCTGAAGCCCCTGCTTTGTAACCTGGGGCAGGTTGCATATCTGACCCTTGGTTTCCTTATCTTTAAAGTGGGAATACTACCGATGCTTTCTGAGCATTCTGAATATTAATTGAATAATACAACCAAAGTGCATATAATAGAGCTACATACATTGTGATGGGTGATGGTGGTGGCGGTGGTGGTAGAAGTGGTAGAGAGTTTCTCAGGGCTGTCACCTTGCAGCTCTGCAGCCTCATTTACACTGTAACCGTGTTCCCAAACATGCCGTGTCCATTGCCTACCACAGGAGTGACACTTCCTGGATTTTCACCCTGCTTTCCTGGTGGAGATGGTAGGGGTTATTACATTTTGACAAAATGCAACTCTAGCTTGTAAATATAAACCAACTGACAAGTGAGTTCAGAGATCCCAGAAGAGGAAAAAAATTGTTTGAAGCTGCAAGAATAAGACACACACACACACACACACACACACACACACACACACACACAACCCTGCAATTCAGGCCAATATGATAGTAACGGAGCCCTTTCAAAAAGCTTTCTGACTAGATGTCTACCAATTTGACAGCATCACAAACTTAGGCTTTTAAATGAAACCTAAGTTGCCTGCAGCATTTCTGATAAGCTCACCTAACTGAATAATTTTCCTTTAAAAGTAAGAGGGAAGAATATTGTTTACTAGCTACTGTTGAGTATCTCTTATGTGAACACAGGCAGCCTTCTCAGATTCCTCTGAGCTCTAGACAGTGGAACACCTTTGGGTGTGTTGACCATGAGTTCCTTAAAAGGGACTTTAGTTCCACGATAGTGGGCAGTGACACTCAGTCACTGGGTGGGTATATTGGATCATATTTTAGATTTATGAAGAACCACTTAGACACAAGTTGGCCTTGGTCTAAGCCAAATTTTAACTGCTTCTGATAATCTAGTCCCCATGTTACTCAACAACTGAAGGAGTCTGATCCCTGGCAGGAAGCCAACTGCCCCAAGATGGTGTTAGGTGCCGCCAACAAGCTATGTACTAGGAAAACATCCCAGACAGCTAAGTTTGGCAAGTGTGCTTTATGGAACAGAAGGAAAAGTGGCTAATCGGTGATTTTACTTGTACCTTTTAAGCTTGCCCAGAATTTCAAATATAGAAAATCGCATTTCTTTTCCATGCTCTTAGGACTTCCAGGAGGATCCTGTTGGGTTTATTTAGAAAGTTCTTTAGACAAACAGGAGAAGATTGTAGAAGGTTGAGTATGTGGAAAACAAACTTTTAGACCCAAGTTTCCTCAGCCTCAAGTTTAGTTCTAAGAGTAGTTGGTAATTTTATTTTGCCTAATTAGTCTTATGCCATCAGTTTCTTCCAAATGATTCATTTGACATAGCTCCAAAGCAATAAATAGAATAAACACAAAGAGGGAATTCACTATGTTGGCAAGAGCATAAATCTTCCCAGAGGTATTACCATATTTATCCAAGTAAATCTCATTTTAATCATGGTGTAGGGTTAGATCTCTGCAAAGATAAATATGTCTATTGCTTGGACTTGTAGACATTCCATGTTAGTTGGAAGGAAGTGAATAAACCTTTTTTTTCTGGTTATAGCAACATAGAAAATAATGAAAACATTAATTTCTCTACCTCTATATACTTACATAGCCATCAGCTTACATAGTTCACATCAGGTGTGAACTTAACATTAGAATGTGACCGTGTTACCTTGTAGCACCCAACATTTTAGGTAAATATGTACCTTTCCAAAGCAGACACGTGCCTGCATTTTACGCACAGAACAACGCATAAGTGTGAGATGTAACTGAGACAAGCATTCATGAGAATGATTGGCCTTATTACCCACAGTGAGTAAGTAATGGTTACAGGATGTTCATTTCTTTCTCTTGGTTGAAAAGCAGTGGACAAATGATGAAAGGAATCTTTTCTTGTTTTTTTTTTTTCAATCTTAAGACAAAAAAGGCCATAATCTTGGTCATGCCATTCTTGTTTCTTGTTAACTTTCTAACTTGAAACAAGGTATTGGTTTCTTTGATTGTAAAGATTCAGGATCACCCATTGATTTTATGTTGTAAGAACTTCTATTATATTATTTTCTTAAGTAGGTGAGTAGTGATGGGAACTGAATCTACAGGTATGCAGTCAGTATACACGGAGGTACTAATGGCCCCGCAGGGCCCCGCACACGTGGGCATTCATTCCATAGATACGCCTTCTATGAGTGGCTCCCTGTTGAGGTTGAGGGTAGAACTTTGAGTCCAGATGGTTGTTTGGATACAACATTTTATCCCCACTCTCCCTCCTCCCCAGTAACCTGCAGATTTGAGCTCAAAAGCTGAATTCATCAGCAGATCAGCCTTTTAAAAAAATTGAAAATGTTTACATAAAAAATTTGAACTTACATAAAATAGAAATTTTGAATAAAATCTTTATACAAGATTTAAATGTTTTAAGTTTTACGTAAAGGTACAATTTTCTTCCTCCTGGCTTGTTTTCTCTCATAAGAGTAGATTTGGCCACACTGGGACCCACTTCCTACATGGCCGTGATTAGTTGGACCCAAATGGTAGCCACCCTGTTTGGTGGGGCCTGGACATTCCACTCTGACAGTCCTACACCTGGCCTGTTTCACTTACAGGCATCGGAGACTGACCCGTGTTGTAGATTTTGAATGCTATGCAAAGTCTATCTGCTGGAATACATTTTTATTCCGGTACCATTCATTCAAATAATATAGTTTCTGTCTTCTTTAAAGCCTTCATCTTGGAGCGTCCATTCTGTCTAATCCTAAGGATTAAACTTCTTCTCTGATGATTATTATGTATGATTTTTATGTCTTATAAGTAAAGCAGTGCTGTAAATTGGTGAAACTTTAACATTTTAGTAATAACTAATTGAGACATTTGGATACGGTTGAGCTACTCTCTCTATTTGCATTCTTTTCAAATACTTCTGGATGCAATAAGTGGTACGTATGACGATTTACTTTTATGCTCTTGAGCTGTCATCACTGCACTGTACATGTTTGGGCTACACCGTCTGCTGCAGTGTTGAAGGCATGAAAAGAAACTTAATTTAGAATGAGGGTTGTGTTAATGCTTCACTATTAGGAGATGCTCAGGGTACTTGGAAACAGCTTTTTCTTCACTTGAAATAGAAAATTAATCGTATTTTGAACGTACCTCCTGTAACGGATGAAAACCCCAATAATCCCGATTTCTTCCATTGATAGGTCTTGTGGACATTATGGTAAAATTTTGAACAGTTAGAAACTGCTAACAGTTAGAACCTGCCCCGTTAAAAATGGAAGATCTTGGCAAAACAAGCTCTTACTAGGCAGTTAGTAATAAGCCCCAGTAGCCTGTGAATAAAACACGCTTCCAACCCAAATTTCTACAAACTTCCAAAGCCAGGTCAGACAGGAAGGACCCGGTCTTTAAGGTGATAACCTCTTAGGTACAACAAGTTCCTGAATCTAGCAATTTATGTTTTTGTTCAGTAAGCCATACTTGGGGCAAAAAAGAAATAAATACAATCTATAAGTTTTTCACCATCAAAGATGACAAAATTCATTTCTTCGTAACCTCAGTTAATCAGTATTAGAGCTAATCAGGGATTTATTACAGTGATTAGTATTGATTAACTGGGAAGGAAGCCTTGATTCTTTGGCTTTGAGATTTTAGCTATTAGAAAAACTCAGTTTACTTAGGAGTACAGTTTTGATGAAACATAGCGGCTCATTTTTTAAAACGAAATATTTATTAAACAAATGCTATTGAGTGCCTATTATATTCAGGTACTTCCCTGGAAACATAATAGTGAACAAAAAAGCTAAGAATCTTTGTACTCCTGGCCTGACACACTAGTGGGGAAAATAATAACCAAGATAAATAAGGCATATAGTATGTTTGTGATAAGTGCTAAAAAGAAACGCGAAGCTGGCAAGGATTTTAGGAAGCATGAGGGTTCCAGTGTTAGGCAGGTCTCACTGAGAAAGTGACATTTGAGTAAAGACTTGGAAGATTTATGGGAGCAAGGCAAGAACGTCCCAGCATGGAGAACAGCAAGAGCAAAGGCCTTCAAGCAGGAGTGAGTGTTCCGGGTGTGACGGAGGGACAGTGAGAAGGCTGGTCTTAGTGGGACAGAGTAAGCCATGGGGGACCAGACCATGTGGGTTCTTACCGGTCACTGTCGGGATCTGGGCTCTTCCGAAGCCACTGGAGGGTAGTGAGCAGAGGGGTGACGATGTCTGGCTCACATTTGAAGAGGTCACTCCAGCTGCTGAAAGGGAGGCAGAGTGGACGGCCGTTGCCACCCGTGAGTGACGATAATGAGTTCGACTAGAACGTTAGCTGGGCAGGCGGTGAGAGCCAGTTTGCTTCTGTGTCCATTTTAAGAGAGAGCCGACAGGAGCTGCCGATGGATTGGACAGAGGCATGGGGGAAAGAGAGAAGGCAGCAATGCGAATGGAGTTGCCATTTACCAGCGGGAGGAAGAAGGTGAGGAGGGAGGAAGCAGGCTTGAGGGGAAGTAGAAAGAGCTCAGTTCTGGATGTGTTCATCTGGAGATGCCTGTTAGGCATTGAATGGAGATGGTCAGTGGGTGGTTGGATATATGTGCCAGGAGAGAAGACTAAGTTGAAGATGCATATTTGGGAATCTCAGCATATAAATGCTTTTTTAAAACTACAAGGCTAGATGCGATCACCAAGAGAGGGACCACAGCCAGGAGAAAAGATTTCTGAGGAATTGCTGTGTTGATAAGTCAGAGAGGTGAAGAACCCAACAAAGGAGACTGAGAAACGGCCGTAGAGGCTGGTGGAGAACCAGGGGAGGGTGGGGTCTTAGAAATCAAGGAGAGAAACTATTTCAAGGCCAAGAGAGTGATCAGCTTTATCAGATCCTGTACTCTGGGCCCATGAAGTTAGGTCTGAGGACAGACCACTGGATTTAGCATTCGGAAGTCATTGCTTACCTTGGTAAGAGCCGTTTCAGTGCAGCAGTCAAGGCAGAAACCTGAGTGGAGAGGGTTTAGAGAGAATGGAAGGAAAGAAGCTGCGGAAGCAAGAATAGACAAGTCTTTTAAAGAATGTTGCTGTAAGTGGAAGCAAAGAAATGAAGTGGCAGCTGGAGGAGGAGGTAGTTCTGGAGAGTTATTATTCTTTCCTCTTTCTCCAGTGGAACCAGATGCTTCACTTTATGTCCAGAACACTGCACAGATAATTTTCTACAAAATGAGTTGAGGAAAAGTGGCCCAACTCTTGAGTCCTGGGGTACCCCAACATTTAGTGGCTGGGGAGGTGAGGAACTAAGGTCTCAGTATTAGAGTAAAAGAGAAGGGAGGTTAAATCACACTCTCTATAGGAGCTTGGGTGCAGCTGGCATTGAAGGACGGCATCCGTTGACATTTGGGACGAGCTGGCTTACAGAGTCCGCAGGTTCCTTTACTGACGAGTGTCGGAACTTCACGTGCTCACGTGCCTGGCTGGCTCTAAGAAAAGTGGGCTGGGGCTGACGTTTGACCAGGCTCCTTTTTTTCAGAGAGCCTCTCCCAGGACCAGCAGAAGCCAGCCTGGGAAGCTTTGCCCTCTCTCATCTCAACACCTTAATAGTTCTTCGGTGTTGTGTGGGTCAGATCAATAAGAAGTCAGGAAGCAGATGGTTTTGACGAGGAGAACTTTCTTCAAAGAGTTTGTTGGCGGTTTTTATTTTTACCCCTCCCAAATTCCTCACTGACAGATCAACTGAAATTCTCAGGAAATAGTCCATTACACAAATAGTAGTTTCACTCTTTATGGTAGTTTCAACATTAGCCTTTCATTTCTTTTCAAATACAAGATGCTCTTTTCAAGCTATAGTAAAATCCATGTTATCTGGCAGCTTACCAACCAGAAGACTGTTACTGACATTTTGGGTTTTCACTCAGTACAAATCATCTGGATGCTGAGGCTTCCCCACCAGGTTCTCCAAGAAGGGGCCACCTGGTTGTCTTTACCAAGGAAATGGCAGCCCAGAGTTTACCGTTATAGGAGCGAAGGTAAACCCCCAGCCTCCATGCTGCACATGGGCCTGCAGGGCTCAGCTAGATCTCCTCCTCTTAGCTTCGCACCTCTTGCTCCCATTAGCCCCTCAGAAAGAAATATCTGAAATATGAAGTTCCTTATATAAGGTGGCACAGCTACCGAGAGGTGGAGCCAAGATTCAAGCCAGACAGTCTGAACTCCAGAACCAAAGCTTCTAACCGCGTAGTTGTCAGGAGAGGCCTAAGCTGGAGATGTTTATTTGGGAGTCTCAGCATATAAATGCTTTTTATAAAACTACAGGACTGGGTGAGATCACCAAGGAGTTACCACAGATGGGAGAAGAGGGGCCTGAGTCTCAGGTAACTCCCATGCATTTAGGGTGGGGATATGGGGTGGGGGGACCTGTAAAGGGGACTGGGAAATTGTGGCCATAGAGGTTGAGGAGAAACAGGTGACAGTGGGGTCCTGGAAACCAAGGAAAGGAGGCGTTTCAAGGAGAAGATGGTGGTCGTCTTGATGCAACTGCTGGGTCCTGCGCGGACAGTACAGCTATTTTGTTCATTCTTTTTTTTGGCAGTTCTCAGGAGTGACGTGGGGACACAGCCATGCCTCCCAGAACGGGTCTTGAACAATTAGAAAGGACATAGATTAATTTCTCAATAGATTATGTTGCTGCATTAAACACTCACTAAATCACTCTGCTGCATAATTAAGAAAATACAGAAAAATGACAGGGAGAAAAAAAAAAATGTAATCCTGGCCCTGAATGAATCCTTCTGGAATGCAGTGAACTGCCCCACATTAACCACTGTTAACATTTTGATATAGTTCCTTCGGCTTCTGCAATTGTGATTTTTTTTTTTTTATATGATTGTGATTGTTTGGACTACATGGAATGGCATATTCTGCTTTATTCTTTTTTTAAATCAATTTTTAATAGAAAGATAGTCATGTACCTCTTTGAACATTTGAGGAAAAGGGTAAAGAAAATTTTAGAAATCAGAGTAAAGACTATAAAAGGTCTCCACAGTCTCAGAATGCACCATTAACGTGATTGTGTCAGAGGTGTGTTTCCGTGTTGTCTGTATGACACGTCTACTGTCCCTCTCACTGCCTGCCTCCCTCCTTATCCAAAAGGTAGCCTAGGGACAGGCTTTGTTCCTGCAGAGATGGGGGTGCAAATCCTAGGGGCGAGGGTGGGGTGAAAATCCAGCCTCCTGGCCTCCACCCTCAGATACTGTGATGTACTGGGTCTCAGTAAATGGTCCTAACACCACTATCTAAGAGCTCCACTCTTAAGTTAGGCTGGGTCTAAAGAGAAGGTGATACAAGTCCTAGGACCAATTGGGATTTCAATTACTTGTTGGGGCTGTTTTAAAAAAAATCTATAACCTGAATTCTAGGAAAATTTACACATGTTGGGTTTTTGAAAAAAAAAATGTAAACAGCATTTAGAGGGCCATTCTAATGCAAAACTATAAAGAATGTTAGAATCAGAAAGAACCCCCAAAATAATTGAGTCGAATTTTTCATTTTTACCTACGAAGATGCTGAAGCCCAGAGATCTAGTGACCCCCAGTTCAGAGACTCTCCAGTCCGTCCGCAGTAGAGTTAAGGCTCAAACCCAGTTCTCTGAATCCCAGAATCATCCTGAAATTTTTTGGTAAAATGTGTGGCAGTAGCTTTTCTGAGCAAGCCCTATTTCACCCTGAAAAATAAAGTTGTGTCTCTTAACAGAGCCTGATTTAGAATCCTTCACGCTAAGGCTTTGTGGGAGTAAAGAGAGCCCTAAATTTGGGGTCCAAAAGCTTTCATTCAAGTCTCAGTTTTTCTACTTCCTCTGGGACCATAAGCAAACCACATAACCATTCTGAGCCTGGCCTTTTTTCCACCTGAAAAATAGGTATAGTATACCTCTGTCTACCTGAGAGGGTATTTTGAGGCGATCTCATCGATGCTAAGGCACTATGGAAACTAAAGCATTATGCAAATCTAGGGGCTTCCTATCTTTATTAAGATTTTACAAGGAACTACTTTCACAAGGAACTGGCTTCCGCATCCTACAGAGACCTAATTGCCTTCAGAGCGAGATCCATGTGTGTTTCATTCTTCTGTCCCCTCATAATAAGTGCAGAATAAATATTTCTAAATAGTGGAGAGCTTTTATCACCTTTAACAGAATGGAATATCCATGATAATTCTTCACGTAAGTGGTGATATAATAGGTACTGTGGGCTTTCCCTGTTTATGTGGATGCCTTCACAGGGCTTTTAAGATAAAAATAAGGGGCAGCGTTGTCTGATGTTGCCTCTGAAGTGTGGTGTCGTTGTGTGGTAAAAGAAGTAACAAAAGTTGCCGAGAGACTGGAACAACATACTGTTCTCATCAGACTGCATTTTCATCTTATTTTAAGGCTCCTTGGACATGATATTTCTATGTGAGAACAGTAGAACTTTCCCTTTATGTAGACTTGTTTCAGGACTAACAACAAAATCTGCCATAATGCTGTCTTTGTGCTTTGTCCACATTTGCCAATGGTCTTTTATGGCATCCTTGTTCTAAATGTGGAAAACGAGGTAGGGGTGACATGGAGTAAAATAACTAACATATGGCATTAATTTTTCAATCTGTTGATATTTGTGATTTGTTGGGTTGAACTCGGGAATTACATCTTCACATTGCTCTGGCCCATTTATTACTTTCAGTTTAAGACAATGATGGGATAGAAGTAAAACGCTTGTTTTTAGACTCATTCACAATGTATGCAAAAGCTAAAGGAAGTCAGTGTCAGAGAAGGTTAAACTTTGCGAGGCTCCTCTAGAGACCGTCTAACCAGAGTCCTCGTTTTACAGCTCTGAGATTTTCACTGATTTGCCTGATATCACACAGGCTAAGGAAGTGAGCACCCAGATCTTTTGACCTGTAGTTAAATGGGGTTTTATTCTATAAAATATACACATTATTCTGGATTATATTAAGCAGGTTCATGTGAAACTGTCAACTAGTTGAGTACATCTGCTTTCAGGATGAAGTCTGAGACCAAACTCTATTTTTAGAGCAGTAAACTACATTCCAAGCTTTAATGCTGCACACAAAGAATGCTCAGAATATTCTTATTCACAAGTTGTGTCTCCTTGAAAGACAGCTCTTGAAAGCAATGGGGAGGGAACTTCTGGGAAAAGGATGGGGCTTGGGGATAGTGTCTCGGGACTCAAGTCATTAAGGAAAAAAAATGCCCATAGTAGAAACAAAGCAATAAAAACCAACCAGACACACTTCCTCAGCAATTCTCTCTGGAATTGGTCATTTAAGGTCTATCACGTTTGTGCCAGTAAAAGAAAGCAGAGAGTGACTATTGTCACACCAGGTAAGAATTCACTGTGTAAGGGCACAAGGTGTGCTCAGCCAACGTGCCACCTCCAGCACCAACTCTACACACCCCGAGTAGCGCAGTGATGATGCAGAAGACAAGCTGAGCCTGCAGCTAAATGGATCTGTATTCTACAAAATATACACATCATTCTGGGTTGTTTTAAGGAAGTTCATGCGACACTGTTAATCGATTGAAAGATATAAGTTACCTAGGACTCAACAATTTGAAAAATAAGGCAGAATTAACAAGAGAAGGGAAAATGGTAGGGAAAGGAATATCTGTCTCTTCGGATATTCATGGTAAGTTGTAAGATTGAGTGTGAGACACTCTTGTCCCGCTCTCCAGGAGGGAAATTGCCCTGCAAACAAGGTAGCCCTCCTGCTTTCCATATTCCTCTGAGTGCTGAATTCTGCAGTTTCATTCATGCAGCAGGATGCAGCAGACCCACCAGGCACGCAGCCCACACCTGACCACTGTCGAGTTGCTGCTGCCCCCGACCATCTCTCTCTGAGAGAGGATAATGTGCATGTAGTTGTTGAGATGAATGAACAGATAATGTCACATCATATTATTTCTACATTTTTTGTCCGTCTTGGGAAATACATAGACTTATTTTCAGAGTTTTAAGGTTTACAATTTCAGTGTCACTTTGAGCGTTTGATTTATACAAATCTCTTCAAAAATTTATAACAGACTTACAAGCTATAATCAAAAACTACAAAACATAAAACTAAGAACTATAAGATGTCTAATTTGCCGTTTGCTCTCTTTCATTTCCCAAATCCTCATTAAAGAAAACAAAATCCTCTATTGGCTTAGCAAATATACAGAGCCCCTTCCATGGGCCAAGCCATCTTTTAGGTAATGAGGGAACAGCAATGAACAGATAAAACTCCTCGCCCTTGTGGAGCTTTTGTCCCAGCGGAGGCGACAGGCAATGAATGGGATAAAGGAGCAAAATGGATGGCTGGTTAGATATGGTAAGGACATAGGAAACGTTGAGGCAGAGAGGGTGGTAGTGAAATTCAGGTGAGTGACCAATGTAAACCTTCCCCAAAAGGCGGCTTTTGAGTAAAGATCTGGCAGAAATGAGCAAGTGAGCCACCTGGGCATTGGATGGAAGAGCTTTCTGGGCAGTGAGAACAGCACATGTAATGGCCTTGAGGTGGGAATATGCTGCGTGGTTGAGGAACAGCGAGGAGGCCAAGTGGAGATGGAGAGGAATGAGCCAAAGGAAGGGCAGGAGGATTTCAGCCAGAGAACGAATGCAGCCCACAGCATATGGGGCATTGTCAGGTTTTACTCTGTATCTATTATGGACTGAATTCTGTCCCCACCAAATTCTTATCTTAAAGCCCTAACCCCCACTGTGGTTATATTTGGAGATGGGGCCTTTAAAGAGGTGATGATGGTCAAATGAAGTCATAAGGACAGGGCCCTAATCCAATAGGACATCTTTATAAGAAGAAATGCCAGGGACTTGCACACACAGAGAACAGGCCATGTGACGACACTGGGGGAAGACAGCCGTCTGTGAGCCACACAGAGAGGCCTCAGAAGAAACCAGCCCTACTGATGCCTTGATCTTGGACTTCCAGCCTCCAGAACTGTGGGAAAATAATTTTGTTATGGAAACCCTAGCAGACTAATATGCTGTGCTAACCCTCGATTATCTTTGAGAAGAGAACTTTCTGCTAAAGAGTAAAACTGATCTTAAGCAAACTTAACTAGTTTAACTGACAACAATACTCATTTTGTGTCCACCCAAAAGGAGCTACTCATCCTGCAGGTACTATATTTGACTTAAAACAGGTGAGCCTACAAATTAGTTATCCGAAACACAGCTAGCAAGTCAGTCCAGCCCGTTTTTTTTCATAGTGGCAGTTTAAAAGCAGCTCTCAGAATTCTTTTATTTTTGTCTTTTAAACATAGAAGAGTTCGCCTTTGGCTGGTGTGAATGAAGAAGATGCTGTACCTTCTTCTTCCATCCCTATTTTTTCCCCAAAGTGTGCTCCCTCTGTAATCTCTTACCATCTTCCTTCAAACAAAACTGCCTTCTTAACATCACAAAAAATGATGAGGGGAAAGCATTTGGCTGCTTTTGGAGGTTTATTATTCTGAACCCTGAAAAGGAAGAAAAAGAATCAAGTGTTTATCCTTCCTTTCTTATATGCACTTTATTGTGGAATACCAAAAAGTTGAGAAAGTTCTTTATAGAAGAATTCCAGCTATTAATGTATTGACAGTGATAGAATTAGGAAACCACCTGTTGGTAACTCTTGAAATAATGGGGTCTAGGCAATGATTATCAGTGGCTGCTAAAACTGTTGGAGAAGCTGATTGTGAGGTTGACAGGCAAGGAGACAGGAAACACAGCTTAAATTTGTCTCCCCATCTGGGGTTCAGTCAAAGTTTTATGAGTTAGGGGAGGAGGGTTGGTGTGCAGAAGCACTGGTGGGGCAGGTTTTTTATTTTTATTTATTTATTTTTTCACATCTTTACTGGAGTATAATTGCTTTACAATGGTGTGTTAGTTTCTGCTGTATAACAAAGTGAATTAGCTATACATATACATATATCCCCATATCCCCTCCCTCTTGCGTCTCCCTCCCACCCTCCCTATCCCACCCCTCTAGGTGGTCACAAAGCACCGAGCTGATCTCCCTGTGCTATGCGGCTGCTTCCCACTAGCTATGTATTTTACATTTGGTAGTTACGTCAATGCTACTCTCTCACTTCATCCCAGCTTCCCCTTCCGGTGGGGCAGATTTTGATTGGAGGGCTTTGGAGCTTGGCCATTAATGGTAAGGTGTGGTAGATGGGCTTCAGCACCAGACCTTCCTGGACAGCAGACCCTTCACTTCTGAAAGGGCTCTGGAGTTCAGGTTCAGGTCAGGCCCTGGTTCTTTGGAGGGGGTGGGGGGAACAGCTTTGGTTCCAGGTTGTTTGAGGTTCAAATCTCCTCTACATGCTTCTGCTGCATGACTTGAGGTTTTGTTCTGTTGTCTCTGAAAAACAACTCAGTATCTTGTTAGAAATAGGATAGGCCCAGTCTGGGACTGATTCTATGGTTACAAAACCATTAGGCAAAGGTTGATGGGAAGATCGGGCTGCCACCATCTGAACCCAATGGACCAATAATAGTAACCGCACTGAAAGATGATCACAGATGTTAGGGCCATCTGAGCACACAGCATAGGCAGAACGCAGCCCCACCAGTGGGAAATTATTGCCGAAAATGCCCTTCTAAAGAAGGTAGCTGCGACTTTACTCTGGTGAGGGAATGCAAGGGTTGCCAGATTTTTCAAGAGTGTCTAGAAATCAAGATCCTTGTATGCAATTTCCCCATTTAAAAATATTTTCTATTAATATTTTTAGAAGTTGGAAACACTGTGTGGCTCAAACCAAGCAAACTTGTCAGCTCTCCCTTACTCAGGCCCAACACTGCCCTCCAGTCCTATTTGCCGTCCAGTGCCATGGCCTCCGGAGAGCCTGACCCACCTTCTTGATCCACATCCATGCTCGCCCTCTCTTGACTTCATTGGCATTTGTGGTTGGGTGTCTGTGATACTGTGATTTAGCATAAGAAGTACATATTTGTTCTTCCTCCAGGGTTCCTGACTCACAGCTCCCCAAACCCTTGGAATTTCCCAAGTGATAATAGCAATAGGAGCATCTTTTGTTATAATGTTTGTTCTCTAGTCCTCAGTTTCTGAAATCATTTCAGAGCCGTAAAGGTGAAATGGGTATCTTGTTACTCATAGAAAGCCCCTTTCAAGCACACCTGGGTTTATTTTAATGAGGTGACTTTTGGAAAACCCCAAGGTAACCTAAGCTTGGGGTCTAGTTACCAGGGGAAACAACCGTGTGACTAGAGGGTTGGAAATTTCAGCCCCACCCCCTGACCTATGGGGAGGGGAGAGGGACTAGAGATTGAGTTCAGTCACCAATGACCAGTAATGTAGTCAATCATACCTATGTAACAATGCCTCCATAAAAATCCCCCGAAACACGAGGTTCAGAGGGCTTCTGAGATGGTGAACGTGTAGAGATTTGGGGAGTGATGCCTTCAGAGAAGGCATGGAAGCTCCAAGCCTCTTCCTGCCTTCCTTGCCTATGCATCTCTTCTCTATCTGGCTGTTTCTAAATTATATCCTTTTACAATAATGTAAACTGTTTTCCTGAATTTCGTGAGCTGCTCTAGCAAATTAATCAAACCTGAGGAGGGGGTGGTGGGAACCTCTCATTTATATAGCCAATTTATAGCCATGGGCCAGAAGTGCAGGTGACAACCTGAACTTGCGACTGGTATCTGGCATGGTGGGGAGACAGTCTTGTGGGACTCAGCTCTTGACCTGTGGGCTCTATCTCCTGGTAGATGGTGTCAGGACTGAGTTAAATTGTAGGACACCCAATCAGTACCCGCAGAGTTAATTGCTTGGTAGTGTTGGAAAACACACATTGGAGTGTTATACCCTCTGAGTGTATGGTCACGTGCCTTTGTTAATGGTTTTCTAGTCATCTCATATGGCCTTACTTGTCTTCCCAACAACATGACATGTTCTTAGAAGGTAATTTGCCAGTATTTGACCACTTTGGTTTTCTCTGTAGCACCCAGGCATGCTGAGCTGATTGTTTTTGAGCCATCAAAGATTAATGATACAGCAAGCAGGTATATACAAAGCCCTTAGTAGTCAGTAAATACTCAGCAATTGTTAATTATTGTATCAGTGAGAGCAAAACAGCAGCATCAAAAATACTGGCCTAAAAATGTCCATTTTCTTCAACCTTACCTTTTAGCATGCAACTAATTTTTCATTAAAATATCTCATTCTGTTTTTGAAGACTATCAAACATTTCAAATAGAATTACCCAATTCCGGGACATCAAATAATGTGTAATAGATATTGTGCTGCCTAATGTTTTGTGCTATGGCGATGTGTCTGTTTGAATAATAAGAATCTGATGTGTTGACATGTACTCTCATTGCATGCAGCCTGTCAACCTGACGACAAATGCTCTTACAGTAAGTCCCCTACATATGAATGAGTTCTGTTCCGAGAGTGAGTTCGTAAAGTCCACCTTGTTCTTAAGTCCAACAAAGTTAGCCTAGGTACCCAACTAACACAATTGGCTAGATAGTACTGTACTATAATAGGTTTATAATACTTTTCACACAAATAACATAAAAAAACACAAAAAATAAAACATTTTTAATCTTACAGTATGGTACATTGACAAGTACAGTAGTACAGTACAACAGCTGGCATACAGGGGCTAGCATCGAGTGAACAGGCAAGAAGAGTTACTGACTGGAGGAGGGAGAGGAGGTGGGAGATGGTAGAGCTGAAGGATCGTCAGCAATAGGAGATGGAGGGCAAGCTGCAATTTCACTCACGCCTGACATTAGTGCCACAGGTTCTGGTTCCTTTCTGGATTCAATTCTATCTACCCTCTTGAAAAAGCGATCCAGTAATGTCTGGGTAGTAGCTCTTTTTTTCTCATCATAGAAGACACAGAGGCACTGGATTGCATTCTGAACAGCTGCTGCAGCCTTCTTGTACCATTCTACGTTCAGGTCCTGTGCCTCAAAAACTAACAGTGCCTCCTCAAATAAAGAAAATCCGCTTGCCATTTCCTGCATTGTGTATCTCTTTGGTTCGCCAGAAGCATTGCCACCAAACAACAGAGTTAGCCTATCCTTTGCTGCTTTATAGCTTGGAATCAACTTTTCCTCCTTACTGATGTAACTTCGGTCTGGCATCCTCTTGCAGTACAGTCCTGTCTCATCCACATTAAAAACCTGCTCAGGTAGATACATGCCTTCATCAATAATTTCTCGAAGCGTTTCAGGAAATTCCCAGGCAGCTACCGGGCAGCTACCGTATATGCACTTGCTGCCTCGCCACTTACTTTTACGTTGTGAAGGTTGGCTCTAGCCTTGAACCGATGAAACCAGCCATGGTTGGCATTAAAAGATGCACCCTCTGATTCTTCACCATGTTTCTCCTTCAAGTCTTCATAAAAGCTTTTGGCTTTCTCTTGAATCCACATTAAGCTGAGCGGGACTCGACACTAATGCTGATCCTGCATCCACACACTGAGAAGTTTCTCCATCTCTTTTCCACGCTTCTTCGATATTATTGTTGACATCATCGGCACAGCAGACTTCACATGTTCCATGATCTTGTCCTCATTCTTCAGAATCGTGCCGATGGTTGAATGATTCATGTTATAAGAATGAGCGACGTCTACCATCTTTTCGCCTCGCTCCACTCTCTCAATTATTTTCACTTTTGTTTCCATTGTTATCGCTTGGCGCTTCTTAGCAGTACGAGCTACATCACCGCTGCTTTTACGCTTGCTTCTGGACATCCTGGGCTTGAAATAAAGATACTATACTACAGTACTCTATACAGTACTGTACAGTAAAGTACACAAAAACACAACCACTTGTAGAGGATGCACGCATGTGACAAAATACGCCAGACGCATGAACTAACTTATGTGATTACATGTGAACAGACGTTCGCATCTTTGAAAGTTCACAACTTGAAGGTTCATATGTAGGGGACTTACTGTATAGCTATTTTAGAGGTGGGGTCCCGAAAAGTTAAGTAACCAGCAGAGGTTACATAGCTAGTAAGTGCAGAGGCCCGGATGGAATCGTTGTTAAAGATAACTCCAGCTGCTGTAACAAGCAAACCCCAGAATATATGTGTATAGTTGTTCAAACACAATAAGAAGCATGTTTCTCATTCACATAAAATACAAATTGGGGTTTCTGATTGGCAGAGGGCTCTTATCCAAATTATGATTCAGGGTCCCAAGCTCCTTACATCACCTAGGCCTCAGGTCATCAGAGAAAGCGCATGGAGAATGGTTTGTAAGATTTTCTGCCGGGCCTGGTAGTGGCACACATCACTTCATGTGCTATTTCTCATTAGTTCCAAATTCCAATACAAGTACACTGCTACTTAAATGGTTTTTTTTTTTTAATTTATTTATTTATTTATTTATTTTTGGCTGTGTTGGGTCTTTGTTTCTGTGCGAGGGCTTTCTCTAGTTGTGGCAAGCGGGGGCCACTCTTCATCGCGGTGCGCAGGCCTCTCACTATCGCGGCCTCTCTTATTGCGGAGCACAGGCTCCAGACGCGCAGGCTCAGTAATTGTGGCTCACGGGCCTAGTTGCTCCGCGGCATGTGGGATCTTCCCAGACCAGGGCTCGAACCCGTGTCCCCTGCACTGGCAGGCAGACTCTCAACCACTGCGCCACCAGGGAAGCCCCTACTTAAATGGTTTTAAAGACACCTTGTTAAGGTCTTAGGCTTGTAGGACACCCTAGAGTCTGCACAGTCCTTACACACCCAATATAAAATACTTTATTGCACTTTTAAATGCTGGCATACAAGTTCATCGTATACAGTGGTGAACTGTCCACAGACATTTTTAGGCTCAAGGAATTCAAACCCACTTCTCCAAAAGAACTTTTAGAGATAAACACTCATATAAAATATTCTCTTAAACAGCCCCCACTGTTTATAATATGATTTGATGCTCCATTGAAATTTCCACAGAAAGCTTCAAATACATCTTGGCTCAAACTTTTTCAGGCCAAGGTTACTTATTTTCCGATGAGTCAGAAGACCATGTTGATTGATGAAACTGGTGAAGTGTTGACATACATTTGGACGGTTAACCATTCTATTCCCCTCAACACCAAAATCATGCCAGTGTGTTTTGTAATTGCAAAATCTCCCTTGACTAGATGATAATTTAGGGAAGCAGTAATCCTGAGAAGTTAATCTTAACAACTTGTTTGTCTGGTTGAGCATTTCTGTCTTATGTAAACCGCTCAATTTATACAAATCTCAATGTATTTTTGAAGTATTTTGCCCATGTACCCTTAATAAATATCTCAAGACCTTTGTCATATTTTCCAGTTCTTTTTTCTTTTCCTTCCTAACTCTCCTTGACACTTTGTGGTTTAGCTCAGTTTATTTAGATGTTTTTCTGTCGTAAACTTGGTGGGGATAGGAGTGTTAGAGGTAAGTTTGGATTGGCCATCTGTGTTTTTGTAAATCTCAGAGGATTGCTATCAAATCCCCTGGTCTGTGGGACAGCAGTTTCTTCCTTCTAGTCCTGGGTCTTTTTCATGCTCAGCAGAAAAATCAGTTGCTTTAAGACTGACATTCCCCTGGTCAAGTTGCAGGCTGTCTGCTTGGACATATGGTCGCTCTTTGATCTTTTAACAATTAATTTATTCTCTGTTGCCTCTGGTGCCTGGACCACCAGGCCTACCAGGAAGTCTCATTGTATTCTCTCTGAATCTCTGGGAAACGTGAGGATGGAGTTTCCTGTGAGCTTCACTTTTAGGGACAGATATCTTAAGTAACCTGATTGGAAATTTTCAACCTATGTGTGAACAGAACCTGGTGTTAATGTTTCTCCATTGGGGTCTGCATGGATTCATTCCTAGCTAACCCCTTCTCTTAATGCCATCTTATAGCATACAGTTCTGGACCAGGAAGAAAATGGTCATTTCTGCTTTCTTCTTTTTTTTTTTTTTAATTGTGCTAAAATATACATAACATAAAATTTACTATTTTAACCATTTTGGGTGTACTATGCAGTGGCATTTAGTACATTCACATTGTTGTGCAACCATCACCACCATCCATCTCCAGAACTTTTCACCTTCTCAAACTGAGACTGTGTGCCTATTAAGTAATGACTCCATAATTCTACCTACCCCCAGCCCCTGGCAACCACCATTCTGCTTCCTGTCCTGTGAATTTGACTTCTAGGTACCTCATATAAGTGGAATCCTGCAATGTTTGTCCTTTTGTGTCTGGCTTATTTCATTGAGCTTAGTATCTTCAGAGTTGATCCATGTTGTACCATGTGTCAGAATGTCATTTCTTTCTAAAGCTGAATAATATACCACTGTATGTATAGACCATGTTTTGTTTATTTCTCTGTTGATGGACATTTGGGTTGCTTCTACTTTTTGGCTATTGTGAATAATGCTGCTATGAGCATTGTGTACAAAAATATGAGTCCCTGCTTTTACTTGTTTTGGGTATATACCCTGAAGTGGAATTGTTGGATCGTATGATAATTCTATGTTTAATTTTTTGAGGAACCACCATATTGTTTTCCACATTCTTGATCCCTGTCCTGTCCTAGCCTTGTGACTGTTTCATGGCTGAGGAGGGTGAGATGAGAGATGAGATAGACTAAGGGGCTTCTCCTCTCTCAGGGATTGTCTTTGTTTAGAACTTTTTTTTTTTATTATTCGATGAATGATGCCTGAGGAAAAAATTCTTTGACCTCATGTTAATGAATCCCTGAAAGAATAAAAGGGCCCCATCAACACTGAGCCCTGGGAGTTGTGGATCTGAGTGTTTTGTGCCTGATGTGACAAGGGCTGCTGGGTAGCAGAATCAAACAACACATTTTCTTCAAACTTCTCCCGCTAGGTTAATAGGACATCACAAGAAATGAAAGATCCACAAGTGTGTCTTACTGTGGACTTCTCAGGTATAATATATCCGTACTTATAAAATGTAATAAGATGTACTAAACAGCCTTCAGATGCAATAACAAGGCCAGATTCTGGGACAGGGTGCCCAGAGGCGTGAGCCTGGTGACCAAACTCAGTGATACTCACCTCCCAGGAGATGCCACATGGACTGCCTTGCCCAGCTCTCCACCCCAAAGTTGACGGACCTCCCTCCTGGAGGTTACAGGTGGCTTCCTGCCTTGCACACAGAAACACTTAAGTACCCAGAGAACATTTTCTGTTCTCCAGAGCTTTCCAAATTGCTGACTTATGTCAGCTCCTCTAATGGGACTTGCGCAGTGAGACCCAAGAACAGTACCCACCATCAAACTAAAACCAGGTAGCTTACCTGTTGCTCCATCTAAAGCATATGCTTGCTTTATTTTTGGTTGCGTGAGAAGATGTCAGACCCACCCCAGGCTTGGCCACCTCACCAGCTGCATCCAGCAAGTTCACTCTGGGACTTGAACTCCCTTGGGTTCAGTCCTCAGGAAAAGCTTGTGTGGAGAAGCAGAATCAGAGAGGATTACCTGAAGGATATACAGTCTCTCTGTTCTTCTTAGAAACTCCGACATTTATCTATCCCCGGATTAAGCCAGATCATCAAAAAAAGGAATTCCTGGCTGACGTGGCCCTGACCCCTTGTGGAAGAGCTTTTCCTGCTGGTCTCCTTTGAGTGATGCTGTAATGCTCAGCCCTATAAAACTCCTTGTTGTACAACCGCTGTCTTCACTCATCCACTGTACACGGTACCTGCTGTGGGTGAAGCCCTACAAGAGGAATGGCTTCTTGGACTCTGTGCCGGGAACGGTTTTCTCCTTTGAGCGGTTGGTTTATGTGATCCCGTTATACCATGTGGACCCCTGTCTGGTCTTGGCCACTGGGAAGCTCTGAGACAGGGCAGCAGTCTGCCTCCAGCACGGGGACAGAACTCAGGCTAGATTTTGTGTGTTGACTCACGCCTGTCTTTAACTCATTTTTGTAAGTTCTTCTTTTTCTTTTTTTTTTTTTCATTGTCTCACTTACTTGAGGTTGTTGAGTGATCTGATTTTTGTAAGCTATTTAAATCCTTTAAGGAGTAAATTGAGGGAATAAACATGAATCGGGTATTCTTAGTTGCTCTGAATGTTTAGAGGACAAAATGTATATCAACTGGTAGTTTTCAGGTAACTGGAATATGCTCAATACAGTTGGCCTTAAAACCACTCTTGTTCTGAGTGTGAGTAAACTGTAAGCTCTGTGCTCCTGGGGGCCTGAGCTGTCCCGGTCTCTATCTCCAGCTACCAGTGCTGTGTTTGGCAGGTAGTAGGTACTCAGTTAATATCCCCTGAGATTTGGACGAACAGGATCTGTCTGCACCTGAGTTACCCGCCAGCACAGCCTGTAGATGCTCAGAAGCAAAGAGAAGCCAAGATGCTCTGGTGTTTTCTCCGCCTTTGTCACACGTCAGGGGGACACAGCTGGCACCTCTAACAGTCTTCCGTCTCCTCCTCTGCAGACTCACATTTCCAGACTCCCTCCTGGTGCGGTAGCCGGACAGTCCGTGGCGATTGAAGGTGGGGTCTGCCGCCTGGAGAGCCCAGTGAGCTGAACCTTCAGGCTGAACACAGAGCATCTGAGCGGCATTTCAGAACCCGAGCTTCGCAGGGTTTTAACCGAAGTTGGATGTTTTATCTCCCTCGTTTTATAATTCCTGTCGCAGCCTCGTGCATCGCTTGCGACACTAGTGCTGCTGTAGTTAGCGCTTGGTGACACGCGCGTCTTGGGCAGATGAGCGGGACTCTGTGTGTGCGTGTGTGTGTGTGTGCGTGTGCGTGCGTGCCCGTGCGCACAAGCAGTGCGTATGCTTGCTTCTCCTTCGATGAAATAGAAACTCCTCCTTATTGTGTAACCTCAGACCAGGAATGATTAAATCATCTTCCCAAAATGTGTGCTTTAATTGTTTACAAGTAAAACCTAAAGTTGCAGGAAACATTGTTGATTTCACAAAGAGGTACCAACTGTCTTTGATATAACCTGTCGGAACTGCAGAGTAAATCTACTTGTTGAAATGACTGACAGTGGCCATGCTCCATTTGATAACAGTGCTAGTAACAAAGTGTTTTTTTTTGTTAGCCAGTTTAAGTGGATCCTATGGTAACTTAAACTGTTGTTCTCATCCCTCATATGGGGCATTTTTCTTTAACAAAGAATGGTTTCAGTGAAACAATCTAGCAGAGAATTAAGGTCAGAACCTTTTTAAGTAATAGTCTTATTGATAAAGTTTGTACTTCTTTCCTCAAGCTTTTCTAAGCTTAAATACTACATAGCTTCGAGCTGTGTGTACTATATTATGAAAGAATATGTAAAGAGAACATACAGTAATGCACAGTCCTTAATTTGTGTATAATGGAATGTTATTTACAATGTAACACTGTAAATAAGAAAGCAAAATTTATGGGAAAATTCAATATTATCTTTGTTTCTTGTTTAAATATATTTTTAAGATAAAGGCACAAAAATAAAAGAAACATATTACTGGGTATAGTGTGTGACTCCTCTTCTCAGACTAATAAATTATCTTTTGAATCGTAGATTGGAGAGCCGTTTTTTGTTTGTAAAAAGTTACTTCTTCCGGAAATCATACCTTTATGCCTCTTGCTGTGGTTCTGAGTATTCAAAATACAGTTTCATCTCTGTGTAATTAGGCTGGACACCAGCAAGACGGAAGATGAACTTAGTACATGATTGAATGGTCAATACAGAAGTCCCTAAAATTTTCATTGTAATTTGATAAAAAATAACCAAGGGAAGAAATAAGAACACTTTGCTTTGAGAAATGCAGTGGCATTCAGTGGCAGCTGAAAAGTCAATGGTTTCAGTTGATAAATTGCTTCTAAATGTTATATTTAGTGATTCTGGAGCCACATAAGAAAACCAAGACTTTCCTTTTGATTTTACATGTAAGAAGTAGCTATTAAGAAGATACTAAAGATAGACTCGCTCAGGGGGAGGAAGTTCCCTGCACCATATAATCATGGCTCTGGGCGGTAACTGATAAAGCCCCAGATGAAATTATACACTTGACATGGATGTATGGGCAAATTATAAAGGAAAGACAACCAAAATGGAGTGGGTGTAAATATGAATGCTTTGGGAGTTGCTGACTTATATTCCTCGTACAGGCAATTACATTTGTCTCGCTGTGTTCTCGTAGACAGGTTGGTGCCGTGGTATCTGTTTCTCATTCTTAATGAGGCTGAGAACTTAGTAAGAGATGGGCTGGCTGGTGGGGAGCCTTTGGCTTCAAAAGCTTTCAAAGACCTGTTACCTGTTGGCAGGGTTTTTTCAGGAACTGGATTGGATCACATAAAACTATCAGGACACTTTGGAGTCTGAAAATCATCTGACCTATTTCACCAGGAATGCCATTTCTTTCATCTCCTTTTGACTTTATTCTGTTCATATTTAAAAGTTTGGGCTTGTTAAACACCCCTTTTATGAAGAGATTAAAATGGTCAGTATAAAAGAACACAGCCCCTCCAAAAACAGTTTGTTAGGGCTTTAGTCTCCAATTTCTAATTTTTTTTAAATTTAAGGAATATTATGAAACCAGGAGGAAAAAAAAGTCGAAGGGTCATGGAGGCAAGAAATCTTAATTATAAGATCAGATGTTAAAGAAGAGATACTGGAACCAGAAGGTATTGACAGATATAAAATCAACTTCGTTTCACACAAAAGTAGGAAAGATAGAAACAGATAAGAATGTAACCTCATTCCCTAGTCTGGCCTGTATCACCAAGACTCTGAAGCTGTGTTTGAAGGTGCCCACTTTTAATGTGGATGATCCTAACTATAGGCCAGTATTCTATTTCATTTTAAGGCCTGAGCGTTGGATGTTTGGTTCTCTTGGGTACAGTTAAGCCTGGCCTGGATTCCTCAAGGCTGTCACTGTGATCCTGCTCTGAGTTTGGAAACAGGGATGTCTTCCGCACTTGGTGAGGAGGCGGAGGGTGTGTGCTCTACCCTAAGGAGTCCCTGTGCTGACTGACAGGTGTGGCAGCCTTATCTGGGCTCTGTCCTCGCTTGTCACCTCTGCCACCTCTCCCTGCTTCCTGTGTGTCTGCCTGTGGCGGGCCCTTTCTTATCGTCTAAACGCCTCTTCTAAATGTGAACTTGAACGCAGATGCCAATGTCTGTTAGAACTGTGTACGAAGAACGTATAAACAAGCCCCTGATGCTAGTCTGAGATGCTTGTCTGTGAGCAAAATGGATGAGTTTCAGTTTATAGACGTGAGGACATCTCTTTTGGTTGCTCAAAAGCCTTTTGTGCTGAATTCTTCATCTTCTCCCATGTTTGAGAGTGGTGATGTTCACACCAGTTACCTGAAATAAGTAAGGTTACTCTGTTGTAACAGATGGAGGGTGTGAGGGAAGGAAGAAAGGAAGATTTAGAAAAGTGCTGGAACTATTCTCATATCTTGAAATTATATTTAATTATTGTGAATTTTCAAAAATCTGGTCATGGTTATAAAAGCAATCCATGCTTATTACAAAAACTTAGAAAATAAAGAAAAGCAAGAAAAAATTTAACTCATAACCCCACTTTCCTAGAGACAACAGTTATTAACACTTTAGCTTGTAACCTTTAGCGTCTATTCTTTTTTTTTTCTTTTTTGGCCAAGCCGCGAGGCTTGTGGGATCTTAGTTCCCCGACCAGGGATCAAACTCATGCCCCCTGCAATGGAAGCGTGGAGTCTAAACCACTGGACCACCAGGGAAGTCCCTTAGCTTCTATTCTTAAAGACTCTTCTCATATATAAATTTTCTGTGCTTTTAACACAAAAATGGGATTGTATTGAACCCCCAAGTGGGGTTATATAACCTTCAGTTTTCACTTAATAATGTCATGGAAAGCTGTCCAAACCTATAGGGTTACACATACCTCATTTACTGCTTCCCCATACAATGGTGCTTTAGCTAATTCATATATGGATATGAATACATATATTTTATCCTAAAACTTTTATAAATTGATCACAGTACTGACAGTACATTTTCAGCATCCATTCTCTGAGGCCACAGGTCCATGCAATGAGCACTGAGGTAAGGTCTTAGCCAACTCAGCAGGTGTCCCGGGACAGATCACTGTCATTGCCCATGGATCTTCTGTTTCACAGAGCCCCAGACAACCTTTACAGGCTCACATCTGCACCTCTGTGCCCGAGGACTTTCTCTGGAACCGTGGAAAGCTGCTCTGTCCCTGCACGCAGCGGGCCAGAAGTCCAGGGAACCAGCGCCCCCAGAAGCAGCTCTCAACAAGTGATGAACAGAAGTTGGTGTATAAATGTACAAGGAGCTCCCTTGCTTCTTGGGTGGGGTAATTCCGAGGCATGTGTTTCACACTGTTTTTGAGAGATTTTAAACTTCAGTTGCCCCCTGTGGTCACTGACTTATAAATGCACCTTGTATTGGCTTTCTTCCCTTCCCTGTACACTTCCCCACCCCCACCCAACCTGTGTTTCCTGGAATCAGCTCCCGGATGGACTACTTGCTCTCGACTCCTTGTCTTAGGGTTGCTGCTGAGGAACTTGAAACTAAGCTTCATTCTGTTCCATATGCTTTTGGTCATGAAGCCTCGGAGGGCCTTCATACTCTGCCCTGCGGAGGGTAGACTCACTGGTCTGCTAGTGCACCCGCTGCCACCTCCCCCACCCCGGGGTCTCTCCTCCTGCCTGTGCTCCTCATGAGCTGTCTTCCTCCGTAACATCCGGTGGACATTCTCCAGGTGATAAGGCTGGTAGTACCACGAAGGTGGAAGTTTATGACTAAGTCAGTGCTGACAGTCATCAGACCCCTGAAGGCGGGAGAAAGCTTTTAAGGCGGTGGGAATGAACAGAAGCTGAACAGCAGCAGGTCGTCATGGGTTGATGGACACCTTCGGGGAGATGGCCTGGAACTGTGTTAATGGTAATTGGAAGAAACCATGGCCAGAGGTGCGTTATGACTTGAAGAGACCAAAGCAGTGTTGTCAGTGTCCCTGTGTTGTGAACACATCTACATGTTGACCAGGCTATAACAACCTCATATGACACCTGTTTCCAGGATGCCATCTCTCAAGCCTGGATATCCTTAACATAATTTTATGGTTAAATTTCTTTTTCACATTTCTTTTTCTTTAATTGAGGTGTAGTTGATTTACAATGTTGTGTTGGTTTCAGGTGTACAGCATGGTGATTCAGGTACACATACATTCTTTTTCAGAATCTGTTCCCTTACAGGTTATTACAAAATATTGAGTATAGTTCCCTGTGCTATACAGTAGGTCCTTGTTGGCTATCTATTTTACATACAGTAGTGTGTATCTGTTCATCCCAAACTCCTAATTTATCCCTCACCTTCCTTTCCCCTTTGGTATATGATTAAATTTTTAAACATTGCCTCCTAACATTTTTCTTAAAACAAAATGTTTAAGTCAAGCCCATCAACTTTACTCTGACATAAACCCTATAATTACTCAACATTGTGAATCCCTTTGTGCTGTGATGCCTCATCTCCTTGCCCTACTTAGGGTTGCAGTGGTGGGTCACGGGGTGGAGGATCTACAGAGGGATGATGGATGGAAGCCACTTCTCCCTCCCAGGAACTGGCCCAAGAAAAGTTTGAACCCAGAAGATAAGCCTTTGTGTGTACGGTGAATTTGACTCTGTGTAAATGTGGGAAGGAGGTGTGGGTGGGTGAATGTCGTGGGCTACAGGTAGGAGTGAGTGAGCAGGAGGTTGGCAACATAGAAGCAATCCTTTTACATTAATATTTATTCTGGGAGAGTTAGAATTCTTAAGCAATACACTGCCTTTCCCCAACACTTCATTTGCGGAAAATTCACAAGGTATTAGCCCAGATGTGTATCATCAGAGACCCACAGGCTAACCAAATTGACCAGGCAGTTTTTCTTTTCCCACACGCTGCTGTCTCTGAAGTGTACGGCCACAGGAAGGATTACATCAAAAACTGGCAAGGGCCTTCCTCCAAGGCTGCACACTCAGCTTCCAGAAGCCCATCAGCCAAGCCCAGGGCGGTTCTTCGTGACCAGTTGTGGAAAGCGGGAGGGAAAGCAAGCACCGTGGTTTTTCCTTTACATGGTAGAGTCGCTGAAGCCCTGAAACCACAGTGGCAAAGCCAGAAAAACTGGGCGAGGGTTTCTCTACTTCAAACTGCCATGGGGGTTTCACTGATTGTCAACAGAGCTTCAGAAGCTGGAAAGAAAAGAATCTAAACAATTTCTTTACCCTCTGCTGTGGCTATTATCTTGAAGATCCAAAGAGTTTCTCCTAAAATGGCCTTTTCTCACCTTGAAAAATCCAGCAGTGCTTCAGAGATAGAGGATATTGTTCTTCTACTCTATTAAGAAAAAACAAATGTTCTTTTCCATTTAGAAGTAGTAAGATTTTAATCTTTCCACCCAAGATTTCCCCTCAAACCTGTTAACTAGCTGCCTACTCCATCTAGCTAATGCTCACTCTATTCTTCTGGATACTCAGACCAAAATTCTTGGGTTCTTTTTTTCACGTATCACAGAATAACAAACCGCCCCAAACCTGAGCAGCTTTGACAACAACTGTTTTATTTGCTCACAGCTCTGTCAGTGAGACTTGGCTTCTCTGAGTGGTTTTCCTGCTGCTCTCACTGGTAGTCACTGATGTGCTGAACTTAGTTAGAGGGCGAGCTGGGGGCTGGGCCGACTGAGCTTCCTTCCTCCGTGTCGGCTCAGGGCCTCTCCTTCTGCATGAGGCCTCTCAACATGTTCCTCTCAAGACATGCTGCATCCAGGTTCCCAGCAACACAAAAGCAGAAGCTTATTGTTATTATTTTTTAATATTGAGCTGCATGAGCTGTTTATATATTTTGGAGATTAATCCTCTGTCCAATGATTCGTTTGCAAATATTTTCTCCCATTCTGAGGGTTGTCTTTTCGTCTTGTTTATGGTTTCCTTTGCTGTGCAAAAGCTTTTAGGTTTCATTAGGTCCCATTTGTTTATTTTTGTTTTTATTTCCATTACTCTACGAGGTAGACCAAAAAAGATCTTGCTGTGATTTATGTCAAAGAGTGTTCTTCCTATGTTTTCCTCTAAGAGTTTTATAGTGTCTGGTCTTACATTTAGGTCTCTAAGCCATTTTGAGTTTATTTTTGTGTATGGTGTTAGGGAGTGTTCTAATTTCATTCTTTTACATGTAGCTGTCCAGTTTTCCCAGCACCACTTATTGAAGAGACTGTCTTTTCTCCATTGTATACCCTTGTCTCCTTTGTCATAGATTAATTGACCATAGGTGCGTGGGTTTATCTCTGGGCTTTCTATCCTGTTCCATTGATCTATATTTCTGTTTCTGTGCCAGTACCGTATTGTCTTGATTACTGTAGCTTTGTAGTGTAGTCTGAAGTCAAGGACTCTAATTCCTCCAGCTCCGTTGTTTTCCCTCAAGACTGCTTTGGCTATTTGGGGTCGTTTGTGTCTCCATACAAATTTTAAGATTTTTTATTCTAGTTCTGTGAAAAATGCCATTGGTAATTTGATAGGGATTGCATTGAATCTGTAGATTGCTTTGGGTAGTATAGTCATTTTCACACTATTGATTCTTCCTAACCAAGAACATGGTATATCTCCATCTGCTTATGTCATCTTTAATTTCTTTCATCAGTGTCTTCTAGTTTTCTGCATACAGGTCTTTTGTCTCCCTAGGTAGGTTTATTCCTCGGTATTTTATTCTTTCTGTTACAATGGTAAATGGGAGTATTTCCTTAATTTCTCTTTCAGATTTTTCATCATTAGTGTATAGGAATGCAAAAGATTTTTGTGCATTAATTTTGTATCCTGCAACTTTACCAAATTCATTGATTAGCTCTAGTAGTTTTCTGGTGGCATCTTTAGGATTCTCTATGTATAGTATCATGTCATCCGCAAACAGTGACAGTTTTACTTCTTCTTTTCCAGTTTGTATTCCTTTTATTTCTTTTTCTTCTCTGATTGCCATGGCTAGGACTTCCAAAACTATGTAGAATAATAGTGGTGAGAGTGGACATCCTTGTTTGCTCCTGATCTTAGAGGAAATGCTTTCAGTTTTTCACCATTGAGAATGATCTTTGCTGTGGGTATGTCGTATATGGCCTTTGTTATGTTGAGGTAGGTTCCCTCCATGCCCACTTTTTGGAGAGCTTTTATCATAAATGGGTGTTGAATTTTGTCAAAAGCTTTTTCTGCATCTATTGAGATGATCATATGGTTTTTATTCTTCAGTTTGTTAATATGGTATATCACATTGATTGATTTGCATATATTGAAGAATCCTTGCATCCCTGGGATAAATCCCACTTGATCATGGTGTATGATCCTTTTAATGTGTTGTTGGATTCTGTTTGCTAGTATTTTGTTGAGGATTTCTGCATCTATATTCATCATTGATATTGGTCTGTAATTTTCTTTTTTTGTAGTATTTTTGTCTGGTTTTGGTATCAGGGTGATGGTGGCCTCATAGAATGAGTTTGGGAGTGTTCCTTCCTTCACAGTTCTTTGGAAGAGTTTGAGAAGGATGGGTGTTAGCTCTTCTCTAAATGTTTGATAGAATTCACCTGTGAAGCCATCTGGTCCTGGACTTTTGTTTGTTGGAAGATTTTTTTTTTTTTTAATTTTATTTATTTATTTATTTATTTATTTATTTATGGCTGTGTTGTGTCTTCGTTTCTGTGCGAGGGCTTTCTCCAGTTGCGGCAAGCGGGGGCCACTCTTCATCGCGGTGCGCAGGCCTCTCACTATCGCGGCCTCTCTTGTTGCGGAGCACAGGCTCCAGACACTCAGGCTCAGCAACTGTGGCTCACGGGCCCAGTTGCTCCGCGGCATGTGGGATCTTCCCAGACCAGGGCTCGAACCCGTGTCCCCTGCATTGGCAGGCGGACTCTCAACCACTGCGCCACCAGGGAAGCCCCTGTTGGAAGATTTTTAATCACAGTTTCAATTTCAGTGCTTGTGATTGGTCTGTTTATATTTTCTATTTCTTCCTGGTTCAGTCTTGGAAGGTTATACCTTTCTAAGAATTTGTCCATTTCTTCCAGGTTGTCCATTTTAGTGGCATAGAATTGCTTGTAGTAGTCTCTTATTATGCTTTGTATTTCTGCGGTGTCCATTGTAACTTCTTTTTCATTTCTAATTTTATTGATTTGAGACCTCTCCCTCTTTTTCTTGATGAGGCTGGCTAAAGGTGTATCAATTTTGTTTATCTTCTCAAAGAACCAGCTTATTTCTATTGAACTTTGCTATTGTTTTCTTTGTTTCTATTTCATTTATTTCTGCTCTGATCTTTATGATTTCTTTCCTTCTACTAACTTTGGGTTTTGTTTGTTCTTCTTTCTCTAGTTCCTTTAGGTGTCAGGTTAGATTGTTTGAGATTTTTCTTGTTTCTGGAGGTAGGCTTGTATTGCTGTAAACTTCCCTCTTAGAACTACTTTTGCTGCATCCCATAGGTTTTGGATCATCGTGTTTTCATTGTCATTTGTCTCTAGGTATTTTTTGATTTCCTCTTTGATTTCTTCAGTGATCTCTTGGTTATTTAGTAACGTATTGTTTAGCCTCCATGTATTTGTGTTTTTTATGGTTTTTTCCCTGTAATTGATTTCTACTCTCATAGCATTGTGGTCAGAAAAGGGTACTTGATATGATATCAATTTTCTTAAATTTACTGAGGCTTGATTTGTGACCCAAGATGTGATATATCCTGGAGAATGTTCCATGAGCACTCTAGAAGAAAGTGTAATCTGCTCTTTTTGGATAGAATGTCCTATAAATATCAATTAAATCTATCTGGTCTGTTGTGTCATTTAAAGCTTGTGTTTCCTTATTAATTTTCTCTATGGATGATGTGTCCATTGGTGTAAGTGAGGTATTAAAGTCCCCCACTATTATTGTGTTACTGTTGATTTCCTCTTTTATATCTGTTAACAGTTGCCTTATGTATTGAGGTGCACCTATGTTTGGTGCATGTACATTTATAATTGTTATATCTTCTTCTTGGATTGATCCCTTGATCATTATGTAGTGTCCTTCCTTGCCTCTTATAACATTCTTTATTTTAAAGCCTATTTCATCTGATATGAGTATTGCTCCTCCAGCTTTCTTTTGATTTCTGTTTGCATGGAATATCTTTTTCCATCCCCTCACTTTCAGTCTGTATGTGTCCCTAGGTCTGAAGTGGGTCTCTTGTAGACAGCATATATATGGGTCTTGTTTTTGTATCCTTTCTGCAAGCCTGTGTCTTTTGGTTGGAGCATTTAATCCATTCATGTTTAAGGTAATTATCGATATACATGTTCCTATTACCATTTTCTTAATTGTTTTGGGTTGTTTTTGTAGGTCCTTTTCTTCTCTTGTGTTTCCCATTTACAGAAGTTCCTTTAGCATTTGTTGGAGAGCTGGTTTGGTGGTGCTGAATTCTCTTAGCTTTTGCTTGTCTGTAAAGCTTTTGATTTCTCCATTGAATCTGAATGAGATCCTTGCCGGGTAGAGTAATCTTGGTTGTAAGTTCTTCCCTTTCATCACTTTAAATATGTCATGCCACTCCCTTCTGGCTTGTAGAGTTTCTGCTGAGAAATCAGCTGTTAACCTTGTGCGAGTTCCCTTGTATGTTATTTGTCATTTATCCATTGCTGCTTTCAATAATTTTTCTTTGTCTTTAATTTTTGCCAGTTTGATTGCTATGTGTCTCGGTGTGTTTCTCCTTGGGTTTATTCTGTATGGGACTCTCTGCACTTCCTGGACTTGGGTGGCTATTTCCTCTCCCATGTTAGGGAAGTTTTCAACTATAATCTCTTCAAATATTTTCTCGGGTCCTTTCTCTCCCTCTTCTCCTTCTGGGACCCCTATAATGCAAATGTTGTTGCATTTCATATTGTCCCAGAGGTCTCTTAGGCTGTCTTCATTTCTTTTCAGTTTTTTTTCCTTTATTCTGTTCCACAGCAGTGAATTCTACCATTCTGTCTTCCAGGTCATTTATCCGTTCTTCTGCCTCAGTTATTCTGCTATTGATTCCTTCTAGTGTATATTTCATTTCAGTTATTGTATTGTTCATCTCTGTTTGTTTGTTCTTTAATTCTTCTAGGTCTTTGTTAAACTTTTCTTGCATCTTCTCGATCTTTGCCTCCATTCTTTTTCCGAGGTCCTGGATCATCTTCACTATAATCATTCTGAATTCTTTTTCTGGAAGGTTGCCTATCTCCACTTCGTTTAGTTGTTTTTCTGGGGTTTTATCTTGTTCCTTCATCTGGTACATAGCCCTCTGCCTTTTCATCTTGTCTATCTTTCTGTGAATGTGGGTTTTGTTCCACAGGCTGCAGGATTGTAGTTCTTCTTGCTTCTGCTGTCTGCCCTCTGGTGGATGAGGCTATCTAAGAGGCTTGTGCAAGTTTCCTGATGGGAGGGACTGGTGGTGGGTAGAGCTGGCTGTTGCTCTGGTGGGCAGAGTTCAGTAAAACTTTAATCCACTTGTCTGCTGATGGGTGGGGCTGGGTTCCCTCCCTGTTGGTTTTTTGGCCTGAGACGACCCAACACTGGAGCCTACCTGGGCTCTTTGGTGGGCCTTATGGTGAACTCTTGGAGGGCTTACACCAAGGAGTACTTCCCAGAACTTCTGCTGCCAGTGTCCTTGTCCCCGCAGTGAGCCACAGCCACCCCCTGCCTCTGCAGGAGACCCTCCAACACTAGCAGGTAAGTCTGTTTTGGTCTCCTATAGTGTCACTGCTTGTTCCTCTGGGTCCTGATGCACACACTACTTTGTGTGTGCCCTCCTAGATTGGAGTGTCTGTTTCTCCCAGTCCTGTCAAAGTTGTGCAATCAAATCCCGCTGGCTTCAAAGTCTGATTCTCTAGGAATTCCTCCTCCCATTGCTGGACCCACAAGTTGGGAAGCCTGACATGGGGTCAGAACCTTCACTCCAGTGGGTGGACTTCTGTGGTATAAGTGTTCTCCAGTTTGTGAGTCACCCACCCAGCAGTTGTGGGATTTGATTTTATTGTGATTGCTCCCCTCCTACCATCTCACTGTGTCTTCTCCTTTGTCTTTGGATGTGGGGTATCCTTTTTGGTGGGTTCCCATGTCCTCCTGTCAATGACTGTTCTGCAGTTAGCTGTGACCCCAGTGCTCTCACAAGAGGGAGTGAGAGCACATCCTTCTACTCCACCATCTTGAACCAATCTCCCCACTTTCTAATTTACTATGTAACTAACATATTTGTTTGGTTTATGTGTCTTCCTCCATGTGAAAGTATTCTCCCTGAAAATAGGGCATTTTTGTGTTACTCACGCTATCCCTCCAGCACCTGAGACAGTGCCTGGCACATAATAGGTCCTCAATAAATATTTTTTAAATGAGTAAATGAGGGCTCCTCATGGTGACATGGAAGAGACAGTGTGGAGCAGTGTAGTAGTTTTCTATTGCTCCCTAGAAAATTACCACAAACTTAGCAGCTTAAAGAAACACAAGATTATTATCCCACAATTCTGTCAATCACAAGCCTTTGGTTGATTTCCTTTCTCCATCTCCCATGGGTCAAAATCAAGATGGTGGCAGGGCTACATTCCTTGTGAGAGGTGCCAGGGGAAAGTTTGTTTCCAGCTCATTCAGGTTGTGGGTAGGATTCTGTTCCATGAGGCTATAAGAATGAGATTGCCATGTCCTTGCTGGCTGCTGGCTGGAGGTCGTTTTCAGCTTTCACTGACATCCTTTGGCTCCTGGCCCCCTTCCTCCATCTTCAAAGCCAATGACAGCTGAGTTGAGTCCCTCTCATGCTTTGAATCCCTGACTCATCTCCTTAGCCCTGTCTCTCCCACATACTTCTTCTGGCTACAGCAGGGAAAGGTTCTCCACTTTTCAGAGCTCTTGTGATTAGATTGGGCCCAACTAAGCAATCCAAGATAATATCCCCATTGTAAGGTCCATACTGTAATCACATCTGCAAAGTCCCTTTTGTCATGTAAGCTGCATATTACAGGTTATGGGGATTAGGGCGTGAGCATATTTGTGGGCCATTATTCTGCCTTCCAGAAGCATTAGAAGTGCAGTGAACTGAAAGAAGGATATCAGATGCTGGCCCTGGCACACTAAGCTCCTATGTAGTCTTGAACCAGTCCCCTAAATTATTGGGGTCACAGTTTCTTCATGTGCCAAATTAAGGATGTTGGATTAAATCAGAGCTCCCTAGAGTTTAGGCTTCCTTAAAAAATAATGGGTCTGGTAATGCTGAGCCACAATGATGCCATAGTTCCTCCAGCCTCCTTCATACCTTTATATGACCTACTCTGAATACTATGTTTTTCACTTGCTTGTTAAGCAAATGTCTAAAACTTTGATATACTGTATTGAAATAGATGCTCTCAAATATTGCTGGTAGAAGTACGTAATACAGCACTTCTGAGGGCAATTTGGCAGTATCTATCAAAATTACATGTGGATTTACCCTCTAAATCAGCAACATACTTCTGGGAATTTATCTTATCAATACACCTACACACATACCAAAATGACATATATGCAAGGATATTTGTTGCAGCATGTTTGTAATAGCAGATTATTGGGGATAACCCATACTTATTATAAAGATGTTAAATGAACTATGATTTATCCACAGAATGGAATAGGATTAAGCTGTTGAAAAGGAAGATGAGTTTCTCTTTTTGATGGCGTGGAGAGATCTTCAGGATATATTAGATGAAAAGGGCAAAGCAAAGGTTAGTGTGTATAACATCCTGTCTTTGCGATAAGAATTAGGACAAAGACTATATATAACTATTTTCTTATATTGCATAAATTCTGGAAGGATACATAAGGAAGAGAGATTGATATCTATAGGGGTAACAACTCTAGGGATGAGGAATGGAGTAAAGAAGGGACTGGATGAGAGAAAACATGTTAATGTAACCAATCACCTTCTGCTCTAGTCTCAGGAAGGCCTCTTCCTCTTGGATATGCTCTTCTATCCCCCACTTTTTAAAAACTTTTTATTGGAGTATAGTTGCTTTACAATGTTGTGTTAGTTTCTGCTGTACAACAAAGTGAATCAGCTATACGTATACATATATCCCCTCTTTTTTGGATTTCCTTCCCATTTAGGTCACCACAGAGCATTGAGTAGAGTTCCCTGTGCTATACAGTTCTCATTAGTTATCAATTTTATACATAGTATCAATAGTGTATATATGTCAATCCCATTCTCCCAATTCATCCTACACCCCTTCCCCCCCGGTAGTATCCATACGTCTGTTCTCTAGGCATTTGAGTGAGGATTACCACCATTTGTGACCTGGCCTCATCCAGCTCCCCTGCTCAGGACTGGTCCTGAGCAGCTGTCCAAATCAGATGCCCTGGCCAGACCAGAATCCTTACCAGAGGCAAAGAGTGGATTCAGAGTCAATTACCAAAAATCTCTTCCATTGCCTCAGTGTCTGGTCATATTTTCCATGTTTTACTTTAATTTCATTTGATTCATGGTTACAGTTAAGGGGCTAATGGCAGCTGGTTGACTCCCAAAACATGAAGCTATTATTTAGGGCAGTACTGGCTGCAAGATAGATAACCCCCCAAATCTCAAAGTCTAAATATGATAAAGCTTTCTTGCACAGATGAAGTCTAAGTGGCAGCCATCCTCCAAACAGTGATTCAGGAACTGAGGTCCTTCCATCCTTTGGCTCCAAAATATTTCATGCATGGCTTCCAAGGTCTCTGCAGAAAGGGAAAGAGAGAGGCTCATGTCTAGAAGAGTAGACATGAGAAGAAAGGGTTGGGGCACATGAAGCAGCAGGAAATGTGAATGTGAGTATCTGAGAACGTGTCTTCACTGGAGCTCAAGGGCTACATGTCTTTCATCTCTTCTATTTTTTAAGACCATTTTTATAAGGATATTGAGTTCTGCATTTGGAGTCTTAAAACTTCGTAGCTAGACAAGGCAACAAAGATCATTTAGTAATTACCAACATTTAATATTTTAAAAGTTCTCAGAGAATGTGATGTGCCCCAAATCACAGGGGAAATAGACTTCACCAAAATAGTGTAGCCATTTCACAAATCAAATAAGCAATCAAACAACAGCATAAACAAGCCCCAGAGAGGGGAGAGAGAAATCAGTAAGCAGAGTTGCTATATCATCTAAAATGTCCAGTTTTCAACATAAAATTACAAGACAGCAAAAAGGATAGGTACATGTGACCTAGCCTTGGAGGGAAACGAGCAACAGAAACTATTTCAGAGGAGGGCCAGATGTCAGATTTAACAAAGACTTTAAAGTAGCCATCACAAATATGTTGTGGACTGAACATTTGTGTCTCTGCACCAAATTCAAAATTTGAAATCCTAGCCTCTAATGGTGATGAAAGTAAGAGGTGGAGCCTTTGGGAGATAGTTAGGTCATGAGAGTGAAGCAATCATGAGTGGGATTAATGCTCTTATAAGAAACCTGAGACAACTAGTTTCCTCTCTCTGCTCTTTGCAATTTGAAGGCACAGCAATAAGACAGACATCTGCAAACCAAGAGGAGTGCTCTCAACAGAATCCAATCACGCTGGCACCCTGATCTTGGACTTCTCAGCCTTCAGAATGGTTAGAAATAAATGTTTGTTGTTTAAGCCACCCAAGACAGAAATGCTCAAATAACTGAAGGAAACCTGCTTGAAGTAGTAAAGTGAGGTATGAAGACAATATCTCATGGAATAGATAATATCAATAAAGAGAGAGTAATTATAAAAAAAGAACCAAATGGAAATTCTGGAGTTGAAAAGTACAATGACTGAAATTTTTTAAAAAATGTATTAGAGGCGCTCAGCAGTAGATTTGAACTAGCAGAAAAAAGAACTAGCAAACTTGATAGATCGATAGAGATTAGACAATGTGGAGGACAGAGAGAAAATAAAATGAAGAGTAAAGATCCTCAAGGAAATGTGGGACACCTTTAAGTTCACCTGTGTATGCATAGTGGAAGTATTTGAAGGAGAAGAGAAAGAGAAAGAAGCAGGAAAAATGTTTGAAGAAATAGCAGCTAAAAACTTCTCAAATTTGCTGAAAAACTTTGATCTACACACTCAGGAGGCTCAACGAACTTCAAGTAGGATAAATGCAAAGAGATCCACAAATAGACACATCATGATAAAAGTGCTGAAAGCCAAAGACAAGGAGAACACCTTGAAAACAAGAGAAAAATGAATCATCTCTTATAAGGGAACCCCCAGAAAATTAATGGCTGATTTTTGCTCAGAAACAATACAGGCCAGGAGGCAGTGGAACAGCATATTCAAAGTGCTTAAATAAAAACTCTTAACAAGAATCTTATACCCAGCAAAATTATCTTTCAAAAATGAAGGTAAAATTAAGATATTTCCAAGTAAACTAGAGAGAGAGAGAGAGAAAGAGAGAATTTGTTGCTAGCAGACTAGCTTTACAACAAATATTAACGGAAGTCCTTCAGACTGAAAGCAAGTAAACCCAGATGGAAATCGGAATCCACACAGAAAAACAAAGAGAGTCAGTAAAGGTGATCATGTATTTATAAAATATAGTATAAGTGCATATTTTTTCCTTTCTTCTATTACCTGATTTAAAAAGCAAGTGTATAAAATAGTATGTTAAGTAATTGCATTGTTGGACCTAGAACGTATAATGTAATATATTTGACAGCACAAAGGATATGAGTGGGAGCAGAGTTGTATGGAGTAAGAAAATGAAACCAGATGGTAACATGAACCCACAGGAACAAATAAGGAGAACCGAAATGGGTAAATCAGAAAGTAAATGTAAAAAATGTACAAATATACACTTGCCCTTCTTTCTTATTGCAGCTTCTTTAATAGATATAAAATTATATTACATAATAATTATAATGATGAATTGCATTTGCAACATCTATAGATGTAATATATATGATAATAATAGCACAAAAAGGGAGTATGGTAAACAGAGCTATATAGGAGTAGCATTTCTATTTCTTGTTGGAATTATGTTAGAATAAATTTGAAGTTGATTCTTATAAGATATATATGGTAAACCCTAGACCAACCACTAAGAAAATAATGAAATAAATAGTGAAAAAGATCATTAAAAGAATTAAAATGTTACACTAGAAATAGGCAATGAATGCAGAATAAAGTAGTAACTTTGCTGTACACCTGAAACAGTGTAAATCAACTGTACTTCAATTTAAAAAAAGAATAAAGCAGTAAATGAGGAATAAAGGAACAAAACAGACATAAAACATACAGAAAACAAAAAATTAAATGGCAAATATAGATTTAACTATATCAATAATAACATTAGACAGCACAATATTAAAAAAACAAACAACCCAATCAAAAAATGGGCAGATGACCTAAATAGACATTTCTCCAAAGAAGACATACAGATGGCCAAGAAGCACTTGAAAAGCTGCTCAACATCACTAATTATTAGAGAATTGCAAATAAAAACTACAATGAGGTATCACCTCACACCAGTTAGAATGGGCATCATCAGAAAATCTACAAACAACAAATGCTGGAGAGGGTGTGGAGAAAAGGGAACCCTCTCGCACTGTTGGTGGGAATGTAAATTGATACAGCTACTATGGAGAACAGTATGGAGGTTCCTTAAAAACTAAAAATAGAATTACCATATGACCCAGCAATCCCACTACTGGGCATATGCCCAGAGAAAACCATAATTCAAAAATACACATATACCCCCCCCCCCAATGCTCATTGCAGTACTGTATACAGTAGCTAGGTCATGGAAGCCACCCAAATGCCCATCAACAGATGAATGGATAAAGAAGATGTGGTACATATATACAATGGAATATTACTCAGCCATAAAAAGGAATGAAATTGGGTCATTTGTAGAGACGTGGATGAATCTAAAGACTGTCATACAGAGTGAAGTAAGTCAGAAAGAGAAAAACAAATATCGTCTATTAATGCATATATGTGGAACTTAGAAAAATGATACAGATGAGCCAGTTTGCAGGGCAGAAATAGAGACACAGATGTAGAGAGCAACATATGGACACCAAGGGGAGAAAGTGGCGGGGGGGTGGGTGGTGGTGGTGTGATGAATTGGGAGATTGGGATTGGCATATATACACTAATATGTATAAAATGGATAACTAATAAGAACCTGCTGTATAAAAAAATAAATAAAATTAAAAAAAAATAGCATTAGATGTTGTATTAGTCAGGGTTCTACAGAGAAATAGAACCAGTAGGATAGTGCATATCTGTGAAAATTATTTTTCATAAGGAACTGGCTCACACAATTATGGAGGATGACAAGTCCAAATCTGCAGTGTGGACTGGCAGACTTGAGACCCATGAGCCCCAGTGGTGCAGTGCCAGTCTGAAGGCCAGCAGCTTGGAGACCAAGCAGAGTCAATGTTGCAGACGAAGTCTGAAGGAAGTCTCCCAGGGAATTCTCTCTTGCTCCGGGACATCAGTCTTTTTTGTCCAATTCAAGACTTCAACTGATTGGGTGCAGTCCACCCACATTATGAAGGATAATCTGCTTTACTCAGCGTTCACCAATTTAAATGTTAATCTCATCCAAAAACTTTGCCTTTCAAGTTAACACATAAAATTAACCATCACAAATGTGAATGGATTAAACAATCTAATCAAAAGGCTGAGATTGTCAGACTGGACTGAAAAACAAGATCTGATTATCTGCTGTCTACAGGAGACATACTTTAGATCCAAATATACAAATAGATTAAAAGTAAAAGGATGGACTAAGATATATCATGCAAACAGCAATCACAATGCTTTGAAGCTAGATTGGTTATAATATATTGTCTAATATTATTGTCAATAATAATATTAGACAAAATATACTTTAAAACAAAATATGTTATTAGAGATAAAGAGGAGAATTTTATAATGATAAAGGGCTCAATCCATTAGAAGTTTATAAAAATTATAAACATACCTGCACATAGCAGCAGACCCCGAAAATACATGCAGCAAAGCTGACACAATTGAGAGGAGAAGTAGACAATACGATTAGAGTCAGAGACTTCAATACCCCATTTTCAATATTGGATAGAACAACTAGGCAGAAGATCAACACAACAGAAATAAAACAGAACAACTTTATTTCAACAGAAATAAAAGACTCAAATAACACTATACGCAATGTGCACCTAACAGACATTTTTGGAACACTGTACCCAGCAATAGTAGCATACACACTCTTCTCAAATGCACATGAAACATTCTTCAGGATAAACCTTATGCTTGGCCATATGTAGATGGCTGTCTTCTCTCTGTCTTCCTCTGTGAATATCTGCGTCCTAAGCTCCTCTTCTTATAAGGACATTAGTCATATTGGATTAGAGCCCTCCCACATGACCTCATTTTACCTTAATCAATTTTAAAGGTCCTATCTCCAAATTCAGTCACTTTCTGAGGTACTGGGGGTGAGAGCTTTGACTTATGAATGAATGTTGTGGGGAATAATTCAACCCATAAGACATTATAAATAAACATTTGCTTGTTTGAGTGAGGACCCCTTGTAAAGGAAAAAAAAAATCATTGTTCCCTGGCGTTAATTTAAATTATTTTAAAATGATGCCACTTGTATAAACATAAAACTAGGTAGAAACTTCTTATGTGTATAGTCTTTTATAATCATAATCCCAGTAGATTTCCAAGTGAATACAACAAAATCCAAAATCAATAAAGTTCACATTAACAATGATATAAGATAATGAATTATATTACATTGTTTTTTGTTATTGTTTTACCTTAAATCATTATTTAACTTTGGTTATTGTGGTTTTTAGTTCTAAAATTTCCATGTGTTTTTTCTTTATATATTGTTTCTTTGCTGAGACTTTCTATTTTTTAATTTTTTAAAAAATTTATTTATTTTATTATTTATTTTTGCCTGTGTTGGGTCTGTTTCTTTGCGAGGGCTTTCTCCAGTTGCAGCAAGTGGGGGCCACTCTTCATCGCGGTGCGCGGGCCTTTCACTGTCGCAGCCTCTCTCGTTGCGGGGCACAGGCTCCAGATGCGCAGGCTCAGTGGTTGTGGCTCACGGGCCTAGTTGCTCCGCGGCATGTGGGATCTTCCCAGACCAGGGCTCGAACCCATGTCCCCTGCATTGGCAGGCAGACTCTCAACCACTGCGCCACCAGGGAAGCCCTCTATTTTTTATTCATTTGTTTCAAGCATGTTCCTAGTTGCTCGTTGAAGCATGTTTACAATAGCTTCTTTAAACTCTTTGTCAGACAATCCTAACATCTTGGTGTTGGCATTTGTTGACTGTCTTTTGTCATTCAAGTTGAGATCTTCCTGATTCTCGGTATGAGTGGTGTTTGATTGAAACCTGGGTATTTGAGTTATTATGTTATGAGTCTCTGGATCTTATTTAAATCTTGTCTTTTAGCAGGCCTCCTCTGACACCACTCTGGAGGGGGAAGGGGAGCACTCCCTTATTACTTGCCAGATGGAAGCGGAAAAGTCCAGGTTCCCCACTCAACTGCATTGACACCCATGGGGGAGCGGCTCCTTATTACTGCTTGGTGGGGGTGAGAGTTCAGGCTCCCACTAGGTTTTTGCAGACACCATGCCAGCTAGGATGGGAAGGGGTACTTTGTCTTTACTCCCTAGAGGAGGTGAAAGTCTCTAATGCCTGCTTGGCCTTCTCTGACACCACTTGGAGGGGGGTGGGGTATTGGGACAGCTGTCACAGCCTGATGTGGGTGGAAATCTAGGCTCTCCCCTTGGCCTTCACTGGAAGGAGTGGGATTGGAGATGCAGACTTTTAACCTGTGATGTTTGGCTGGAATAGAGCAGTTATTGTCTAAAAATTTCCTGTTTTGCTAGGCTGCACCTTTTCTGGTCCATTGGAACTGAGAGAGCAGACTTTTCTTGGGGCTCGTTTTGTCTGTGCCCATTGGTGTTTCTGGGTTGCTTGCTTCTCCAGTACCCAGTCTGGACACATGAGGCAAAGTGAAAACCTGGCCAACTCATGCCATGTTGTTTTTCAGGACCCCAGGTCCCTAACTGGTCTGACTTCTTTCTCCACCTTTCCAACTTTTCTTTTTTTTTTTTATACATAATGTCCCATGTTTTTTTTAGCTGTACTTAGTGGAAGAAATAGGGGAAAGTACTACTCCATCTTTCCAGAGGCAGAAGCACTGATTTTTATTATAGAAGCATTTATTTGGAAACTGAATATTTCACTAGTTGACTTGATTCTCTTGCTTTTGAACTTGATAGCCATCATCTAAGTTACCAACATTATTGGCATTATACTTCCCTTGGATAATAAACTTGTCTTTACCTACCCATTATTCTTCTAGCCAATCCACTTAAAAGACACCCTGGGAAATTATGATGTAGGTATTTCATGAAAAATTCCTAGTTGAGAGTTTACCACTCACTGCATTTACTGCTGACAAAGATTGATGCATAGACTGCTCTATGTACCATCTCTGGTCAACCCTAAACAATAAAGATAATACCACTCCAGATATTGTTTACATGCAACGTACCTGATCATGCCTCAGTCCTCCCACTTTCTCTTTTCCAGCTATGCAAAATCTTTCACCATTACTACAACCTCAAATACAAATGCAAATGAAGTTGCCTTTCATGAATTAGTTGCAGGGTGACCCTGAATATGTTTGTATTAATTTATTTTAGTTTGTCATCAAAATGAAAAAATTTTTAATTGCAAAATTCATTGAACTCATGGGTTCTGGAGGCTATATGGATAAATTCACAAGAGCCCACAAACTCTAGTTTGAGAAACTTAGGGCTTGATTATTTCCAAATCTAGCTGGTTAAATGAGAAGAGTTACGATGTACTGCAAGCTAGCCTGCAGGTGGCTGTTAACTATTGGGGCACATGGATGGGGGAAAGGGACAGGCAGGCACCATCTGGCTGGTGGAGGAATGATGATGATGATACGTCTGTATCATTCGCTGACAATCCTCCTCTGTATCCCTGGGCACTATCATTTCCAGTGTGATTCAACTGATTTCCAACTACCAGTATCTGCATCTCTGTGCCAAAGGGCTCTCTCCAAAGCTACATGTGGCAGGCCAGAACTGCCAGGGAATTAACACTTCCTGGAGCAGCCCTCAGCTCATGATTCTCAGGATATTGGGGTATTCATCCTCACTCTGGAGTGGGATATCGTTGAGGCTTGTGTTTGCACCATTGCCCAGAATGTCCATTTGGTATTTCCAGTTTCCCACCGTGGTGACTTCCTCGCTAATACATCCTTTATTGGCTGCCTTCCCTTCCTGTCTCATATCCCCACCCTCAGTGTTTCCTGTACCTCCCAAATAAAGTCCTTGCACTCAAATTCTTATCTCAGGGTTTGCTTCTGGGAGAAAAGCACGTTTACTTATGATACCTCGTTTGACCCGTACAACACTCTGGATGATAGGAAGTTAGATTACTCAAGAACTGCGAAGGAATGTGAGCCCCATATTCTGTTCTGTTCAGCACCCGGCACATTACAGATGCTCAATAAATAATTGACGAATAAAGGAAGAAACTGATGCTCCTTTAAGTAATTTGATCAAGTTGCCAGTGAGAGAGCCAGGACTCCAAACACAGTGCTCTCTCCACTCTACACTCAGGATCCTGTTCCTAACAGTCTTGTCTCCGATCATGGTTTGTGGAGGAACTTAAAGATGATTTAAATATGCCAGTATCATAAGCCAGTTCTAAACCATAGCAATGTCAATGTTTTCAGGGTTGGTGGAATTGATCTGTTAGTGAAAATATTAAAGATATTTATGGCTCAAATTGCCAAGTCTGCTTGTTGATATCACACAGACATTTGGGATCACATCATTCCCACGGTGGCCCTCTGGAGCAACACAGCCTCATAAAATAGAGGCAACTAGTCTTTTTCAGCTCCAAAATAGTTAAACACATCCTAGTCCAAGCCTTGTTTTTATGTTCTCCTCATCAGTGGTGTGAACATCTTAAAGTCACTTCACTTGGAAGAACCCCATTCTTTAGTACTTTAATTTGAGCTTAAAAAACCATTTTATACCTCCTTTATGCATTCTAATAAGTCCTGTAATAAATGGACATTTGTAGGTAAAACCATATGCAGGAGTAGAAACAAAGAAAAAATATCCATTGCAGTTGGCTATTAGATTAGATACTAACTCATTAATCAAATTTTACTTAAATCCTGCATCTTCCCCCAAATGAATGGTTATTCTGTGAAACCATTTTTATCCCCGGGCACTGCTTTCCCTAAACTCCTTAGAGTCATCAGGCACATTAAAGGATATCCGATTTCATTGGTCTAAGCTGAGTGATCGCAATTCATCAAGGCATGAAAAGTCTGTCCAGTCTTGTGGAATATCATTAAATGGTTCAAGGACGTTTCTAATCTTAATGATGGCCAAGGGGGAACAACTATTATGATGATGAATGGGAATGAATATCTGGAGAAAGTTCAAGGCATGTTATACTTAGAAAGACTAATACACGTTGTTTATCTAAATCATCCAACTGATTAAAGAAACACACAAAGCCCAAGACAGTTAAAAGCAGAGGACCAAATAGGGTTTGACCTACCCTGGTATATTTATCACTGACCATGTCATGCGTGTAAAATGTATTGCTCCACCAAGATACTGTGTATATAAATTGGGAGGGTCTTTTGAGGCTGATGTTGAGTAACATAGGCTGTCCAGTTTATTGCCTGGCTAAATATTTATATAAAATGAGTTCATTGATGGTGGGGAAGCCTCCATAAAAGGAGTCTTTCAGTGTTACTAACTGATTAGCTACAACGCCCATGGCTTAGCAAGAGCTAGGTGTTGGTAACTTAGGTACTTTCGCTCCTAAAACCAATTCCTGAGCAGCTTAATGTTTTTAATCCCTGACCTGAGTTAAACATTTTTGTGTGTATGGAGCCAAGTAAGACACTACCCTCTTGGTTCTAAGAGCAGTTCAGAATCTGCAAGGAAAGGGAAAATGCTTTTCGGTACACATCCAGAAGAAGAATGCTCTTTGGAGCCGTCTCTTGCTGGGAGAACATGGCTATTAAATGCACACAATTTTTAGCACAGGGCAGTCAGTGCTGGGTTAAACGAGGGAAGACTCATTTCATGTCATAAAGGCCAGAGAAAAAAATCTCTTATGCACGGGGACTTTGTTTTGGCTGACCTTTCACTGGGCAAGAGGAGGAAAAAATCAACCATATAGGTGGCTGGGAGGATGTTGGGCCATGATCCAAAGACTTAATCATAGTAAATATCTTTTCAGTAGTTCTGGGAGAGGTAGATTATAGGGCTGAAATAGTGCAGCCATTGCTTAAAGGATTGTTTAAAGATAAGCTGGAACAGTACAAGACTTAGAATTAAAGACTTTCTTCACTTGAAATCTGACACACCTCGTACTTCTGGTTTTCCTCATACCTCCCTGGTTTCTCTTTCTCTGTATTCTTTCATGGTTTCTCTTCACTTCCTGTCCTCTGAACATTGGTGGTCTCAGGGCTTGGTTCTCAGCCCTCTTGTCTCCATAGATGATCTTATTGAGTCTGACGGCTTTAAATATCATGCCTCCCAAATCTCCAGCCTGAACTGCACCTGAACTCCAGACTATTGACTTGCATCTCCACTGTGACATCTAATAAAGCATTTTCAGAATCTGTCCAAACCTTTAGTTTCTGTCTCTCCATTCCCTGACCCCCTCCCCCAGAATTCACCATTTCAGTTGAAATTGTTCTCATTTACTCAGCTGCTGTGTTAAAAACCTAGAAGTTGTCTGTTTTTTTTCTTACCTCCACAAAATATATTCCAAACTGCAGCATACGGAGTAGGCTAACTTAGATGCATTCTAATTTGGTCTTGGGAGATGTAGTAGGTAGGGCATCTGATGAACAGCAAACTACTCCAGGTCACTTCACATTCTTTTTTCTTTTGAGGGGCATAGGTATTTCAGCAGAGATGCCAAATTGGCCCATCTCAGGACTCAGATATGTAGGCTTCAAATCCTGGGTCTTTGTTTTCAAAACTAGGAGTTTCAGTCCAGATCTATTAAGCTCACAGGCAGGAATACAGGGCAAATTGTTGTATGTCAAGTGGATCTTTGTTATCTGTCCATCTTTGGTTACTGTAGGCACAAAAGATGTGAGGAGAATTGATAAGACCAAATCAGCACCTGCCCCTCCCACAATGGCCATGGCACTATTCATCTCCATCTTCTGGCATCTTTTCTTCCCTAAGGAATTGTCTCCCCTTCTTAACCTCACTTCACTCTCAGCTCACTGCTGTCGAGAAGACATGGTCCGTCCTCTGCAGACTCCCAGACCAGCATTTTCGTATTTCTTACTTCATTTTTCATAATCAAACATTTTATAATGAAGAAATGGAATTCTTTACTTAAATGATGATGAAAAACATTTCTTTCTTATTAAAGGAACTAGAAAATTAATACATTGATATACTAGAAAATTTTAAAAATATGGACAAAGAAGAAAATTAAATTTCCTTACAATCCCATCACTGAGAAATAATCACAACTGTTAACATTTTAAAAGGTTTTCCTTTCATTTTTTTTCAGTGCATTTATATTCACAACAAAAAATTGTCCCAAATCTTATACGGAATGGAACTTTTTTGTGAGTTATTATACACACAACTTCTCATGGGAAGAAACTGGCATTCGTAGTAAACTGCATAAGCAATTTTCTGATGGATTCTGATGGGATTGAGAAACTCATCTTCCCAGTTGACTTTCAGCTGACTGTCAGTAAATATTCTACAGATCTTTAACTAGACATTTTTTTCTTTTTTGTATCTGGTCATAACAATGATTATCTAACCATTTCTTTTCTTATAAAATGTCTCCATGAAGAATAAATCCTTGAACTAGCCTGCTATAGTTCCTTTTCCTGCAGCAGGATTGTCATAAAACTTTGGCGTATGCTCTTAACCAAATTATCTTTAAAAGTTTTTTTTTAATTACCATACATGAGACCATATTGCTTTGTAATAAGAATAAATTATTTTAACACCAATTATATATTCCCCAAATGCTCTGCCTCAAAACTCTGGATGTTCTGTCCACGGGAGATACCTCTGGTGGATCCTATTTTGAGAAGACGCAGGGAATGTTTACTGGAAATCAAGTAAACAGTACACACCTTGAGAAGTAGCACTGTGCTATATTATACTTTTATCCCAGGAAAAGAACCAAATGCCTACTGCGAGGGTAGTAAGTATAGACACTAATAGGTCATAGCATCATCAGAGGGACCATGACCAAATTGCTAGAATGGTCACAGCTAACACTTACATAGCTCTTAGTATATGAAAGTATACTTTAACTCTTAGAATAAAAGCACTTCATACATATTAAATAGTTTAATCCTCATAACAACCCTTTGAGGTAGGAACTATATGTTCCAATGGAGAAACTAAGGTACAGAGAGATACTATGACTTTCTCAAGGTGATATAGTTAATGGCAGAGCCAGAATTTTAATCCTACTTGAGCCCCCATGTCCTCAACCCTCTACTGATCCTCAACACCACAAAGATAAAGGCCAAGAGACCCACATTCTTACTCTGCTTCCATCCTGCTTTTGACCAGCTGTGGACCCTTGGGTGTGCCATTCATCTATTCCACAAATATCTGTTGAGCACCTACGTAAGAGACAGTCTCCAAAAGGGGCCACCATCAATTCCTTCCCTCTCTGTATATGCGTTTTGTTTCTCCTCCCTTTGAATCTTGACTAGCCCAGTCACTGCTTTGACCAATAGAACGAAGCACAAGTGAAATTATAGGACTTCTGAGCCCAGGCCATGAGGGGATTGGAAACTTCTATTTTCTTCCTCTTGGAACATTCCTTTTGGAACCCAGCTGTCCTACTGTGAGGAAGCACAGCAGGCACATGGAGAAGCCCATGTAAGATAGCTTCAGTGAGGCAACTAGCCAGCAACCTGCATCAAATGTTAACTGCGTGAATGACCATTTTGGACCTTCCAGTTATCCCATTGTCTCAGTCATTATCATGTGAAACAGAAGAACTAAAAGGTGAACCCACAGAATCGTGAACAGTAACGTAATGTTTAAACAGCTAAGTTTGGGGCGGTTAGTTAAGCAGCAACTGATAACCGAAACAACCTACCATGTGCATATGACACCTCATATTTAAAATGTGGACATTAAGACCTATCTCACTGGTCTTTCAGGAATGCTGATGAAGTAGAAAATTCTAAGTATAATTGTACCAATGCAGTATGGAAACTTCAGCCCAACATTTGAATATGTATTTTTAATTATACCCAAAGAATACTAGACAACAGATATGTTGTCTCTTCTCTTTGGTTCTCTTCTTATTTGAAACATATTTGCTTTCTTTTCCATTCTGTGAAAGAGAAGTGGCCAGAAGAAACCAAATAGTTATCTGATCCTGAAGATAAAGGAATTGAAGAGAATGCTAATGAATTCCTAGCCTGATAGGGGTGAATTTATCCTTCAGACTGCAAGGCTTTCCTTCTCCATTTTCAGCCTCTTACCTGGCAATTACTCATTCCTCCTATCTCAGCCTGAGGGGCTTAATCCTTTGCAGATTTCTCACAGTAGGCCCATTAAATGCTTCTTTGGCACCACACAGCCTTCGTTTACAGCACTCAGCACAGTTTATAGTCATTCATATTTGTGGAATTAGTTTATTAGTGTCTCTCTTCCTTACTTTATGGAATGAAAGCCAAATCTCTTTATATCTCCTGGTTCATAGAACTCAAAAAGAAAATTGAATGAATGTATAAATGAACTGGAAAAGGAGCTAACAGAACAAAACTGCCAAGCCAACAGCTGTGACTTTACAAATATAATTGAAAATCTGCATGTGTTTGTCAACTGCCAACTCCCCAAAAGACCATATCAGTATTCCGTTGATCAAGCAAAGTTGTTTAGTACTTACTGCCATAAGGGAGAACCCCACCTTGACAAAGTTTTAGTAGTAGCTTAAAAGGGACTGGTCAAGGGCAGATATGTATAGGTGAAACAGGAGGGAAGGGGGCAGGGCGCAACTTTTAAAAGGATGACAAAGCCATAAGACATGACATAAATGGTTAGAACCAAATAGGTCCAAGATGGAGGACAAGACTTCCACTAGACTTTGAGCCTCAATATATGCTCATTGTAACACATCAGCACGCTAAATGACACACCCACAGGTGCCATGACAGTTCCAAGGCTGACCATAAAAGGTCAACAAGTGGGTGGTGGCCCAATTCCTGGAAATCCCCACCCCTTCTCCCAAATAGCTGGAATACTCCTCCCACTCATTAGCCTATGAAATTACCCACCCCTATAAAAACTGTCAACCCCAAACCCTGGTGCCTCTCGCCTTCTGAGATGGCCCACACTCTGTCTATGAAGTGTGTTTCTCCCTAAATAAATCCACTTCTTACCTATCACTTTGTCTCTCACTGAATTCTCTCTGTGACAAGACATCAAGAACATGAGTTTCATTGAGTCCTGGGACCAGGTGTGTGATTTCAATTAAAAGACCATGGTGGAGACCTTCAAGATGGCAGAGGAATAAGATGTGGAGACCACCTTCCTCCCCACAAATACATCAAAAATACATCTACATGTGGAACAACTCCTACAGAACACCTATTGAACACTGGCAGAAGACCTCAGATTTCCAAAAAGGCAAGAAAATCCCCACGTACCTGGGTAGGGAAAAAGAAAAAAGAAAAAACAGAGACAAAAGAATAGGGATGGGACCTGCATCCCTGGGAGGGAGCTATGAAGGAGGAAAAGTTTCCACACACTAGGAAGCCCCTTCACTGGCAGAGATGGGGCATGGGGGGGAAGCTTCAGAGCCATGGAGGAGAGCATGGCAACAGGGGTGCAGAGGGCAAAGCAGAGAGATTCCCACACAGAGGATCAGTGCCGACCAGCACTCACCAGCCTGAGAGGCCTGTCTGCTCACCCACCGGGGCAGGTGGGGGCTGGGAGCTGAGGCTTGGGCTTTGGACCTCAGACCCCAGGGAGAAGACTGGGGTTGGCTGTGTGAAGACAGCCTGAAGGGGGCTAGTATGCCACAGCTAGCCAGGAGGGAGTCAGGGAAAAAGTCTGGACCTGCTGAACAGGCAAGAGACCATTGTTTCTGGGTGTGCAAGGAGAGGGGATTCCTGCTCCGTGTGCCCACAGAAGACAGAGCACTGCCTAAGTGAGCTCCAGAGATGGGCATGAGTCACGCCTATCAGCTCGGACCCCAGAGACAGGCATGAAACACTAACGCTGCCAACGCTGCCACCAAGAATCCTGTGTGCAAGCACAGGTCACTACCCACACCCCCCCGGGAGCCTGTGCAGCCCGCCACTGCCAGGGTCCCGAGATCCAGGGACAACTTCCACAGGAGAACACATGGCACACCGCAGGCTGTTACAATGTCATGTGGCCTCTGCCACCACAGGCTCACAGTGTGTTCCAGTTATTATTACCATACCCCTCCCTCTCCCTGGCCTGAGTGAGCAAGAGAGCCCTAATCAGCTGCTGCTTTAACCCCCTCCTTTCTGGGTGGGGAATGGACACCTGAGGGCAGCCTACATGCAGAGGTGGGGTCAAAACAAAGGTGAACCCCAGGAGCTGTGCAAAGAAGAGAGAGGAAAATTTCTCTGTGCAGCCTCAGGAGCAGCAGATTAAATCCCCACAATCAACTTGATGAATGCTCCATCTGTGGAATACCTGAATAGACAACGAGTGTTCCCAAAATTGAGATGGTGGACTTTGGGAGCAACTGTAGACGTGGGGTTTGCTTTCTGCATCTGATTTGTTTCTGGTTTTTATGTTTATCTTAGTTTAGTTTTTAGTGCTTGTTATCATTGGTGGATTTGTTTACTGGTTTGGTTGCTCTCTTTTTTTTTTTTAATTTAAAAAAAAAATATATATATATTTTCCTTTTTTCTCTTTGTGAGTGTGTATGTGTATGTTTCTTTGTGTGATTTTGTCTGTTTAGGTTTGCTTTTACCATTTATCTTAGGGTTCTGACTTTTTGGGGTTTTTTTGCTGTTGTTTGTTTGTTTTCTTTTTATGAGTGTGTTTATGTTTCTTTGTGTGATTTTGTCTATTTAGTTTTGCTTTTACCATTTGGTTTGGGGTTCTATCTGTTCGGTTTTTTTTTTTTTTCTTCCTTTTCTTCTGAGCTGTGTGGCTGGCAGAGCCTTGGTGCTCTGGCCAGGTGTCAGACCTGAGCCTTGGAGGTGGGAGAGCCAAGTCCAGGACGTTGGACAACCAGAGACCTCCTGACCCCACGTAATATCATTTGGTGAGAGCTCTCCCAGAGATCTCTATCTCAACACTAAGACCCAGCTCCACCCAAAGGCCAGCAAGGTCCAATACTGAATGCCCCATGCCAAACAAATAGTAAGACAGGAACACAAACCCACCCCGTAGCAGAGAGGCTGCCTAAAGTCATACTAAGTTAACAGACATCCCAAAACACACCACAAGATGTGGCCCTGCCCACCAGAAGGGCAAGATCAAGCTCCACCCACAAGAACACAGGCACCAGTCCCCTCCACCAGGAAGCCTACACAAGCCACTGAACCATCCTCACCCACTGGGGACAGACACAAAAAACAACAGGAACTACGAACCTGCAGCCTGTGAAAAGGAGACTCCAAACACAGTAAGTTAAGCAAAATGAGAAGACAGAGAAATATGCAGCAGATGAAGGAGCAAGTTAAAACCCCACCAGACCAAACAAATGAAGAGGAAATAGGCAGTCTACCTGAAAAATAATTCAGAATAATGATAGTAAAGATGATCCAAAATATTGGAAATAGAATGGACAAAATACAAGAAACGTTTAACAAGGACCTAGAAGAACTAAGGAGCAAACAATGATGAACAACACAATAAATGAAATAAAAAATTCTCTAGAAGGAATCAATAGCAGAATAACTGAGGCAGAAGAATGCATAAGTGACCTGGAAGATAAAATAGTGGAAATAACTGCTGCAGAGCAGAATAAAGAAAAAAGAATGAAAAGAATTAAGGACAGTCTCAGAGACCTCTGGGACAACATTAAATGCAACAGCATTCAAATAATAGGGGTCCCAGAAGAAGAGAAAAAGAAAGGGTCTGAGAAAACTATTTGAAGAGATTATAGTTGAAAACTTCCGTAACATGGGAAATGTAATAGTCAGTCAAGTCCAGGAAGTGCAGAGAGTCCCATACAGGATAAATCCAAGGAGAAACATGCCAAGACACATATTAATCAAACTATCAAAAATTAAATACAAAGAAACAATATTAAAAGCGGCAAAGGAAAAGCAACAAGTAACATACAAGGGATTTCCCCATAAGGTTAACAGCTGATCTTTCAGCAGAAACTCTGCAAGCCAGAAGGGAGTGGCAGAACATATTTAAAGTGATGAAGGAGAAAAACCTACAACCAAGATTACTCTATCAGCAAGGATCTCATTCAGATTCGATGGAGAAATTAAAACCTTTACAGACAAGCAAAAGCTGAGCGAGTTCAGCACCACCAAACCAACTTTACAACAAATGCTAAAGGAACTTCTCTAGGCAAGAAACACAAGAGAAGGAAAACACCTACAAAAACACACCCAAAACAATTAAGAAAATGGTAATAGGAACATACATATCGATAATTACCTTAAATGTAAATGGAGTAAATGCTCCAACCAAAAGACACTGACTGGTTGAATGCATACAAAAACAAGACCCACGTATATGCTGTCTACAAGAGACCCACTTCAGACCTAGGGACACATACAGACTGAAAGTGAGGGGATGGAAAAAGGTATTCCATGCAAATGGAAATCAAAAGAAAGCTGGAGGGCAATACTCATATCAGACAAAATAGACTTTAAAATAAAGACTATTACAAGAGACAAAGAAGGACACTACATAATAATCAAGGGATCAATCCAAGAGGAAGATATAACAATTGTAAATATTTATGCACCCAACATAGGAGCACCTCAATACATAAGGCAAATGCTAACAGCCGTAAAAGGGGAAATCGACAGCAACACAATCATAGTAGGAGACTTTAACACCCCACTTTCACCAATGGACAGATCATCCAAAATGAAAATAAATAAGGAAACACAAGCTTTAAATGACACATTTTACCAGATGGACTTAATTGATATTTATAGGATATTCCATCCAAAAACAGCAGATTACACTTTCTTCTCAAGTGCTCATGGAACATTCTCCAGGAAAAATCATATCTTGGGTCACAAATCAAGCCTTGGTAAATTTAAGAAAATTGAAATCGTATCAAGTATCTTTTCTGACCACAACACTATGAGACTAGATATCAATTACGGGGAAAAAAACTGTAAAAAATACAAACACATGGAGGCTAAACAATATGCTACTAAATAACCAAGAGATCACTGGAAGAAATCAAAGAGGAAATCAAAAGATACCTAGAAACAAATGACAATGAAAACATGATGACCCAAAACATATGGGATACAGCAGAAGCAGTCCTAAGAGTAAAGTTTACAGCAATACAATCCTACCTCAAGAAACAAGAAACATCTCAAATAAACAACATAACCTTACACTTAAAACAATTAGAGAAAGAAGAAGAACAACAACAAAAAAAACCCCCCCAGAGTTAGCAGAAGGAAAGAAATCACAAAGATCAGATCAGAAATAAATGAAAAAAAAATGAAGGAAACAATATCAAAGATCAATAAACTAAAAGCTGGTTCTTTGAGAAGATAAACAAAATTGATAAACCATTAGCCAGACTCATCAAGAAAAAAAGGGAGAAGACGCAGATCAACAGAATTAGAAATGAAAAAGGAGAAGTAACAACTGACACTGCAGAGATACACAGGATCATGAGAGATTACTAGAAGCAAATATATGCCAATAAAATGGACAACCTGGAAGAAATGGACAAATTCTTAGAAAAGTACAACCTTCCAAGACTGAATCAGGAAGAAATAGAAAATATGAACTGACCAATCACAAGCACTGAAATTGAAACTGTGATTCAAAATCTTCCAACAAACAAAAGCCCAGGACTAGATGGCTTCACAGGTGAATTCTATCAAACATTTAGAGAAGAGCTAACATTTATCCTTCTCAAACTCTTCCAAAATATAGCAGAGGGAGAAACACTCTCAAACTCATTCTACGAGGCCACCATCACCCTGATACCAAAACAAGACAAAGATGTCACACAAAAAAGAAAACTTCAGGCCAATATCACTGATGAACATAGATACAAAAATCCTCAACAAAATACCAGCAAACAGAATCCAACAACACATTAAAAGGATCATACACCATGATCAAGTGGGATTTACCCCAGGAATGCAAGGATTCTTCAATATATGCAAATCAATCAATGTGATACCCCATATTAAGAAATTGAAGATGAAAAACCATATGATCATCTCAATAGATGCAGAAAAAGCTTCTGACAAAATTCAACACCCATTTATAATAAAAACTCTCCAGAAAGTAGGCATAGAGAGAACTTACTTCAACATAATAAAGGCCATATATGACAAACTCACAGCCAACCTCATTCTCAATGGTGAAAAACTGGAACCATTTCTTCTAAGATCAGGAACAAGAAAAGGATGCCCACTCTCACCACTATTATTCAACATAGTTTTGGAAGTTTTAGACACCGCAATCAGAGAAGAAAAAGAAATAAAACGAATCCAAACTGAAAAAGAAGAAGTAAAACTCTCACTCTTTGTGGATGACATGATACTATACATGGAGAATCCTAAAGATGCTACCAGAAAACTACTGGAGCTAATCAATGAATTTGGTAAAGTAGCAGGATGCAAAATTAATGCACAGAAATCTCTTGCATTCTTATGCGTTGATGATGAAAAATCTGAAAGAGAAATTAAGGAAACACTCCCATTTACCTTTGCAACAAAAAGAATAAAATACCTAGGAATAGACCTACCTAAGGAGGCAAAAGACCTGTATTCAGAAAACTATAAGACACTGATGAAAGAAATTAAAGATGATACAAACAGATGGATATATATATATATATATATACATACACATATACATATACATATATATACACACATACATGTATATGTGTATGTGTGTATATATATATATATATACCATGTTCCTGGATTGGAAGAATCAACATTGTGAAAATGACTATACTGCCCAAAGCAATCTACAGATTCAATGCAATCCCTATCAAACTACCAATGGCATTTTTCACAGAACTAGAACAAAAAATTTTACAATTTGTATGGAAACACTAAAGACCCCGAATAGCAAAAGCAATCTTGAGAAAGAAAAACAGAGCTGGAGGAATCAGGCTCCCTGACTTCAGACTATACTACAAAGCTACAGTAATCAAGACGGTATGGTACTGGCACAAAAACAGAAATATAGATCAATGGAACAAGATAGAAAGCCCAGAGATAAACCCACGCACATATGGTCACCTTATCTTTGATAAAGGAGGCAAGAATATACAGTGGAGAAAAGACAGCCTCTTCAATAAGTGGTGCTGGGAAAACTGGATAGCTACATGTAAAAGAATGAAATTAGAACACTTCCTAACACCATACACAAAAATAAACTCAAAATGAATTAAAGACCTAAATGTAAGGCCAGACACTATAAAACTCTTAGAAGAAAACATAGGCAGAACACTCTGTGACATAAATCACAGCAAGATCCTTTTTGACCCACCTCCTAGAGAAATGGAAATAAAAACAAAAATAAACAAATAGGACCTAATGAAACTTAAAAGCTTTTGCACAGCAAAGGAAACCATAAACAAGATGAAAAGACAACCCTCAGAATGGGAGAAAATATTTGCAAATGAAGCAACTGACAAAGGATTAATCTCCCAAATATACAAGCAGCTCATGCAGCTCAATGTCAAAAAAACAAACAACGCAATCCAAAAATGGGTGGAAGACCTAAGTAGACATTTCTCCAAAGAAGACATACAGATTGCCAACAAACACATGAAAGGATGCTCAACATCACTAATCATTAGAGAAATGCAGATCAAAACTACACTTAGTTATCACCTCACACCAGTCAGAATGGCCATCATCAAAAAATCTAGAAACAATACATGCTGGAGAGGGTGTGGAGAAAAGGGAACCCTCTTGCACTGTTGTTGGGAATGTAAATTGATACAGCCGCTATGGACAACAGTATGGAGCTTCCTTAAAAAACTAAAAATAGAACTACCATACAACCCAGCAATCCCACTACTGGGCATATACTCTGAGATAACCATAACTCAAAAAGAGATATGTACCACAATGTTCATTGCAGCACTATTTACAACAGCCAGGACATGGAAGCAACCTAAGTGTCCATCGACAGATGAATGGATAAAGAAGATGTGGCACATATATACAACGGAATATTACTCAGCCATAAAAAGAAACAAAATTGAGTTACTTGTAGTGAAGTGGATGAACCTAGAATCTGTCATACAGACTGAAGTAAGTCAGAAAGGGAAAAACAAATACCATATGCTAACAATATATATAGAATCTAAAAAAAAAGGTTCTGATGAACATAGGGGCAGGACAGGAATAAAGATGCAGACTTAGAGAATGGACTTGAAGACATGGAAAGGGGGAAGCGTAAGCTGAGATGAAGTGAGAGAGTAGCGCTGACATATATACACTACCAAATGTAAAATAGATAGCTAGTGGGAAGTAGCTGCATAGTGCAAGGAGATCAGCTCGGTGCTTTGTGACCACCTAGAGGGGTGGGATAGGGAGGGTGGGAGGGAGGTGCAAGAGGGAGGGGATATGGGGATATATGTATACATATAGCTGATTCACTTTTTTGTAAAGCAGAAACTAACACACCATTGTAAAGCAATTATACTCCAATAAAGATGTTAAAAATAAATAAATAAAAAGACCGTGGGTTCAAGTCCCAATCTGGCTTTAGCTGGGTTTGAATCCCAGCACATGGGTTCAAGTCTCAACCTGAGTTTCACAGTTTCATAGGGGCTTAGATATATTTTGAGTGGTTTAAGGCAGGCTTTTAAATGTGGGGATTCCAAGTGGGCCAATTTCATGATTTAATAGAGACTGATGGACACAGAAAGGTAAGGGTTCTGGAACAAGTCATGCTTTGATAAACAAGAAGGTCTGCTCCCGGGAGCAATCTGTTGACCTGAGAAAGGGGCTGGTTGAGTAAACCATTGTTTAAAAATAAATAGATTTTCAGGAAGCTCCTGGAGCAAACATTGAAGACATTTACTGGGCAAGAATATTCTGAAATGAATAGTAAAGTCATATTCATGTAGGTTTAGTTCTGATAATTAAGTTATGAGGCTGCTGGCAGCTCCCCAATCCCCAAGCCCATTGTCCTAGGACTGAGTATAGAAAGGCAGGTGATTTCTCTGACTTTTATGTGCTGAATGAAGAGACGGTGCTTTATAACAATTGCTCATACCGTTGACTGTTAAATTTGGGAAAATCTGTAGGCATGCCTGGGATACTAACTGCTGCTTTCCCACTTCTTGAATTTAAGCCATAAAGCCTTATTATTTAAAATAGTAGCATCTTGGGAATCCCCTGGCAGTCCAGTGGTTAGGTCTCGGTGTTCTCGCTGCTGTGGCCCGGTTCAATCCCTGGTTAGGGAACTAAGATCCTGGAAGTCACATGGCCAAAAAAAAAAAAAAAAAAAAGTAACATCTCAATAGCCTGAGGTCGAGAGATAGGGATTTGTGATGCTTCTCTCTTTTTGTCCTTTCTCTGACTTTATTTTTTGATTCATGGTTGCTTTATAGGACAAAGTGTTAGCTTCCCTGTCAGAAATCCAGTGGGAATGAAGAATGAAAGGAAGTAGCAACAGCACGTTAGTATAACAGTGGATGATTCTAAGGAGGTCTGATCATTTAGGGAGCAGTAATTGTTGGGTTACGAGCATGTTTGCATATGGTATCAACATGGCTACTTTGCTGCCAATGTGAGGAATGGTGAGATCTCCAGAAGACTCTTTGGGAATGGGGGATGTCCTTGGCCAAGATAAACAGGACTAGGAGGTTAGCAGGAAGGAGAGCAGAAACAGTTACACAGAGGCAGTTAAGTGCAGCTAAGTTTTCATTTCCCTATCAATCAGATCCCCAGTTACATCAAGAACCATTCACTGGAAGACAGAGCCAGTCCATAAAGCATTCCAAAGACACCATCACCATCACATTACATAGAATTTGTGGCCAAGATTTGACACACCAGTGTTGAAGGAAGCAAGCTGGGGCTTGTGCAATTCCTCAGCCACATGTATGGCAGGTAAGGATGTAGGAAAATTTCTGGCCGTGGGAAGTAAACATCTCACCTCTGAAAGGGTGCAGTCTTGCAAACATCATGAAACAAAGGCTCAGTATTGTGAGTTGAGCCAAGAATTTCCCAAAAGGGAGGGTGGAGCTTGGGCATGGCTTTTCTTCTCTTCCCTTTTGTAGTATCGTCACATCATCTGGGGGTAGTGTGTGCAGAAGGGAGCCTTTAGAAAGTTGGTTGTGCTCCAATTTATGGTTCCCCTCAGCAACTAAATCTTTGCTCTCTGATCTATAGCCCAGCAACCATAATTCCTCTCTTCCTTTTTGAAAGTTTTTTTTTTCCATAAAATATATGGTCGTAATTTTAAAATTAAATACTATGTTCCCAAACAGCAGGGGCCTTACCCCTTTCTACCCCACAAGTCCTGTTGCCCAAGACCCACTTTCATTTCTTTCAACTGTTTCTTCTGGTATCTATCTCCATTCACTTATACTCCTTCTGGATTTATTCATTTTAGACCCTGTGAGTTGACTCCTGCTGTGTTAAAGACACAATACCTTTATATACTCCCTCCCCCTTTCCTTTCTCCCTATTCTCATAATTACACCACAATTTTTAGCTCAATCGTCACTGTTTATATGAACATGATTGGTAAATATTGTTTACCCCGCTAATATGGTTCAGTTTTTTCCATCAGGTTTGTTAACGTCCACTGATAGTTTTTTTTTCCAAAAGCTCAAACATATCTGATAATTTATCTAGTCTCCTTTTTTTCTCTGAAGACTCCCTGCCAGACCCCTCTGTTCTCCTGTTTTCATACAGTCTTTGGGGCTGCTGCACAGTTGTCATCCTGGAATTTTTCTCCACCATCACCCTGTGACCTCCCTTTCTGGATGCCCTGTTTCTGGATGTCCTGTTTCTTCCACTTGATTGGCTTACTTCCTCCTTTTGTATAATTATCTTCTCTAGTGGTTTCCTAAGAAAGGGCACATGGAGGCAATTATTTGTCAGTTCAGGGATGTGTCTGAAATGTCTTTATTCTCCCTCTTAGAATTATTTATAATTTGGCTGCATATAGATTCCTGGTTGAAACTCGACTCCTTCATTGCTTCTAGCATACGTATTTCTGTGACTAGTCCAAAGCAAATTTCATTTCTAATCCTTTGTAAGTGATGTCCCCCCCTCCCCACTCTGGGATAGGTTTTAGGATCTTCTCTTTATTTCAATGAGCCACAGAGTACTGGTCACTCAGTGGCCTCTTTCAATTTCAAAGCACGTTCTTCAATTATGGAATTTTTCTTTTATTATTTCTTTGATAATTTCCTTCCCTCTTTTTTCTCTAAGTCTCTAGAATAACTATTACTTGGATCTTGGGTCTCCTAGATTGATTTCCCAGGACTCTTCTCACTCTTTAAGAGAAATCTTTTCCTATCTGTTCTTGAAAGTTTTCATCTACTTTATTTTCTAAATCTTCTACTGATTAAAAATTTTTTTAACCATCTTATTTTAAATGTATAAGAGTTCTTCCCTATAAAGCATTCTCAATGAGTATACATGCAATGAATTTTGGATTTTTCATCTTTCAAGATATTCCAGTTTTCTGTAACTGCACTGCTCAACACAGTAGCCGCTAGCCATATTTGACTCTTTAAAGTTAAAATAATTTTTAAAAAGTTCAGTGTCACCCAGTGGCCACATTTCAAGTGCTTCCTAGTCACATGTGACTAGTGGCTACAGCACTGGATATCACAGATAGAAAACATTTTCATTACCAAATGTTCTCTTAGATAGCACTGTTCTATGATTACACAAAGCCTATTCTTTTTTATTGAGATATAATGGATACATAGGCATACAACATAATTTGTACTAATCCTACTTTTAAATTAAAAAATCTTTTTAAAAGACTTTTTAAATTAACATACTCTAAAATTGACATTTTTTGTGTGTGTACAGTTCAGAGCTTTAATACAAGTACAGATAAAAGTAACCATTACCACACATACACACTACTATATATAAAATAGATAACTAATAACCTACTGTACAGCACAGGGAATGCTACTTAACACTCTGTAATGACCTATATGGGAAAAGAATCTAAAAAAGAGTGGGTATATGTATACATATAACTAATTCACTTTGCTGTACAGCAGAAACTAATACAACATTGTACATCAGCTATATTCCAATAAAAATTAATTTTAAAAAAGTAACCATTATCACAATCACGATACAGAATAGTTCCATAGCCCCCCAAATTCCCTCATGCTACTCTTTTAGAGGCAAATCCTCTCACCATCCCCAAACACCCACTAATCTATTGTCTGTTCCCCTTGTTTTAACTTTTCAAGAAAGTAGTCTAGATAGCATCATATAGTATGTAACCGTTTGAGACTGTCTTCTTTTGTACACCTTAGTGCCTTTAGGATTCATCCAATTTGTTGCATCTACCCTCTTCAGTGCTAAGTAGTATTTCATTACATGGTTGTACCAGAGTTTGTTGGATGGTTCACAGATGTCTACTGAAGGGCATCTTGGTTATTTCCAGTTTTGGGAGTTTATGAATAAATCTGCTAAAATGTGATCAGGTTTCTGTGTGAATATGTTTTTATTTCTCTAAGGTAAATATCCAGGAGTAGGTTTGCTGTGTCATATGTTAAGTATATTTTTAATTTTATAAGAAACTTCCAAATGATTTCTCAGAGTGACTATACTATTTTGCATTCCCAATAGCACTGTATCCAGTAGCTCTGAATCTTTGTTAACATTTGGTATTGTCTTCTTTTTTTTTTTTTTTGCCGTTCTAATGTATATTAATATCTTATTGTGATTTTAATTTGCAATTCCTTAATGGTTAATTATATTTTGCTTCTTTTCAAGTGCTTATTTACCACCTTTATATCTACTTTGGAGAGGTTCAATTTTTTTTGCCCATTTTGAAATTAGGTTATTTCTTTTCTTACTGTCGAGTTTTGAGAGTTGTTTATATATTCTGGTTATAAGTGCTTTGTCAGATGTGTGATTTGCAAATATTTCTCCCAGTCTGTAGCTTGTTTTTTGTTCTCTTAATAGCATCTTTTACAGAGTAAAAGTTTAAAATTTTGATGGTTCTGATTACTGTTGCTTTATAATAAATCTTAAAATTAGTGTGATTTTTCCAATTTTATCATTCTTTTTCAAAATTGCTTTGAATGTTCTAATTGCTTTTCCATATAAACTTTAAGGCAAGTGTTACTATACTACAAAAGAAAATCCTAATGGGACTGAGATTGGAATTTAGTCAAATCCTTAGATCATTTTGGGGGAAAATTAACCTCAGTTATGTGCGTCTTTCAATCCATGGATGTGGTATGTTTCTCTATTTACTTAGATCTTCCTTTGATTTCTCTCATTAATGTTTTGTAATTTTTATCACACAGATTATACACATTTTTAGAGATTTCTACATAATTATGTCATTTTTGGAGCTATCATAAATTGTATTCTTAAAAAAATTTGATTTCTAATTCTTAATCTAATATGATTGATTTTTAAAGTGTTGCTCTTGTATCCTGTGACCTTGATAAACTCATTTATTTATTTTTTAAAATAGATTTATTTATTTATTTATTTTTGGCTGCGTTGGGTCTTCGTTGCTGCCTGCGGGCTTTCTCTAGTTGCAACGAGCGGGGGCTGCTCTTCGTTGCGGTGCGTGGGCTTCTCATTGCGGTGGCCTCTCTTGTTGTGGAGCAAGGGCTCTAGGTGCGCAGGCTTCAATAGTTGTGGTGCGTGGGCTCAGTAGTTGTGGCGCGTGGGCTCTAGAGCGCAGGCGAAGTAGTTGTGGCACACGGGCTTAGTTGCTCCGCGGCATGTGGGATCTTCCCGGACCAGGGCTCGAACCCGTGTGCCCTGCATTGGCAGGTGGATTCTTAACCACTGTGCCACCAGGGAAGCCTGATAAACTCATTTGTTAGTTGGAGGAGCTTTTTTGGTAGATTCCTTACAAATTTCGACATAGACTATCATCTTATATGTGAAAGGGCAGAGCTTCTTTCTAATATCAGTGTTTTGGTAAGAATCTATTGAGAGATCAGATAAAAAATTCAAGTCATGTGAAACAAAGCTGGGTTTTCCTTACCCTTTTTCATTTCTATCTTCCTGTTTTAAACTCCTTCTGGATTATCTGCATGTTCTCCCTTCCACACCCCCAATCACAGCGACTTTTATATAAATACTCTCCCAATGAAATGGTCTTATGGCCAAAGTTTTTTAGTGACATGGTCTTTGTGAAACATTAGCTATTCTAAAATTGAAATCAACTTTCCAAGATGTTCCTAAGGGCTTATAACTTCATACCCAGCAACTCCCTCAAATAAGTTATTCCATAAAGTTACTTGGTGGTAAATGTTGCATCTTTAGCACCCGTGATGATAAAATGGAACTGGAACCCGACATCTCAGAGGCCTCATCAGGGACTTCTGATAAAGGAATGGAGAAGCATTAGTCCCAGGATGGAGACAGCCTGTGGAGCCAAGGAGGAAGGAGGCTGCCAGTTCTGCCTTCTCAAAAGGCCCCCGGAACCAAACCACAGCTGTTGTCTTCCAGACATAGAGGTTCCATCATTTGTTTATAGGAAAATGGTCCTCCCACCACTGGCTGACCCCTTAAGGATGTTTCAAACAGCTTAGCCCACACAAATGACAGGCTGAAGTTAACTGTACTGCTCTAATTGAGGACTGTCAAAAATACCAACACGCAGGAGGTGGCACTTGATCTGCTGTGGGTCCAGAATTGTCCTAGGGAATAAGAAGGAAGGTGAGAAAAATATTCCTCGTGTGCTGCCTTAGCTTACACACGTTATGTCATTAATCTGGCAACAAAATAGGAAACAACACTGTTGCTCAGAGCCAAATATAGAGCCCAGGCGCCATGTCCAGAAGTCCTAAAGACAAGATGAAGGGAGTCTTTTAATTAGGACCGACCAGCCATAACAAACCTATGGAGACAGAACTACATGCTCCATGGCTTGCACTACACCACCCATACAGTGGTGTCTGAAGCTAAAAATTCACTTTATTTGAGTGAAAAGAAAAAAACAAGCCAACATGAAATCCATTAGGCCCCTAGGGATGGGTTGACTTGCCAAGTTTTTTCACTAGTAAAGCACAGCTATGCAAAGACACTGTCAAATCCAATCTCTCTGCCTCCTGGGCACTACTGCTGTTCTAGGGGGGCTTCCAAGGAGTGACCAGAGCTGTTTGCAGGAGCCAGGTTTTTATTTTCATCAATAAATACCCACCAACATGTGGCCACACCTGAACTTTTGATGTGCTACAGCCACTTTATCTTTTTTTTCTAATTTTTTTCTCTATTGAGATATAATTGACATGGGACATTGTTTAAGATGTACAATACAATTATTTGAAACATGTATATATGACAGAATGATTACCACAAGACATTTAGGTGTTCTTGGTGATGTTGAGGCAGGTCTACTCCATCCACCGATCCACAGTTATGCGACATCTACCATATGCCAGCTACTGATCTAGGTGTTCAGAATACAAAGTGGTATAGAACATCGATGTCCCTGCCCCAAGAAGTTCATAGGCTTACCCTTTTTCAGAAGCCATATTGTTCCTTCCATCATTCATTCATTCCACAAATCCTATTTGTGATACAGCCATTTTATCTTAAAATTTAAAGTAACTTTTATTTTTTTTTCTTACTACTAAAGCAACATGGAGATACTGTAGAAAAATAAGAGGATACAGAAAATAGTAGACAAGTTGTTGTCAGCATTTCTATATGTATCCTTTTTTCTGGGGTGGGGGGAGTATTTTTTTTTTAATTAATCTTTACTGGAGTATAGTTGATTTACAATGTGTTAATTTCTGCTGTACAGCAAAGTGAATCAGTTATACATATACATATATCCACTCTTTTTTTGATTCTATTCCCATATAGGTCATTACAGAGTACTGAGTAGAGACCCCTGTGCTATACAGTAGGTTCTTACTAGTTATCTATTTTATATATAGTAGTGTGTATATGTCAATCCCAATGTCCCAATTTATTCCTCCCCCGCCATATGTATCCTTAAGACCAGGGTTTCCCAACATTGGCACAACAGACATGTGGGGAGGATGATTCTTTGTCGTGGAGGGCTGCCCTGAGCCTTGTGGCATGTTTAGCAGCATCTCTGGCCCCTACCCCCTACCTCCTGGATGCCAGGAGTGACTCCCTTCCTACTCCCCAGTCCTGTTGGAACAACCCAAAATGACCCCAGGCATCACCTGTCTCCTAGGCCCCAACAGCCTTAGGCTATTCCAAGTTTCGGAGTAGAGTTTGTTGACTGAATTCTACCATTCACACTTTTCCCCTCTCGGAGTCTAGTTGACACTTACAAACACAGGGAACTGAGCCAAAATGGAATCAATGTTATCGGCTTTATTAATTACTCAAGTTGAGGCAACTGGACCCTATGTGATCCTGACTGGTTTCACTCATCCAAAGCAATCTGAGAAGCTTGGGACCAGAAAGAGGAGGCCTGGTTGGGTCTCTCTAAGGCAGGAAATGATCCTACGGCCCATGTGGGAGCACGTCCGAGAGGCTAAGAAAGGAGGAGGCTCTGTTTTAGGGTTTCGAGGCAAAATGACCCCCATCTACTTGTGTGTCGACTTGGCCAACTGAGATATGCCACTCTCTCTAGGATGGGGGTTGGTGCCAAGGCTGGGTGCTGCCTCTTCAGAGCTGTTGAGAAAGCCGCAGAGTTGGAGGGGCCTCCTGTTTTATGAGTCAAGGCAGGAATGTGGGGGGCAGGCAAAGAAAACAGAGTTTTCTTTCTGTGAAGATATAAATACACATACATAGTTTAAGAAAAAACAGTCTCACATGGTACACAATGTTTTACAGCCTTTTTGGTATCACACTGTATATACTTTTCAGTTACCATAGCAACACCTCTCACCTTAAATTATTTAAGACATAATATTTTAAAAAGTTTTTAAAAATTTTTTTCTTTTTTTGGCCATTCCACGTGGCTTGCAGGATCTTAGTTCCCTGACCAGGGATTGAACCTGGGCCCTGGCAGAGAAAGTGCCGACTTTCTAACCACCAGGGAATTCCCTAATACATAATTTTAAATGGCTGCATATTGCTTACTTATATATAATGTTTTTAGCCAATTCACTTTTCACTTTTGACTTTTGTTGTTTTCAAACTTCTATTATGAACACACTTGAGCATCTAAGAGGTTAAGACTGCACATTTGTCTCTGATTATTGCCTAAGGGCAATAATTATTAGATTATTAAAGAAACAGAAGCATTGGTTCAAATGGCATGTATTGCAATGCCCTCCTGGAAGGGGACCCCAAATTATATATAGCTTGAGGAGCTAAGATAACTGGAGCATAAATAAAGAAAGGGCGAGTTAACAGATGCACTGCATATTTTTCTGTCTTCTCTGAAGTCCAGATGACTGCTGAAGTCTGGGGCCCCCAGTTTCAAAGGCTTGAGCCCTGGATGTGGGATTTGCTGCCCCCCAGCCACCAACAGCTCTGATGTCCCTGGGAAGACTCTCCTCTCCCATCCCCGGGTGCATGTAACTCCTGGCACAGTGCCGTGCACTGAACTCTGTTGTCTTCGGGATTTGGCATCCCTGATGAGGTTAGGTGCATTTTCATTGGCTGTGATCTCAACTGGAGAAGGCTGTTGTGTACTGTAAATATTTGTAATTTACTGTATATCATGATGTTTTGACATCTTAGAAAAATCTTTTTGACTGCCCCTCCCTGGGCTAGCCAATTCTTAGAGACAGCAAAAGACCGAGCCAGAAACATGCCCTTGATACGCAAACTAACCAATCCAGAGCTCTACCCAGACCGTGCATCCCAGGAGGGTGCCTTAATCATCCCAGGGCCAGGGCCAGGTGCCAGGCACCTCGGGACCACCCTTAAAGCCCAAAGCCTGCTGAAGAAATTCAAGCTAGCCAATCCTAAACAGCTGACCCTGCCCTACCTTGCCTTGCCAGCGGAATCCCCAGGAAAGGCCATGACATGAGTGTTCCCCTCATTCTTGTCTTCTGCCTCCTGACCACCCTGGTGCCTTTCCCACGTGGCCCTGCGTGGATGCCATGCCTCCTGTCTCCAGGATCCATGAGTCTAATAAACTTTGGCTTTTCCTGAGCCTTCCCTCTGTGTCCTCTCGGGGCCGTACCTGCTGACCATCTCATAAACGAATATACGACACAATGGCGCAGGACAAATCTTCAAGCTTCATGAAGTGGATTCCCAAGGCTTCCAGTCTTGAGTTGTTGGGAATAGTTGTCAATCTTCCAAGAATCCAGGCACTGACATTTTTATCTTCGTGTCTCCAGCCTGAGGACCCCATCAGGAAGAGCTGCTGGGCTACACCCACACAATCCCTTCTGCTCTGGAAGTTCCTAGAAAAGTAACCTTTAACCAGGGTGGATTTTAAACACTAGTACCAGTTAAATACTGTCTAGAATTCAAAAGCTCACTTTGTTCCAGGAGACTTTGTATCTTTCTCCTTCATCTCTCTCTCCCTCTTCCCCAGCTTCAACATGACCCCCAAAAGCGCCTTCTAAGTTGTGAAGCAGGAGACTGCCAGATTGCCAAGAGTAATATTTGTGTTGGGAAGCATGGCCCCCGTGGAACGGCAGTAGCCCTTGAGCTGCCTCCAAGGTTTCTCTTAGCCAGCGTGTTGGCCAAACAGTCCCGCTCTTCATTCGTTTTTTTAAGTTTGGGAGGGAGCTGAGTGTTTTCATGGGAAGAGACCGACTCGGCACTGAGGAGACGGTGGCAGCGGTGCGGGTCCGTCCCCTGGGCCCTGCGCAGCATCCCCAGCTGCCCCCTTCCAAGCCACCTCTGGCAGAGTCAGGAGAACCCGCTGGGTTTGTGGAAACCGTGGAACGGATGGGGTTGGCGCACTAACAGAAGCTCAGTGTTCCACGCACTCTGAACCCAGCGCCAAGGTCCATCCTCCAGAGACACTGACGGCTCTGTTCTGCAAAGCACCAGCCTTGCGTCACCCACGGGGAGAAGGTGCGTGCTCGACCTCCATCTTGCCCAGTGTGGACCCGCCAGGGAGCAGGGCCAGAGCCCCGACACGGACACACCAGGGTGTTCAGCTCAGGAAGGCAATTCGTCTGTCTCCTGGCGCACTGTGGAGGTCAAGGACGCCTCACGTTCTCCTAGGGAAAGACGAGGAGGGCACGGTCAGCCCTTGGACGCTGCCTCGTGAGCGGCTCCTGGGCCCCATCTTGCCACGGTGGACTCCAGGGCCCAGAGGCCTCCTGGGTCATAAAGGGCAGCCCAAGTGGAGAAAAATCAGTCAACAGAATTCCCTACATTCTGATTACTGCTATTAAAAAAAACAAAAAGGACAAATCCACAAATGAACTTATTTACAAAACAGACATGGAAAACAAACTTATGGTTACCAAAGGGGGCAGGGGGTGGGGAAGGGATAAATTAGGAGTTTGGGATCAGCAGATACAAACTACTATAGATCAAATAGATAACTAACAAGTCATCTGTATAGTACAGGGAACTATATTCGATATCCTGTAATAAACTATAGTGGAAAAGAATATGAAAAAGAAAAAAAACCCATATGTGTACAAATAAGGACTAAGCAGAAATAAAAATAAAAATTATAACTGCAGTTTCTTCCTTTTCGGTAATGTGATTATATTGTCTTTACAATTTAAATAATAGATGGAAAGGAAACGCTCAAAAATTTTCACCAGGGCTTCCCTGGTGGCGCAGTGGTTGAGAATCTGCCTGCCAATGCAGGGGACACGGGTTCGAGCCCTGGTCTGGGAAGATCCCACGTGCCGCGGAGCAACTGGGCCCGTGAGCCACAATTACTGAGCCTGCGCGTCTGGAGCCTGTGCTCCGCAACAAGAGAGGCCACGATAGTGAGAGGCCCGTGCACTGCGATGAAGAGTGGCCCCCGCTTGCTGCAACTAGAGAAAGCCCTCGCACAGAAACGAAGACCCAACACAGCCATAAATAAATAAATAAATAAATAAAAGACTTTCTATTTCACTGTCTTTAAAAAAAAAAATTTTTTTTTCACCAGGTTTTCTTTTCTTTCCTTCTTTTTTTTTTTTTTTTATTTTGTTGAAGTATAGTTGATTTACAAGGTTGTGTTAATTTCTGCTGTACAACAATCACCAGGTTTTCAATGGTAGAGTCGGGGCAGGTTGCAGGCGTCCAGCCCGGTGAGTGTGTGGAAACACCTGTGAGCCTGGGGAGGTGCCGTGTGGACTGGGAGTGGGTGGGGGTGCTTTGACTGGACACACTTACCTGTGTGAGGCCTGATCTCTTTACATGGATTCAAGGGCAGTAGACTCTTGGAAGACTTAGGGCCTCTACTGTGCCTCAAGCCAAAAGAACCTTGGAGACGCTGTGGCTGTTTCCTGGGCCTGCCGTGGTCCATTAATCATGTCAGCTGCTGAGAGAGCCTGGAGGGGGGTGAACGCAGGGCGGGCACAGATGGAGAGGGACATGGGACGCTTGGAGACGACAAGGCCCTGGGGAGACAGGAGACGAATAAAAGATGCTGGAGAACTTGGCCTCCACAGACATCCTAACACTTGGTATCGACCCCATGGGCTAACCTCACATTTTCTTCCCAGGAGATTGGATGTTACCAAGTGTAGCCAGGAGATTGTTGAAAGAATAAAGCTTTCATTCCAGAAAACCTCCCCTGGACACAGAGATATCTACTGGCAGATCTTTCTGCTAAATCCTGAGAATCTCTGATTTATCTGAGAATCTCCCCCATCTCTCCTCTCCCAACTTCCCTTCCCATTATGTAGACCCTAACCCTTCTCTTTGCCTCCATTTACTTGGATTAACTGCACCCTTTTATCAGGATCTGAAAAGTCTAACTCTAAATTTTGTGTTGACGGAAACTCTGGGGATCCAGTCTGGGCAGGTGTATGTATATTCCAGACACTGTAGACTTGAGGGCATCCCCAAGACCTGCCCCCACCAGGGCCTGGAGGTCAAGGCCAAGGGTACTTCCTGACCTTCATAGGTCATGCTTCTCTCTCTCAGGGGGAGATTCCTGCTAGTGTCACACAACCAGAAAGTCCACTGGATACCAGAAAAGAGGATATTCCTTACAAAACAAAGAAAGACGGGATCAGCCTCGGTGGAGCAGTTGAGAAAAGGGAGGAGTAGGGCATCCCCAAGCAGAAGGGCTAAAGGGCGAACATTCCTGAGTGGCTGGTGATGCGGACGTGTGCAAAGCTCATGGGCAAAGCTAGCCTGGCTCTCGTGGTGGCCCTTGGAGCTGCCCGCTTAGGCTTGGGAAGCCTCCTAGGTTCTGGATTCTGCAGGAGTGGATCCTATTTGTTGGGGTCCCTAGTGTCTTTCTCCCTCCAGGCTGGCTGCAACCATCTGCTGGGAGACCTGGGCAGGTGCTCAGCAAACTGAGTTGCAGGTGAAGGGAAAGGGCGTGAGTGGGAGGAGGGGGGCTTGCAATTCACCGAGGCCTGGGGAGCAAGAAAACCTGATGAGGGGGGTCCCGCATCTCAGGACCGGGCTGAGCCATCCTCAGATCAGAAGGACTTTCCAACTAAGTAGGGCAAGGAACCACAGTTGCTTGGCCCAGATCCACTGCCCCCAGGCTAAGGTGCCTCAGCCAGCAGGGAGAAATGCACAGAAAGAAAGCAGACGTGTTTCTTTCGTTTGTGACCTGGTCCAGGTATGGTCTGGGGAGCCTCCTTGGTTTTTTGATTTGGAAACTTTCCTGCGGGTGAGAACTGAACTTAGCATTGTCTCTGGAGCTAGAAAACAAGTACTTGGGGAATGTAGCCCAGCAGGGCCATTTCCCAAGAGCCACACCGGGCCTCCTGCAGGCGCTGCTGAGCCTCTGCCCTCCGGAGAGAGGTGAATGAGGTGCCCACGCTTGGTTTTGGTGGAGGCTCTGGCTTCCCCATGCGGCCTCCAGGCAGGTCTGATCCTGGCCTCCTGCCGGACCTCATTTAATACCTACGTGCGAGCAGAGAGGAGTGATGGTGAAGTTTCTCATTTGCCCACACACGCAGGGATGCCACCACGCAGGACTCTGCCTGAGGGAAGACAGGCCAGGGAAGGGATATTTGCCCCCCACCACCTGGGACCCTCCGTGACCCTGCAGCATGTCAGCCGTGTTGCAATAGTTCCTTCCGAGAAGGCCCTGTTCTTAGAGCGTCTGCCAGCAAAGCTCATGAGCGCAATTTCCCCCTCTTCTTGAGACATTCCTTCCTGCGTCTCTGCAGCCACAGCCTCGGGCTTCTTCTTGTCTAGGCCCCAGATGGCGAGAAGTGACCCAAGCTGGGTGAGCACCCACGCCCAGCATGCACACGCCATCAGGAGGACGCTGTCGGGAGCACGCGACCCCGCTCATCCTCCTGCAAAGGGCCCCGTGGGTGATTTCATCAAAGGGACATTCCAAGGCTCTCTGCCCCCTTTCGCGTCGCTTGTGCAATCTCCAAACTTGAAAGCAGAGGAAGAGTGAACCAGATATTGTCATCTGAGGGCCAGAATTCCGCAAATCCATTAGGCTGGGAGTGTCTCTGACCAGCTGGCAAGGTGAACTCGCCCTGTTCCCCGGGCAGGGCAGGGGAACACCGCTCAAGATTTTGACTTGCAAAGCCCTGGCTGTGGTGCAGCTCCAAGCACCTCAGAAGAACACCATCATCTTCTTATTTTGAAAGGGCGACGTTCGGGGCCCCAAGGAGCCTGCCTCGGGTCTCTGCTGACTCTGTCCCAGGTTCCAGGACCTCTGACCACAAAGCAGTGCTCCGTCAGAGCTCCTCTCAATCAACGAGGTGGACAGAACTGAGCCATTCTCCTCTCTGAAAGAAACATCCTGAAAATAGCTAAAAGTCAAACCAAACACAAAAACAAACAACCCTTCCAGACCTGCAATCTGTGTCCCACTGGAAAAACAAACTGTCTGGGTTTTGGGGCAGAGAAAACTTGAGAAGGCTGGCCCACATGTGTGGCTCTGGAAAACTGGCCGAATGTGGTCACTGATGGTTAAAAAGGCCACACACCCTTCCTAACTGTGCATGTGAGTTTGAGCTCCTCTCATCCGGGGTGGGGTCTGTTTCCTCACCCGCTGAATCTGGACTGTCCTGTGACCTGCTTTGACTAATATGATATGGAGGTGGGCATGTACCAGCTGTGAGCTTGGGCCTTGGGTTTTACATATTTTCTCTTTCTTTTATGATCACCATGTGAACGAGCCCCAGCCTGCTGCAGTCTGAGACACGTGGCTCATCACTCGGCTGCCTGACCCACAGCCATCCAGCCCCCGACATATGACTGTGGCCCTTCTAGAACCGCCGGCCCCCAGTTGACCCCCCTCACTGGATCCCATACACATGGGAGAGTCTAGTTAAGCCAGCCCAGATGAGAAGAACCATCCAACCCATTGTAGAATTCTGAAAAATAATTAAATAATAAATGGTGTTTGTTTTAAGCCACTAAGTTTTGGGGTGGGTTGTTAGGTAGCAAAAGCAACTGGTACACCCACTAGGTCCATCGTCAGGAGAAGGGTGGAGAGAAGAGGAGGTGAGAGAAAGGACTTCAAAGAGGAGGTGGTCATGGCTGTTTGCTGAACCTGTTCATAGATGCATCAACTCCTTTGCCTTACCATCAGCCCTAATTTTACAGGCCAAGTTCAAACAGAACAGACAAGTTGCTTCAAGTCCCATAGAAAGTGCAGATTGAAGGCTCAGCCTGAGGTCTTCTGACCTGTCCAGTGACCTTTCTAGTACTTGTACCATAGTTGGACAGTTTGCTTAGTGGATTTGCACCCCAGCCTTAGAGTCCGACAGACCCCAGTTCAAATCCTGGCCCTTCTCTTTCCCAGAACCACGATCTTAGGCACATGATTTAATGTCTCAGACCTTCTGTTTCCTCATCTGCAAAAGTGGGATAATGGCACTGGCCTACCAGAGAGGTGGAAGGAATAATATTCATAAAGTATTTCTTATACTTAATGTTTAGCACCAGGAGTGGTGTTATTATGTCACTTCTTTGGGCCACAGCCTCTATTTTTCTCAAAACTAAATTTTCTGGTACATACCAATAGCAATAGTCAGAGGCTGGCATCTTTGATAATTACATATTTCCTTAGTTTCTCATCACCTTCTCCTGCTACTCGGCCTGTGTTAGACTGTTATACTGGTGACTCCCAGTGAACAATGCCTCCCAATATATACAGACACACAGTGGCAATATTGCAGGTTTAGTAAAGACCACCACAATCAAGTGAATACAATAAATTGAGTCACACGAATCTTTTGGTTTCCCAGTGCATATAAAAGTCCTGTTTACACTAACTACAGTCTCTAAAGTGTGTAATAGTATTATGCCTAAAAAAAAACCAATGTACATACCTTAAAAAAGATTTTTTTGCTAAAAAATGCTAACCATCATCTGAACCTTCAGTGAGTTGTAATCTTTTTGCTGGTGGAGGAAGGTCTTGCCACCCTGATGGCCACAAAGGCAGACACACACCAGATCCACATCAACCGTGAATGAATCGGCAGCAAACAAACCAGTTTATAAGAGGAGAGGTGCTTGTTCACAATAGCCAAAACATGGGAACAACCTAAATGTCCATCGACAGATGAATGGATAAAAAAGATGTGGTACATATATACCATGGAATATTACTCAGCCATAAAAAAGAACAAAATGATACCATTTGCAGCAACATGGATGCAACTAGAGATTATCATACTAAGTGAAGTAAGCCAGAAAGAGAAAGACAAATACCATATGATCACTTATATCACTTATATGTGGAGTCTAAAAGGTGGCACAAATGAGCCTATCTACAAAACAGAAACAGACTCACAGACATAGAGATCAGACTTGTGGTTGCCAATGGGATAGGGGTCGGGGGAGGGAGGGACTGGGAGGTTGGGGTTAGCAGATGTAAACTTTTATATATAGGATGGATAAACAACAAGGTCCTACTGTGTAGCACAGGGAACTGTAACCAATCTCCTGGGATAAACCATAATGGAAAAGAATATTAAAAAAAGAATGTCTATATGTGTAAAACTGAGTCACTTTGCTGTACAGCAGAGACGGGCACAACATTGTAAATCAACTATACTTTAATTAAAAAAAAAAAGAAGAGAGGTGCGTTTGATGGGGTTTTGGTAGAAAGTAGAGTTGAAAGAGATATGTTTATATTAGTACCCATTCCCACTTCTTTTTTCCTGTTACTGAGTTATAGAATTGGAAGAGACCAGAGATCATCAAAAATATGCATAAAGCATCTTACATATGAGCTTCACATTCTCAAGGTCACATTATCTCATTTAAATCTCAAAACTGCCTTGAAATATTGTGAATATATTATCCCTGTGTTATAGACAAGAGGACTGAATTCCCAGGAAGTTAACTTGTCCAAAGTCACACCTAGTAAGTAGTGGAGCCAGAATGGAATTCGGCTCTGTGTGAATACAAAGTCTAGTTTCTTAATTACTGTGCTGTAGAAAATTGGTTCTTGTATTTAAAAACCAAATTTGAGGTGTGCTCACCCAAGCAAATGAAAGGTATAGGAAAAGGAAAGATGAAGGTATCCTATTTCTGGGGGACTAGGAAAAGTTAGCATGCTTATTCTCTGGTTTGTGATGACATTTTGGGAAGTGCCTTAGTCAGACCAGGCTGCTATAACAATATACCCTAAACTGGATGACTTAAACAATAAGCATTTATTTCTCACAGTTCTGGAGGTTGAAAGTCTGAGATCGGAGTATCAGCATGCTTGAGTTCTTGGTGACGGCCCTCTTCCTGGTTTGCAGATGGCTATCTTCTTGTTGTATCCTCATATGGCAGAAAAGAAAGCTCACTAGCCCCCCGGCTTCTTCTTATAATTAATTCCATTCACCAAGGCTCCACCCTAATAACCTCCCACAGGCCCGACCTCCGAATACCATCACATTGGGATTAGGGTTTTAACATATGAATTTTGGTGAGACACAGACAGTCACTCCATTGCAGGAACCAAGTCCTACCTCACACAGTGATGGGCCATGGGGCCACCAGGCTCTGTCTGGGTGACCTGCTTAGGAAACCTTGCTCTGAACATGACTGACATCTCAGCTGGCTTTTAGAGTTGACCTTGGGCAAACTCCTGTTTATCTCCAAGCAGTAGGTTTGAGTATTTGCTGGAACTCCCTGGAGAAGACTCAGCACATCATATGACTGAAAGAGGGAAGTATTTGCAGCCGCAATACTTGAATTTAAGTCCCAACTACTTCCTGGACAACTTCAATCTCTTCTGCACTTCAGGTTTCTTTCTTTTCTTTTTTCTAGATTCATTGAGATATAATAGACATATAACACTGTATTAGTTTAAAGTGAATAACATGATTTATGTATTTGCAAAATGATCACCACAATTAAGTTTAGTTAACATCCATCAACTCACATCGTTAAAAATTTTTTTTTCTCATGATGAAAACTTTAAGAGCTACTCTCTTAGCAGCTTTCAAATATAGAATACAGTATTGTTAACTATAGTCACAGTTTTCTTACTTTCAAAATGGGGATAAGAGGGGACTTCCTTGGCGGTCCAGTGATTAGGACTCAGTGCTTTCATTGCTGTGGGCCTGGGGTTTGGTCCCTGGTCGGGGAACTAAGATCCTGCAAGCCGCATGGCACGGCCAAAAAAAAAAAAAAACCAAAACAAAATGGGGGTAAGAGTGATGAGATAATGAAAGCTAAGTTGCCATAAGAGCATCAGTTGTTATTACTTTTATTATTACACAAGTAAAGTTATTACTGATGTTGATTTAAATGGCAAATTTGAAAAGTTTTGGGTTCAACAAAAAGACATGTATTTTATCTCTTTCAAAACGAAAGCCCTTAGAACAATGTATGCTGATAAAACGAAGCTTTTTCTAGCTGATTGGGTGTATCATTTAGGCATACTGCATGTAGCAGAAAATGCAATTAGCAGTGGCTTAAATAAATCGGCAGTTATTTTCCCACTTGATAAGGAGTCTGGTGGTGGGAGGTTGCTGGCATTGGTTTAGTTGCTCAATGACGCCCAGGTGCCCACTTTGTCACCCTTCGCATATTGGGTTTCATCCTCATGCTGACTGTCTCAGGGTCCCAGGATAGATGCTGCAGCTCCAATCAAGGGAGGAAGATGGGAGAATCCAGAGTTTTCCCAGAAATTCCCTTAGGAGGATTTTTTTTTCTATTTAGGTCTCATTGGCTAGAAATGTGACATATGACCACCTAAGTTGCAAAGGAGGCCGGATAATATTTATCTTCTTTAGACTCTGCCATAGAGACATCCAAACGAGAAAGTGTTGGCCTAACAAACTGACAGTGATCCCACAAGAGAAATTTGAGTATTTCCTTTTCTTAAAAAACTTTTTGCTCCTTTGTACTTCCTGATATTTACGTAACAGACACATTTCATGTTTTTATAACAAGAAAGAAACTGCTTAGGGCTATTATTTTAAAAGTAATCAAATAAGAGACCTCAACCTACTGTTTTCCTATTGGGCATGATGTGGGAAGGGCTTGATTACACACATATTGCCTGGCTGTGGTGTCTCCTCTTATCTTGCAAACCAAGCAGCAGATTCATGTTCAACTCTTGTAAAACATTGACAAACCACCACTTGTGACTTTGGGAAACAAGGACCGTGTCTAATTGAGTTATTCACTATTACACCCTCTGCAGATCTCTTTTTGGACTTGTTGTTACCTTATACGCCCCAAAGTTCACATATAAGGAAAGAACAAAGTTCAGAGACACATGGAAACAAGTTCAGAAGCCATAATGGCCAAATGTCAAACTCTGGTCAGGACGAGGTATGCAGGAAAAGTTTATAATCAAAGTTGGTTCCCTGAATAACTGTTATTGACAAAGCGGCTGGTAAGCAAGAAAAGAAGGTGACAAATGATGGCACCCGGTGATATTGCAACCTGCAACATGTTACAGATTAGCTGGTGTTTTCCTTGCCCATGAGACCAGTGTTAGGGAGAGGGGGAAAATGTGGCTTGATTTAGAGCTGATGGTATCATGTGTCTCATCATTGGAGATCAAAAGAAAGCTTGTCTATAAAACACTGCTAATGAAATTGGAGCAAAGGGTAGGCTCTTCCTTTGGGTGTGTCAAAGGGAAGTTTTGCTCTGCACCGGGCCAGCGGGATGTGAGTTGGACTCCGTCCTCTGGGATGTGGTCGTGGCCACGTGACCTCATGTTCAACCCCACCAGCCTTGAATTCTGCAGTTATCAATTATGTGTAATCAGCCCTTTTAATACTTGATGATTTGGGGACCAGTCGGTTCTTTTCATTTTCTATGATGTGTGACTAGAGACTGCAGGTACTTTGTTTTGTATTATCCTAGAAAGTGACACGCGTGTGTGTATGTGTGTGTGTGCGTGTGTGTTGGTAATGCTGGAGGGGGTGGGGGAGTGAGGAGAAGCAACTGACTTTCATATTCTCACTCTGTAAGGCCAGATTTTGAACAACCCACCTGTGATGACTTAGTATCTTTTTCCTGAAACTAGAAACTAATACGTGGAGGGTGAATTGACCTGCATCTTCTTGGATAACTTGAGGAATGCTGAGGGTGCTATAAATTCAGGCAAGTCCAAGAAGTGAATGTCACTGTCTTTGCAGTGTGGAATTAGTGTGAAGGAGGACAAGATATCTTTAGCATGAAACCCCAGTGAAAGAAAACTCTACTGTACCCTTCAGCTCAGCAGAACTTCCGCCAGGTAGAACTTCTTATCCCGCGTAAGGACAAATATTTTCTTAAATACAGTGGGAACCATTGGCCCTGCTCAGCCACCTTCCATCAAGTCCCACGTGCCCGAATTTCCAGAGAATTCCGATTTCTAACACCACAGAGGCGCTGAGAGCTGTCAGAGCCACACTCAGAGCTTAACTGAAGCCCTCATGTTTCCTTTCCTTCTGGCCTCTGGTTACTGAGAACACGTGCTGAAAATTGCTGTCCCACTCAAGAACTGTCAAAGGTAATTGTGTTGCACAAAAGTTCCCGAGAAGCATGAAATAATATGGTTACCACCTGGCGACCAAGTAATAGGACCTGTCTAATGAGGCCCAAGCCCGCCACATGTGTATATGCCTGGAAATCACGACAGCAGAAATTTGTGAGGAAGACGAAGATGTGTATCAGAGGCCTCTTAGTGACAATTTACGATACGAATCCCTGTGTAAAGGGCAGTTGTCAGGTCACCAAATCCAGTGAGACCTGAGGCTACAGGGGTGGCAGCCAGGGGGAAGATGGGGGGAGAATTCAGCACCTCGGGAATGTGGATCTTTGTGAAGCAAGTAGCAGTACTGACTTCAAAAGCAAGGTCTGACTTGGCTATTCTCACAGCTGGCAGTGACTTTGGTGTCTAAGAAAATGAAAATCGAAGACTCAGGAGGTGGGAGGCCCTGGAGGGTCTGTCTGAGTTTCCCACCCCCTCCGCCCTTTGCTTCTGACACCAACTATGCCTGTCCAGATGAGCAGGAATCTTTTTTCCTCTTAAAACTCCCCAGACCAGGAATTCCTTTCCATTCTTGGTGGTCATTTTCAGAGTCTCAGCCTCCTTGAGATGGTTTGGCCTTAACTTGAATTTCGAAGACCCCAAGATACTCCCCAAATACAGGTGCCTCTATTTGTAGGGCAAAAACTCCGCTGACCCCCCAAATTCACTCACAGATTTCTTTGGGAGAATCTAGTTCTGTCTGAAACTGTCTTTTTTTTTTTTTTCCTTTGGTCAGAAATTGTCCTAATTTGAATCACATACCCAGTGTCAGCACCCTAATTCTGTAGTCAGGGTGTGGCTCAGAAAAGACACATTGATACCAGGAATTTCCAAACATAGGATGCTGGTCCACAGTGGAACCATCCTGACATCGTTATAAAGTCAACCAATGTTAGGAGTACCTGCTCTTTTTATCTTTTGGTGATATTCACGGTTGAGCTTTTGAGGTACAAAAAAAATTCTTGCTTCTCAAGCAGTCGCTAAATTGAAACCAGGACTGGCTACATAATTATGGGGCCCAGTGCAAAATGAAAATGTGAGGCCCTTTTTTATTTCCCAAAAAGCAGGAAAAAAGCTTTTTCCTTTCTTTTGTGGCCTTTTTCTCTCAACCTCTCATGGTGTTTTTTCTTTGCTGTTTTAAAGTCACACTCCCTCAGGCATGGGGATACTTGTGGGGTGAGTGTAGTAATCTCTTGGCAGGGGTCAGGGAACAGATAGCAAGGAACCCACATCAGGGAAGTGAGGAGGTGCCAGGAGACATGCACCACTGTCCTATCAGACTCAGAAAATACAAATTCAAAGATAAAATTATTCAGATCTAAAAAATTATTAAGATCTAAAATTATTAAGATCTAAAATCCACAACATTAGACCCCAGTGTGAGGTGCCCTTCTGAGTTCAGAGCCCTGTGTGACTTCCCGGGTAGCACATACGTGAAACCGGTCCTGGTTGAAACTCATTCTTTCTCAGGATTGCAAAAGCCATGACATAACTCAATGTCCATCTGGACCCTTCTTAAATAATGACTGTTTGATTGCCATTCTTTTCTATATAATCTGTTTTTAATTCCTGGAAGCTTTTCACCCTACTATTCAGACATTTTCCACTTGTGCACCTTGGTGTAAAATTTTCATCCTTTATTGTCTAGAATCTTCAGAGAACCCTTTCAGTAGAAACCTATGTCTTTCTGTTTTGGGAACTTGTACTGTTTCTTTGATAATTTTCTCTTCTCTCTTTTCTTCCATTCTTTTTGCAACTCCTATTGGTGGATGTTGGGTTAATCCTCTAATTTGCTTTCCTTTCTTTTCTTAGTTTCTATTTCCTTGACTTTTGGGAATTCTGTTCTCTACGGGAATTTTCCTCAACGTTGTCAACTTTCTATGAAGTTTAAAAAATGTCTGCAAACTTTTTTTTTTTTTTCAAGGGCTTATTTTTTGCTTTAATTGTTTATTTTTCATAGCAACCTGCTCTTTTTGGATGAAATCTTTCTTTTCTTTTCTATTTGAGAATATTAATATTTTCAATTTTTTATTCGTTCCTACATTAATTCTGTTCCATTTCTTTTCCTCTTTGAAATGAGGTATCTTAGGTAGCTTCAGAATAGTAGCTGGTCCCCAGGAGGATCAAGCCATGGTTAGAGGGTTGGGACTCTTAGCTTCACCCTCTGACCTCTGGGGAAGGGAGAGGGGCTGGGGATCAAGTTCAATCACCAATGGCCAATGATTTAACCAATCATGTCTATGTGATGAAAATTCCGTAAAACCCCCTAAACCACAGGATTCAGAGAGCTTCTGGGTAGGTGAACACATGAAGGTGCTAGGAGGGTGGTGTGCCCGCAGAGGGCATGGGAACTCTGTGACCTTCTCCCCATACCTTACCCTGAGCATCTCTTTCATTTGGCTGTGCTGAGTTGTATCCTCTATAGTAAAGCACTAATAGTAAGTAAAGTGATGTCCTGTGTTTTGTGAGTCGCTCCAGCAAATGATCAAACCAGAGGAGGTGATTGTGAGAACACCCAATTTATAGCTGGTCAGTCAAAAGTACGGGTGGCCTGAGACTTGTGATTGGCATCTACAGTGGGGCGGTCTTGTGAGACTGAACCTTTTAACTTGTGGGATTGGACCTTAACTCCAGGTAGATGGTGCCAGAACTGAATTGAGTTATTGGACACCCAGTCGATGTCAGAGAGTTGGAGAAACGGTGTTGGAAAAGACACCATGTATTTGGTGTCAGGAGGAAGAATACTGCTCAGTCTGTATTCAGAAGTGAGGCACGATGATTGGTGGCACTGAGACCATGGATGGGGAAACTTTACCCATAGGGTAAACTTTACCATATGGTAAAGTTTACCATAAGGTGATCAGGATGTGAATCACTGGTTCATTGAAGAATTTCCAAATGTCATCATCTGTAGGTCATTTCTCTGGGCTGTTTAGAGGGTAACCTGTATCTCCTGCATGTGTGTGTGTGTGTGTGTGTGCCTGCATGGGTAAAAGGAGCTCTGGAAGCCAGGTGGGGAAGGGGGGTTGGGGCATCCACAGTATGCCACACAGACTTTTACTTTACCCTTACTTCATATCTGCATTTCTCGGGGCCTGCTGGCCAAGTCCAGCTACTTTGAAGAATAAATCTCCAACTTTCTGCCCCGAAGCAAAGAAAGCATACTTGCATGGATGCACACGATGGGAGAGGAGACGTTATGGGCTCAACCACGCTATGGGCAGACTTCCAACAAATGCCCTTTTCCACAGTGGGCTTTATTCTCGCCTTCCTTTTAGAATTTTCATTGCTTATAAACCCTGAGCCACTCAGAGTTTCTTCAGGGTGAAGCAGCTATGTTCCCACTTGTCTGCAAGCAATTGGCTTTCTCTTTTCTTCTTTCTGCCAAGGTAATTACCATTCCTCCATCCATTTCTCACCTTCCAAAAATTTGTTGAAAGCATTTATAACAAATTGTCTCTCCTTCTTTTTAACCTTGTTGAGTAATTTGTTTTTTAAAATTCCTTGGCTGTCATTTTAATAAGATTTGGGTAGGAAGAAAAGATAGTCATTTTCTATTCCACTATTTTCAATCAAGCATTTCCTTTAGAAATCTTTGTTGGAACTGAAACCCATGCATTAAAAGGCGAATCCTTGCTGTTTACCAAGTGAAATAATAAGCAATCTGGAGAAATATTTAATTTCAGTCAATTACTCATAGTCTGTTTATGCTTATTTAAATACAATTCTAATAATCTTGGCTATTTAGCTTTTAGTAGACTAGAAACAGAATTATAATAGAAAGTTAGATCTGAATGTACTATCAGTCATATATCCTGATAGTATCGAGAATAGCTGGCAGACCAAAAAGTGACAGAAAACTTATAATAACAAGTTAAAATAACACATAGTAGTACAACAGTTTTTATAAGTACAAACAGTCTTACACATTTCAAAAGGCATAGCTGCACTAAAGTGTAACCCTGAGGCCATCCTTCTATGACAAAACCTTCTATGGCTCCCCATTATATGTAGATATGTTTAATATTCTCTCACTGTTTCATATATTGCCAAACATATGACCCGAGGTTCCAACAAAACACCCTGCTCTATTTCACACTCGGGAATTTCCATTTCCTACCTGTGAAATTCCTGTATGGCACACCCTTTCTTGCTATCACAAGTCATCCTTCAAGACACTTTTGAATCCCATAATGTTCTCTCCCTCTCCTTCTGTGTCCCCATGGTACTTGTTTAGATTTATGTAATAGCACTTGCTGTGTTTTGAGAGGAATTTTAAACTTATGCATCTGCCTTACCTCTCCAATTGGATCATAAAAACCAAATAGCAGGGCCATTGCAATGAACTGACTGTATCCCCCCAAATTTCATAGGTTGAAACTCTAACTCCAATGTGATGATATTTGGAGGTGGGGCCTTTGGGAAGTAATGATGTCATGAGGGTGGAGCCCTCATCAACGGGGTTAGTGCACTTATAAGAAGAGGCTGGTGAGCTAGCTCGTCCTCTTTCCACCATGTGAAGATACAAGGAGAAGTTGACTGTCTGCAAACCAGGAAGAAGGCCCTCACCAAAAACCTCACCAAAACCCGCTGGCACCCTCGGACTTCCAGCCTCCAGAACCGTGAGAAATAAATTTCTGTTGTTTATAAGTCACCCAGTCTGTGGTATATTTGTTAGAGCAACCCAGACTGACTAAGACAGCCATTAGTCTTGGCATAATGCCTTGCCTATAAATGCTCCTGAATAAATGTTTGTTGAATCCAATTGAAAGTATGATAACTGATGTTTGACATGACAATCCTTAGTCCTCTAGGAAAGGTCAAATAGAATCTGAATACTCTTTTAAAAGATTTCAAAAATAAAAATGACACAAGAAATATATTTGTATAATGTATAAAAGGTATATTACCTTTAATATATCATAAGATTTATTTCTTGTTGATAGAACAATGAGGTACTGTTTTCCACGTGGACTACAATCCAGTTATATCACCAAGCTGTTTAAGTTTGAACGTTATAGCTTACATATGGAACATCAACTATGTCTTTTTGAAAAGAGGCAGGGTAAAGGGGTTGTAGCAGGTGGAAAAAATGAATATTTTCATTTCAAGATGTTTTGGAGAGCAGCTATGTGCTCCTTGACATAACTGACCTGTCCCCAAAATGTTTGGGATCAAACCCTATCTTGCTATTGACTCATGTTGTAATTTCCAAGGTGCTTTTATCTTGGTTTTGGATTGATCTTTGATTAGGTGTGACTCCTGACACATTTGCTTTAAATTTCTCTCTCCTCCCCTGTCAAGCAGTTAATGATCTCAAAATGTCACACTGGATTCTGCAGATTTCCCAGGAGGTCAAGTGTGAGTAGAGCAATAAAATAAGTAAAAGATGCAGAATCATCTTATTGGCAATTTCTACAACACCCATGCCAGGCTAGCTTCATGGGTGTATGACTCGGGCAGCTGCACGGGTTTGGGCTTCGAAGGGCCCCATGCTTGGTTGAATGCTCTGTTGTTGCTATCTTGACATTCTTAATAATTTTATCTTTTAACCCGTGTAAGTGAAGTCTGGCAGGGTAATGGAGCATGTACGTGAGCAGAAGAGGTGTGTACAACATGTGGGTCTCCTGTTCATTCCCATAGAGTGTTTGTGATGGCCCAGGACCACAGAACTCTGGTGGGCCCGTGATGCATGGGAGTTCAGCTAGACTGGAAGCATGCATGTCTACAACATACAAAGCAAGTCAGAGCACCGACACCTGGGAGGCTACACTTGCTGTTCAAACCAGAAGCTGCTTAGAATACATAAAGAAGAAAATGGCATTGTAAGAAACATGCATGATCAAGAAATCTTATCACATCCTCTATTAGCCAACTGCATATGCTGAAAGTGACATGAAAGGGAAGGGAAAGGTTGGACAATGTATAGCTCCTTTTCCTCTTGTCCTTCCTAACTCATCAGTAAGCCCCAAACAGAGACTGTAGGTAGAATGTGAGTATATGAAGAAGTGAAATTAAACGTTTGAGTTAGTTTTTGCAGCATTTCCACTGTTCTGATAAGAATGAAATATATACACATGTACGAGTTATGAAATGCAAAATGTGTAATTTTAGTGATTCTTCACACAGGTTAAATGCTCTTATATTTGTACTTAAAACTGGTGGTGTGCAATGTAAAGATGAATGGTGAAATTCATGCTACTGACTTAAAATTTCAATTTAATTTTTCTTTACTTTGAATAACATTAAACAGCAAATAAAAAACACCATGACAAGTCAAGAATTATTGTGGAAGAGAGGGAAACACTTTATAGCTTAGTAGCTTTAATGGCACTTTTTTCCTGCTTTTTGAACAAAGACCCTACATTTTCATTTTGCACCAGGCTCCCCAAATTATGTAGTCCGCCCTGTATCCAAGTATGGACTTTGACCCACAAAATCACAGGCTAATGCAATTTTGAAGTAAGTGAGCTCTATCTCAAGAACTACAAAGAATACTGTCAGAAGTTGCCCAGGATAGGATAATATTTTTTGTGATCTCTAGGGACACAGTGAATGAGTGTACAGTTATGGCCATGGCCCAAGGGAGGAAGTAATGTGGGGAGTTACCTTTATACTCAGATCAGCCCACTCATGGTCAGGAAACGTGTCCCAGCCTCATTACCTTCAGGGAGTCCACCAACCATTTGCACCCTGACACCAGCTAACTCCAGTTGAAGACCAGTGGCCCTTCATTCATTCCACAAATGCGTGCTGGTCATAAACCATTGTATGGTGAACAAGAGAGCCACAGTCCTGGTCCTTGTGGAATTCACAGACCCGTGTCATGGAATGTAGCCAATAAAGAAGTGAGAGTAAAGTAAAAAAAACAAAACAAAACTTGAAAACACAGTGGAGTTTCCTATGTACAGGAATTTGTATTCGTCATCAGGGATCTCTCTTTGCAAGTGACCAAAAGAAAAAAAAAAGAAGCCCTCACCTCAAACTGGCTTAAGCAAAAATTAAAAAGTGTAGGTTCATACAACCCAAGTCACATGAACTATGAGCGGGCATAAGTGATTCTCCAACAGAAAATGGAATCAATTTTATCAGAACAGGGGGACTGGATATTCCACTACAGACTCTTAAAATAATTTTTTTGATAATATAAATAATCACTCCGGTTTCTATGGGAATATGTGCTTTAAAATGTGGGCATGGTGGCTTCTCATAAAGCAGGAAACTCCTGAATGTTCTTGTTATTTTGGGCTGTGTTTTGAGTTGGGAGGACACTGGCTTGTTGGGAATGTCTGTCTGAGATGTGGGTAAAACGTCTTGGAACACTGAAAAGGTTCAGTCAAAAGAAGGCAGGAGAGTAGAAAAAGAGGATTGAGGAAACAGAGGAATAAGGAAACAGAAGAGACAAACAGAGAATTAGTATGTATATAAAACATAACAAAAATGAAAATACAACATATCAAAATTGTGGAATGCAAATGAAGCAGTTCTTAGAGGGAAGTTTAAAGCATTAAATGCTTATACTAGGAAATAAGGGAGGTCTCAAATCAATCCAAGCTTCAAGGTTAAGAAAGTAGAAACGAGGGCAAGGAAAACAAACTCAAAGCAGCAAAAGTAAGGAAATCATATAGATATGAGCAGAAATCAATGACACTGAAACAGAAAAGCAAGAGAGAAAATTCATTAAACCAAAAGCTGGTTCTTTGAGAAGATCAATAAAATAAAGCAACTCTAGCAAGACTGTTAAAGGAAAAGAGAGAGAAGACAGAAATGACCTATGTCAGGACTAAAAAAGGTTAATACAGACTCCACAAACATGAAAAAGATAATAAGGGAATACTGTAAGCAACTCAATGCACTTAAATTCTACAGTCTACATGAAATGAAGAAATTTCTCAAAACCCACAAACAACCAAACTCACCCAAGATAAAAGAGATGCCTGAATAGTCCTATAACTAGTAAATCTACTGAACCCATAGTTTAAAAGCTTCCACTAAAGAAAATTCCAGGCTGGATTTTTCTCACTGGCATAGTCTACTAGTTATTTTAAGAAGACATAATCCTAATTCTATAAAATCTCCTCCAGAAAACAAAGGAAGAGGCAACACTTCTAACCTCACTTTATGTAGCCATTATTATTCTGATACCAAAATCAAAGACATTTGAAGAAATGAAAACTACAGACCAATATCACTAATGAATACAGATGCAATGATCTACAAAAATATTAGAAAATCAAATTTAACAATGTATATAACTAATTGGGGCTTTCTAGCAAATGCAAAGCTGATTCAATATTTAAAATTAATCAATGTAATCCAATGTTTTAACAGTTGAAAGAAGAAAAACCACACGATCATATCAATAGATACAGAAAAAGCATCTGACAAAATTTATCATTCATTCATGATAAACAGTCTTAACAAACAAGGAATAAAACAAACATCTCCAACTTGAGAGTGATATTTTACAAAATCCTACAGCTAACATCATATTTAATGGATAAAGACTGAACATTTTTCCTATAAAATTGGGAACAAGGCAAAGATATGTACTCATATTATTCCTCTTCTACATTATCCTGGAAGTCCCAGCCGTTGCAATAGCAAGAATGAGAAATAAGGGGCATTCAGATTGGAAAGGAAAAAATGAAACTGTCTCTATTTGAGAGAACATGATTGTCTATGTAGAAAATCTCGAGGTATCTCTAAGAAAAAGCTCATAGGACTAAGAAGTGAGCTTAACAAGGTTATGGAATATACGGTAAACACAACCAATCATTTTTCTATATACTAGCAATGAACAACTGAAACTGAACTTTGAAAAAAAAAAAAGGGTTGTATTAGTTTGCCGTGGCTGCCATAATAAAGTACCATAGACTTGGTGGCTTAAACAACAGAAATTTATTTTCTCACAATTGTGGAGGCTGAGACCAAGGTTTTGAAGGTGTTGGTTTCTTCTGAGGCTTTTCACTTGGCTTGTAGATGGTCATCTTCTTGTGTATCTTCACATGATGTTCTCTGTGTGTGTTTGTGTTCTAATCTCCAGTCCTATTGGATTAGGGTCCACCCTAAATACCTCATTTTATCTTAATTACCTCTTTAAAGACTCTATCTCTAAATACAGTCACATTCTGAGTTACTGTGAGTTGGGACTTGAACATATGAATGTTGGGGAGACAAAATTCAGCCCATAACAATTACTCAAAACAATAGCTCAAAAAAAAAGAAAAGGAATGCTTAACTTATAAACCTAAAAAAATGTGCAGAATCTGTATGCTGAACACTTCAAAATATTATGAAAGAAATCAAACATGTCCTAAATAAACAGAGAGACATATCATGTTCATGGATTGCAAGATTAAACGTAGTAAAATGTCACCTCTACCCAAATTGACCTATAGATTTAATGCAATTTTAATCAAGATGCCATCAGGATTTTTTTGTAGGTAAGGACAAGCTGATTCTACAATTTATATTGAAAACTAGAGGAATTAGAATAGCCAAAAAAAATTCTGAGAAAAAGAATAAAGTTGGTGAACTCAACCTGATTTAATGATTTACCTTAAAGCTACAGTAATCAAGACCGTATTGATCTATAAGATCAACAAAGCAGAATAGAGCACTTGGAAAAAGACCCACACAAGTAAAATCAACTGATTTTTGACAAAGGTGTAAAGATAATTAAAGGGAGAAAGGATAGTTTTTTCAACAAATGATGTTGGAATAATTGAATATCCTATGCAAAAATGGGAGCCTTAACCTAAAACTTACACTTTATAAAAAAGTTGACTCAAAATGAATCATAGCTCTAAATATAAAATGCAAAACCATATCCAAATTTTAAAGAAAACAAAAGAGAAAAATCTTCCTGACCTGGGTTTTGACAAAGACATCTTAGACATGACACAAAAATCTCAATAGATTAAAAAAAAATTGACAAATTAGAATTCATCAAAATTAATAACTTTTGCTTTGCAAAATATACTCTTAAGAAAATTAAAAGAAAAACTACATTCTGAGAGAAAATATGTGAAAATCACACATCTGACAAACAACTTGTATCTGGAGTATATTAAGAACTCTCAAAATTCAACAGAAACAAAAAACCTTATTTAAAGATAGGCAAAAGACTTGCAAAGACATTCCATTAAAGAAGTTATATGGGAGGCAAATAAACACATGAAAGATGTTCAACATCATTAACTATTAAGGAAATTCAAACTAAGAACATAATGAGGTACTATATATACCTATTAAAATGGCTAAAATAAAAACTACTGGGCTTCCCTGGTGGCGCAGTGGTTGAGAATCTGCCTGCCAATGCAGGGGACACGGGTTCGAGCCCTGGACTGGGAAGATCCCACATGCCGCGGAGCGACTAGGCCCGTGAGCCACAATTGCTGAGCCTGCGTGTCTGGAGCCTGTGCTCCGCAACAAGAGAGGCCGCGATAGTGAGAGGCCCGCGCACCGCGATGAAGAGTGGCCCCCACTTGCCGCAACTAGAGAAAGCCCTTGCACAGAAACGAAGACCCAACACAGCCATAAATAAAAAAACAAAAAAACAAAAAAAAAAAAAACTACTGACAACATCAAGCATTGACAAGGATGGATGGCAAGGGGAATGCTCATATATTGCTGGTGGGGATGCAAAATGGTACAGTCAGTCTGCAAAATCATTTGTTAGTTTCTAAAATGTCAAACATAGACTCCCGTATAACCCAGCTATCTGACTACTAGATATTTACCCCAGAGAAATGAAATCTTTTTATTTTTTTGAATTTTATTTAATTTATTTTTTTATACAGCTGGTTCTTATTAGTTATCCATTTTATACATATTAGTGTATACATGTCAATCCCAATCTCCCAATTCATCACACCACCCAGCCCCCACCACTTTCCCCCCTTGGTGTCCATAAGTTTGTTCTCTATGTCTGTGTCTCTATTTCTGTCTTGCAAACCAGTACATCTATACCATTTTTCTAGGTTCCACATGTATGCGTTAATATACGATATTTGTTTTTCTCTTTCTGACTTATTTCACTCTGTATGACAGTCTCTAGATCCATCCACGTCTCTACAAATGACTCAATTTCATTCCTTTTCTATGGCTGAGTAATATTCCATTGTATATATGTACCACATCTTCTTTATCCATTCGTCTGTCCATGGGCATTTAGGTTGCTTCCATGTCCTGGCTATTGTATATAGTGCTGAAATGAACATAGGGGTGCATGTGTCTTTTTGAATTATGGTTTTCTCTGGGTATATGCCCAGTAGTGGGATGGCTGGGTCATATGGTATTTCTATTTTTAGTTTTTTAAGGGACCTCCATACTGTTCTCCATAGTGGCTGTATCAACTTACATTCCCACCAATAGTGCGAGAGGGTTCCCTTTTCTCCACACCCTCTCCAGCATTTGTTGTTTGTAGATTTTCTGATGATGCCCATTCTAACTGGTGTGAGGTGATACCTCGTTGTAGTTTTGATTTGCATTTCCCTAATAATTAGTGATGCTGAGCAGCTTTTCATGTGCTTCTTGGCCATCTGTATGTCTTCTTTGGAGAAATGTCTATTTAGATCTTCTGCCCATTTTTGAATTGGGTTGTTTGTTTTTTGAATATTGAGCTGCATGAGCTGTTTATATATTTTGGAGATTAATCCTTTGTCCATTGATTCGTTTGCAAATATTTTCTCCCATTCTGAGGTTTGTCTTTTCATCTTGTTTGTAGTTTCCTTTGCTGTGCAAAAACTTTTGTTTCATTAGGTCCCATTTGTTTATTTTTGTTTTTATTTCCATTACTCTAGGAGGTGGATCAAAAAAGATCTTGCTGTGATTTATGTCAAAGAGTGTTCTTCCTATGTTTTCCTCTAAGAGTTTTATAGTGTCTGGTCTTACATTTAGGTCTCTAATCCATTTTGAGTTTATTTTTGGGTATGGTGTTAGGGAGGGCTCTAATTTCATTGTTTTACATGTAGCTGTCCAGTTTTCCCAGCACCACTTATTGAAGAGACTGTCTTTTCTCCATTGTATATCCTTGCCTCCTTTGTCATAGATTACTTGACCATAGGTGTATGGGTTTATCTCTGGGCTTTCTATCCTGTTCCATTGATCTATATTTCTGTTTTTGTGCCAGTACTACATTGTCTTGATTACTGTAGTTTTGTAGTATAGTCTGAAGTCAGGGAGTCTGATTCCTCCAGCTCCGTCTTTCTTCCCTAATGACCGCTTTGGCTATTCAGGGTCTTTTGTGTCTCCATACAAATTTTAAGATTTTTTTTTCTAGTTCTGTAAAAAAAATGCCACTGGTAATTTGATACAGATTGCATTGAATCTGTAGATTGCTTTGGGTAGTATAGTCATTTTCACAATATTGATTCTTCCAATCCAAGAACGTGGTATATCTCTCCATCTGTTTATGTCATCTTTAATTTCTTTCATCAGTGTCTTATAGTTTTCTGCATACAGGTCTTTTGTCTCCCTAGGTAGGTTTATTCCTAGGTATTTTATTCTTTTTGTTGCAGTGGTAAATGGGAGTGTTTCCTTAATTTCTCTTTCAGATTTTTCATCATTAGTGTATAGGAATGCAAGAGATTTCTGTGCGTTAATTTTGTATCCTGCAACCTTACCAAATCCATTGATTAGTTCTAGTAGTTTTCTGGTGGCATCTTTAGGATTCTCTATGTATAGTATCATGTCATCTGCAAACAGTGACAGTTTTACGTCTTCTTTTCCAATTTGTATGCCTTTTATTTCTTTTTCTTCTCTGATTGCCATGGCTAGGACTTCCAAAACTATGTTGAATAATAATGGCGACAGTGGACATCCTTGTCTTGTTCCTGATCTTAGAGGAAATGCTTTCAGTTTTTCACCATTGAGAATGATGTTTGCTGTGGGTTTGTCATATATGGACTTTATTATGTTGAGGTAGTTTCCCTCTACGCCCACACTCTGGAGAGTTTTTATCATAAATGGGTGTTGAATTTTGTCAAAAGCTTTTTCTGCATCTATTTTGATGATCATATGTTTCTTCATCTTCAACTTGTTAATATGGTGTATCACATTGATTGATTTGCGTATATTGAAGAATCCTTGCATCTCTGGGATAAATCCCACTCGATCATGGTCCATGATCCTTTTAATGTGTTGTTGCCTTCTGTTTGCTAGTATTTTGTTGCAGATTTTTGCATCTATATTCATCAGTGATATTGGTCTGTAATTTTCTTTTTTTGTAGTATCTTTGTATGGTTTTGGTATCAGGGTGATGGTGGCCTCATAGAATGAGTTTGGGAGTGTTCCTTCCTCTGTAATTTTTTGGAAGAGTTTGAGAAGGATGGGTGTTAGCTCTTCTCTAAATGTTTGATAGAATTCACCTGTCATGCCATCTGGTCCTGGACTTTTGTTTGCTGGAATATTTTCAATCACAATTTCAATTTCATTACTTGTGATTAGTCTGTTCATATTTTCTATTTCTTCCTGGTTCAGTCTTGAAGGTCATACCTTTCTAAGAATTTGTCCATTTCTTCCAGATTGTCCATTTTATTGGCATAGAGTTGCTTGTAGTAGTCTCTTAGGATGCTTTGCATTTCTGTGGTGTCCATTGTAACTTCTTTTTCATTTCTAATTTTATTGATTTGAGTCCTCTCCCTCTTTTTCTTGATGAGTCTGGCTAATGGTTTATCAATTTTGTTTATCTTCTCAAAGAACCAGCTTTTTGTTTTATTGATCTTTCTTATTGTTTTCTTTGTTTGTAATTCATTTATTTCTGCTCTGATTTTTATGATTTCTTTCCTTCCGCTAACTTTGGATTTTGTTTGTTCTTCTTTCTCTAGTTCCTTTAGGTGTAAGGTTAGATTGTTTACTTGAGATTTTTCTTGTCTCTTGAGGTAGGCTTGTATTGCTATAAACTTCCCTCTTAGAACTGCTTTTGCTGCATCCCATAGGTTTTAGGATTGTCGTGTTTTCATTGTCATTTGTGTCTAGGTATTTTTTGATTTCCTCTTTGATTTCTTCAGTGATCTCTTGGTTATTTAGTAACGTATTGTTCAGCCTCCATGTGTTTGTGTTTTTACGTTTTTTTCCCTGTAATTGATTTCTAATCTCATAGCGTTGTGGTCAGAAAAGGATGCTTGATATGATTTCAGTTTTCTTAAATTAACTGAGGCTTGATTTGTGACCCAAGATGTTATCTATCCTGGAGAATGTTTTGTGCGCACTTGAGAAGAAAGTGTAATGTGCTGTTTTTGGATGGAATGTCCTATAAATATCAACTAAATCTATCTGGTCTAATGTGTCATTTAAAGCTTGTGTTTCCTTATTAATTTTATGTTTGGATGATGTGTCCATTGGTGTAAATGAGATGTTAAAGTCCCCAATTATTATTGTGTTACTGTCGATTTCCTCTTTTATAGCTGTTAGCAGTTGCCTTATGTATTGAGGTGCTGTTATGTTGGGTACATATATATTTATAATTGTTATATCTTCTTCTTGGATTGATCCCTTGATCATTATGTAGTGTCCTTCCTTGTCTCTTGTAACATTCTCTATTTTAAAGTCAATTTTATCTGATATGAGTATTGCTACTCCAGCTTTCTTTTGATTTCCATTTACATGGAATATTTTTCCATCCCCTCACTTTCAGTCTGTATGTGTCCATAGGTCTGAAGTGGGTCTCTTGTAGACAGCGTATAGATGGGTCTTGTTTTTGTATCCATTCAGCGAGCCTGTGTCTTTTGCTTGAAGCATTTAATCCATTCACGTTTAAGGTAATTATCAATATGTATGTTCCTATTACAATTTTCTTAATTGTTATGGGTTGTTTTTGTAGGTCCTTTTCTTCTCTTGTGTGTCCCACTTAAAGAAGTTCCTTTCGCATTTGTTCTATAGCTGGTTTGGTGGTGCTGAATTCTCTTAGCTTTTGCTTGTCTGTAAAGCTTTTGCTTTCTCCATCGAATCTGAATGAGATCCTTGCTGGGTAGAGTAATCTTGGTTGTAGTTTCTTCCCTTTCATCACTTTAAATATATCATACCACTCCCTTCTGGCTTGTAGAGTTTCTGCTGAGAAATCAGCTGTTAACCTTATGGGAGTTCCCTTGTATGTTATTTGTCATTTTTCCCTTGTTGCTTTCAATAATTTTTCTTTGTCTTTAATTTTTGTCAATTTGATTACTATGTGTCTTGGCATGTTTCTCCTTGGGTTTATCCTGCCTGGGACTCTCTGTGCTTCCTGGACTTGGGTGGTGTTTTCTTTCCCATGTTAGGGAAGTTTTCAACTGTAATCTCTTCAAATATTTTCTCAGGTCCTTTCTCTCTTTTTTCTCCTTCTGGGACGCTTATAATGCGAATGTTGTTGCATTTAATGTTGTCCCAGAGGTTTCTTAGGCTGTCTTCATTTATTTTCATTCTTTTTTCTTTATTCTGTTCTGCAGCAGTGAATTCCACCATTCTGTCTTCCAGGTAACTTATCCGTCCTTCTGCCTCAGTTATTCTGCTATTGATTCCTTCTAGTGTATTTTTCGTTTCAGATATTGTATTTTTCATCTCTGTTTGTTTGTTCTTTAATTCTTCTAGATCTTTGTTAAACATTTCTTGTATCTTCTCAATATTTGCCTACATTCTTTTTCCAAGGTCCTGGATCATCTTCACTGTTATTACTCTGAATTCTTTTTCTGGATGGTTGCCTCTCTCCACTTCATTTAGTTGTTTTTCTGGGGTTTTATCTTGTTCCTTCATCTGGTACATAGCCCTCTGCCTTTTCATATTGTCTGTGTTTCTGTGAATGTGTTTTTTGTTCCACAGGCTGCAGGATTGTAGTTCTTCTTGCTTCTGCTGTCTTCCCTCTGGTGGATGAAGCTATCTAAGGGGCTGGTGCAAATTTCCTCATGGGAGGGACTGGTGGTGGGTAGAGCTGGCTGTTGCTCTGGTGGGCAGAGCTCAGTAAAACTTTAATTGGCTTGTCTGCTGATAGGTGGGGTTGGGTTCCCTCCCTGTTGGTTGTTTGGCCTGAGGCGACCCAACCCTGGAACCTACATGGGCTCTTTGGTGGGGCTAATGGCGGACTCTGGGAGGGCTCATGCCAAGGAGTACTTCCCAGAACTTCTGCTGCCAGTGTTCTTGTCCTCACCGTGAGACACAGCCATCCCCTGCCTCTGCAGGAGACCCTCCAACACTAGCAGATAGGTCTGGTTCAGTCTCCTATGGGGTCACTGCTCCTTCCCCTGGGTCCTGATGCACACACTACTTTGTGTGTGTCCTGCTGGAGTGGAGTCTGTGTTTCCCTTGGACCTGTCAAAGTTCTGCAATCAAATCCTGCTAGCCTTCAAAATCTGATTCTCTAGGAATTCCTACTCCGGTTACTGGATCCCCAGGTTGGGAAGCCTGATCAGTGATCAGTGGTTGCCAGGGGCTGGTAGGGTGGGGGTGGAGGAAGTGGCCACAACAGGTGTTAAGAGAGTTTTTGTGGGGTTGATGAAACTTTTATCCATAAAGAAGCCTCCATTTCAAACTGCTGGGTTTTCTTTGAAGGTGAATGTTAAATACTTGTCTTTTAAAAACTTCTTTTAATAAGCAGCTCTATGAGTAGCTCATGGCAGGTAGGAGAAAAATCATGCCCAAATTCTCAGTTCATCAAATGAATTATGAATAAATACATATTAACCACACTTCAGTGTTTTGATGCAGGTGGGGTTCATTGAAGGGCTGATTATTTTGGATCTGGCTTCTCCTGGAGGGAGTTTTGTCCTCTGATGGCAGCAGAGGGGTTTTGTCCACCGACATGTCTCTGGGGACAACAAGATGACTATTTCAGGAAACAGCTTGGGGAGTGGTGAATTCCATTGGAGCCCTCCCACCCCATCCCTTTTCCCATAGCAGACCTGTGAGCCCTCTCATAGCATCTAATCACAGCTCTCTTCTGTCTTGTTTGGGAATCAAAGTGACAGGTTTCTCCCCATTTTATTTATGGAGACAGATATCAGAAGAGCAAGCAAGCAAACAAGAGCTCTAAACCCCAAGCACAAGGTTTACATATGTTGCAGATTTGCGTTCCCAGTACAGATGTGCAACCTTGCTTTTCAGAAGGGACCTGAGACCTCTAACCCCTCGCTAAGAACAAAAGATAATAGTCTCAGTTGTGGTATCACATGTGTTTCCCATGAGAAGGGAGACTCTCCAGGGTCACCCCCCAGTGGCCAGGCTGTCCTGTGCGCACCCCCTGGTGGTCACCTAGATGGAGTGTCTCTCTGTTCCTTGCCTCTAGCCGCTCTCAGGCTGGAACCCTGGTATAAAACAAAGAGAAACATTCCGATTTATTTATTTGGAGTAGCAAGAAAGAAATAGCTGACCACCAAGAGAAGAAGCAGCAGAAAAAAACAAAGTATCATCTGACCAAATGGTGTTAACTGTGATCATCAGAGCTAGGAGTCCTGGTGTTTTCTTCAGCTCCATGAACAGGACTCTTTGCCACCCCCTGCCCTTGTGCTTTAGTTTTCTCATCTGGAAAACAGGAAATTTAAACTAGGTGATTTCTAAGGGTGCTTCCAGCTTTAAATTGTCTATTATCTAACATATGTATATATGTGTTTAGGAGGTGTCTTCTGCAGAGGTGTTGGATCCTATTTCCACCACCTGACTTGGCACAAGCCAAGAGATCAGTGCCTGGAAAATTGAAGAAAATGGAAAGACATCTTGTAGATATCTCTTTGACCTCCATCATCCAGCCCTTTCTACTTGTGGCAGCTCACACTTTCTGACGATTTGAAATAGATGATTGTGATTAGAGCATAAGTAAAGCCAATTGAAACTTAGTTTACTTTCTTCCAAAAGGCTCTCATCCAGTCATGATGAAAACACACTAGTCTTCAGAGAGAACTGAGGATGTAAGTCTAAATCCAATGCTCCTGCAAAAAATGTAGACAAGACCCTCTTTGCACACCTTTGGGTCCTGCCCATCATTTTAAGTCTTCATAAGTCCTGAAGTTAGAAGTTATATTTTACAAACATACCTCACATTTACTTACATTTCACAGAGAGCGAGGCAATTGATCCCTACAATGCCCAGTGTATTTTTAATCCAGTCACTTAATCGCTCTCACCTTTCATCTCCTTACCTGTGAGTTGGGGCCGTGGAAGTCAGAGACAGCCCATGGGGACATGCTTTGTAAAGTGTTACACAAGCTTTGGGGAGTGATTTTAAAGCTGATTTCACAGCCAGATCCCAGAGATGGTGCCTGAAAGTTGCACTGTTTTCCTACAGAACATCAGTCAATTACTTCACATGTTTCTTAGCTTAAAACGATAATTCCTCTTCAGTGCAAATTGTTGTCCTTATTAGAAGCAAGAAACAGAAAACATTTCTTAGAGAAAAACTCATCCTAAAAGTGATGAACTGACCACATAGAAACCCAGAAAGGCTCACAAGAAATAATGCATTTCTCATCAATTTGGCTATTAAAAAATAAATTTTGTCCAGAGGAGGGGACAGAAAAAGGTTTTTCCATTCTTTTATGAGGAAGCCTCCATTTCACGCTACTGTGGTTGAAGAACAAGGTTTTCTCTCAAGATGAATGTTAAATTCTCTTCTAAAATATTTATTTTAATAATCAACTTTAGGAGCAGTCCACAGCATGTATAAGAACAATAAGCTCTTTCTACCTTTGTAGTGTGATTCCAACTTTCCTGTCCTGTTTGAGCCACTGTATTTCTGAGAAGTGACCCCATTCCCTTTGGACCAGTCCCCTGTCTCCTCAGCACCTACATTTTCAGCAGGCAAGTCCGAGTGTGTCTCCTGCTTTATGTGAATACACCTCCCCTCGACCATGCCCATCCCCTCCTCCTTTTGACCAAGGAAGATTTGGGGACCATAGCTGTGCTTCCCATGTCACAGTCCGATTGCTCCCCCTTAGTGCCGCTTTTCCTCAGAGTTGTCCTGACACAACGCCTGGCAGGTTGGGGAAAATGCTTGTGACAAGTGGCCATGTACCTTTCAGGACTTTGATGGTGGGTGGCAGGGAATCTATGCAGAGAAATGAAATGGTGCCGCCTTTTCCCAGAGTGTACACCTAGTTGTTCCAAGGAGCCAGGAAGGACTGCGGCTTCGCTCAGCGTTTTCTGCCCTGGCTTTATCAAATGTTGTCTCTTCCTACAGTAATCCCGGGGACTCTTTTCATCCCAGGGTTTTATTCCAAATGGAATGTTAAGAGGGTTCAGATGTGGAGAGACAGGTCAGGGCGGTGGGGGTAGGGAGAGGTGTGAGCTTGTCCAGATCTGTGGCTTTGCCAGAACTGTTTTTAAGTTGACACAGGGCTAAATAAAAAGCCCCCTGGCTTTGATCTCAGGGACTTCCTGGGTAGACTGTCTGATTAGATAAAGATCACGTCTCCAGCCCCACCCCCATCATCTTTTAGGCAGTAATCTAAACTCCGCAGCCATTCCTTGTCCTAGGCTCCTGTCTCTTTCTCAAAGTATGTCTCTCTCTGTCTCAGTGGGTTCCTTCCTGGGTCTTGGGTTTTTCTTTCTGTTTGAGCAGGAAAAGGAGGCTGAGAAAATAGAGCACTTCTTCTCCTTTAATTCTTCTTAAGTTGTCTAGAAACAAAGCAAAAGCTTTGTTCGAGAGCCTCATATGGACCTCGTCTGGTCCTGGGCATCAAAGGGAATTGATCTCTGTGTGCAACATGGTCAGCTGCTGGTATGCTATGGAGAGAGTGAGTTGGCAGGTGGAGGGTTTGGAGAGAGAAATACCATCAGTCCCTGCACTGGGTTCATCAGCCAAGACAGCAGGCTGTGAGGGGTGTGGAGGAGAGTGTCTTCTCTGTGACTCTTTAACCTAGAGCTGGTCACCCAGCAGATGCAACAGAAACCATCTTCGATGATGATGAAGTAAATTGCTCTTAGGAGTCGGGCAATTTTAAGAAATGCTTGAACCTAAAAGCTACCAGGTTGAAAATCTTCTAGGCTGGATCACAGTTTTTTAGCTTTGCTCAGAGGAGAATCTCTTTATGACATTAAAAAATGAGACTTTGCACAAGAGGATTTGCACTTTTAATATTTTATTTTACTTAACCATCTGTGCTGATCACTAAGTGACACACACACACACACACACACACACTCACAGTTTACATAATATAAATATTAGCTCATTAAACCTTCATGACAACCCGATGAGCATTTGCTGTTAGCATTTGCCAACAGTTCCATTTGCTAATCATATTTGATAAACTAGGAAACTAAGGCACAGAGAAGTTAAATATCTTACTCAAAGTCACACAGCTAGTGGGGCAGCAGATTAAGGATTCAAACTCAGGCAGTCAGGTCCAAGAATCTGACTCTGCTGCCTGCCCACACCCCCCTACCCCCCAACACACACACACTTAGAAATTCACTAAGAAAACACACATGGATAAAAAAGTTATGAATTTATGAATTCAAGAATATTTAAAAATATTTACATACACATGAAAAATAGTCACATTTTTATGTGGGAGGCAGTTGAATGTAGCGATTTATTCATCAGCTTCACAAACATTTCTTTGAGAACCAACCAGGCCCTGGGCTCGGTGTTGGGGTTTGAATGGTGACTGGAAGGTGGTAGGTCCCTGTGTTTAACTTAGGCTTCAAGACACCAGGTCTGGGCCAGGAGACAAGCATCACGTTTACGCTGCAACATTACTGAAGGCTTTAGGTGCTGTGGGGCCAGGGTTCTGGAACTTCCTGGAACAGAGCATTTCTCTCCTTGGATCCAAGCAGCCATCATCACTTCCCCAGAGAGAAGCCCAGCTCCCGGCGGTGTGCTGCAGAGGGACCCTTTACCTACAATTGTCACCTTCAGGGTTCATATGGTTAATGCCCCTGTGGCAGAAACGGCTAATTTTCTCTTCAGCATCTTCTTTATTCATCATAGAATCCCTATGCATTAGCTGGGGCACATGGCTGCCACACATGAAGATGATATTTATTCCCCATCATCTCTTGCACCTAGGTGTGGCTGGATGACTAAGTTCTGGTCAATGGGATGCAAAGAGAAATGGTGTCTGCAACTTCTGGGAAGTCCTGTTTTACTTCTTCCTCTTTTTTCCTGGCAGGAATATGGACGTGATGGCTGGAGCTTGGGACGTCATCTTAGACCATGAAGTGAGACTGCTGGCATAGAAATGTAAAACAGTGAGATTGAGGGATCCTGGACCCCATACCTACCTGGGACTATTTTCCTCCCGATGTATTTTTCACAAGAGAGGAATAAAATTCTATCTTATTTAAGCCATGGTTACCTTGTTTCTCTCTAACCTAATGCAGCTAAACCTAATCCTAAATGATATAGCATCCCTCTTCATTAACATGTGATGTGGTTTTATTCATTTGAATCTTCTAAAGCTACGTAGTATCTGCCCAATATGCTTTCATTATGTTTAAATTAACAGAGTTGAGTTCTCGTTTTCAGCCTTGAGCCCCGACTGGTACCATCTGTCTCTAAGTTCTGCCTTAGGGTTTGCAAGCACAGGATGATGCCAATGATTTTAGGGTTAAAACACCTCCTTAAACACACAGCCAGTGTACCACACACAACTCTGCTAGTGAAGTCTGAACTCTCTTGGGAATTTGGAAAGTCGTTTTGCTCTATCATCCTTTCCAAGGATTTGTCTTCGCTCCTAGAAAAAAAACTTCGTTTTCAAGGGCCCCTGAGCCCCTCAGCAGTGGTGTTGGGTGAGTGGGGTGAGGGCTTTCACTGCAGGGCCGGATTAGTGGGGCTAGTGGTCCAAGTACGGGTCACTTCCCACGGGAAGGGGAGCCCCGGGCCCTTTCCCTGCAGCGTCACCTACGGCTACCCCACCAGCCTCTGACTTTGGGGACTTGGGTCACCTCCTCACAGCAGGCTGGGCAGATTTTCTAGCCCCCAATCCTTAGGTGGGGTTTTTAGAACAGCCAGTGCTTTCACTGGAAGAGCCCTGAACCATCTCCATGTGAACGATGCTGGTCAGAGAGCCCCTTCCTCTAAGCCGACTCCAGCCAGGCCTGTGCCAGGCGCCCTGCTGGGGCCACAGGCCAGGGGATGACAGGCCTTGATGCCCTTGTGGGCCTCTCCCACATCTGTGTGTGTGTGTGTGTGTGTGTGTGTGTGCCCACACGCGTGTGTGTGGTAGGGAGGGGGTTAACTTGTGGTGATCAGTTTCCTGTAGATAACACTTAACCCCTTCATATCTTCAGGCACTATAGCAGGCTTAGAACTCTGAAAACCAGCCCTTTTTTTTTTTTTTTGACAAATAGATGAGCTAGAATGTGGGATGTTATTTTCAAGGCATGTTTCAACTTTTTTTCCCTTTAGTTCTCGCTTCTCTACTCTGTGCCTTGTCCATTTCTCCTCTCCCACTCTCCGAGGGACTGTTCCCTGTTAGGATTAAGTGAGGCTCAGTCCTCAGCCCTTGGCCTCTGGGAGACCCAGACATGATGTGGACCGGCAGTGCCTGGTATTCCTATAACTTCCAGTTTCTGACTAGAAGCAGAAACACCTGCCGTGCGGGGCTCATGTCTGGTTCACCCAGCAGAATCCAGAAGGTGCCCATAGTCTAGTTCTTACCCTGTTTGCATTTCTGCAGTTTGATTTTCAGGGGAGCAGCCTGTGGGAGAAATCTGTGGGCAGACTTGAGTGCTGAGGCCACGGTGACCTGTGGGATGGGCGGCAGGAAGGACCATGGGGGCCAGGGGCCTCTGCTTGAACTTGGAAGGTGCTCGAATGAGAATCAAATCTCATTGGCTCACACTCCAGCCAGAGGTTGGTTTGGTGCAGGCAGGATGGGACAGAGATACCATCTCCAAGTCTGAAGCCCAAATGGTGAGAAGAAAGATGGATTTGGAGCCACACACCCAGGTTTAAATATGGATCTACGCGTGAGACGGAGGGTGCATCTCTCCAGGGTCCTCAGGGTCCTCACCTGTGACATTTGTAAAAGGTGATGGAGGTGATTTCCCACTCCGGTATCCAACACGAAAGAAATGCTCAGTAACCGGGCGTTTCAGGCTCAGGTGGGGGCCCATGGCTCCAGAGCTGGCGATTTTATCGTCTCCAGGCTCCTCCTGGAGCAGGACAGCAGGGGGGAGTGGAAAAGGGGGCTCAACAAGGTGGGACAGGCTCGAGGCCTCCGTCCAGAAAATGCTGGATTTGGGACCAGGTTCCCAGTCCAGGGTTCTGTTTACCCCAGAACGTGCGTGTGAGAGAGGAAGGGAGAAGTCGGCAGAGGAAGGAAAGTGGGAGCAGGTGAATGCAGCGTCCCAGCCTCAGCATCATTGCCGTCAACCCGCACAGCTGGCCATCTCCTGCTACGTGTGTGCACCCACCGATGCCAAGGGGTGTTAGAGTCATGAACGTGTAGGAAGTCTTCTAAACTCACCACTTCATTTAGTTTTCCTTCTCAGTTTTTTGCTCCTCTTTAGTAATTAGTTTTTTTAATTTTTGAATTTTATTTCATTTATTTTTTTATACAGCTGGTTCTTATTAGTTATCCATTTAATACATATTAGTGTATATATGTCAATACCAATCTCCCAATTCATCACACCACCACCACCACCCCGCCACTTTCCCCTGTTGGTGTCCATACGTTTGATCTCTACTTCGGTGTCTCAATTTCTGCCCTGCAAACCAGTTCATCTGTACCATTTTTCTAGGTTCCACATATATGCATTAGTATATGATATTTGATTTTCTCTTTCTGACTTACTTCTCTCTGTATGACAGTCTCTAGATCCATCCACGTCTCTACAAATGACCCAATTTCGTTCCTTTTTATGGCGGAGTAATATTCCATTTTATATATGTACCACATCTTCTTTATCCATTCATCTGTCAATGGGCATTTAGGTTGCTTCCATGACCTGGCTATTGTATATAGTGCTGAAATGAACATTGGGGTGCATGTGTCTGTTTTTTTTTTTTTTAATTTACTTTTTTTTTCCTGCTGTATTTTAAAGCAAATCCCATTCTTTTTTTTTTAATTTTTATTTATTTATTTATGGCTGTGTTGGGTCTTTGTTTCTGTGCAAGGGCTTTCTCCAGTTGTGGCAAGTGGGGGCCACTCTTCATCGCGGTGCGCGGGCCTCTCACTATCGCGGCCTCTCTTGTTGCGGAGCACAGGCTTCAGATGTGCAGGCTCAGTAATTGTGGCTCATGGGCCCAGCGGCTCCGCGGCATGTGGGATCTTCCCAGACTAGGGCTCGAACCCATGTCCCCTGCACTGGCAGCCAGATTCTTAACCACTGCGCCACCAGGGAAGCCCCCCGCATGTGTCTTTTGGAATTATGGTTTTCTCTGGGTATATGGCCAGTAGTGGGATTGCTGGGTCATATGGTAATTCTATTTTTAGTTTTTTAAGGAACCTCCATACTGCTCTCCATAGTGGCTGTATCAATTTACATTCCCCCCAACAGTGCAAGAGGGTTCCCTTTCCTCCACACCCTCTCCAGCATTTGTTGTTTGTAGATTTTCTGATGATGCCCATTCTAACTGGTGTGAGGTGATACCTCATTGTAGTTTTGATTTGCATTTCTCTAATAATTAGTGATGTTGAGCAGCTTTTCATGTGCTTCTTGGCTATCTGAATGTCTTCTTTGGAGAAATGTCTATTTAGGTCTTCTGCCCATTTTTGGATTGGGTTGTTTGTTTTTTGAATATTGAGCTGCATGAGCTGTTTATATATTTTGGAGATTAATCCTTTGTCCATTGATTCGTTTGCAAATATTTTCTCCCATTCTGAGGGTTGTCTTTTCGTCTTGTTTTTAGTTTCCTTTGCTGTGCAAAAAATTTTAAGTTTCATTAGGTCCCATTTGTTTATTTTTGTTTTTATTTCCGTTACTCTACGAGGTGGATCAAAAAAGATCTTGCTGTGATTTATGTCAAAGAGTGTTCTTCCTATGTTTTCCTCTAAGAGTTTTACAGTGTCTGGTTTTACATTTAGGTCTCTAATCCATTTGGAGTTTATTTCTGTGTATGGTTTTAGGGAGTGTTCTAATTTCATTCTCTTACATGTAGCTGTCCAGTTTTCCCAGCACCACTTATTGAAGAGACTGTCTTTTCTCCATTGTATATCCTTGCCTCCTTTGTCATAGATTACTTGACCATAGGTGTGTGGGTTTATCTCTGGGCTTTCCATCTTGTTCCATTGATCTATATTTCTGTTTTTGTGCCAGTTCCATATTGTCTTGATTACTGTAGCTTTATAGCATAGTCTGAAGTCAGAGAGTCTGATTCCTCCAGCTTCGTTTTTTTCACTCAAGACCGCTTTGGCTATTTGGGGTCTTTTGTGTCTCCATACAAATTTACAGATTTTTTGTTCTAGTTCTGTAAAAATTGCCATTGGTAATTTGATAGGGATTGCATTGAATCTGTAGATTGCTTTGGGTAGTACAGTCATTTTCACAATATTGACTCTTCCAATCGAAGTACATGGTATATCTCTCCATCTGTTTATGTCATCTTTAATTTCTTTCATCAGTGTCTTATAGCTTTCTGCATACAGGTCTTTTGTCTCCCTAGGTAGGTTTATTTCTAGGTATTTTATTGTTTTTGTTGCAATGGTAAATGAGAGTGTTTCCTTCATTTCTCTTTCACATGTTTCATCATTAGTGCATAAGAATGCAAGAGATTTCTGCACATTAATTTTGTATCCTGCAACTTTACCAAATTCATTGCTTAGCTCTAGTAGTTTTGTGGTGGCATCATTAGGATTCTCTATGTATAGTATCATGTCATCTGCAAACAGTGACAGTTTTATTTCTTCTTTTCCAATTTGTATTTCTTTTATTTCTTTTTCTTCTCTGATTGCTGTGGCTAGGACTTCCAACACTAGGTTGAATAATAGTGGCAAGAGTGGACATCCTTGTCTTGTTCCTGATCTTAGAGTAAATGTTTTCAGTTTTTCACCATTGAGAATGATGTTTGCTGTTGGTTTGTCGTATATGGCCTTTATTATATTTAAGTAGGTTCCCTCTATACCCACTTTCTGAAGAGTTTTTATCATAAATGGGTGTTGAATTTTGTCAAAAGCTTTTTCTTCATCTATTTTGATGATCATATGGTTTTTCTTCTTCAATTTGTTAATATGGTGTATCACATTGATTGATTTGCATATATTGAAGAATCCTTCCATCCCTGGGATAAATCCCACTTGATCATAGTGTATGATCCTTTTAATGTGTTGTTGGATTCTGTTTGCTAGTATTTTGTTGAGGATTTTTCCATCTATATTCATCAGTGATATTGGTTTGTAATTTTCTTTTTTTGTAGTATCTTTGTCTGGTTTTGGTGTCAGGTTGATGGTGGCCTCATAGAATGAGTTTGGGAGTGTTCCTTCCTCTGTAATTTTTTGGAAGAGTTTGAGAAGGATGGGTGTTAGCTCTTCTCTAAATGTTTGGTAGAATTCACCTGTGAAGCCATCTGGTCCTGGACTTCTGTTTGCTGGAACATTTTTAATCACAGTTTCAATTTCATTATTTGTGATTCGTCTGTTCATATTTTCTATTTCTTCCTGGTTCAGTCTTGGAAGGTCATACCTTTCTAAGAATTTGTCCATTTCTTCCAGGTTGTCCATTTTATTGGCATAGAATTGCTTGTAGTAGTCTCTTATTATGCTTTGTATTTCTGCGATGTCCATTGTAACTTCTTTTTCATTTCTAATTTTATTGATATGAGTCCTCTCCCTCTTTTTCTTGATGAGGCTGGCTAAAGGTTTATCAATTTTGTTTGTCTTCTCAGGGAAGCAGCTTTTAGTTTTATTGACCTTTACAATTGTTTTCTTTGTTTCTATTTCATTTATTTCTGCTCTGATCTTTATGATTTGTTTTCTTCTGCTAACTTTGCGTTTTGTTTGTTCTTCTTTCTCAGGTTCCGTTAGGTGTAAGTTTAGATTGTTTATTTGAGAATTTTCTTGTTTCTTGAGGTAGGCTTGTATTGCTATAAACTTCCCTCTTAGAACTGCTTTTGCTCCATCCAATAGGTTTTGGATCATCGTGTTTTCATTGTCATTTGTCTCTAGGTATTTTTTGATTTCCTCTTTGATTTCTTCAGTGATCTCTTGGTTATTTAATAACGTATTGTTTAGCCTCCATGTGTTTGTGTTTTTTTACGTTTTTTTCCCTGTAATTCATTTCTAGTCTCAGAGTGTTGGGGTCAGAAAAGATGCTTGATATGATTTCACTTTTCTTAAATTTGCTGAGGTTTGATTTGTGACCCATGATGTGATCTATCCTGGAGAATGTTCCATGCGCACTTAAGAAGAAAGTGTAATATGCTGTTTTTGGATGGAATGTCCTACAAATATCAATTAAATGTATCTGGTCTATTGTGTCACTTAAAACTTGGGTTTCCTTATTAATTTTCTGTTTGGATGATGTGTCCATTGGTGTAAGTGAGGCGTTAAAGTCCCCCACTATGATTGTGTTACTGTCGATTTCCTCTTTTATAGCTGTTAGCAGTTGCCATATGTATTGAGGTGCTCCTATGTTGGGTGCACATATATTTATAATTGTTATATCTTCCTCTTGGATTGATCTCTTGATCATCATGTAGTGTCCTTCCTTGTCTCTTGTAACATTCTTTATTTTAAAGTCTATTCTATCTGATATGTGTATTGCTACTCCAGCTTTCTTTTGATTTCCATTTGCATGGAATATCTTTTTCATCCCCTCACTTTCAGTCTGTATGTGTCCCTAGGTCTGAAGTGGGTCTCTTGTATACAGCATATATATATGGGTCGTATTTTTGTAACCATTCTGTGAGCCTGTGTGTTTTTGTTGGAACATTTAATCCATTCACGTTTAAGGTAATTATCGATATGTATGTTCCTATGACCATTTTCTTAATTGTTTTGGGTTTGTTTTTGTAGGTCCTTTTCTTCTCTTGTGTTTCCCACTTACAGAAGTTCCTTTATCATTTGTTGTAGAGCCGGTTTGGTGGTGCTGAATTCTCTTAGCTTTTGCTTGTCTGTAAAGCTTTTGATTTCTCCATGGAATCTGAACGAGATTCTTGCCGGTTAGAGTAATCCTGGTTGTAGGTTCTTCCCTTTCATCATTTTAAATATGCCATGCCACTCCCTTCTGGCTTGTAGCCTTCTGCTGAGAAATCAGCTGTTAACCTTATGGGAGTTCCCTTTTATGTTATTTGTCGTTTTTCCCTTGCTGCTTTCAATAAATTTCCTTTGTCTTTAATTTTTGCCATTTTGATTACTATGTGCCTCGGTACATTTCTTCTTTGGTTTATCCTATATGGGACTCTCTGCGCTTCCTGGACTTGAGTAGCTATTTCCTTTCCCATGTTAGGGAAGTTTTCGACTATAGTCTCTTCAAATATTTTCTCTGGTCCTTTCTCTCTCTTCTCTCCTTCTGGGACCCCTATAATGCAAATGTTTTTGCATTTCATGTTGTCCCAGTGGTCTCTTAAGCTGTCTTCATTTCTGTTCATTCTTTTTTCTTTATTCTGTTCCACAGCAGTGAATTCCACCAATCTGTCTTCCAGGTCACTTATCCGTTTTTCTGCCTCAGTTATTCTTCTATTGATTCCTTCCAGTGTAGTTTTCATTTCAGTTATTGTATTGTTCATCTCTGTTTGTTTGTTCTTTAATTCTTCTAGGTCTTTGTTAAACATTTCTTGCATCTTCTCAATGTTTGCCTCCATTCTTTTCCCGAGGTCTTGGATCATCTTCACTATCATTATTCTGAATTCTTTTTCTGGAAGGTTGCCTATCTCCACTTCGTTTAGTTGTTTTTCTGGGGTTTTATCTTGTTCTTTCATCTGGTACATAACCCTCTGCTTTTTCATATTGTCTATCTTTCTGTGAATGTGTTTTTTGTTCCACAGTCTGCAGGATTATAGCTCTTCTTGCTTCTGCTGTCTGCCCTCTGGTGGATGAGGCTATCTAAGAGGCTTGTGCAAGTTTCCTGATGGGAGGGACTGGTGGTGGGTATAGCTGGCTGTTGCTCTGGTGGTCAGAGCTCAGTAAAACTTTAATCCACTTGTCTGTGATGGGTGGGGCTCTGTTCCCTCCCTGTTGGTTGTTTGGCCTGAGGCCACCCAACACTGGAGCCTACACGGGCTCTTTGGTGGGGCTAATGGTGGACTCTGGGAGGGCTCACGCCAAGGAGTACTTCCCAGAACTTCTGCTGCCAGTGTCCTTGTCCCCACGCTGAGACACAGCCACCCTCCACCTCTGCAGGAGACCCTCCAACACTAGCAGGTAGGTCTGGTTCAGTCTCCTATGGGATCACTGCTCCTTCTCCCTGGGTCCCGATGCGCACACTACTTTGTGTGTGCCCTCCAAGAGTGGAGACTCTGTTTCCCCCAGTCCTCTTGAAGTCCTGCAATCAAATTCCGCTAGCCTTCAAAGTGTGATTCTCTAGGAAATCCTCCTCCTGTTGCCGGACCCCCAGGTTGGGAAGCCTGACGTGGGGCTCAGAACCTTCACTCCAGTGGGTGGACTTCTGTGGTATAAGTGTTGTCCAGTTTGTGAGTCTCCCACACAGCAGTTATGGGATTTGATTTTATTGGGATTGTGCCCCCTTATCGTCTCATTGTGGCTTCTCCTTTGTCTTTGGATGTGGGGTATCTTTTTTGGTGAGTTCCAGTGTCTTCCTGTTGATGATCGTTCAGCAGTTAGTTGTGATTCTGGTGCTCTCGCAAGAGGGAGTGAGAGCACGTCCTTCTACTCCGCCATCTTGAACCAATCTCAGTAATTAGTTTTAAATATGTCACATATACAGAAAATAATGTAACAGTTGAGCTTTACCCAATACTCAGATTTAACCAGTATTAGCATTTTGCCATATGTACATATACATGTTTTAGGTTATATATATGGTTTTATATTTGGTTTCTTTTTTAAAAAAGAAATAAAATATTATCTGTAAAGTTTCTCTCCTTCCCCACCCACTCACTGTCAGCCATCCCCAGAGGTAACTGTTATCTTGAGGTTGGTTGTTAGTCCTCCCATGAATAATTAAAACTTTAATTCGCTGTGTCAGTGTCCAGTCATAATACAATATTGTTTTGTGAATTTTTAAATGATTGAAGACTGTATAATACTTTCATATCCATTTGCAATTTCCTTTTATACACATTATATTTTTATGACACATCTGTGAGCCTATGCCTAGCTCTAGATCATTTAATAGGTGGATGGTATTCTATCCTATGAATGTAACATGGTGTATTTGTTCATTCCTCTGTTGATGAGTGAACAATTTTACTTTTTTCTAATTTTTTTAAAAAAAATTTATTATTATTTTTGGTTGCATTGGATCTTCGTTGCTGCGCGAGGACTTTCTCTAGTTGTGGCGAGTGGGGGTTACTCTTCATTGTGGTGCATGGGCTTCTCATTGCTGTGGCTTCTCTTGTTGTGGAGCATGGGCTCTAGGCACATGGGTTTCAGTAGTTGTAGCACGCAGGCTCAGTAGTTCTGGTTCCTGGGCTCTAGAGCATAGGCTCAGTAGTTGGGCACATGGGCTTAGTTGCACCACAGCATGTGGGATCTTCCCGGACCAGGGCTCGAACCCATGTCCCCTGCATTGGCAGGCAGATTCTTAACCACTGTGCCACCAGGGAAGTCCCTCTTATTTTTGATAATAGAAAAAAGACCCTCAGGAGGGAAATTAGTGAATTTTGCTACATTTCAGCTTCAACTCTACTAGGTATAGTCAAATTATTCTCCAGTTTACATCACCACAAGCAGAGGTGAAAAAGAGTTTCTGTTTTCACACCCTCTTGCCAACACTTGGTATTATCAGACTTGTTTTCCTAAATAAAATGTGGCAACTCTGGCTTGTTAGTTACAGTCGCCATGGTTAATCATGTCCTCATCTGTCCCCATAGCACCTATCACAATGTATTATAGTCATCTGAGTTAGTCACCCCCACGGGACAGGGTTCCTGTCTGTCTTTTTTTTTGTATATCCAGTAGGTACCCAGCAGGTGAATGGTGACTGGCACACACTTACTTAGTGTTCAGTACACATGTGTTGACTTAAATATGAGAATAAAGAGATCAAAGAACAGAACAGAACCTTCAAACACTCCTGGATAGAGTGTCAACCAATGTAACCACTTTGGAAAACCCTGGGGCAGTATCTGCTAGATTGTGCATGTCCTCTGACCTACCCATTTCACTTCCAATAGAAATGTTGTGTGTGTGAGCCCCAAAGACACACCCTGGAGTGTTCATAGTAGCACTATTTGTAAGAGCTCTAAACCAGCCACCACCCACATGCCCACCCATGGTAGAACGGTTAAATAGACATGTGCCACACTTGGCAGCGATGGGCAAGCAAGACCTATAGCTGCAAGGAGCAACGTGGGAAAATCTCACAATACGATGTGGAGCAAAAGGTGACAGATCTCAAGGAGCATATGCTGTGTGATTCCACTGACTTGAAGTTCAAAATCAGGCAAAACTAATCTAGTGCAGAAGTTGTGATACTGATTACTTTTGGTGGGAAGTGGGTACTGACTGGAAGGGGACAGAGTGCTGGTAATATTTTATTTATTTATTTTATATTGGCGTAAAATTTACATATGATGAAATTCAATTTTCTTAAGCGCACAATTCAGTGAGCTTTGACAAATGCATACAGTGGTGTAGCTACCACTATAGACAACACTTAGAACATTTCTATCATCCCCGAAAGCCTCTCATGAGCCTTATGCTCCATTTCTTGACCTTTGTCACAGTGTTGGTTACATGTGGTTGTTCACTTTGTGAAAATTCACTGAGCCGTGCACTTATGATATGTGTGCATTTTTTTCTGAATGCATGCTTTATTGTAATAGTGTTCACAGAGCATCTTTAACATAAGATTGGCTACAAAAATGGCAATTGGCTGCAAGGTGGCCAACTGGGTGGCAGAGGGGATGGGAGAGGAGCAGTCAGGAAGGTGACTGGGCTGTGCAGTGTAGAAAAAGCAGTGAAAGGGAAACAGTGCGTCTGCAGTTTTATCTCAAGCTTTAGCTTCTTACCTTTGCTGCTGGTGAGTGGTGAACCACCCTTTATATTTCTAGCACTGGATCACTGCCCTCCTCCTTTTTTTTTTTCTCTTTATAATATCCTGTAATAGTAGGAGGGAGAACTCAACAGTGGCTCAGAGGCAGGATTCTTCCTGACTCAGAGGAGTCCCCAGGAAAGGGGACTTGAAATGTTCCTCTCAGAAAGTTCTACCCTCCACAGCCAATCAGCATAGGACACCTTGCTCTCTTTTGACTGGAGGAATCCTGGTCATGTGACTTTAAGTCATGAGGTCTTTGGAAATCTCTTCCTGGTCTTGTCTGAGCAGGACCCAGCCATCCCTGAGGGGAGATTGGAAGGCTCTGTGGGGTCAGGAGCATCAATGGTGTGGGTCTCTTCAATCCCCTGTTTGTGAAGATCCCACCTTAGTTACGTTAATAACAGGGACAGTGAGTTATTTTAGAGGTTCCAAACAGACTTTCATCCTGGGAGATCCTGGGTTTTTCTTTTCTTTTCTTTTCTCTTGCCTTTCCCCTTCTCCATTTGTTCAGCTCTCCAAAGATTAAAAAAAGAAAAAAAAAAAAACCCAACCCCCCAAACAAACCAAAAACACAGCCAAGCGGGGTCTAAAAGGGGTTACAGCTAACCAAATAGAAACTCCCTGGCTAATGGTGTAAAATTTTAAAATGGTGCTTTTCAAGATCTGCTACCATTCCCGGTCACTAAAGAATTAAAAGTTTACTTTACTTAGACTGTTCTCTTCCATAGCAAATAAACCTAACATTTAACCATGACCTTTGTGAAAAAATAACTTAGGAACTTGCATAGAAAAGAGAATTCCTCTTTCTTTTTTAAAAGTCAGCCTTGAAAATTTTATATCCTTTGAGTCATATTCTTGAAGCAATTGGCTGATTAGTTCAAGAAATGTTACCTTCCCAATTCAAACATGACATTTTGAAAATCATCCATGAATTACATGCCTCGGGAATGAAAGGCTTTTCTGTGCCATTTAAAAGTTGTTTTTTTTTTTTTTTTCATTTTAAGGGCAATCATGAATATCTATAAGGGCACATTTATGACTCCCAGAACAGATAGAAAATTAGCAAAGTCATAAAATTTTTACCCAGCTTTGCTATTGCAGCTGTATCTCAATCCAGTCTCCCACCAATTCCCCTGCCACTAAAATGGTTAAGGATGATGTTATTTTTGCCATTACAGGCAAGGCACTGGTCTTTGTATGTTGGCTTTCTAAATCTCTACATGAAGGTCTGGAAAAAAAAGGATCTGTTCTTCTGGCTCAACAAAAAGTTGCTGGTCCCATAAATTTGTTCCTGACAAGTCTTACCTTCTGGTCCCGGAAAATGCCCCTCTTCTTCTAATCTCATAGAGTAAACCAATGTTAAACCTCAGAAAATCAACTGGCTGTAAGCTTTCTGCCTTCATTTACACTACTGTATTCAGGATCTGTAGACATGGATGTATGTTTCTGTATATACCCACCCAGTAATTACTGAGGCAAGCCTTCAATTTGTCTGAAACCGTGCAGGCATAATGGTGACAACCCACACATTTTTCCATTGGAAATTGTAAATGGATGACAAAGAAAGAACCCAGGCCACCCCCCACCCCCCGTCCCTTCCTGGGAAGCTTTTTCATGACTCTTTGTCCATCAGGCCAGAATCAACTCAATGCTCATGGGCTGTTGATCACTGTCGCTCAGGTAATTAGAACAGTGAGACTCCAAGTGTGGTCCTTAGAGCAGAACTGGTCTTTAGTCAGCAAGGAGATGAAGTCAAAAATTAAGAAAAGACGTTCAGAAATGTTTAGAGGTATTTGGTGGAATCCTTTTCTGCCTGTTGAACCTAATCATAAAAACTGGGGGTTTATCTTCATTTTGTAAAAACTAAATGGAATTGAAATCTAATAGAGTTTCTATCTCTGGCCAGACTGAGAGTGAATTTTCTTTTTTAGAAGAGCTGTCAGCAACACAAAACCTCGTCTCACATGAGCTCGATGGCAATAATATTATTATACACTTATATTTGAATAATGAACTTATATTTGAATATTAAAGCACGAAATGATGTCTTGGTTTGGGACCACTCAGAAGCAGATCCAGAGAGAAGGATCTGGGCAAGTAGCTTATTTGGGAGACAATTCCAGTGAGCGACAGTAGGGAAGTGGGGAGGAAAGACAGGGAAGGGAAGGAGGCCAGTAATTGGCGTGTTAGCAAGCAGGTCCCCACCGAGGGTGGCAGGACCTCAGTCTCACTGGGAACTCGGGAATGGTATAAAACACGCTTCAGAATTGCCCCACTCGAGGGATGAGAGAGATGGGGTATTCATCCACCAAGGTCCTGTTAAGCCTCCTGGGAGGCACTGTTTACTCCCTGGCACTTCAGCCCCATCTGTGAGAGCTGCGTGGCCCCTGGTTAGACAAAACCATCAGGGAAGGACTTGCAGGAGCTGCCAGTTGAAAGTTGAGCCGGTCTAAATGAGATGAGAAGGATTGCTCCCTTTGATCACTAACTTTGGGCCCATCCAGAACCCCTTTCACTAGCTTTCTCTCTTGCCTTGTGTAATTAATTAGTTGGTGGTCTACCTATGTGGCAGAGACTGATCGGGTGCTCACACAGCCGATCTCTGCTTCCTGGGCCCCCAACTGGACTCCATTTCCCAGTCTCCCTTGTAGAAGAGTGTGGCATGAAACAGCTGTACTTCCCTGGGCCACCTATATAAGTCATTGCCCATATTCTCCCTGCTCTTTACTCCTTAAGCCTCCTGGAATAGAGATGACCCGCAGGGCACCCTAGAAAGTCAAGCCTTGAAGATGGAAAGTTTGGGTCCTTGGGTCATCACTTAGAGGAGAGCCACTTGACCAGAAACATACCTTTAGAGGTTTTTGTGTTAAGCCATTGTGATTTTGAGGCTTATCTATTACAGCATCTAGCATTACTTTAAATAATGCAACATACACGTGTGATCAAATAATTTATTTTTCTTGATATCACTTACCATTATTTCAGATTATGTACTTATTTATTTATCAGCCGTCTCCCCTCCACCAGGAAAACTTGGATTTGTACACTGCTGTATCTCTGGCATCTAGAACAATGCCTGGCAACTAGTGTACGCTCAATAAATATTTCTCCAATGACTCAACACTGACGCACATGGTACATGACAGGCCCTATGCTAGGAACTTCATATCTCTTATTTTATTTTCTGAACAACTGTGTGGGGAAACTGGAATATACACAGGCTGATTAACTTATCCAGTGGTACCCAGCAGGCAACTGAGGGAGCCAGGATTGGAATCTAGGCAGTCTGACTCAACCCTCAAATTCTTCCGCCCTCTGTACCTTGCCTGATGACATCTGCCAGGTACAGAGCAAGGGGTTGGGGGTGTAGAAAGCATGAGACATGGCACCTGCCCTTCAGGTCGACCCAACAGGCGACAGTTGGCGTGGAGCTTGAGTGCAGCAGGGAAAACAGACCAGTCTCATTCTTATCCATGGAGCAGGCTATCTTCTAGAAAGTTAGGCTCTGCTACTCAGCCAACCTGAGCAAGGGCTCAGATACAGGATTCAAATCCTCTTATGGAATATGAGAGAACTGAGTAGACTATATAGAGCTAAAGCCAGATCCACTGTCACCAACACAAGACACGTAAAGGGTGGTGCAGGGACATTTGGTGGATTTGAACAATTGGAGCAAAGGCAGAGTGAGTCGGAGGCAAAATCCTGATCCTGTGTGTTGGGAAGAATTAGGAAGAGAGTTGAGTAGAGGGTAAGGTTAAGAACACGGTCTTCAACCAGCTTTGCCATGTACAGAGCCTTATGACTTGGGCAGGTTAGAAGACCTTGTTGGGCTTCTTTTGCCTTATCTGTAAAATGGATGTAACTTGCTTGTCTCCCATGGTACAGTGATTAGCACAGAGGCACAAAGTGTGTGCTCAGGAAGCGTGGCTGGTATCGTACCTATTCTTTGATCCTTGCTCCCGGGTCTTAGGGTGGGGAAATCTATCCCCTGGCCACTGAGCTACAAAGATGGAAAGGCTTGGAGACTAATTATGGTGGATAATAATTGAATGGGGTGAGGAGGATGCCCAGCTCTTCTGGGGCCCTGCCCTCATCCTTCCCATGTGTGGCCACTAGAGGGCCTTGGCTTCTCTGTCTGCCACTATTGGCTTGCTCAGACGTGGCACCTGAGAGGCCCAGTGGGTCACTAGAAAAAGGGATCTCTTTCCAAGGAGCAGCAAAGGAGCAAAGCATTCTATGAGAGGCGTCTGTAGAGCAGTTGCTGAGGGGTCCTATAAACAGGTGCTGCAGGTGAGGGGGCAAACAGCCTACTCTGCGGTGGGCAAAGTTGGCCCTTGCTCACATGATCCCCTTTCCATGAAGGAATTACCCAGGGTTACCCTGGGGCTGGCTTGGGGCCCTATAGTAAATGAGATACATCTGCATAGAGGCAGGTTATAGTTCAGCAAATTTCCGGAGGGGTGGCACCATCTGGATGATGGATGGGAAGCTAGCGGTGTTCTCAGTAGGCCAAGAGCCCAGGAGCCCTCCCCAGCTCCCAATTCACCCCACCTTCCAACTCTCAGTTCGTTATGTCAGGAAGGTCTGATATAAAGAGGCAAATAGCCCATTGGAAACATGGCTCATATCAGTCATTCTCACTGTATTAGGAAACAGCTTGAATTTTCCATGCTAATCCTTAACAAAAACACCTTAGACACAACTCCATAACTTGCCATTCTTGTCCCTCTGGCTCATCACTGTAAACATCCCAGTTTTCGGAAAACACCAAGCTCTTGCGTAGTTCCTTGCTTTTGCCCATACTGTTTTCTTACTCCAAATGCATCTACTTGCCCTCCCTCTTCTCTGCTTTGTGAAATACCACTCCTCTATTAGGTCTAGCAGGTACTTCCCTGATTCCTGCCTCTATTTTCCCAGAGTACTTTCCACTTACCCTTTATAGAACACTTATCGGAGGGGGTTATTGCTGTACATTTTTGTCTCTCCTGCTCACTAAAATGAGCTTCTCATGTGATTCATCTCCAGCTCTGCTTGAATACCTGTCCTGACAGGGTACTCACCATCCCAAAGGCAATGCATTCCATTGCAACCAACTCTCTTGGCAAAAATGGTATTCCTATTATTAGGAACCAAATCTGCTTCCCTGATATACGGACCTACTGATTTTCTCCTTACCAGTTCAGTTGCCTAAACTTCCTTCAGGTGTGAATAAGGATTCTCATTCCATAATTAGAAATAGGTCTTAAATATAAATATCCTGAGAGTGGGCAATACATGGATAACTCATTCTAAAGTGTAAATGACTGATAAGAGATTTTCCATTAAAACAAGATTTTATTATGAGAACCTAAAGGTAGGCTGATAGAGTAGATAGAGCACTGGACTAGGAAATGAAGGATAGATCCAATGTGATCTATTTTTTTCTGAGATTTGGTTTCCTCATCTGGAAATGGAATAATTTGCACAATGAGGAGTTCTACTTATTACTGTAATTGCAGAATTTTGTCTGGAAGCAGTCCCACTCACCTGGGCTGTCTTAAGCCTTTGCTCTGGCTTGGATTTCTTAGCTCTTTCTTAGCTCTGGGTGGGCAAAAAGTTGCACGTGTATCAATGAGCTCTAGCCTCCTGGGGGCAGGGTTGATATTCTTGGTGCCAAAGATGCTATGACTTATACCACCCACCATCACATCAATCAATGAGCCTTTTATTCTACCTGGTTTGAACCTTCCTCTCCCCTGCCTTGAAGCCCTGCTTTACCAGGGCTATTTATGGAATTCGTATCATAAATATTTGCAGGTAACACATTTACTGTAGGTAACACATTTTATTATGATTTTATTATGTAATCTCTTTTCCTGGAGTTTTGCAAGTAAAGATTGCATAAGAACCAACTTTTTATTTGTCCTAAGTTCCACCCTACAGAACCAGGCCATATTACAATTGCTTGATGCACAAGACTCAATAAATACTTTACAAAAATAATGTATTTTTTTTCTTTCTTAAAACATAAAAAAATTAGGTTTTCCTAGACTTGAGTTCCTCTCCTTGTTTTTATATTTATTTACTGAGACTATATTGTGGAGAAAAAAAATTGTTAAGCTGGTATTAAAATAAAATAGATGAAATGAAGTTCATGATTTCTCCCCATTTGTTTTGCATTTTTTCTTTGGAAAAGTGCTACTCCTTGTTTTTATGTCTGACCTTCCTGTAGCCTTCTGAACCTATTAAGGCATGAGCAGAAATTCTATTCTGGGGTCTTTTAGTAGAAACATAGCATTGTGTTAATATTGGCCTTTGTTTTAAAGTCCATTTAAAACCAGGCCTCAGATTTTCTCCTAAAATACCCATTTGCCCCCCACTCCCTACCCAGGCTGAGGCAAGGGCATTTTGGAAGCTGAGACTTCATCAAGGTACCTCACTGGCTAACTAACACTTGGTTTCAGGTGGGTGTTTCCTTGTTTTGATATCTTTCTGTTGAATTCTTTATTTTTAAAGAAGTCATTACTACAAAATTCCCTTTCTCTTCCATCTCCCTAAGCCCCTTTCTGAACTCTCATGGAAGTGATTAAATAGTTTCACGATGACAACTCCAGAGAAAAGGTGACGTATAAGTCACATTCATATTAAATAAGTTACATATAAAAACTGCTTATCACGTTTACAACTTCGTTCTCTTTGCCCGTTTGCTTCTCTCGGAAATGCTGGATCCGGGGTGTGAGTTGAATCCCACCTGCTATGACCTCCAGGTTCTTCTTCCAGCTTCTTTCTCTCCATCCTCCTGAGGACATCCCCCCTAGGAAGAGTTCCAAGGAAGCTGTTGGCATTGAAGAGGCAACGGTGGCTTCAGATGGCAGTCACAAGGGCCTGGCGCACACCCCTAGTGTAACTTATGACAAATACTCACATGGTATATGTACACATACATGTATGCGGGTAAGAGGGACTCTGTGCCAGGTGGCGGATCAGTGCAGTGTGTTTGTCATGAACAACAGAGGTGGTGTCTCTTTAATACTCTCTGGCCTCTTGAAACTGCTTGATATAATCTTCGTCCGAGGGGCTCTCTGTGCACTTCTGTCCGTTGTTGGGAGGCCGGGCCTCATTATACCTGCTCCAGTCGCCCTTGCAGATAATCCAGGGCAGGATGTCCACTTTGTAGTGGAGCTCCGCTGAGAACTCAGTGCTGATGAGATTGGGCGTCCCCGCCCCTTTGCCCCTGGTGATGAGCTGCATGTTGTCGCCATAGCAACAGTGCTGGGCGGCCAGTGTGGTGCTCTCCAGGGACAGCATGGAGCGAATGCAGTACCGGGCCGTGGGCTTGTAGATCTCCAGCTTCTCCTTGGGCCCGCTGGCATCCTTCCAGCGGAAGTCCTTGCGCTTGATGCGGTCGAAGATGTCGGCCGTGCTGTAGGCCACCTCGGTGGGGTAGGAGCAGGGGCAGCTGGGCAGGTCGTTGATCACCTTGTGCATATACTTCTTTAGGAACTCGCTCTTGCAGCTCATCCAGCGCTCACAGCTGTCCGTGTCTGAAACGGGCCAGAGAAACCCTCTGATCTCATGCAAAACCGGCTGCTTGACGACTTTAAAGTCAACCTCTCCCTTCCCTGACTGGCAGCCCCTGGAACCCCCCAGGCCATGGGTGAACACAATCATGGCCCTTGAACTTGGGAACTTTGTTCTCGGCCCCACCAACTCCTTAATTTATATTATGAAAACTTTTCACGTACATAGAAAAGTGGAGAGAATATACGTATACAGTGACTACCCAGATGCCATCACCTAGACTTAATCATCACTGTATTTCCCTCATTAAATTTTTTTGTGGAAAGATATGATATTATTACCCCTAAGTTTTAGTAGGCGTCTACAAAAAAAGGAGGATAATTAAACCATATTTTCCATGTTTTCCTGGATAACCGTAACCCCATTATCACCCAAAACAAAACAAACAATAATTCAGAGGGCCATTTTGAATCTCCTCTCTAAATAAGCGATGAGTGGCAGAAAATGCCTCAAAGGGATATTTGTAGGACTAAGTTTTATTTCTGCCACTCACTGACTGGTTTAAACTAGGCTAGTGGCCTAACCTCTTAACCTTAGGCAGGAAAGAGTTAACAACCGTTACATGCAAATCCCTATGATAAGAGGTCTCAAAGAGGAAGAGGCTGGTGGTCCCTGCTTTTAGGGAATTTAATATTTAGGCCAGGGGACACTGACCTGTAGACTTCGAGCCAGAACCTACCCCAAGAGGCGTGTAGTGTTTGGCCTTACGGTATTAAAAAATATTGAATTAATTGCCAACGTTTAAGAATTATGTGATTCCACTTATTAATGTAGGTTCCTGGTTTCATTTGAAAAACCCAAAGATAGGTTGACGTCAGTCCTGCATTGCCTTGTGAACGGGTAACCAGTGACCACTTCTTGGTCAAGACAGGAGGTCCCCAGTTCACCACAGTCCCTACCTGATCCCGTCACTCATGGGTGTTCGCTCTTGGCCCCTTAGTCATGAGAGGTCCGGACCTCTGGTTTAGTGAATGTCTCAGTTTGTGTTTTCCCAGACCCTGAGACAAAGATGCCAGTGAAAATGGTTCTTTGGGAAGTGATTCTGGGAAACACCAGCAGGGAGCAGGGAGGTGGGACAGGGAAGGGAGGGTGGCAATATGGGATGTAGATCAAACAAGTAACCACTGTAGAAACTGGAGCATCTTCCCTTTGGACCTGGGAAACCCATCCAGTGACAGGGTGGAACTTTACCCAAGCCCCGTGATTTTGGGAAACAGCCAAGGTTAAGACTTTCCCTCACCCTTGAGCATTCTGGAAAACCACTTACTGTAAGAACCCTCTTCCCCGCAGGACTTGATAAGACTCACAGCTGCCGCCTTGTTTACCTATGACAAAACCAGACACAGACCCTCCAGATTCCCTTTCTTGGTCTCATAAATGATTAGCTAAACTGCTCATTCCCAATCAGAACAAAACGCATCCCAACTAAACTTTAGTTAATATTCTCCCCTTCTTTCAAGCCCCTGAACTTTTTTTTTTAACTTTTTATTTTGTATTGGAGTATAACCAATTAACAATGTTGTGATAGTTTCAGGTGCACAGCAAAGTGACTCAGCCATACATATACATGTATTCATTCTCCCCCAGACTCCCCTCCCATCCAGGCTGCCACATAACATTGAACAGAGTTCCCTGTGCTATACAGAAGGTCCTTGCTGGTTGCCCTTTTTAAATATAGCAGTGTGTACATGTCAACCCCAAGCTCCCTAACTAGCCCTTTCCTCCACCCTTCTGCCCCTGTAACCATAAGTTCATTCTATAAAAGTCTGTGAGTCTGTTTCTGTTTTGTAAATATGTTCATTTGTATCATTTCTTTTTAGATTCCGCATATAAGCGATATCACATTATATTTCTCAAACCCCTGAACTTTGACCTACCCTCTGCCTGGGCCAGCATATAGCCTCTCCTTAGGGGTTCCTACCGAAAATAGGCTGGTCTCAGGGCAGAACATTCTCTGATGCCCTATCTGATCTCACCAGCCTTCCAACCCACTGCCTCACATGGGGTTCTTCTAGCCTATTTACTCCTCTGTAAAAGAAAACCCTTTTGCCTAACCCTTGAGATGCTTGCAGGCCTATAGACACAGTGTTTTCTCTATTGCAAATAGGCCCTTTCCCTTTTGCAATAATCCTTTGAATACAGTCTTTGAAGAGGGATGTTTTATTTTATTTGGCGGGGATCTGGGTATTATCCACCAGTTCCCATCAATCACTGATAGGGGGCTGCTCCTGGACTTCTGGATGACCGTGGATTCATGGGCTGGTGGTTCAGGGGGCCAGAGCACGCTGTCAGGCAAAGAACCACAGGGGCTGCTGGGGTGTAGGGACGTGGTGTGGGCAGTGGCAGGTTTCCCATCGCGTGTGGCTCAGGAGGCTGCAGCGGGTAAGGTGAGCCATATCTAAGGCCGCCCACCATGGTGGAATGTGGGGTGGGTTAAGGTGGCCAAAGCAAAATGGTACAGATGAGCCAGTTTGCAGGGCAGAAGTTGAGACACAGATGTAGAGAATGGACATATGGACACCAAGGGGGGAAAACTGCGGTGAGGTGGGGATGGTGGTGTGCTGAATTGGGCGATTGGGATTGACATGTATACACTGATGTGTATAAAACTGATGCCTAATAAGAACCTGCAGTATAAAAAAACAAACAAAACAACTAATACTAAACTTTCATTGGGTTATTTGTATGGAAATATGTTAATATAAATGTTTCAGACATTACATGAAATTTCTAAAAATCTTATATTTGTATTTGTATGGAAATATGTATGGAAATATGTTAATATAAATGTTTCAGACATTACATGAAATTTCTAAAAATCTTATATTTGTATTTGTATGGAAATATGTATGGAAATATGTTAATATAAATGTTTCAGACATTACATGAAATTTCTAAAAATCTTATATTTGTATTTGTATGGAAATATGTATGGAAATATATTAATATAAATGTTTCAGACATTACAGGAAACTTCTAAAAATCTTATATGTTCTGGTATAATGTTATAAGTAATAATCCTAGTTATTACTTTAAAATGTATATCTCAGAAATAACTAATTTTCTTGTCAACTGCATTATTATGAACCTTCATCAAATCTTTAACCATGGTCATTTTTAAGTCTTTTGTCATTTACAGACAGTTCTGGGTGTACTCTGATGATTTTGCAAATATGTTCCTATAAAAAGGTTTCATCTTCAAGAAATTCATGGAAAAGACTCTGACAAGTACAGGTTTCTGGTAACTGACTGTACTGCTGAACTGAATGAATAAGCATTTTCAGAACTCTAATGAAAAACTGATGAACTCATAAAAGTGCTAACAAAAGATCAAGATGAAAAAAAAAATTAATTACATGGGACTGAGTGAACTGATGAGGATGAGTATAATTTTTGTGACTTTCTGTCTGAATTAAAAAAAAAAAAATCCCCCCCAAAAAAAAAAAAGTCCCACTGGTGCTAAAAAGTGTCATTTCTATCAGTGCAAGTCAGGGGGTGCCTCAAGGAGTGTGTGACACCGGGCTGGCCCTGGGGCTCTTCAGGGCTGCATGGTGGCCACAAGTGTCCTGCTCAGAGCTCCGGCAAGGAAGCCTGCTGGGGGCACTTTGCTGCTGGTGGCCTCCAGCTGTAGCCGCTGTGGATCTGCCGTGGTTTTCACATCCACGTTGTGCTCCCCCGGGGCTGCTCTCGGTCGATGACTGAGCCTGGCGCGGGTGCTGCCCAACGGGGTACCCCTTTGTCAGGCAGCCTTTGCTGGGGGTCCCCGTTGGCATGGCCGAGACTTCCGCAAGCTGCTCTGAGGCCCTTGCTTCCCAGTCCTCCTTCCTTCCCTCCCTCCCTTTGCAGGGGTCAGGCCTGCATCTTGGTCTGAAAGCCTTCCCTGCCTACTCCTGCTGCTTCCCCTCTATCCTTCCCGGGCACTTCCCCAGTGACTCTCTTGAATGTCCAATCCCACCTCAGAAGGCTGGACCTGACTCAGACTACATACAAGAGCAGAGATGGGCTGGGCGAGGGGAGGGCCATCCAGGTTGGTATTAAGTGTGCAAACCACAGTTAAGCAGAAGAAGTCTGGGGGCAGGGTGCATGTTCAGTTTCCCTGGAGCAGAGGCTATAGGGAAGGAAGGTTGCTAGTGTCAGGTCATGGGGTCTTCAGTGTGGTTTAGCCTCGTTTCAGAGGGCACTAGGGAACCACTGAAGGTTTCTGAGTGACGGTGAGCTCTTCACTGAGCTATGCAGTAGGAAGAAAGATTCAGTGCTGATGCCAGTTGTAAGAGCCCAGGTGAGATACTCTGGGAGGGAACAGTGGGTGGGATCAAGAGTAGTAGGGGAGGTAGGGCTGCCAGGCCTTGGTGGGCTTGGGGGGAAGGGAGGAAGGTATCAGAAGTGACTCTCCAGCTCTGACCCAGGTATCTGGGAGGCTGGTGGTGTCATGAGTGAAAATCAAACGGTCGGGCTTGGGGGGCAGCTTGCAGGGGTGCTCAGGTTTCTCTTGAGGGATATGAGAAAGAGAGAGCTGGGGCACCTCCCAGGAGCTCGGAAAGGCCTGGCCTAAGATGAAACACCTGGGCTCTTGTGCCAGACTGCCTGGGATCGAATCCCAACTCAAGTATTTAGTGGCTCTGTGACCCTGAGCAAGGTATTCTACCTCGCTGTGCTTCAGTTTTCTCATCTCCAAACTGGGTATAAAAATTGCACCGATCTCAAAAAGTGCAATGAGGATTAAACCAGAGGGAAAGCGGGGAGTACACAGAACAGGGCTGAGGATGCTGCCTGCGGGGATGGGCTGAGTGCTATGATTCCACCCCTGAGAGCCCCTGACTGGGCAGTTGCTTAGAGATTGGAGGGTCCATCCTGGGATGTGTGTGTCTGTAAGCCAGTGGGGGTCTCCCTCAGAGGGCAGGGTTTTCAGAAATAAAATTCAGCGAGGCCCCAGAAAATAGCTTTGTATTTTTCCTACAGAGTAGAAGGTCATCATAATTCATGTACAGGACATAGGTCCTTTGACTTATTTTTTATCAAATTTACATGGAGTATTCAGTGTGAATGTTCTCAGTGCTTTACAAGTATTAACTCATTTCATTCTACAATAGGTCTAGGAGGTAGGCACCATTACCTTAGACCATTTTACAGATCAGAAAACTGAGGCAGAAGTAGGTTAAGAAACTTGACCTTGTGCTAGTCAAGCTTTTCTCATCTCTGCTGGGCATCTTCCATTTGTCTTCTACATCCTTATTCCACATTTTTCCTTGCCATGGAAGGCTTCCCTGTATGCACCAGATCTGTGGGCTCCCTGAGCCCTGGTTTCTAATTGGGGTGAGCCAATGGGAGGACCGGGTCAGGGACCAGAGGGAGGGAGGAGCGAAGTCAGGGTATTATTCCCGAGGCTCCTCCCTCACTGTTACAGGTTGGCTACCTCCTTCTGGAAGCCAGAAGTTCTGTCAGGCAGCCCTCTCTACACAGTGGTTCTGGGAACCACTCCTTCCCCTGGTCCTTCAGGCCAGTGGGTGGTAAGGGCTCCCCACGCTCGCCAGCCCCAGGGTTCTGTACAAGCCCTTCTTGGTTTCCATCCACCTGCTCACACCTTTGCCAAAAGGCCCTCATCAAATGCTCCTCTATTACCTGATCTGCGTGTGAGCCTTGTCTGCTCCTGCCCAGAACCTGCCTGACTCGCCATCCCCCCTCATCCCTGTGTGTCCTCAGCTGCCCATTGGGTGCAGCTGGTCCCATCCCCTGTGAAAGGGCAAATAGCTGCCTGCCTGTGGGGTGAGATATAGGGAGGCCTGAGACGCTCTCTTCCCCAAAAGCCCATCTTGTTGTTTTATCATTTTATGCAAAATTCCCGCAAGTAGTCTTTAATTTTTTATTTTTTTTTGGTCAAATGCATTGTGTGTGCAGAAGGCTTCTGCTAACAGCGTTTTGGTTGCATGTGAAGGACTGTGATGGAAACCCCGGGTAACAGAATTTCCAAACTGACTCCAGTGTGGCTGAGGAGGGCAGAGTGAAGAGGTGAGGAAAGGGTTTTGGGGTGTGGCAAAAAGAAATGGGGCAGAAGGAGTCTTACCGCTCTGTAATATAGAATTACATCCAGAAGCACGTGGAGCTATTTTTATTCAGCAAGCTTTCCCCTTGCTGAGTAGACACTTTCAATTTTGTTTGGTCCACGTTCATTGTACTTGCTCTAGCATTTTCGAGCAGATGAGTAGCAGGGTGTACCAAAGGGTTACGAAAGATTCACGTGGCGGGGAGTGAGATGGGGGAGGCATAATGTCGAGAAAGTTCCTGTTCTCCTCCTTCCTCCCCCCATCCTTCTGCTGGAAAACTGACATCACCATATCTTGATTTTACTGGGGACACTCGGTGAGAGCTGGGAGAAGAGATGCCCTGAGGCTCGAGGCCCGAGTGTGGACGGATCCTGAGCTAGGGGCAGGGCGCCCCGCCCGCGTGCTATGGATGCAGCGTGGCTGGCGGGGCAGATACAGCAGGGCTGCTGGGCTCTGTCTGGTGCAGGAGGAACGGGGCGGCTGCTCTCTCTTGCTTGGTGTATATTCAGCGAGCAAGAAGTATGCTGAGAAAATTGGACCCCGTAAGAGGAAAACGAAACATTTAAATGGATCCAAGGATGGCACGGCAAAGGCAGAAGGAATCTCCAAAACGCTAGATCAATATTTGGATGGAAAAGAAAAAAAAAAAAAAACCAAAACTTTCCTTACCAACTTCGAACAGTTTGGTGGCATTAAACTCTTCACTTCCTGCAAGCAGACTCACTTCGGTGGCAGCTGTCCTGAAGGTGTCTTCGATTCCTAAACACAGACAGGAGCTCATTTTCCCTAGTTAAATGGAAAAAGTCAGCCCTCCACCCCCTACCCCCCCCCCCCCCCGCCCCACTGGCAAATAAAAAAAACAAATACACTTGAATAAAGCCTTTTTTGTATTCATTACTACTCATGGGCAGAAACTTGCCAACAGAGGAAACAGTAAAAAGCAGGTAGAGAGCATAAAATATATTAAAACCCCAGATACCATTTGCAGCATGAAATCAGATCCAAATGTGCCTGAATGTGCCTAAGGAACTCATTCCTTGGGCCTAGGAATGGGATTTTGGGCCGTGCGGGACACACGTCAGGATGGCTGTCTATCTAGAGGTGTCAGGATGGCAAACTAAACTAGAGGCTGTAGAGCGTAGTGGTTAACAACTTGTCTCATGGTTAACACCCGTCTTAAGGACTGACTCACTGGGTCCAAATCATTACTAGCTGTGTGACCTTGGGCAAGCCCTGGAACATCTGTGTGACTCAGTTTTCACATCCGTAAATGGGGAGGACCAATGACCCAGCTCATAGTGCTGAATGAATTAAATGAGTTATGTGTAAAGAAAGCACATAGAGTACCAAGTGGTAAGTGTTGGCTGACATTTTTCCCTTGAATATTTGTCTAGTTCATTTTGAGGATGCAGCAGTCCATAGCCAAAGACCCGATCTCTCATATGCTGGGACTTTTAGCATTACTGATGATGTTTCAAAAAGAATAAGCTGGGGGAGTGATGAATTGGGAGTTTGGGATTAGCAGATGCAAACTATTATATATAGAATGGATAAACAACAAGGTCTTACTGTGTAGCACAGGGAACTATATTCAATATCCTGTGATAAACCATAATGGAAAAGAATATGAAAAAGAATGTATATATATATGTATAACTGAGTCACTTTGCTGTACAGCAGAAGTTAACACAACATTGTAAATCAACTATACTTGAATGAAATAAATTTTTTTTAAACCCCCAAATTCAACATTTAAAAAAAAGAATAACCTGGGCTTGTTATTACTTGCTCTGAGAGACTGAACCTAGCTTGCCTCAAACTTCCTGGCTCCCTCCCCTCCTCAAATGACCACCCCCACCCAGGCTTCCTTTGCAAACAGGAATCCCCTGTAAATGGGGGCAGTCAGGAGAGGAAGGAGAGTGGAACGTGGATTATTTGTTGGAGAACCTTGACTGTCTTGCTAAGCATGAGTTGATTTCCTTTAAGGGGCTCTCTCTGGTTTTATGTGAGGCCCCTAGCACTTATTTGTATGGTCAGCCTAAGGGACAAACTTTTACAGTGTAATCACTGCAAGGCCAGGGAGATGGCCTGTCCCATGAGTTTTTCCAGTAGAGCTGAGAATCAAGACACCAAAAAGGAAAGAGATCCTGCAAAAGGAGATCCTTCATGTTCAAGGGAGCCCTGAAAAGCTGGAAGAGTCAAGAACAGAAAGGCAGAAAGGATGGAAGGAGGGCAAGTTCAGATGAGAAGAAAATGTATGAACAGGGCTGCTGGCCACTCTGCTCTCAGTGGTGAGAGAAAACGAGAAGGAAACATTCAAAATGGCGGCAGGGACGATACCTGCTATCAAGATATCTAGGTCTACTGCTTTAGGTCTGGGTGCCAGCTCTGGGAGAGAAAGCAATAAGCAAGCCCGCCCAAGCCCTGACATTAAATGCTGTCTGTATTCACCTGTGGCTGAGCCCGATACCCTTCCGCTTGACAGAGGTGTAAGAGTCTAATGGTTAAGAACATGGATTCTGGAATCAGACTGCCTGGATTCAAATCCCAGCTGGACCACTTGCTGCCTGTGTGACTCTAGGCAAGTTAGCCTGTGTGCCCCAGTTTCCACAGCTGCCTAATGAGTACCATCATCAATAGCTAGTTCATGAGGTTATTGTGAGGATTAGATGAAGTAACACATGCAAAGACCTTAGAAGTTTGCTTGATACTTAAATACTCAAAAAGTCCTACTCTTCATGAACCTCGGTATCATCTTTTTCCCTTCTTCATCTTCCCAATCTTCATCTTCATCTTTATCTTCATTTTCTTTTGTTTCATCTTATCTTCATCATCATCTTCTTCTTCTTCCCCTCCTTATCTTCTTCATTTCTTCCTGCCTTCCTCCTCTTCTCCCTTCTCATATTATTATTATTTATTGGTTTATTTCTACCCATTCAAATCCCATCCCACCAGACTTCTAACTCAGCTTCATTATGATGAACACCGGAAAGATCAGGACAAGCATCTTGATGGTTGTTCCACTTTTGGAAATCCACCTGCATGGCTGACGGGGGCTAGAACTACCTCTTCTCATACCATCAGCCCTGTTTTCTGCATACACCCCTTTGCTATCACACACGTCGCCAATCTGATCTCTCTCCGCAGAAATCCCTTTGCTCTTCCACTTTTTTGTTCTAAATCTCAGCCTGAGAGATTTAGAACAGAGTTTCTAGGGGTAGAAAAAGGAAGGCTGGGGTGTGGGGATCAAATGTTCTGCCTCTGAAATTTCTTTCAGAGGAAGCCATCTGGAGTGTGTGATTTCTTGGAAGAGCCCGAGATAGTATTTTAGGCTGGTTTTCTACCTGACCATGGGGAACACATGGTAGATGGAAAACTATAGACCAGGAGTTGGTAAACTTTTATGTAAAGGGTCAGAAAGTAACTATTTTAGGCTTTGTGGTTCACATATGGTCTTTTTTTACTGAAGTATAGTTGATTCACAATGTTGTGTTAGTTTCAGATGTATAGAAAAGTGATTCAGATATATATACATGTATATATATGTATATATATAATTTTCCATTATAGGTTATTACAAGATATTGAATATAATTCCCTGTGCTATACAGTAGGTCCTTGTTGTTTATCTATTTTATATATAGTAGTTTGTATCTGTTAATGCCAAATTCCTAATTTATCCCTCCCTGTTGGTAACTGTAAGTTTGCTTTCTGTGTCTCCGAGTCTATTTTTGTTTTGTAAATAAGTTCATTTCACATACGGTCTTGCTTGCATATTCTTTCTCCTCCTCTCTCTCTTCTTCCTCTTCCTCCTTCTTCATAACCCTTTAAAAATGTGTGGGCCATACTGACATGGGCCGTGGTTTGATAACTACTGCTATAGACACTATTATTTTTCACCCCAATATGGCCTCTTACCAAGTTTGTAATCAGTTAAGTTTTTAAAACACTGACAATGCAGTTTAAAGTGATACTTAACTGCCAAGTTGCCCCAATTTGCTCCCTCTGGAGCCTTCAGCAACTCTCAGGCTAACACATGGTTTTTCTGTAGACGGCCATTAAGCCTCTGGTCCTGGCTTTCTTATTAGACCATGAACGCCTGTCTTCATGTGTCTCTTTAAGGTACAACCCATCCCACATCAAAGGCTCAAATTAACCAGAGTCCCTCCTTTAAATTAAGTACATGGTGGCATTGTCTTCTAAGTCACAGTTACTGTAATTGTGTATAAGGCTCAGAAAATCCATCTTTTCATCCACTAAGCTCATTACTCATCTCTTGTCCCAGTCTGGTCAGAATTCTTAGGAAAATGCTTGCCCTGTAAGAAGTCAATTTCTATAAGTTTTTAAATATAAACTAAAAGCTTCCCCAGACTCACAGATATAGAGAACAAATTAGTGGTTACCAGTGGGGGGGGGGGGGGGAGGGGCAATATAGGGGTTGGGGGGTGGTAGGTACAAACTATTGGGTATAAGCTAAGCTACAGGGATGTATTTTATACAACATGCAGAATATAGCTAATATTTTGTAATAACTGTAAATGGAGTATAACCCTTAAAAATTGTATAAAAAGATAAAAAAATAAAATAAAATAAAAAGCTGCCCTTAAATGTGGAGCCACACCCCTGCATAAACCCACCTGGGCAGTTTGGACGGTCACACGTCCTAGATTCGGTTGCAGTGCACGCGTAGCCACAAGATCTGGTCCGTTTCTGGTTGCCGTTCCCACAGGTGACGCTGCAAACAGACCAGAGACTCCAGTCTCCCTCACCGTCTGTGGAATCTGGAACAGAACCAGGGAGGTGGTCACCAGCCTTGGCCAAAGAGTCCCCAAATCTTCCCCATTGAACTGCCAGCCAACTGTCCATTTCTGACGTTCCCACCGTTAGAGGGGGCCAGATGCCAGCTGGAGTCAAAAGCCTATGGCTCCAGGGTTCATTTTAGGGATTAGCTTAGTAATGGCAGGGACTCTGTCTGAGGTTTTGGGCACATGGCCAGGGCCTGCCCCCTAGAAGGTGCCCAATAAGTGCTTGCTGAGAATGTGTACATTCACAGAGTGTGGAGCCATGGAATAATATGGTAGGGATTTTCCAAAATGACCACCATCAGTTCCTTCATACACAAAGAGAGGAGTCACATGAAGGGCCCCCAAAACACTACACATGGGAATGAAGCCTTCTTGGACCTTCCAGGCACTTCTCAGTGGACAGCTGAACTCAGCTGATGCCATTGGCAGTAGAAGAGATGCCCAGTGGGGCCCCATCTGAACTCCTGAGCCACAGAATCATGAGAAATAATACACTGCTGATGTTTTAGTCACCAAGTTTTGGAATGGTTTGTTATGCAGCAGTAGATAACTGATACATAATGGTAAAGCTAGAAATGGTCCTTGAGGTCATCACTCAACATCCATTCAACAAATACTGAGCCCCTATTATGTGCCAGGCACAAATCAGGGTATGTGAGATATATCATTAAATAAAGCTTTCAAAGATCTCTGCCCTGTGGTACTAATATTTTTGTGAGAAGATTCAGACAATAATCAATAAACACAAAAAAATGAGTAAATTATACAATATATCAGAAATTGATGAGTGGTATGGAAAAAGGAGAAGTGGACCAGACTAGGGGGGCCTGGGAGTGTGAGAGCCGTGAGACAGGTTGGTATGTTATCTAGACTAACTTCCTCTTTTTAAAAGTAAGGAAATTAAGTCCTGGAGTGCTTGGGTGACCCATTCAAGGTCATAAGGGTAAGAGGAAGGAAAGCTTGGGCCCTAGTGCTAAATCTTTGCTCTCTAAAGCTTGACCCTTTCTGCAGCGTCTCCTCTCTGAACTAATTTTTCTTGCTTTATCCAAATCTTCCTCCAAACCTGGGGCCTCTGCCAGGGCCAAGCACAGAGCCCCAGACATGTGCCTTGCAGGGAAGGGGTCCGCTCTGCTCAGAACAGGTCTCGGTGATCGTTATTACGAAGGCCTGGCAAGAATGCAGTCCACACATGTTTCTACCTGAACCGCGGGCCCTGTGCCAGGCTCCCAGGCCGTTGTTTACATGGTGATCACTCTGAATGCCGCTCAGGCAAACCCAGGGCCACCGAGTCTCAGCCCATCATGCAGAGTTGGTGGGGGGATTCCTGGTCCTCTTCCCTAACCCAGAGCCAAGAGTCTGCTCACACCTCACCTGCTCCCAGGGGCCCCATCCATTTCTCCCCACTTCCCCAAAGGGATTTTTCCAAACTTTGATTTCCTTCTAAGACATGGTTTTCCAACCACAGGGCCAAGCAGATGTTTGAAACTACTGCCTCTTGTGAGGGAGGTGGGCCTTCTTCCCCCCATCAGCTGCCTCCACCTCTCCCATCTCCTCCTGGGCATCAACGCAGTGGAACTGGACAGACCGCTGAGGAGGGGGCCGTGGCTACTCCCTCCCAGACCTCTTGGTAAACTCTCCGAGAACACGAGGGATGCGCCTGGAACAATCACAGGATAGCACTCCTGTCAGCCGGTGTATCCATGTGTAGCGGGTTATACGCTCACGTGAACACACTCAGGGCCTCCTGTGTGAATCACCTGTACCAGATTTTGTTAAAGGGAACAACCACCAGACCAAAAAGTCACCAGTAAAGATGGTACTGTTTTTAGACTCATAAGAAGGGGGCAGTGGGTCAGTTGGAAAAAGCTGATTAAATCACACAGGTAGAGTCCATGTCACCTGTGGGGTGGGTACCGGCCTAAGACATGATCTAATGATGCCAAGAGGTGTCCTGCTTGGCTCAGTAGAAGCAATGGGGCCTCAACTATCTAGAAATTTCTGGCGACCTTTCCTCCCTGTTGCAATAATTTTGGGAAATATCATCCCTGAACTTTGAGATTTTAGCATTAAACATACCATTTTGGAATCTCTGCCGGAGGTAATTTCTTGTTTTGGTTTCTTGGATCTGAATTACTGAGTGCTAATACTGTGTCTGATGATGTGAAAAATGACTTCCATAATTCTTCTCCCTGTATCCACCCCCTTGGTTACTACCTTTTCACACCAACCCCAGTCTGGGCCATGTGACTTGCTCTGGCCAATGAGAAAATAGCAAATATAATGCAAAACAGAGGCTAGAAAAGTGCTTGTGCATTAGGGCTTGCCTTCTCACTGTAGAAAAGTCTTCCACCACCACATGAAGAGCCCGGACTAGCGTCCTGGAGGGTGAGGGACCAGAAGGAGAGAGGCCCAGATATCCCAGCACCCCCCGCTGTCCAGCTAGGACCCCATCATTGTGAATGAAGCCATGCTAAACTGTGCAGCCCCAGCCAAGCCAGCCCTGGGCAGAAGAACAGTCCAGACAATCTGCAGACTCTTGAGAGAGAAGACATTTGTTCTTTTAAGCCACTAAGTTTTAGGGGTGGTTTCTAAAGCAGCAAAAGCTAACTGTCACAAATACACTATAACAACCCTCCCTATGCTATGCTCTCTGGATGGCTAGCAGACCCTGGAACCATGACGGATTTATTACTTCACTAAGTGGCTGTCTCCGTGTCTTTATTTTATTTTATTTATTTATTAAAAAAATTTTTTTTCTTTTTAAAGATCCAAATCACATTTAATGAGATTAAAAACTACTAAACCTGAGGTTTATTTATTTTTTTTAATGGATAGGATTAATGGCAGATTCAACACGGCAAAAAAAAAAAAAGATTGGTAAACTTTAAGACATAACAATAGAAACTATCCAAAATGAAACAGGGAGAAAAAGATGGATTAAAATGAACAGAGCACTGATGAATTGTGGAACAACCTAAAGCATCCAAATACACATGTAATTATAGTCCCCAAAATGGGAGAGCAGGGGTGGAAGTGGGGGTTATAGAAAAAATATTTGAAGAACTAATGGCCCCAAATTTCCCAAATATAATGGAAACTGTAGACCCACAGATCCAAGAAATGCAACAAACCCCTAGCACAAGAAGCATGAAAAAGACCACACCAAGGCCATGTCTTTATTTTAAATGCTCACAAAGCCATTTATTTTCCAAACATTTAAAAATACTGGTCCCCCAAAGTTAGGCACAGAACATGTATACAGCCATGTGGCTGATCATTTCTATTGGGCTAGCAACGAAGTGAAACAACCTCTTGGGGAAAAGTGGGCACGTCAGCCCATTCTCCGGAAGCGTCTGTAGCATACAGCCCCCGATGAACACTCCATCCAAGCCCCTCCTCGTGGGGATTTCTATTTGTTTAATGTGTTTGCAGGAGAGAAAGAGAATTTCTGACTGGGAGACAAAGCTTTGAGGGCAGTATTCCTTTCTGCTATAATAAAATAAGCCTGTTCTCATTGGCTCACCTACCAGGGCATCACTCAGAGCAGAAGATGAACTTGAGCAGCAGTAATTACAAAGATGACAACAAAGACAGCAGAAGACAGTCCCTGTGAACATTTACATGGTGCTTGGACAGCCCCTATCTGTGACATAAAAGAGCTTGGTGAGGGCAGAGAACAATGCACAGGGCAGTGGGCTGAGGCCCGGGTTACAGGGAAGTTGTTTGAAATTTTAAAGTGGTCATTATATACTTTCAGGGCACTAGAGTTCTGTGGGCCAGTTATAGTGTTTGGGCAACTGAAGTGACTTGGGTCTTGGCTCGGCCACTGGAGAGCCTCCACCCTAATCCTAGATGATAGTGGCTGCCAGTTATTGAGGGCCTGCCTTAACCAGCTCCTGTGTCTACACACCCTGATTGATTGAACTCCTATAACAATCCTGCAAGGTAGGTAGAAACACTCTCCTTTTATGGATAAGGAAACTGAGGCTCAGAGAGGTTAAGGTACTTGATTAAGGTCACCCAGCTCAAACTTGGCAGAGCTGGGAGTAGATCTGAGATCTGCCCGCTCTGGCCATACCCTGTTCTATATCCTGATATTCCAGCAACTTTGATTCCAACCCCAGCAGCCCTTCCTTAAGATACTCACTTATGTGGCCATAATTTAACATTACAAAGAAAAACCCTTGCAAAAAATCACTGTGGGATCTATTAAAATAAGACCATGACCCGTCAGAGAATTGCAAAGGACTGAGTCCCAGCCCAGTTACACTAAGCCATGTCCATCTGATTTCATTATGCAGGTTATTCAGAGCAATCTGGGGAATGGTATACTACTATGTGAAAGAAAAATATTTATTTGGACTCTTTCTTTGCCCTGGATGATACCTTAAGTATCTCAAACACATACGGTCCAAAGCTGAGCTGACTCAATCACAAACTAGGTCTAACTATCTTCTGTTGTGTATTTTATAATTTATTCTAAAGATGCTGTTACGTTCTACTTATTCATCTAGGATTTTTTGAAATACTCTTTAGCCACAGACATTTACATTCTTATTAAAAATCCTGCCTTCAAATATTTGAGATCAACATCTTCCACTAAGCCCAGTTCCTGTGGCAATTGTAGCTGGTCTCAGACGAGGCAGCAAGTCCTCAGGTTCAGTGATGTGCACTGCTTTGCCACTGCATGGACCTCACCTTCCTGGGCTGTATATTCTCTCCTTGTATCCTCCACAGCACCCGACACAGGGATAAATACTTAGAAATTGCTCTATACTTTCTCGTTGATTGAAATAAAAGAGGACTTAGCTCATCTGATGCTGTAAAGAATTCTGGAAATCACATGTTCCCTGTGAGTCAGACTGAGAAGCAGTAATTATTCATCCATGTTGCAAATGCTACTGAGTTACTGTAGCGTGTGAGCTACACACCTACGGTCTCGCTTCTAAAAGCGTGTGGTCCGAGGGCCAGCAGTGTCAGCTTCACCGGGGCTCCCGGCCCTTTCCGGCATTTACAGCTTCAGAAGCTGCCTTTACCAAGAATCCCAGGTGATTTGTGTGCACATAAAAGTCTGAGAAGCACTGCTTTAGAGGTATCATAAGGGACAAGATTTTCTTTATGAAGTAGCAATCCTGATGTCTAGTCTAATGATGGTGATGTTACTAAGAGAGACTCTAAAATCATCAAAGATGGGAGTTTCCCCATGACCCAGGGATGCTGTAAGATCCAGATGCAGGGCACTCACTCCCTAGGTATTATAGATCTAGAAAGCTGGGGTGAAGGTGGCTCTGGTAGCCACAGTAACTGCCCCAGCAGAAGCAAATTCTACCCTCAAGACTGAAACGGAGGGAGTATTCTTAATGTTCATAAATTTGGCAGAATATATTCTGTGAAAGCTTTAGATGAAAAAGTTGTTTCTAAGTGGTGGTCTTCAAACTTTAGTGAGCATGAGAATCACCTGCTGACCTTGGTTGAAAAAAGAAAGAAACAAAGAAGGCAAGAAAGACCCCAGGTCTCACTCCTGCACATTCTGATTCAGAAGAAGGACAGTAGTGACCCTTGACGGGGAATGCACATTGGAGTCACCCACAGAGCTTTAAAAAAACTCTGATGATTGGGTCCCACCCCCAGAGATCCCAAGATAATTGATCTAGAGAGAAGTCCAGCCATCGGGATTTAAAAAAAATTGCCTAGGTGAGTATGAGCAACCATACTAAGAAACACTGGTGCTTTGGGCCCCACTGTTCCAGATCAGAGCCTGCTGGAGGGCTTGTTCAAACAGAGTTTTGAGACCCACCCCAGAGAGTCTGATTCCGTAGGCCTGGAGTGGGGTCTGAAAATTTGCATTTCTATCATGGTGATGCTGATCAACTGGCTTGGGAGCCACACCTGGAAAACCACTGGTATATAGGGAAGGGGCTGGGGCCCAGGATGGGTGTTAAATTTTAATTGGCAAAGGAGGGATTCTGAGGTCCAGGGTCTGAGCCCCACCCAGAGAGACCTTGTTCCATGTGGTCTGGGCAGACAGGTTCAGCTTTAGTCCTGAACCCAGGTTCAGTTCCACCCTGGCCTTTTCCTCCCATTCCTATCTTCCAATCTAACTGTCCCTTTCTAGATACACTTTACTGTCCTAAAAGATGTGCTATTTATTTATTTTTCCAGAGAGGCAGAATAACATAGTAGTTAAGAGGACAGACTCTGGACCCAGACTGTCTGAGATGGATCCTAGGTCTTGACCCTTGAGGTCAAAGTTGCTTAACTTCTCCAGACTTCAGTTTCCTCATCTGTAAAATGGGTCCCTGCCTCAGTGAGCTGATGAAATGAGCTAATCTGTGAGAGCTGCTCTGAAGAGGAACTGTGAAAGGCAAGTGCTGTAGAAAGGTTGGCTACTGTTCCCAATCCTTTGTCTTGGAAAATAAATTGGACTTCTTCTGGGAAAGGAGAAGGTTTTATGAGCCTCCTGATTGGGTGGGGTCTGGGAGCTCTCTTTCTGCTCCCCTAGCATTTGATGTATATCTCTGCTGTGGCACCCTTTGCTCTATCAGTTAACTTTTCTCCTTTTGTCCATAGATAGATGAGATGCTTTTTAGGGAAGGACTGTGTCTTAATCATTTTTGGATTCCCACCACCTAGCACAGTGATAGGCATCAGACATGTTCAATGTCAGTTGAAGAACTAAATGATGTGGCTGGGAAAAAAATAGTCTTACTCTTTTGGAAGTTGCCTAGGATCATCTATTAGCAGGTAGAAACGACTCTCCAATATACAACTGGTATTTTTGCTGAAAAATGGGGGTAAGGGTGAGAATGCAAATGGTGCTAGACAAGTCATCCTCATAGAGTGTTCGCTTAAGTCTGCTGAGGCTGAACCACAAGAACATCACGATGGTGGATGCATTTGTAAGATACCAAATACTCTTATTATAACACAAGGCACACTGCCTGATTCCTCATGAAGCCTGGCCAGATGCTTTCTGAATCTGTTTCCTCTTCATCTAGGACACACAGAAAACATTTCCCAGCCTCCCTTGCATCTACGTGGGGCCGTATGATGAGGTCTTGCCGATAGAATTTGAGAAGATGTGATGTGTGTCATCTCCAGGCTGAGGGGGTTAAGATCGTGTGTGCCTTTTCTAGGCTCTATCTCTCTACTGTCTGCCAATGAGATGCAGAGCATCCAGTGGATAATTTGCAGGCCCTCACAGTTGGTGGAGCTTCAAGATGGAAGGAGCCTGGGTCCCTGAATGACTGAGTGGAGCAGAATTCCCCCGACCCTGTCTCCCATCTCAGCTTAAGTGAGAAATGAACTTTCATTATTTTAAGTCATTGAACTTAGAAATTGCTTGTTATCTCAGCTATCCTACTCTAAAAGCAGGGGAAACTATAAGTCCCAATTTGGGGTCCTGAAATTTATTGGTGCGGAGGCCTTGCTTTGACAACTCGTGACATACATGTCCATGAGGTTTTCCAAGGGCCACTCCACTGCCTACGATAAACATAACACAGTTGCCTGGTCAAAGGAGACAGCGGGGTACATCTCTTTTACTAAATTGATTTTTAGTATGAATTTTTACAGTCAAACATATGAGGAAGTGAACTCGGTGATTTTGTCATTTTGGGAAAAAAGAAAAGAAAATTTTTGGGAAAAATAAGGCAGAACCTCTAAGACCCCTAACTGAAAAAAAAAATTCTCTCCTAGGATAATTGGTATTATTTTAAAATTATAGTCTTTCTAGAAAAATGTGGCTTTGGGGGCCTCTCGGGGATTCTGTGGACAGAGCGGACAGAGTCTATATGAGGTCTGCCTCATTGAAGACCCAAAGCCACACACTGTAAACGGAGTTTTGTTTGGCTCCACGTCCGCTGGGCCTCATCGTCTCATTTATTCTCCCCACCAATTTTATATTACTGGGTGGTAGACTCACCATATTCTGGCTGCTCTGTGGATTCAAAAGTCCGGTGGCCTGGGGCCGGACGGTCCCACCCCCCAGGGGGGTTGAGGAAGTTGCTGTCGTCTGAGGTACTGTCGTACTTGTAGTCCTGGTCCCCGCCGTTGGCCCTTGCCAAGGACAAGGACCTCTGCCACCAGGCCCGCCAGTCGGGGGATGGGACTGACCAGCTGGGCTTATTCTCCGGATGCTGATCTTTATCTGCTTCAGAGTCAGGACCGTCCACCACCTCTATGGTGACCTGAAGAATTCAGAACAGGCCAGGGTCAATGAGGAGTCAACAGCCTCTAAGCCGGGTGACCCTTGGAAGACAATCTGAGAGGACGGAGGGAAATGTGCATCCCTCACAAAGGAAAGGTGAGGCTGCACGGTGACACAGAATGGAAAACCTCCAGGGACGCCCAAAGGAACTGATGCACATGGGCCTCGGGTTGGGAGGAAGCAATGCATCACTAGGGTCCCTGATTTACTGACGACTATGTTGCTGGGAAGTCTTTAACTCAAGGAGTAAACACGTACCGTGTATGTTCTTGAAGTGGCACAAGAATAATTATAATAAAACTGAACACTTGCTGAGTACTAACTCTGCACCAGGGACTGTTTTAAAGGCTCTACATATATTAATTTATTTAATCCTCAGAACAGCCTTATAAAGTTGGTTCTATTGATTGGCCCTCTATGGCTGCTGATCTCCAAAGATGTCCCCAGCAATTCCTCCCATTCTGGTATGTGTGTGCCACCCCTCTCATCAAGAGGTGGAGTTTGTTTCCCCTCCCTTTCAGTCTGGGCTGGCCTTGTGACTCACTGTATCCAGTAGAATGTGTTAGGTGTGACAATGTGACAAGCCTTACCAGGTCTTGAAATTTCCATTTTCATTCTCTTGGAATGTTCCTACCATTACGTACAGAAGCCCAGCCTAGACCACTGCTCCCAGAGCCACCATGTGAAGAGGCAGGGCACACAGAGGAGATCAAAGAGTCCTCTCAGTCACCAGCCAGCTCTGAGGCCCTGGTCTTGTGTGGGGGGCCATTTTGGATCCTCCAGCCCAGCTGGGTCACCCTAGCTGATACCACGTGGAACAGAGACGAGTTATCCTGGCTGAGCCCTGCTCAAGCTCCTGACCCACTGGACCATGAGCAATCCAGTGGTTGTTGCTTTAAGCTATTAAGTTTTGGAGTGGTTGCTAGACAGCTTCTTATAGACAGGGAAACTGGCACACAGAGAAGTTAACAACTTGCCTAAGGTCACACAGCTAGTAACTGGCAGCCATGGGTAGTCTAGCTCCAGAGCCCATGCTCTTACCGACTTTGCCATACTGCCTCTCCAAAAGTCAGTCACCGAGGTAGTGTCCCCTCCTGTGACCAAGTGAGCAAAGAGGCCACTGATGCTGGTGGGACTGGATGCCACAAGTCGTGTAGAGATGTGAGCACAAGGTCCTCAAGGTCCAGGATGTCACAGCTGTGAGTTTCACTCATCCCCTAGTCCAGACCCAGCACGTACTCCTTAACTGACCCTCAGGGTCAGAGCAGATAGTCCCAGAGTCAAGGTCAGAACTTGCTCTTGGATTTATGGAGCCTAGTTTGGAAGTCACGGGGCTGAAAGAATGCAGCTTCTTGGCTCCGAGAGACAATCAACATAGAGAAACTTGTTTAAAAAACATAATAAAAGACTCCTTGGGTTCCTTTGGCCATCGCATAGCTCTTGCAACACCCCCTGGATAAGTTATGTGCAAATGAATCAGAAACATGCGCTCCAAGTAATCAGCGCAAGATGTACTGGGCAGATGCTTTTCCAGTTTTGCCCTAACCGGACATCTGAGAGATTTGCTGACACACTCTGCCACATTGCACCAGGTCGTGCCAATCCCTGAGACAAACAGACCCTTCCTTTTGTTTTAGGAATGGTAAGGTTTGAATTCTACTTGCTTTGACATTGAAAAGAAGTTGCCCAGCTCATGGTGGGCCTCGGCTGTGGCCTTGTGTGGTCCAGACACAAAGTTAAGGGTGTGGCCCAGACACAAAGTTAAGGGTGTGGCCTTCCGTCCCGGAGTATACTTGGGCCGTGGCAGGCCGAGTGCATCTCTTCCTCTGGTGTGGGATGCCTAGAAGGGCACCACTGGCTTGCTTCCATGCCACCACCATTACCCCAGTCTCATAAGCATCCCTTGCATATTTGTAAATAATTATGGAACATTTAGTAATCCCCGAAAAGGAAAAAAGAAAAGAATGAATTACATCATTTGCCTTGTATCATTGCTGTTTGCTGGAGGGATGGTTGTTGGAAAGGGGTGGGGACCTGGACCCACACGCAGCGCTGTAAGGGCAATGCAGAAGAAACACACAGCTGGGCTGCGCAGACCCGAGCTGGGCAGTGACGCGGTGATGCCGAGCCTTTGAAGACATAACCTTTCTCCTCAGCAGTCCAGGCCTCCTGTGCCTGCAGACAGAACAACTGAGCCGCAACAATCGTCTGCAAGGCTATTAAGGGTTTTGGAGGGGAGAAGCTGCCAAGAGCCAGGCAAGCCTGCAATTATGGTAATGAAATCAGACTCTGGGTAGGAGATAAGGGGGAATGGGCTGGACAGTTTTGGTATTCCATTTGTTTCCAGACTGGAGTCAAAGGGATTGCCTAAACAAAACGTGCCCTGCAATTTCTCCAAGCTGGGAATCAAAACAATTTCATGTTTTAAGCTATTACCGTCAGTATGATTTTTTTCCCCCCGCAAACTACTGCTCAGATCCAAACAAAATAGATTTGTTGCCTGGCCAGGCAATGAGTAGCAAAATATGAATTTACTCCAAAAACTATATTGATGACTAAATCTCATCAGTTTAGAGGTTTCTTTTTCCCCTTTCATTTTTAGCCACTGCTCCAACTGAATTAAAAAAAAAAAAAAGAAAACAAAAAACACACAAACCTTAGGATCCACCCTTCCCTGCAGTTAAGAATATGGAAACCTCATACAGACATCAAATGAAGAAATGTAATCTTGAGCCTGAAATTTCATAGGCATCCAATTAAAAAGACTTAATGAGCACGATCATGACTTCTCGAATGGTGCGGATTAGTTTTATGTTTCCTGTTGCTCTTATTATATTTACATGTTCTTTAGCATCAAAGAATCTGTTCCTAAAAATGTCTTGAACAATAATAGGTGTGATGAGCTGAAGGTGTGGTAGTGAGCACAGCAGATTTCCAAGCTGATAGATCTTACCATGCTTTTGCATCCTTAATACACAGAATTGAAGCATCTTTAGTACATTGGTTTCTTCTGGACTTTTCTGTACCATGAATCAAGATAGTAAAAGAAAGAGGACTTTTCCAAAAGACCCAACTCCAACTTCTGGCAGAATCTTGTCAGCTCTAAGAAAGAGAGTCTAGAATAGGTGCCAATTTGGAGAGTTCCATCCAAAATTAGGAAAGGAGGATAAAATCCTTTGCAATATTACCTGTTTCTTTCTTCCTCTTGAGAGTTTAAACATTTATTAGAAACAAACTCTTTACTCTTGCTCTGAAAAGCACTTTCCACTGGGAAACTAACACAATTCTTAGTCTAACTGATTAACAAACTAATGACACTGGGAATACAGAAGCCTTGACCTTCTGAACTCAGGAGAATCTTCTAGAAGCTTCTAACTTGGTCCTCTAAGCCTTGAGAGCTATGGTGACTAGGCAGATTTGGGTTTGTATTTATTTCCCAGAGAGGAAAATGAGGCCTGGGAGGTGAAATGATTCCTCAAAAGCACAGATCATCCGGGGACAGGACGACAGTGTCCAGCAAAGGGTTAGACCCCTGATTATGTACCCCTTCTTCCTTGACAATTGCCGAAGAAAGAACACAAAGGACTAGGAAGATATATAATCCCTCCCTCTCAGACCCAATGATGCTCTAAAAACAACTCTGGCAGCTCCAGTAAGTGTGGTTAATGCTTTGAGATTTGCAGCGTGCTCGTTCAAATATCATTGCTTGTTCTACACAAGTTAAACCCACATTTCAGGCATAGAAACTGCCCTAGAGAATTCACGTTCCTGAGGTGAACAGCAAGGAAGGTGGAGAGCTGGACTCAAAACTCCTGATTCTTAATTATTTTATACGTTTCCTCTGTCATCTTCACGCTCACTGACATCACCAACCAGCATCCACCAGTCTGGGGAACCTTCCCATATTCCTGTCTCTGTGCTGAGTGCTTCACATGGAGGATTTCATGTAATCCTCACAACAGCCCTACTACTACAGAGTATTGTACTGCAGAGGTACTACTCACAGGTTGTGTTATCATTCCCATTGTATAGACAAGGAAACTGAGGCATAGAGAGGTTGAGTAACCTGCATGCAGCCATAGAGGCCAAGCCTGGTCAACAAAAAGTGGTACCAGAGCCCAAGGGCAAGTTGGTGTACTTTAGCTCATGATAGGGACTGCAGGGCCCCCATGAGAATCTGAACAATACCGGCTTGTCCCCTGGAGTGTGTGGGCCCATCTCTTGGGCACAGAGATTTCTTGGTTCTTACTTGGCCAGGCCTGCCATTCCAAAAGGATTTTAGGAAAAACGGAGGAGGGGAAATCAGAAGTAGAAGCACGTACAACACCTGCAGCCCTGGCCAACTCATCTGATTGTATCAAGAGGTCTACGGCCGTGTAAATAAGTCTGTGCGAGGGGAAAAAAAAGGTCTTTAGATGACTATTTTTGAGTCTCCCTCAATGGAAGAAAAGAAATAAATACATTGGTTGAAATGAATACAGATCTCAGATTGACCCAGAAAAGAGAACTATTTGGTGGTGAATAGCCACTGTGGTCATGAATTGATGCAGTGAGCCTAATAATGAGTTTATTTTAGAGACTTTTGTCTTTGCTATCTGACCATCAGCTGCAGACCAGAAACTTAGCCAAGGATACCGAAGTTCAAGTTGAACTTCTCCTGGGAGATTTACTTTCTTTCCTGAGTGATTTATTTATTTATTTATTCGTTGCCAAAACCCCCAACTTCTAGTTTTGTTTTAAATTTAATATGGAGATTGGGTTCAGGAGTTGGAGGCTATTTCTTTCTCTTTTGTGCATTGTTTTTTTTTTTTCCCCCCTCACTCACTTCCACAGCCTGAAGCCAGTCTTCAAATGGAGAGCCCAATCCACTTGGGACAGAGGCCACCTGGCTTCAGGGGTTTAAAAAAAAAACAAGCTCTAAAAAGCTGGGCTTTTTAAAGGATTTCCCTTCCTAAAAGTCAAGAGGCCCAAGAGCTCAGCATTGTCACTTTGGAAAGGTGTGGGCGGTTTGGCAGGGGGGCGACAGCAGACCCCAGCCTTGGAGCGTGGGAAATGCTTGCAGACACAGGGTGGCTGGGGGAAGTTCAGAGAGAGGGGTATCAGATTCCTGGGCAGCTCCCGGCTCCAGTGAGGGCTGGCTAGGTGGGGGTGAGGGGCAGGTTGCCAGGGGATGGGGGGAGACCAGGCCAGGGGCCCCGGCAGCGGAAGCCGACCCACTGATATGCCTTCACCTGTTTTCAGTCCGCTCCCCAGGGAGAGACAATGCTTGGACGGCCCGGGGTGACCGGTGGGACTGTCTGCTTGGCTGAATCGGCCCTGTGTCAAACCAGTGGATTTCAACAAAAGACCAGAGCTCTGAGGAAGGGGCGAGGGCTGACAACGTGAAAATCATCACCCTCTTTTAGAAAGTACCTCATCTTTTAAAGGACCACCGGGGAGCTGGTTTACTCAAGTGCAGTGGGGCATGAGGCTACAGCGGCCAGTGCTGCATGTGTGTGTGTGTGTGTGAGTTTGTGTGTATGTACATGCCCTCACACACACTCACACTCAGACCTAGGGCTGGGGCTCCCAGGGGTAGCAGCTGCGTCAGTCTTTCTTTGAGCATCTTTCTGAGTCACTGACGCTCCCCTTTCACAATCTTCCAGAAAGAGAAAGGACAGGAATGCAGTTCAGTGTTCCATCATCAGATCGATAAAACATAGGCTGCCCTACCCCCCAAGACTGCCTGTGGAAGGTTAACAGACACAGGGCTTGTGCAAGGCAGAAATGGGATGAACCAACTGGCCGGCGGGCAACAGGACAGCACTGGCCTGGTCTTTGATTCTGATGGCATCTGGCTTGGAGCCTCATTCGTTTTGAGTCCGTTTTGCCAGAAACCCTGATATTTGGAGCTACGGGGGAACCTATACTCTTGGGAGGTATAGTGATTTCTTCTGTCCAAAGGGTAACTCAAGAAACATACAGGGACCTCATAGGAGTGGCCTGGTCCCCTTCCTGCCTTGTGCTCCAAAGCATCCCTTTCCGAAGCAGCTCCTGGAGGCAAACAACTTGTATGTGCTGGGGCGGTGCTGAGACAGAGTGAAGACAAAGTGGGGATTCCTTTGCACCTCTTAGAAGTCTATACAAACAGGTGGCTGTGGACTCAGAGGGGACAAGGACGAATGATTTCCATTTGTCCCATCTCTGCTGCCATCCTTTGTGACGGCACAAGGGGAAGCTGCGTTTTATAAAAGTCCAAGAGGCTTTGTTGGAGAGTCTCAAGTGTGGTGATCTCATAACACATCCTCCACTTATCCTCTGTTCCCTTGTCTCACCTTATAGGTCTCTCCACACCCATAAACTCCAACCACCCTCTCATCCCTCAGGAAGCCCAGTGGAACTGTTCCAAAGCACTCTTCACTTCGCATCTGGCTAGACAACACAGCTTATTCTGATGAAAAATGGATTGCGAGCTCGGGGGCTTTACTGAGCTCGTGCACAAATCCATCGCTTCATGGTTGCCCTTTTCTTTTTATGGAAAAGTCATTTGGGTTCCCCAGATCTGAGAATCCCAATCACTTTTGCACCACTGTTCTTCCCTGACAGTCAGGTTAATGTTTTAAAAAGGCCCAAGTGGGGTCTGAGGACTTCCTGATGGGTGGATTTATCTGGGAGAGAGAAAGGGGATCCTGAGAAATTTTGTTAGAAATTCGGTTCTAGGTGGAGCTCCATGCGCTTAGTAAATTTCTAATGAGGGGACTGCAGCCTTCCAGTTCCCTGTATCCAGGTCTTTTCTTGTAAGTTTATATTAGTAACTCTTAAATCGATTACATTAATAGCTCAGCATTAAGCCCCACAACGACATTTCCCATCTCTGAAAAAAGAATGCAAGCTACAGCAAACCTAAAATTGTTGTGGGCATGATCTAAGCATCCTTGGGATAAGGGTGGTTTAGTCCTAGAATGGTAAAATCTATCAACAAGGAAAAATCACTTCCTGTCAATGAAGGCGTGATGGGGAGCCTCTTTGAGCAACAGTAAGGAGATGTCTGTGCCTTTTTTTGCCAGTCTGCACCTCCCCCAAGTGGATCCTTTGTTCTTTATCAGAGAGCCATGTGGCCAGTTCCCAGAGAGAGGGCAATGGATTGAAAGGCCCGTTTTCCCCATTAATCAATTAGAACAGTACAAGACCTATTGGAAATATTAATTGGTCCATGCAGTGATTTCAGCACATGGGTTGTCAAAGAGTGACCTCTGAAACATTTTTCACTTATGTACCCTCAACGCTGCCCTGCCCTAATCTTCCCAAATGTCCCATCTATTCAGGTCTGTCCTCCATGGAACGCAGTGCTTTTTCTGCCTCTGTCTCCACAATCCTTTTGGCACTGTCTTGGGTGGTAGCCGGGATCTTTACACCTACGTCATTTCCTGGAGGGAGAACACCTTGCATTTCTTAACTTCCCAGAAGCTAACATGACATTGAGGTGTATTCTCAGGGACATTCAGTAGTCACAACAACACTGGTGTTAGGAGCAAAACAACTCTGGCCAAGGAAATCTGATCTAAAAGGGTGTCACGCAGACAGCGTTAGTCTTGCGAGAGAGACCACTAACCTAATTATGGATCAATCGTTCCAAGGTCAGGTTCAGGAACTTTCTGCCATGGAAGCTAATTGGAATTTGATGCAGAGAAAGAATAAGGACAAGCTGCCCTTCCTCCAATGACAAGAGTTGAGGATAAACTTAAAAGTATGGAAGCAGGCATTGGAGGACTCGGGCTGTACAGCGCCAGGCTGCCCAGGGGGACGAGGTGCCCTCGGCCGCCATGGGTACCATCTCCGGGAAGAAACAGTGGGAGGCACAAGCAAAATTCAAAATGAGGAGTTTTTGTTTTTGAAACACAAAATGGTAGGGTGAGTATTTTTGGGAGCCTGAGAGACTGGATTTGAGCCCCAACTACTGTTTACTAGCCATGTGGCCTTGGGAAAACCAAATGGGAACTTCCTGAGAGTCAGTTGCATTAGTGATAATATTGAAGGAATGACGTGGGCTCCATGCGGGTATTGGGAGAGTCAAATCGGATCCACCTTTACTCTGTAAAGTAAATTGTGCTATTTCAGTGCAGATGAGAGTTCTTATTTTCAGTTCCAGGTACCTCTTTCCTAACCTCCCATTTCCTTCAGCTTCACCCCATCCCATCTTAGTGATATGTATTCCTCTCTCTCCTAGGAACTTCTGTTATCACCTCCTTTCCTCTTATCAAAAATTTTTTATCAGTCATTTACACTTTAGAGCAGCTGAAGTGTTGTCAGCGCCTAAAGGAACTTCTGGTGCCTAAGGCAAGCGAGAGAGGCATTTGAGAGACCGTGTCTTCCTGAGCATCTTAGAAATCACACTATGATCTGCCTCATCTACTCATGTGTCTGACTGGCCTTTCCCTATAGCTAACATATTTCATCAATTTCAGGGCATATTATTTTGTTTTGTTTTGACATTTCTTTTTTTTTTTTTTTTTTGATGTGGACCATTTTTAAAGTCTTTATTGAATTTGTTACAGTATTGCTTCTGTTTTATGTTTTGTTTTTTTGGCTGTGAGGCATGTGGGATCTTAGCTCCCTGACCAGGGATTGAACCCGCACCCCCTGTATTGGAAGGCGAAGTCTTAACCACTGGGCCTGCAGGGAAGTCCCTGTTTTTACATTTCAACAGCTCTGAAATCAGGAAGTATCTTATAATCATTGGTGTGTCATACTCTAATTAGCACTGTTTTCTTTTTTCAGTGGTTGATAAAATAATGCTGCATCTCACAATCCAGGGTGTTACACAGATGAAATACAACACTGCTCTTATAGAGATAACATGCTTGTCAGCAGGATTCATTAAGGGGTCAAGGAGAAAAGTGAGGTAAGGCAGCAGTTGCTTTGGAATCAGATCAGGAAACAAAGACATGGGCTGTTTCATTTTCTTTCACCTTTCAGTTGCTAAGCATTACCTGGATATTTGGATTCTGCCCATTGATATCAGCTTTGGAAAGATCTGGAAAGTTTGGTAGATCAAGGAGAAAGGATCTGGGGCCATCTCTTTGCAATGAAGGGGGCCCAGCCTCTTGCTGGAATTGCTGTCTGGGGAATGGTTGGTGTGCAGCCTGGTGGTCCGAATGCTCCCCTGATGTTTCTTTGGAGAGAGGAGAGCTGGTTTCCGATGTTGAGGCACTTTCCATGTTGAGGTTATTCTAAAACAAACAAACAAGCAAATGAACATATAAATAAGAGAAGCATGATTTAGAAATGCCACCCTTAAAAATTCAGGACAAGGACAATTCCAGGGGCTGGAATTAAGCCAGGATGGTATTCCCAACTTGTTTTCCTTCCATAGCTTAGTTTTTCTGTCTTCAAAAAGCTAAATCATCAGGAAATTTTCCTAGCCTGCTACTTGGGAATTTTCTGAGGGCTAATGTGTGATGGGATATTAATCAAACATCAAAGCATATCAACAAAAAGTGCTAATTTGAAGGAGACTAGGTGCTCATTTAGAACTGGAATCAAATTATGGTTTCCTTATCACAGCTTCAATTGATTAACCACTCTGGCTTGAGTTACAGCCCCAGTATCCAGTGTTTGTTCCTTTGGTGTGGGTCAGCAGATGATCTGACCACACTGGGTAAAATACTTTAGCCAAATCATTGATTATTTCTATCCATCCATCCATCCATCCATCCATTTTTTCATCCATCCATTCACTAACCTATTTAACTTTCCTTCCTCCTTCCTTCAGTTCTTTCATTCATCTACTCATCCATCCTTCCATCCATTTATCCATCCATTCATCCACACAATCAGCAAGTGTCAACCACATGCTAGGCACAGGAAAGCCATGAACAAGACAGACACGGGTCCTATTCTCTTAGAGAGTACGTCTAGTTGGGGGAAATAAACAATAAATACACACATAAGTAAGATCAGGTCAGAGAATGGTGATTGCTAAGAAGAAAAGGAAGAAGAAAATGACAGAGAGTGGTCAGGGCAACATTAGATAGGTAGCTGGGGAAGACCTTCCTGAGAAGGTGACATCTGAAGTGAAACCTGAACACCTGTAATTATCTGGGGTAAGAACATTCTAGCAGAGGGAACAGCAAGTAAGACAGTCCTGAGATAGGGATGGCTTGTCTCATTTGAGAAACACAGAGAAGGGCAGTGAGGCTGGGATGGAATGAAGGAAGGGAGAACGACCCAAGATGGGGATGAAGAGGTGGAGACAGGCCAAGAAAAAGTGACAAAAAGGCATTCTGAAATTGAATGTCTTTATCCCGGAAAGAAAAGTCCAAGTCTGTTGTTTTTCCAAACTAGCGAAAAATGTCTGTGTTTAGTTGTCACTAGGGGAAATTTTTTCCAGTGACTGAAGACTGTAGTAGTTGCTGGACTTCTTTCTCAAACCAGCCCTTCTTCTGCTCTCATTCTTCATGGACCTCTTGTTGGATGTTTCCTCCATCCCTTCAGGGATAGCATTTTCACGTTTACTGGTGGAGGGAGATGTGGAGATAGAATTTCACCAGTGTTTGGGTCAGTGGTTAATGTTCTTGTTATTCTTGGGCATGTTTGGGGGTTTTGGAGTGAATATTCCAGCACATTGCCTCCACACACACACCCTGCCCCCTCTCACAGCAGTGTCTTTGACCCAGTCAAGGGGTTACACCTGGTATCAGAACACTCCCGACTCTGAGTACCCAAGGTCAAGAATGGCCTGAGGATGAAACACATGCAGTGGGTAATGATCTTATTAGAGAGCTGACCTGCGGGGATGGATTTTTCTCTCTTTAAACAGACATGGGACTGCGAGGAATAAACTCACTTGTGCAGAGACCATGTTTGTGAATGTTCGCAGAGGCCAAGAAGAGGCTGAGTTAGAAAGAAGCATGTCTGCTGTCTCTTCTTTAACATGTGCAGTTACGGCAGGGGAAGCGGGCTGCTCTTCATCATGTCTTTGCTTGCCCTGCCTCTTTGCTCAGGAGATGTGGCCAGGGGCAGTGTCTTTGTTCACCTCTCCTGTCACCTTTCTGCCATGTTTTCATCTCCTGGCACATCGTCCTAGGGGGAGTTGCCCTGCCATCCCCAGGCACTGCTCAGTGCAAAAGAGGCCAAATGTATTATGCTGAGATTGTATTATCCAGCACATGGAGAGAGAGAGAGAGAGAGACATGATAATTCTTTCCTCAACATAAGACCTCTCTATCATAGCCCAGGGGAAGATAACTGAATGCAACTGTTCCCTTGTTTTTCTCCCTGGATCCTCAACAGTGTTAGTAAGGACAGTTGACTTCTCATGGAGAATTTCTTGCACAGGTTTTTGGGAATCTAAGTCTCAGAAGGGACCCAGGATTTGCTTGTCCATGGCTTGAGGGATCCCCTGCAAATCCAGCCCTCACTTCATTGTAGCAACTGGGACATACTGTTTAACTGTGTTAAAAATGGAGCTCTTTTTCCTTTTCCCTGTGATGAAGTACTCCTTCTACTATGAAAACTTATATTTTATTTTATATTTGGTACTTTTTTTTTTGACCACGCTGCATGGCATGTGGGATCTTAGTTCCCCAACCATGGATTGAACCCATGCCCCCTGCAGTGGAAGTGAAGAGTCCCAACCACTGCACTGCCAGGGAATTCCAGAAAAACTTGTATTTTAGAAGAAGAGATAGGAAAGGTATCTGTGCTGCTTATTTGGCATTTCACTTAGATGGCTGAAAAAACAAGGACTGAATCTGATGGGTTTTTTGCTCTGACTCTGGAATTTTTCCTGAGAGGAGATACACCACCCCAGAGTGATCCTGGCTTAGACAGGGACCAAGAAAACCCCTTAAACTCTCTGTGGCTCAATAATCCTCCATGTAAAACAAAGCAGACAATAAGGAGGATCCCATGCTGTCCCAGCAGGATGGTCAAGAGAACTCAGGGTGGGTTGTGACTACACTTGAAAAGAGAAATGTAGAGTTAGGGCAACTGGGCTGGACGATTCAGGCCTCAAGTGTCTCTGCCTCGAAGACGGGGGCTAAAGTACGTTTTGGCTTGAATTATGCACACAACTGTGGCATTTCTCCGTCTTTCCCTGATCCTCATCCCCCAGCCCCTCAAACAACATTTGGAAGATGAGAATGGGAAAAATAAAAAATGCTAATCACGATCTCTGAATATCTGAATTATTCTTGCATTTTTACCAAAACATATTTATCTGGAAACCTTGGCTCCCTCCAAACCGTGGCATGCTCCCAAACTGTTCAGAAACTGGAAGCTCTATGGTAGGGGGAGGGGGCCTTACAGTGAATCATATAAAATGAAGCTCCACTTTATTCAATCAATGACCAGATTCAGGGAGTAACCATTATTTTGGTAATCAAGAATTTAAATCTGGGGCGGGAGACAGTAGACAGGGTCTGCTAACAAGGCAGGAAAATGCCTCTTCTTCATACTTTCTCAAAGACCCACTGTACAGCTTCCTTGTAGAGGCCCCACTGGAGGTCTTGGTTGATGGACCAAGCTCACTCACCAAGAGTTCCACTTAATTAGTCTAGCAGAGTAAAGATTCTCAGGAAGGGTGGATCTCAAAATGAAGATTTAAACAGTTTGTATGTTATTCAGAAAAGCAGACATTCTTCTCTGAAGACGTGAGCTTTGGGCAGTCCAGGGATTGAAGAAAAGAAATATCACCATTCTTTCCAAGGTGCTGCAGGATTCATTTTGTTTAAATTCAAGTGACATGAGGGCATCTGCTCAGTTTGGGAAAATATTTCTTTACCCACAATGTGTCTTTGAGTTGACTTTCAATCTGTGGCAATGTTGCAGCTCCAGGAGCAACGTTCTCTCTAATCTGAGAGCTGTGACTACTAATAAAGAGAGGTAGAAGAACTAAAGCTAGTTAGGGGTTTATACGCATGCAGTGTTCCACTGCTAAGGAAGGTGACCTATGGTGGCCAAATTATCCAGCTGCTGCTTAATGCTCCCCATCTTTGGGCATAGCTCCTGCCCCTCCATTATTTTACAACTTATTCTTATTTAAAATAGGAATAAAGTAATAATATTGTAAAATGTTAACAATAATAATACAATTATAAAATAGGCTCCATGCTCATGCAGCCTGGTGTTTTGCCTTAGATGGCAGTATTATTGTGGCAGATATTGCAGTTTCCTCCCCAATATCCATTCCCCACTTTTTTTTTTTTACTCAGTGTTTATTTCAGGGGGCAACGTGCCTGGCTAAAACTACATGTCCTAGCATTCACTGCAGCTAGGGATGACCATGTGACACAGTTCTACCCAATGAGATGTAAGTGGAAGGTGCCTGATGGTACTATTGGACAGAAGGCAGAGTCAGTTTGCCTTTTGCCTCTTTTCTGTCTTCCATTTTCTCCTGGCTGAAGTGTGGATAGTAGTGTTGGAAGTGAAATGATGCCACTGGCAAGAGGTTGAAGATATACGCTAAAGGTGGCTGAATGGAAAGATAGAGGAGCCGGGGTCCCCGATAGCATGGTAGAGCCTTCATACTAGTCCTGGAATGATCACCTCTGAACTTCTTGTACCCTTGATACAAACAGTAGTATTGACAATACTGCAGCCCTAGTAGCAATGTTCCCTGTATGATTCTAATTTGAGAGCCATGACCACCAATAAAAAGGGAAAAGCCCTGTTCAGCAAAGTGACTCAAGATTGGGTACCATCCTCAGCTGAAGGAGGTACCAACAGGGCATATAGTGAATCATCACGATTACCTTCACAATGGCAGCCAGCTCAGCTCTGCTGCTAATTCTCATAATATCCTTTTCCAAATCTGCCCTCTACCCCCTTCTCTGCATATGTATAGAATCTTCTATTGTTTCAGCATCTATACCTTACATTTCTCAAATCTATTACTCACTGGGTAATGTAATATTTCCTTTAATTTATCCAAAAATACTATCATTAAAGTTCAAGGACTTTGCCCTCAAAGAATCCAGAGCTCCTTGGACAAGTGGCTGATTCCAGAGCTTGGGCAGGGAAGTCAAGGGGAGTTTGGGATATTTTGCTGTGTCAGAAAGCAAGGAGGACTTCAGTGATTAATGGTGTCCTCTTGAAAGAAGACGGGAGCCAGATTGAAGGGCCCACCCTGCACCAGGATTAGACAATTTGGGCGTTAAAACAAAAAGGTTGTTGTTAAAAAAAAAAAAAAAAAAAAAAAAAAAAAAAAGGTTGTTGTTGACTGCCATACATTGCATCTATGACATTCCATGAGCCTATGATGATACTCATAAAAGAGAGGAAGCCAGAAAAACCATCACCCCCATTCGAGGTAGGGATTATAAAACTCCTTACTTTGAACCTTTGTATTAAAAAGAAGTAGAGTTTTGTCTAAGGAAATAAAGTTTGAACTGAGATTGAAAAACACAGGTAAAATGAAGCCCGTGAAGCAGGTGAAGAGCACAGAGCAGAGGGGGAGATGGGCCAGTGAACACTGCGATCCTGGCAAAGGATAAGGTGGGTGCAGACTCCCTGAGACCTCCCAGGGCCTGGCGCAGAGGCCCAAAGGCTATCAGAGCTGGAATGGAGTGGGTGTTAGGCTCAGTGCCAGTCTGCTGTCTTAGTAAAGTGATCACTGAGTAAATAATACAAATGCTAGGCCTAAACCCAGACGTCTGGACCCACCAGCCTTCAGTCAGAAAGCTTTCTATCCTAGTGTACTGTGACTTTTCCATTAGGTCCCCACTTCCCCAGTGGCATTCTCTGGGTCATTTGGAGGCTTGCTAAGCTTTATGTGTGGGGATTGCCTCCCTGGCTCTCATCGGCTGGCCCTGGATGCCCCTGGGAAAGCTCTGTGAAGATGAGCTGAGAAGAGAAAACCTCTCATCTGCAGACCGGGTACAGTTTCTAAGATAACAAGCCCAGGCACTTTGTCATTCATGTCCTTTCTCCCCAGGACATCCCTGGCCCAAGACCAAGGATGCCCAGCAAATGCCCTTAGCCCCTGCGGAGTGGACTCGCTCATTTTGGCTGTCCTTGTGACCAAGGTGGACCACCACGGCCACATCAAGGTCAGCATGGTCACAGTGGACAGAGTTGCCAGCTGGTCATTTGACATAGGAGCGAGAGAGAGGGAGGGGTTCTTGGGAGAACCAAGTCACAGGGGAAATTAGTGTGATCAGCTCGAGGGGGACAATCAAGGTGTGAAAACGGGCGATGGGTCCACCTGTGGAAGAAGCGTGCTAAGCGTCATTGTCCCAAGTCTGCAGCCAGCCACCTGCCCTGTTCCGCAAACATTAACCAAAGGCTGGAGTATGAAAAACCGGGCTGATGTGACCACTTCCAGAACCTCCAGAAGAGGCACAAGCTAGTACCAAATTGTGGCTGGCTTGGACAGTTTTAGTGCTTTTTTTTTTTTTTAAGGCTGTGGTAACTACTCCCAGATTAACACAACAAGGCAGACTTCTTGGAGGCAGAAGGGATGGCAAATTTCTGGAGGGCAAAGAACAGGCCGTATCTACAATCTCAAACCCCACACCCTCCAATTCCACAAGCTCGGGGGGCACCCAATAAGTACTAGTTGATGATAATGATGGCCACGGGCCTAGTTAGGTTTTGTTTTAATTAGGCTCAGGCTACAGGCCTCATTACCCCTAATGTGGCTTTTATGTGGGATTCTAAAGAAAAAAAAAATCCAAGAATCTTCTATTGAGGATATTAAAGAAGATATTATTAGCAATGCTTTTGGTCTCATAGACTTTGAACAACAAACAACAAAGATTATAATTAACGTCACTGCAGCCTCTCTCCTTAAAATATATTAACAATATAGCTAATTAGCAATATGTCCTCATTTGGGGCTGGACATCTGCATATTATTATCGACAATGCTTGTTTCCTTTTTCCAGATTAAAGGCAGCCATGCTGCACCCAGGCATATGGCCACACTCCTTCCACATTAAAACACTCGATATTCTTCTCCCCACGGTAAACACACTTGGGGCTTTATCTGTGTCGGGCATCGATTTTTGTCTGGAATATTTCCACACGTCTAAAAATAGGTTCAAGGATGCCATGGGTGGTATTTCAAAGGGAAGAGCAAAAATTTCCCTGTTTGGGGAGAAAAAAAGAATAAAAGGGTACTCTGATTATCTTTACACATGGCTAGGGAGCAAGCGCTCCCAGGAAGAGAAAACCAGGAGAATGAACAATGTGAATTTCAGACGGGAAAACCTGCTTTCTCAGGGGGTGCGCTCGTTCTTAGGGCTTGGGAAGATGGCAGAGAGATGGTGATCACAGGAACGGACGCAGGGGTGGTGGAGGCTTATTCAGTGCAGTGTTGGAGAGGAGGAACCAGGATCCATGGGGAGGTCCCCGCACTGTTGAACACACCGATGGTGAGGTCAGCTACCTTCTTTTCTCTCTACCGGTGTGTGATGGTAATCACACCCCTTCAGGCAGCAGGAACAGAGCAAATATCCGTGGCTCTATTTTATGGCAAGCATGAACATGCAATGCCCCTTTGCAGGAAAATACAAATTCCTGGCAGAGGGAAGTGGCCAGAATTGTGCTTCAATCTTTGCTGTCGGATCCTGAAGACAATCCTGGCAGCTAGTGACATAGGCACATCGTGTTTCAAGAATGCAGGAGTGTTTCATCTTGGTTGGGAATGGAGCCCTCTGTTGAAAGTCTGACTAATAGCTGAGGAATCTTCTGTTATGGGGGCAGAATGTATCAGAAGGCTGTTTACTCTAGGGCTTGGGAGTGACCTTGCTTATGATCTCAGGCGATGCTTTGGAAGGAATGAAGAATGGCCGACTCCTTGCACTTGGGCAGGGAGCTGGCTCCACAGGGGAAGGGGCCGCTGGTGTGGGTCTCCCACCCCTGTGCTTCCTTCTTGATCGAAGTCTCTTGGGGCCGGCTGACAAAATGGAAGTCAACGCCCCACTAGCTCGTCTCGGATACTTCTGTAAACAGCTTTGATCTTGAAAATGTGCGGATTATTGGTGATTTTTCAAGTTGTACTTTCTCCACTGCTGGCCAAGAAAACAGAGTGAGAACCACCCAGGCCCCATTTCCTTTATGTCCTGTTAGGCTAAAGAATGAACAGAAACGAGACACAAATTATTCTTTTAAGTCTAAGAAAACATGTGAGAAGTAGAGTTCAAGGCTGGAAAGCCAATTTGGCTAAAGAAACCTTCAGCCATCATCTAAACCATCTCTGCCAACGGAGGGGGATGGAGAAATTATATTTTCCAGACTCCTTCTCCGGGCAAATGGTGGAACTGCCTAGAAGGGACGCTTGTATAAATTCTCTTGGGGTGTGAGACAAACCTGCTCCCCAGTAAGCTGAGGGAAGATTTTGTCTGCTGAGAGGGGTATTTGAATTTGAGGGCAGCACTAACTTGCTCAGGGCTATAAGGAACAGGTCAAGGGTGGCCACCAGGGGGCTTCAGTCACGTGGAGCTCAGCCTCCCCTCTAAGTCAAACTTTGAGCAAATATTTAATGAGCGTGGATTACTGTGGATTTTTCAAATTGTGCTTTCTCCATATCTGGGAAGGAAAAAACAGAGCGGTAGCTATCCAGGTCCTTTTCTGGGGCCCAGTTTGAAGAGGTACCAAATTATTAGCGTGCCTAAATGGCCCAACTATCTAAGTCCTCCCTTGGAGGACTCCTTGTCTCCTCCCTTGGAGGACTCCTGGGGACTCTCCTTGTCTCCCAGGACAAGGAGACCCCGAAGGTGAATGCCCCCTGCAGTGATTCTGCGCCTCTACACATGGCCTGGGGGGCACCCAAGGCCAAGTCAAGGCTGGCGTCCGCTGTCACGAGGCAGAACCTGGAAAGCAAGTTGAAGGGCAAAGACTGGCAGAGTTCAGACTGGCCTGGGGTGGGGGGGAGTGGTGGCCTTGGGGACCCTTGCCCAGCTTATTGTTTTAATTAAGAAGATGAATTTCTCTCAACACCCAAAGTTAAGACCCATCACTGAAACCTACCACCAATCTTTCTGCTCCAAGTACCTCTAAACTAGGTTTTAAAGGGAACTGGACCTTAACCTTGGAATCCTAGAGAAGGGCTCATGGTGTTGAGGAAGGGTCCTAGGCTAGGAGGTATGAGGCCTGGTCTATGTCTCAGCATTGCCCCTACCTAGTTTTATAAGCTTAGGCAAGTTCCTGTACCTTTGCACCTAGATTGGTAGGGTTTGTAAAAACGTCCACAGATTCTCTTTCTGTAAATATCTATGCATTGGGTAGTTGTCTCCTACACTGCCTTTGCATCTGGTCATGTGACTTACTTTGGCTGATGGATAAGCAGAGATAAGTGTGTCTTGGAGCTTGCTTTTTTTTTTTTTAATTTTTTTTTTATTGCTCTTTTCAATCTCAAGGTCTGGGCTAGCCTGTGGGATGAGGACAGACATGTGGAACAGAGACAATCTACCCCGGACTGAACAGCCTGCCAATGACCAGTCACTCAAATGGAGACCATCCTAGACCATCTGGCCCCAGCTGAGCCGGTCCAGACTAGGAAAGCCACCCAGCTGACCCATGGAATCGTGAGAAATGATAAACATTTGTGCTTTTAAGCTAATGAATTCAGAGTGGTTTGTTACATGGCAAAAGCTAACTGATATCAGTTAGCAAAAGCTAACTGATAACAGGACCTCAGTTATTTCTTCTGTAAAATGGGTGTGGCGACATAGGATGGGAACTAGAGAAAACCTCTCAATCCATCTAGTTCTGACCTCCTAGGAATGGAAGCCTCAAGAGACACTTGTCCTGGAGAAAATGTTTTCAAACAAATAAAGAAAAAAACCTGATACCAAATGCTAAAAACATCAAACTGAGGGTGGGGAAGTTAAACAAAAATGTGATGGTTCTAAATGCATGAAGTGCAAATACTATCTTCAATGTCGAGCACTCTTCCTTCTTTCTCCCATCCTTCTACCTGCTGACTCAAAGCTGGGTCAAATCTGTTGGAAAACATCCCCCTGCCTACTGCTTCCATCATTTACATGTGCTGCTCTGTTAACAGCTCCAAGGTCAGTGTTTCAAAGATTCGGAGCTGAGACTTAACAATTCTCCCTCACACATTCATGATGCACCTGTATGGCTTTGTTGGCTCTCAGAAACTAGTAATGCTCATTTATTAGGGAAACCCTACTGACACTATAAAACAATTATAGAGCCATCATAGACCAACTATAGCCTGGGGTGAAGAGAAAGCTGTACACCACCAGGACCGGTTCCCTTTCCCACCTGTCCGTACAGATTGTTTTTATTTGGACTCCTGTTCTGTTCTCCTCCAGGGAAACTGTTTGATCCCTGCTTGGAAAGCTGGCAGCTGATGTGGTTGTGGGCCCTGGACTTAGCTTGGCTAATCTTTCTCTATAAATGGATGGAGTTTTGTTCTGTTTATAGATTCACTCAACAAACACTTTCTGGGCATCTATGGGTTGGCCAAAAAGTTCCTTCAGTTTTTAAGTAAAAATAAAAGACACGTTCTTCATTTTCACCAAGGACATTATTGAACAACGTATTCACTGTTTTGTTCCACTACCTTCTGCCATTTTTCAGGCAACTTCATAATTCCATCTTCCCAAAACTTTTTATCTTTTTGAGCAAAGAACTGTTCCAGGTGCCTTTTACAGTCTTCCAGGGAATTGAATTTTTTTCCATTAAAAGAATTTTGTAAAGACCTAAATAAATGTAAACTGAAGGTGCAATGTCCGGTGAATATGGCAGATGAATCAGAACTTCCCAGCCAAGCTGTAACAGTTTTTGCCTGGTCATCAAAGAAACATGCGGTCTTGCGTTATCCTGATGGAAGATTATGTGTTTTCTGTTGACTAATTCCGGACGCTTTTCATCAAGTGCTGCTTTCAGTTGGTCTAATTGGAAGCAGTACTTGTTGGAATTAATCGTTTGGTTTTCTGGAAGGAGCTCATAATAGAGGACTTCCTTCCAATCCCACCATATATACAACATCACCTTCTTTGGATGAGGACTGGCCTTTGGTGTGGTTGATGGTAGTTCATTTTGCTTGCCCCACGATCTCTTCCATTCCACATTATTGTACAGTATCCGCTTTTCATCGCCTATCACAATTTGTTTTAAAAACGGAACGTTTTCGTTATGTTTCAGTAGAGAATTGCATGCGGAAATACGGTCAAGAAGGTTTTTTTCGCTTAACTTATGTGGAACCCAAACATCAAAGCGATGAACATAACCAAGCTGGCGCAAATGATTTTTAACTCTTGATTTGGATATTTTGAGTATGTCGGCTAGCTCCTGCGTGGTGTAACGTTGATTGTTCTCAATTAATGTCTCAATTTGATCTCTATCAACTTCAACTGGTCTACCTGACCATGGAGCCTCGTCCAGCGAGAAATCTCTAGCACGAAACTTCGCAAACCACTTTTGACATGTTTGATCAGTCACAGCACCTTCTCCATACACTGCACAAATCTTTTTTTTGTGTTTCAGTTGCGTTTTTACCTTTCTTGAAATAATAAAGCATAATATGCCGAAAATGTTGCTTTTTTTCCCATCTTCAATATTAAAATGGCTACACAAAAATTCACCACTTCTGGTAAGTTTTTTTTTAAATGCACGCTAATATGACAGCTGTCACAATACAATCTAACAAAATTGTTTCGAATGAAGTTAAAGACAACTAAACGGTACCAGAGCCATCTTATGGAAAAAACCAAACGGATGTTTTGACCAACACAACACTTTGTGCCAGGTGCCTTGCTGGGATGAGACAGTTGAACAGCATATACCTTGTTAAGAGAAATGATCCAAAACTTGGAAATAAAGCAAAAGGATGATTGCAAGTTGATTAGTTCATAGCAGGGCATAGTATGACAGGCCTGTCCTACTTTTCTAGGAGAATGGACCTTTGTTTCACTTATTGTTTACTATTGCTTAGGGCCTAGGCTAAAAGTTACATGCTAACTTGGAGATTTTCACCCTGTAGACATATAAATTTTTTTTTTTTTGGTCTGGTAGAAAAAATAACTCATTAAAAGTTCTCATCACAAGGGAAAAAAATTGAAAGTATGTGAAGTGATGGATGTTAATTAAACGTACTGTGCTAATCATTCAAAATATATCATATATCGGGACTTCCCTGGTGGCGCAGTGGCTAAGACTCTGCGCTCCCAATGCAGGGGGCCTGGGTTCAATCCCTGGCCAGGGAACTAGATCCCACATGCATGCTGCAACTAAGAGTTCGCATGCCACAACTAAGGAGCCCACATGCAGCAACTAAGACCCAGCACAACCAAATAAATTAATTAATTAAAAAAAATCATATATCAAATCATTATGTTGTACACCTGCAACTTATGCAATGTTATATATCAATTACATTTCAATAAAACTGGGAGAAAAAGAAACCATAACTCAAAGTTTACTGTTTTATTGCCCTATAGGACATTAACCAGTTTTGGTTCTAACTCGCAAATTTACTTTGTCATGATTTTCCCCACTAATTTTATAAATATCTGTTCCTCACATGCTTTGAACTAGAATTAGCATGTCCCTAGTTCCCTCACTAATTAGTTAAATAAACCTTTGATATGTATTCACTTTATATGAGACATTTTTAACATTATGAAAGTCATATTTGGAGAAGGTTTTGTCTTGAAGGACTTCAGACTCCAGTGGGGAAGTTAAGAAATGCTTACATATAAAATGCCAGGTAGAAAGTGGGAAATTCTCTGGGAGTGAAAGAGTTCAGCGTCAGGAAGTAAAATGATCCATACTTCTAATTATGATTCCACAACTCACCGTCTACTGAATCTTTAACAATCACCACATATTCTTCTTTCATTTTCTCTAAAAGACCCCTATCTATCAATAGATACCGGTCCAATGCACTAACAAGCTGAAATAAGTATGGAGAAGAACAGTTTGTGAGCAGGACTTTTTGTGGGTTTCTCCTTTTACTGGGGAGGGCAGAAGGCCAAGTGTCAGATGGCAGAGGGCACACCCCCCCTCCCCGCTTTCAACCATTTTATTACCTCCCTTCCTCCATACAATTTCCTACTCTGACCTTAGAGAAACAAAGCACCTACTAGCTTTTTTCTCAACAAAGATCATTCTTCCACTAGAACTCAGTTAGCTGAGCTTCAAAGAAAGAGAAGAGCAAGTTTCTCAGGGGCTTTCTTTTGGGGATGGTCATGAAAGGGGGGCACGATAGAGCACGTGCTTACATGTTACTACTCTCCCCAGGATAAACATCACGGTACTAGGGTGTATCCATCCAAATCTGGGCAGCAAATGGATGGCACTGAGGTATGTATGGGTGACCAAGGGAGCTTAATGAAAGAACAATTGACAGATGTCTGGACAAAGAGGCTGGAAACCACCAAAGATGCTACAGTATGGCCAGGAAAGCCAGGGAGATCTTACACTCCCAGGCCTGAAGAGGCAAGGAAAGGGAGAGGTTACTCTTCCCCAAAGGGAGAGAGAGGTGTGGCTGTGTATGTGTGTGTGCACGCACACGTGCATGGGGGCCTTACTAAATACTGCAACCTCCCTCTCCTCTTCCTCTCCTCTCTTGCCACCTTCACCATTGGCCAAGTCCAAACAGAAGTTCAAGAGCAAGGGAGCCCGTTGATGGGATACATTCCGATCACACATCTGAGGCACAAGTTAGGATGGAGAAGGGTGAAAGGTGGATCTCGAGAGGTGAATGGAAGATACTGAGCACACAGGACATGTCTGGGAGAAACCACACTATCACCCAGGCCAGGCACTGGAAGTTAGATCTAATCTTCACAACATCCCTTTGAAGGAGACGTGAGCACTGGTGTTCCAGGGAGAAAGAAATTGAATCCCAGAGGCCCCTGGCTGGCAAGTAGGCACCACAGCCCCGTTCCTTCCACTGCGCGGTGCCGTCCTAATTTCTCTCCTGGAGGTCTTATTTAGAGTAAAAGGATCTGCAGCCACCTTGGAGTTCCCATCTTCCCCCAACTGCAGCCCTCGCCCAGGTAACAGGTCCAAGAGGCCTGGTTCAGGCACACTGGCCTGCAGTGCACTGTTGATTTAATCCTCAACTCTGCTCCCCTACTTTGTTTGGTAAGGGGGTCCTGGCCGCATTTTCTTAGGAAAACTCCTATCTAGATACCAGTCCAGCCTAAAGCTGCTTGGCTTGTGCAGGCTGATGACTTCGCAGGTCCAGTTAGTGCTGGTCAACAAAAACAGTTGGTATAATGACGCTGAATTACAATAATGACAGCAAACTCGTGATGGAAGAAGACAGGAATGAAATGGCACATAGCACTTCATGCAAACGTTATGGGAGTTATTTCGATGGGCCAGATGAGGCAGAGAATGGAGAAAGTAGGTCACAAAGAGCCAGGTTCCAAACTATCGCTTTGGATATTAGCTTTTGGGGTCATCACATTCCTCCTGAGATTTGCTAAGCATTTGGGGTGAACTTTGAAAGTGACAGGGACCCAAATGGCCATCTACAGTAGAACGTATAAGGAAGGTGTATGCATACAATAGTTATAGAATGGAATATTATCAATGAAGTTTTCAAATGAAATGTTGAACAATCCAGATAAAACATATGATTCCATTTATATAAAGTTGAAAAGCAGGTAAAACTAACCAATGTTGTTAGAAGTCAGGACAGTGGTGACCCTGGGGGTGCTGGTGACCAGAGGGGAGCCCGGGGAGGGGGGTGTCTGGAAGGAGCAGCCATATTCTGTTTCTTGACCTGGCAGCTGGTTACATGATGTGTTCGCTTAGGGGAATTTGTTGAGCTGTACACGTATGATTCGTGCCCCTTTCTGTATGCAGGCAACTTATCTACGGAACTTATATAACTACCAAGAACACAAGGGAAAATAATAAAATAGAAAGGGAATCATAGAGAAATGGCAGTTGGCAAGGTCACAGAGATTTCTTAAAGACACCAAGCTTCTGTTACTGCTATTTTCTGAACAATTAAACGATGCAGGAAAATATGGTATTTGAAACACGAGGGCCTCCACTCAGCCCATTATTTCCCTGTGACCTAGTGTTCTCACCTCTAAAATGAGGAGCATCTCTGTAATAAAAACATTTCTTTTCTCCCCTTTATTATCCCCTCTCCCATTGGTCTTTCCTAGGACTCACTCTTACCTTGTTATCTTTTCTCTTGAATGTTTTCTTCTCAGGCCCAGCTCCCACCTTCCCTAGTCCAAACCTCCACCTCCACCTCCACCATCTTTTCCAGTGTTGTGCCATAGTCTTGTCCAAACACTCTTTATGGATCATCTCAATCAATGTCTCCCGAAGCTCCCCACCAGATGGGTACAATTATCATCACCCCCATTGTACAGATGAGAAAACCAAAGCTGAGAATGTTACCAAAGTCACCAGCTCCTAAAGGGTCCAGTGGGGACTGACCATGACTGTGAAATCTGGCAGATAGGCAGGTGCTGATGGGGTTCATGCTGGACCAGTGGAGACAAGGGAAAGCAGCCTGTGTTGGCTGAAGCCACGGGAAAGAATGTCAATACCTCTTTCAACCACCGCAGTGTCAAGAGTGGCCAGGATACAGAAGCAGGACCTAGACTCTGGCCAGCAGCCTTTCCAAAGAGGCCCGACTTCGGGAAGGATGGGGAGGCCGGTGCATTAGTCTTTTGAGTTTTAAAGCCATTTCATCTCTACAATCCATATTAAAATACAGCTAGTCCTGAGAATAGTTACACCAGACCTGCCAGGCAGGAGCAGGACACAAGGTGGGTCCCAGGATTCAATGCCCCATCTTTACAGAACATGGTGCAGGGGTTCGTTGGGTGGGGGCGGCACATGAGAGGGTATCTGGCCTGGCCCCGGAATACAGGGTTCCTGCCTTCCAGCCTGGTGCTCTTCCTATTGAACTGGCTGCTCTGGCTGTCCCATTGCCCTCCACACTTTCCCGAGATTGAATTACAAAATGTTAGCATTTCCCTTTAGAATTGCAGTCACACCAAAAAATCTGGACCTCGCTAAATGCTCTCTGAGTGAATGGATGGATGGATATCCATCCATGGATGGATGAAAAACCAGAATTTCAAAGCCTGATGGGTGTGGGCACAGCTGACTCCCTGTGGTTTCATTCAGGGCCACCATGCAAGTGGTGTAATCTGTGCATGGAAGAAAAGAGTCTGGTGGAGGGCAAGTAGGGGTTGAAATTGAGACTGGAGGAAGGGGTGTCGTCTGCCCAGACAGAGTGCCTTGCTGTAACTCATATAGAGGCTAAGAGGTGCTCATAGATACCTTTGGGTCAAACCTCTCTGTCTCCTCTAGCTGCAAAGACTTTCTTTCCCTTGGCTACATAGAAAACTCCTACGCATCCTTAAAAACCCTGTTTAGATATTGCCTTCTTTGTGAAGCTTCTCTGAGCTTCAGGAGAATTAGTCTCTCCTTGCTCTGCATTACTTCCCATACCTTATACATACTTTTTTTAATGGTATTTTTATACGTTATTAGAATTTTTTTCATTTTTGTCCAGTTTCTGGCTAATAAAGGCACACAAAAAGTGATTGAACTGCAAACTCAGCTGCACAAGAGGTAAACTATATTAGCCATGTTAGCTTCTTCAAGTCCATTGATCCCTGCTGACAGCACAAAGAGTATTTTGTCTATTTCTGAAATTCCTCTGCCGTCGTCCTAGTCCGGCTACCATCATCACTTTCTCCTCTGTCTTTCAAATCTCAGCTTAAATATCACCTCCAGAGAGGGAGGACTTCCCTAATCATCTAAGTAGTGTCTCTCCCCCCAGACAGTTCCCTTTCATCATTCTGCTTATTTCCTTTATAGTATTTGTCACAAGCCAAAACATTTCCATTTATAGGCTTTCTACTTTGTTGTCGGCTCCCTTCAGAGTGTCACCTCCTTGAAGCAGGGATTGTGTCTGTTCTGTCACTTCCATGTCTCAGCACTTAGCCCAGAGCCCGGCACACAGTAGGACCTCACCGCTGCCCTCTGAATGAATGGATGGATGGATGAATAAATGGACAAACAGGATTTCAAAGTCCGAGAGGCTAGGCACACTTTACTCTCCCTACCTGTCTGGAACCACATCTGGGTCTCGGGGTGTGGGAGTGAGGAAGGTCTCCCTGGCTTGGTTCCTGGCTTGTTCTGCATTTGCGTGGTGACTGCAAGTCCTGGCACAGTCACTTCTCCCCAAGTCGTGTCATGAGCAATGCCTGGTGCCTCCCTTTGCCCAGAGAGAGAATGTGGAGACTGCGCTGGGGGTACCAATGGTGACAGCCACCTGGGTGGAACCAATTCACTGCTCAACACCCAGCCAATGCAGCAAGGAGCAGCCCTGGTGGAGCTCAGGGGACAGTGGGATTGGGAAGCAGGGGCCAAAAGGAGACTCCGAAGGAGACGAAGCACAGGGACCCGGGTATTTTGCTCTTTGGAACTCATTTCTGACCCTGAACATTCTCTGAGTCTACTTGCTTCTCTTCAATGTCAAATAATTCAAAGACTTTATATAGATATATATCTATATACATATTTATTTATAAATGCACATTCTTATGTGTACATAAGTGTATATAAACATATATTTGTGTATATAACCATGTATATAAATATATATATATATGTGTATAAATATACACACATATTTATATATACACATATGGAGATGTGTGCTTTAATTTTAATTTCTGTTTTAATTTTTAATTTAAAGATGTCCTAAGTAGCCCATTCTCTCCTAACCAAGCTCAGAGAAAATATGGTAATAATGCAGAGTTATCGCTTTAACTGAGTGGTTCTCAAAGTGCCGTCCTCAGAACAGCAGCATCTGGCCACTTGTTAAAAATGCTGATTCTCAGGACCCACCGTCACCCTGCAGAATCAGAGTCTCTGGCGTAGGGCCCAGTAGCCTGTGTTTTAACAAGTTCTCCCAGTGATTCTGATGCAGGCTGACATCTGAGACCCTCAGCTCAAACCAGGGGAAGACGAGGAACGGGCGTCTGAGCAGTAGTTAGGAGCTGTTCTTCTGAGGGTTGCTTTGGCAAAGGGAAAGATTTCCAGAAAACGAAGGGCTCTCAAAGGGTTGGTATACATTTTTTAGGGGAAATGTAAGCAGGGAAACAGCAAATGAGCCGCAAGCACCAAGTCTGGCCTGGGGAGACCCTCTGAGCAGTCAGGGATCCCCCCATGATGAGGACACTGTGAGGGGAAGGGCAGAGTCCCTTGCCCTACAGGGTCCCCGAGTCAAGTGACATTCGACACCGACACACAGGGTGGAGAGATCAAGCCCTGAAGATGGAGGGTGAACCGCACAACTCGACCGGCTTCCCACTTTCCCCGGTATCCGTGCCTTCCTGTCTCATCACGCTCGCTTGGGTAGCAAGTGCCCCCCATGGGGCAGCAGAGGGCTTCTGGCTGATTTCTCCCTCACTGTGTGTCTGTCTCCGAACCAGCCGCATGGGTCCGTGGGGAAGGACAGGCTTGTGTCCTGATTGGCAACTGGATAAACTTTTCTAGCTCAGGGGGCTGGCAGAGGATTAAACAGGGCCTGGAAGGGGGCCCTCAGGCAGGCCTAAGAGAGAGAAATTATCCATCAGTTTATGAGACATGTGGAAGAGAGATGATGGGAGATGGAGAGTCGGACAAAGAGTTTCTCCAGGTGCCCCGATGCCAGGTGACTGTTCCCATGGTTTGCAGATGGCTCCTCTTTCACCTGAGAGCTCCGTGGTGCCCATCAAGCCCTTCCACCCGCAAACCCATCAGCAAGGATCAATCAGAGACCATCCAACTCCTAACTTGCAGTTTTCCGGGAGATTTAAGCAAAGACTCGTGTGAAGTTGAAGAAGCAAAAATCTATCTGTTCCCAACACATCCACAGCAGTCACCGTCTAAGCCAAAGGTTCCTTCTCGAAGGGAGAGCGTTCATTCACCAACTTGCACACCTGCTCCTGGTTCTTCAGGGTAATCTTCCAGAAAACAGAAGCCTGATGGATGCCTTCACCCTGGGGGTCTGAAGTCCCTGTAGGCAGTGTCCGCTCCTGCCAGGAATCCAACCCTACAAAATGGTCTCTTCAAACAAGCCACACAGGCCCCAACTGGAAAGGCTCATGTAGCAACCAGAGCTTTGCTCTCCGCTAGCAAATTTATCCCTCGTTCATTGACAACACCATGTATCTGCTTTAACTCCAAATCTTTCCTATTTACTCTCCACGTCTGCACATAGAGGGACTGGTTTTTAGATAGAGCCAAACCCATTTTTAACCAGAGCCCTGGGTATTCAGTCACTAAAAGCTCCAAACACCCTCTCCAGGGCCTACAGAAAAGGCACACTGTCAGCAGAAAGTTCTCCACCGTGGCCCATTTCATGAACTTATGAATGGCTTCTTTCAAAATCCTGATTTTGAAAGCAGCCTCCAGAAGGTCAGGAGACAGTTTGTTACAAGTGGATCTGTTCCCTCTCTGACCAAAGGAAATAGTTTCTAGCTTTTCCAAGGAGAAAGGAAGCATCTTTTGCCCAGTCTTGGTTCCCTCCCTCCCTCACACCTTGCTCTCTCTCTGCCGGATCATGATCTCAGGCCTGAAGCCCCAGGAATAAAAGATCCCTGTCCTCGGAATTCTCGTCCCCGCCCCAAGCAGAATTTTGCTCGTTCCAGGTCTTGAACAAAGATTCCCCGGCACACGTTTGATCTCTTCACGCTCTGTTCTCATTAGTCCTTCACACTCTCCATCACTTGGAAAAATACAAACAGCATGGTTCAGTTTTAAGGTTAAGAACTGACAGTCTCCATAAACATTGTTACAGTAAAAGCCGACTTATCCACTGCCAGCATTCGGTGTCTGCGGGAGGGGGACGTGGAAACCCTGAGCATCAGAACAAGAGAACAAGTGCTGAACTTCCAACTGCTGGGTGAAGGATGCCCCCATGGCGTGGCTGGCAAAGACCTGTGTGGATCCATCCCTGGATGATACTTAAAGGATTACAGGGAGAGACAGGCAAATTCAAGGAGCAGGGTGGCTCAGGTATAAATTTCTGACCTATGAAAAACACAAAGCCATCAACGGTCCTAAGTTGTGAGATCGCAGAAATTAAAAGTGGTCCATGAAGAGGTTATACAATCATTCTCAGGATGCTATAAGTAGGAAGAAGCAGAGGGTGAAATAGATGGAGGCAAGGAAGACCTTGAACTTCAGCCACACTCCACCTTCAACCATGTCAAATATTTATGTGCTGAAATCATCTAATTAGCAGGGATTTATTTTGATGGTGTGTGGGCAGATGAGCATCAGAACCCTTATTCATTTACTCACTTATTCATGCAACATATAATCACTGAGAGCCAATTGCTCTGTTCCAAGTGCTGGGAATACAACAGAGGGGAGACAGGGACAGTCCTTGCCCTCATGGGGTTTAATAGTCTCCAGCGGCAGTTCTCAAACTTTGCTCACCTCCTGATGTCCGGGTCACACCCCATGCCGTTTAAATCAAGGTGACTGGGTGGGATCCAGGTACTAGCACTTTTAAAAGATCCCTAGGGGATTCCAATGTGCAGCAAAGTTTGGGAACAACACAGGAGTTTTAACTGTGTTGACACGATTGGCCCGATCAGTGAGCGTGGAAGCCTGGCCCATGGCTCACCTTAGCAGCTCCTGCTCAGCTCTGTGAAACTACACGTGCCCGCAAAGACTGCATCCTAACATCTTCAGTGCAAGGGCAAAATTCTCTGTCAGCTCAATCCTGTCTGAGCTCTCCCCAGGGAGTTTCCTAACTAAAAGGAATAGCCACATCCTCACACGCTGGTAGGGAAACTTCCTTAATCCAAACCCGAAATCAGGACACATTACCCTGCACCTGATCTGATAATGGTATAAAATATTTGAAACCCAGGCCATCCCAGAAGCCCTAAGCCCCCTGGCTCCCGTATTGACAAGGTCATTTCATGGCATGAATCCTGGAAGCAGACTCCCAGCAGGCTTAAATCACACGATTTCTTTGTTAAGGTTGAAAAAGAGAACTTGCTTCTTAAGCCTTTGCCTTCCGTTCTCTCTGAGCTTTGATATCCTTCAAGTGATCAATGGAAATCCATTATAGACTTTCTTGGACCTACTCCTGGATTTTCATCAATTTAGAAAGGAAATGTTACATTCTTTTTTTTTTTTTTTTTCCTGGAAGTCCCCAGGAATTTTCAAAAATGAGAATAAAGGAAAAGAGAAAGAAAAGAGGCGTCGGCTTTGAAGTTGCAATGACCACACCAGAAAACAAAATAAAACAAAACAAAACAAAGATGGATCTTGAGAAAAATGTTTTAGGAGAAGGACGTCCCCCTGCTTCCCGTCGCGCCTTCTTAAGCGTGAAGTGGTCTCCACTCAAACCACCAGAGCCTGCCAGTTGGCCAACTCAGCAGCATTCCACTATAGAGATTAAAACCAACTTTATGATTGTGGTGCAAATAATAAAGAGCCTGGCAGGATTTCCTTCCAAAATGAAAGCTCATTTATTTTCTGAGGTGTATAATTTGGTTGCAAATGTTTCCTTTGGGCCAAAACATCCCAGATTGGGTTTTTGCCTGGAACACATCACTGCTTTGCTGGGGAAGAATGGACTCTGTGTGGTCCCTCCGTGTCCATCCACTCGGGGCATGGAGGGGTTCAAGCAGGTCCACTCTTGCTTCATGTCTGGTCTGGCGGTAGCAGTCTAGGGGACAGAACCAGGGATGGGGAAGCAGGAGGCGCTGGGCCTGGACTGGCTGCACCCACTCCCAAGTCCTGGTCCATCTGTGAAGTGGGCGGGTTCACTGCTGGCTCCCACTCAGGCCTGTTCCCATCCCTCTCAGTGGTGGGCAGAGTGGAAGGGCCTTAGGAACGCTGTTCCCTGTGAGACGTGGGTTTTCTTCCAGGTCTTTGCATCCTTATTTTGTTGATCTTTTCCAAAAAAATCATGCTAAAAAAATCCACCCAGAAATGACTAATATTTGGATAAAGGTAAAGCCAGCTTCTTTCCAGGGCTCATGGGCTTACCACACGTACCTGGGACCAGAGTTTGGCCCATGGTGTTAAGCCAATCTCACCCAAATATAAATAGCTTTCTCTCCTATACAAGTAGATTAAGAAATAACAAGGTTTGCTACCGTTTTCATGTTTATCAACCCTCTTCCTTACGTCATATACTTTTAACCTGCCTTCCATTTGCATCTTCACATCAAATTCAAAGCCAGTGCTATGCTTTGTAGATGAAAATATATTTATTCCACAGTTTTTTTTCTTTTCCTTCCAAACAGCTGGTAATGCAGAACAGGAAAACATCTTGTGGGATCTAAGGGATGGCATCAAAAGTCATCATGTGACATCCCTTTAGGATATCAGAAGTTGTTCCTCTAACACTGGGATTGGGTGAAGGAGGGGGAAAGAAGTGGGCTGAAAGGGGAAACAAAATCAATGCAGTTCACCCAGGGAGCATGAGAAGAACAGTGGTAGAAATTATTAGGGTTACGGGACCTGGCTCAAGAGGTGAAGTTCAACGGTGTCGTGTATCATGAAGTCACCTGCCAGGAAATGATGGAGCATACTTTCGCTAAACCTGAGATCCTCCTGAAACAGACATCAGCAGTATGTCAGGCAAAAGGTAACATAAAAATAGCTTCCTATGGCGTGTAGATGTCTCACTGCTAAGATGAATGATCCACCCACTTGTCAAAATTATATCTAATTTGCCAGTTGGCCATGGCCACTCTGAGTCAGTTCATACACCAGCTACACAGCTCATGTTCAGCTTTTTGGATAATCACCTGCTACTGGACATCAGGCCCCTAATTCAAGTGGAGCAATAAGAAATGTTCTCGAAGGAGAATGGAGTGAAGAAGTGCTGGAGAATAAAGGTTTCTGACGATTCATGTACAAAAAAAGATTCTAATATGGACTGGGCAGCCACAGCCTCAGTCTCCGAGTAACCCAGCGACTCTAGATAATTCCTTCAGCACTTTCAGCCACTGCCATAAGCAACACATCGCCCACCTGCAACTTGGAAAATCAGATTCACACGGTGTTTGGAAACCACAATACTGACACAGGATGAAAAAGTCGTAGAGGAAATTCCGGCTTTCCTCAGTGTCAGACGCACAAAAGCAAGGGATTCAAACCATCCCTGCTGCATGAATGTCAGTTCTGCACTGTGGTTAGAGGGTTTTATTCTAGGACACACACATCATATTGCAATAAAAGAAAGGCTAAGAGCGACTTCTTTTTGAAAACCATAATTCTTTCCTACTTCACTACCTTATGTCAATACATCTGAGCCTCTGGGGCTGTAAGTCACTTCCTGTCGTGGTCAAGTTTCATTTCCTCTAGAAGCTTTCAATCCTTTTCACAGTTCCCAGGTGCAAAGATGACTTGACTGAAAGTCATTTTGAATTCAGAATGTTGCCCACAGAGTCTGGACAGTGGGGTTTAAGAAATAATTATCCCTCATGCCTTAGTCCCCCTTTTAAATTACTCTTCCTCCTGTGAACATGCATGCACACACACACACACACACACACACACATACATCAACAGACACATACAGACACACACACACCAACAGACAGACACACACACACAAACACACACACACCACTTTCCTGCAAAAATGCCTGTGGTTCCTGCCAAGGCATCTGGCAAAGGGATCCTAAGTCACTAGAACCTTCCTGACCTGTGCAGGCTACAAGCTGCATGACACCTTACTTCATCTCATGGTCAGAAGTGAATCAGGGGACAGCAAGAGACATACAAAGTGACATTTTAAAACATGATGTTTCCTGACATTGCTTTTTTGGGTAAGTTGAAATGGTTAATTCACAGAAGAACAAGAATTGCAGATCCAGGCCCTCCTCCTGCCCTGATGGTCTTTTACTTATTTATTGAAAAAAAATCTCTGTTCTACTCCATCCTTTGCCCTGGAGAGGTTAAAAAAATCAAAGAGTAGGATATTCATTACAGTGCAGGGGTTGGTGAGTGACTGAACTGTTCCATTAAAAAATCGGGTCAAGTTAGGTGGTTTTACATTTAGAAGAAAAAAACAAATATGAACAGAGAAGCCCAAACTAGTCACTTCCTGCTTACAGGCCAGGCCACTGGGAGATTGAGTGATACCTTGGAACTTGGGAATTTAATCAGGGCTCTGCCTCAGTCTGCTGTTAGCAAATAGGTAAACCTTCCAGGTCTCAGTTTCTTTACCTATAAAATGAAAATAACAATATCCACTCCCCAAATGTGGGGAAGGCATTTTGGAAAGCACAACACTAAGTGACATATCAGATTTTACCAAACAGGTGCTATATGCTGGGGGCTACAGTATGTGCCGTGGGGTATGAAAGAGAAGTAAGTTACCATCCTGTTCCCTTACTCCATTCTGGCAGGCAGAGTGGGGAGTAGGGATGTTTTGTATATTTTATCTATACACATATATATGTATAATACATATGTATATATGTGTATATACATATATATGTGTATATATACAACTATATATACACATATATCTATACCTATGATTGCATTGTATAGATATAGATTAGACAGATAGATAACTGTACATAAGGAGGAATGTAACCCTCGCTTAATGGATGTGCAATGCTGTGTTAGAAATGAGCCATTTCTATGTCGACAGTTCACAGGAAAGTTTTTGTGGCTTGTCCAGACTTCTTGCAGCTGGAAAGAGGGAGATGTTAGTTGTAGCCTGAGCAGAGAGGCAAAAGAGCATGGGGAGGGCACAAGGACTAGTAAGAGTCTAATTTGGCTGCAAATACAGCCTATAAAGCAAAGGGCAAGAAAAGTTGATTAATTCCAGATACGCAGCTCCTCAATACATGTTTTCAGGCAAGAAATGGGGCGGGGGGAACCACTGGACTTCTTAAGCAGGGAGGCCAACAACTTTTAAGAAGATGAAGCTGAGTATTTATTATATTTTGATGAGTATGAGAAGAGAGACACTGGAATTGAAAAGGAGATCTGGGAAAGTAAAGACACAGGTCGCCACACCAGAGAGTGAAGGGGAATTGTCACCATTGGGACAAGAGAAATAGGTAGGGACCGATGTCTGTTTGGAGGGGAGTATGATTCCATCTCCTGGAATTCACACCTTTGTGCAGTTCACTCCCTTTGAGTGTGGGATGGAGCAAGTGACTTGCTTCTAACAAACAGAATGAGGCAAAAGTGATGGGAGGTCACTGAGATTAGGCAGCAGAAATCCATGGATTTCATCTTGCTAGTACTCTCTGGTTCTGATGAAGCCAGCTGCCATAGTTGGGCTGCCCCATGGAGAGGTCCATTTGGCAAGGAGCTGAGGGTACCCTCTGGCTAACAGCCCTCAAGAAAATGGAGAAAATGAGTCCTCACCCAACAAGTGAGCTCGGAAGCCAGTCTTCCACCAGCCACACCTGGACATGACTGCAGCCCCAACTGATACACTGGATCAGCCTGGGAGAGGCCCTGGACCGGGGGTGCCCAGCTAAACTGTGCCCCAATCCACAGAAATTCTAAGATTATAAATGTCTGTTTTTTAAGCTGCTAAATATTGGAACAAGAGACAACTAATACAGGGAGGAAAATACTTAACTGACCTGGATGTTGAGGAACAGATGCTCTCTGAGATTAAAATCCCAGACTCATGGGCCAAAGTTGTACATACTCTTTCTTCTAGGCTTTGTTGATTTTAGAAACTTTTCATAAAAAGAAACCTCTCTACCACCCCTTTCTTTCACTGTTTCCTAGGGCTGATTAAAGAAACATGACTTGATTTTCAATTTCAAGTGACTCAGGGGGGCATTCCAATAGAAAAGCGTCAGGAAATTAATCCCATACACACCAGGCAAGGCAGATGCTTCTGAAGCTGACACGTAGGTGAAGCACACCTTTCCTTTGTACACATCTTACACTCTTTTGATTTTACACTGGTATTTGTTTTGGGGGGCCTGGGAAAGGGGAACACATCCTCTCAATATAAAATGAGTCATTCCAGAAATGCATGAGTGGCACCAAAATACTTGAATGAGAGTTAAAAAAAAACTTGGCCAAGGGATTTTTAGGAAATCTCATTATCTCTTCATTTATGTTTGAATTATGGACGTATTTAGAAAATATCGTGCCTGTGAACTGTGAGATAAACCTCCATGCTAACCTTTCTATTACATTTTTATATGAAGCATGATTAGTTGTAGTTAAATTCTTTTCACCCATCTTCTTGCTGTGAGTAAAAGAAATTGAAGAACTGTCTTGCCACATAATTTGTAGAACTTAAAGATATGTAACGTCCAAATAATGAACCACACTCTCTTTATCAGCTAAGGCTGGTTTTGCATGGTAGTGGAACACAGAGCCTCCGTACTTGAGCTTGACACCTCAGTGACATTGGTGGTCCTCTCAGTGCTGAGAAACTGTCACTTGCAAACCAGTCAGAGGCAAGCTGTTCTGAATCATCTCCTGCTCCTGTAGACTTTTCAACCTTTGAAGGGGCAAGCAGATCTTTGCATTTAGTCCAGGACTGAGGCCAATTTTCTCTCTGCCTGAGTTTACCTCCCCTGTCCGTGAGTGAAGGAAAAGAGAAAAGTACCCTGTTTGCGCTTGTTCATAAGTGTTACCTTTTTAAACTGGCTAAGGGGGTATCTCTCTTCTGGACCTGTGGGGGATGAGCACTGCCTCCACTGCAGCTGTGGTAACAGATAAACATTGCCTTCTGCAAACACCGTGAGCTCTGAGGCTTCTGTCCATTCCACTAAAGCAAACCTATTATCTGGATAATTGAGGGAATAAGTCCATCTTTCCTTCAAACACCTGACTAATTCAGGGAAACTGCACCTGCTACTCTAACTGCAGAAATACTGTGAATTTCCAAGTCTTGTATTCCCTGTCAAATGGGTTGTAACAAGTCCTACCCAAACTGTGTTTTGCTGATTAGTATCCGGATAAATATTCACAGTGCAAATAGCTGTTTACAGGTGATGAATATGGCTTCAAATTCTGGGCATGCTTAATTTCTCCCCTGGGTTTTGGCACTAGGGAAGGACTAGGTTTTTTCTTGACTCAGGCCTTGTTTTCTGAGAAGTGATGGGCTGCACGGCAGGTAATAGTCAGTTATTGGTCATGTGATGAGAAAACCGAGAGGTGAGGCAGGAAGAAGGCAAACAGATGACAGCCCAGGCCCAGGTGTGGTACCCAGAAGTATACATACAAAGTCCTGAAAGCACAAGCCACCGTGAGCAATAAGGCAGAGAGGGCCAATTGTCCACCAAACAAACATAGGCGCTCCTGCCCCAAAATAGAGGCAGCCCCCCGCCCCAACCCCCAGGGAATGAATTTCCCAGCCACCTTGCCTCAAGTATGATTGATGTGGGCAGAAGTGATGTGTGTCCCTTCTGAGCTGATATTGTTAAGAAGACATCGGAGGCTCTATCAGCTCATTTCCCTAGTTTTCAAACTCAACGAGATCCTCATTCCACTACCATTTTCTCACCATCCTTCAGCTTTCTCTTACTTGTGCTTATACAACACGTGTTCTTTTACTGTAACCATTCCTTTGCAACTGCCCTCAACTCTCCTTGCCCCCTTCTCTCCCTCTGATCTATTCACCAGCAAAACTTCAGTTCTGGTTGAACCCAGTTATTCAACTTCTCTAGGTTAGTGGGCAAGCAGATGAGTGATGGGAAAAATAAAATAGCCCCACTTGAAAACCTCGGTCCATTTTGGATTCATGTTCTCAGACCTCAAGTGAGCACTCAGGACTGTTCCAAAGCCCACTGCCCTTTCCTGAGAACCTCGCCTTCTCCAGTATCCAAGATGACTGCTTAGTACCTTCTGTCTCCAAATTTCCTACTCTTCCTCATTGTCCTCACTGCATATTCATTGAGGGAACAGGAGTCACCCATTGGATGGTAACGCTCACGTTCCCGCCACTAGGTCTGCACTCCCAGCGGCATCGCTCACCTTCTCCCTCATCCCAACTGTTACATGGAATGATCATCCCTGCTTCTATCAAAGGCCAGTTCCCACACTCACAATCTTGCCTTCTTGAGGAATTTACAGCCCTCCTCTCTCTATCTGGCATCATTAATTTCTCCCTTTCTACTGGCTCAGTTTCATCAGCATCAATGATGCCCTGGTATCTCTGATCTTAAAACAAATGAACCAAAAACCCCTCCTTCAATCCCATGTCCATATGTTTCCCCTTCAGAGCAAAACTTTCCTAAGACTTTCCTTTAGTTTCTATTTTTACTTCCTCACTTCCCATGTGTCCTTTACCCAGTAGAGGCTGACATCTGGTCCCGTAATGCCTCTGAAACCGCTCTCATCAAGGATGCCAGCCATGGCCATGCTGCCCACGGGCACCTCTCTATCCTCAGCTTCTTTGCTCTGACAACAGCATTCAACAGGAGGGCTCTTTCCTGAAGGCACTCTCCTCCCTTGGTTTCTGTGACACAACCCTTGATTTTCCTCCTACCACTTTGGTCGTGACATCCCAGTCTCAATTCCTGGTCCATTTGACCACTTCACTGCTCATTACCTTCACTTAGACATCCACAAATATCTCAAATGCCATATGTCCAATATAGATCCACTGACATGTACGCCCCCCCTGCACCCCCCCCCCCTCCATAAAACTGGAAGTTATCTGGGACTCTGAAGTCCTGATTCATCAGCACATCCTGTTGGCTCTGTGTCAGAACTGTGTCTTGCATCTGTTAGCCATCGACTCTTCTCCACCCTGGTCCATGTCCCTTCCTCTCTTGCCTACTGACATGTCTGCATCCTTCCTTCCCTTCTCCACAAAGCAGACAGAGCCATCACTCAGAATCTCTTTAATGGCTCCTTTCTTGCTGATCTCAAAAGAACAGGCAGATTCTTCACCATGGCCTACAAGGCCCCACCCTCTTCTGCAAGTTCCTAAACCACTTTCTCCCTTACATGGTGTTCTTCAGTCTCTTTTCTGTCCCTTAGTCAAGCTGAAGTCCTTTCCACCTTAAGGCTTCAGTACCTGTGATTCCACCTGCCTGACCTGCTCTCCCCCTTGTTCTTTGAAGATCTGGCTCTTTCTTATTCCCCAGCTCAGGACTTAGGTGTCACTTTTCCACCAAGTCCTTCCTTAGCCACCCTCTTTTAGTAGGTACCCCCAGGCATTTTATATCTTTGCTCCCGTTTATGTCCTGATAAGCACCTATCACAATCTATAATAATTACTTTTTTTATGAATTAATTTTTTTCAATCTCCCCATCTGGAACATATGCTTGTTCTCTATTAATCTCCAGCGTCTGGTGCAACACCTGCATACAGTAGGCACTTAATATGTGAGTCCTGAATGAATGAACGGAATCGTGGAATGCTTACTCTACAGTTGGGTCGTGTCCTATACTTATATGTACATTATTTCATTTCCTTAACTGCCACCTGGTTGTCTCTGAAATAAGAGACACAATTCATGTTCATTTAATTTCCTTTCAACACCCTTAACAATCAAACAGCAGCTGTAACGTGGCAGAATCTGGGCATCTGAGATGGACATTTGCTCCAATTCCCTTTGGCAAAAAAAAAGACCATGAAAACTCTTACAGATGTTCAGAAATGGGGTTGTGCAGCTTTGTGAAGGAGGAACGGGGTCAGTCACCCTGGAATGAGTATTATGGTCTTGGGCAAGTCCTTTCATTTCTCTGGGTTTTTGATTCCTCTTATATAAGAGATGTCAGGACTCAGTTTTCCAGGTTTCTTGCCAACAACGAAATTCTAGGATTTGGTGAGTGTCTGCAACCTGCCTCCTAAGCAGAGTGCCTCGCCGTGGTGGTGGGGATGGCGTTGAGCTTAGAGAAGCCCGTTCAGCCCAGAGAGCAGGGCGCTGAGCGTGTGCACAGCCGTGTGTAGTGACCCTTGTATACATGAGCACCTGCCATGTGCCTACATGTCCTGTCGACACAAAAGACATCCTAGTCATATTGTAGGACCAAGACAGAAACTTCCAGGGGCACAGCCATAGCCCTTCCCTGCCAACATCCAGCTCTCCTTGGATCTCAAGGGGGAGCCCGCAGATGGCCTCCCGAGGTCACTCCAGGCTGAACACGTGGGGTTTTGTGGGCGCCAAATTTTTCTTTTAAAGGGAGTCTGCGTAGTGTTCTGGCAGCTCCCGGCATCCACGCAGCCCCCACTGCACTGGCAGGTTTCCACAGTGCTTCTTTTATACCCCATCCTAAGTGGCACGAAGAACCCCAACCCAAAGGAACAACGGACACACCCGGGAGCCCTCCGAGCAAAGTAAATTGAGTTAGTGGTTTGAGCAATCTTGGAGCAACGATTCAGAGGCCCAGGGAAAAGATGCATCTCCTTAATGAGAGGGTAGCTCTTTGAAGCTGCGATTCTATCTCTTTGTTTTCCCCTGTGTTCACATCCCCGTCCTTCATTCACACGAGGAAGATGTGAATCATGCTCTTCCTGGCCCCGCAGCACACACGTCTCCCCTGACTCGGGGCCACATCATTCTGTAATTGAGTTTGCTGGGTCTAATCAGGCCCACTTCCCTTCTCTTATTCCTCTCCTTCCCCATTTCTGAGCAAGTTTAAGGCCAAGGACATTGACGTTCATTTTGGGGTTATTGCAGAGCCTAGCATGGGGCAGAGAATACGCAGTGACAGAAGCCCTGTGGGGCCTGGGGACTGCATTGGATGGCGCTTCAGGGCGGCGAGGCCAGCGGGGAGAACCTGGAACAGGAAAGCTGCCTGCGCAGGTGCCTTCCAGGGAGCCTGGCTCTCATCACTCCCACCTGAAGTTCAATATGACAGTCACTTTCTTGGGATTCCACGGCCTCTCCAAATATTTCCAATGTCTTCCAGTTGATGCTCATTCTCATTTATAGGTGAGACTGATCTCATTTCCTAGGTGTCTTTGGAATTGAGTATTTGGCCTCCATCAAAATCTCAGCAGGAAGATTGCAGCCGTTCATACGGTTGGCATGTCTTCCTGAACGTGCCAGCCAGGGGAGCAGAAAGCAAAGGTTCTGCGCAGTCATTAGCCTTTTTCCAGCAAAGTGTGGCGTGCTGAACTTTTCAAGAGTAATGGATTAAACAGAAGGGGAAGCTCTGAGCCAGGTTGACTTGGCCATTCTTTAAAATGCTGTATCCTCCGAGGACGGATTCGCTGCTGTAATAAGTGATCGCATATTGGAAGGTCCGTTCTGGATGGTTCCGTTTGGGCTGGTAATGTTGATTGCAGATGCCTCAGTCTCCACCACCTGGAGAAAGACTCCAAGTCAAGCCAAAGACATCCTTTAAATTATAAGTCATTTTACTTGTATGCTTGGAGTTATTTTCCCTCTATATTTCCCTCTTAGGGAATAAGGTGCTTCCTTTTCTGAGAGTCGTACAAACAGCTCCATTCCTCCTTGCCCAGTTCTAGTATGTGTAAATGCTAACAACTCCCTGAGATTTCCGCACCAGGGTGATGTAAAGAAATGCTGTCCGTGTAGATATTGGGGGACTGCATAGAACTGATCCAGGAGCTTAGTTTGGCCTCAGTCCTTAAAAAATGTTTACTCCATGAAGGATAACTTCAAATAAGTTAATGAGTAATGGGATATGAACTTTGCCATTTTGCCCAAGTTGGGTGAGGTGGCCCTCTGATTTGAGGCAGATCCCCTCTCTTGAATGACTTTCCCAAGACCTTGCAGACCCTAGGGAAAGGGTTGGAGCATAAAAATATAGCTCAATTAGTCAAAAAAGTCACCATATTGAATAGAAGGCTCTCAGACCAATGGTTAGACTTTCGGGAGTGTTTGGGCACATGTAACCACAGTGATGGAATGCCCATCTTGCAGTGCTCTCAAAGGTATTCTTTTTTAAAAAAATTTAAGTTACTGCCTCGCTTTATTGTACACGATGTCCTATAAAGAAGATATATGTTCACGACTGAGCTTTGAAAGAGGACCGTGGGGCCAGTTCCATTTAAAGGGAGTGAAGTCAAGCAGTAAATTTGCTGGTCACTCTTTTCATACGGACTGTATCTTAGCCAGCAGTTGGTCTTTGATGTCACAACAATAGCCCTGGGCTACGGAGGCAGAGGAGGATGCCCCCTAACACTGAAACTAGTCCACACTCATTAAAATTTGGAGACCAGTCTGCGGGGTAGCACACATGACGGAGCACAGGGAGTGGACTCCAGGCTGCCGGGTGCCTTTCTCAGTGAAAAATGGCCATCTCTTCTCTACTATCTACCCTGCCTGCTGCATCCTTTGCTGTATTTTTAATTGAAGTATGATATACATACAGAAAAATGCACGTATGTAACCATACAGCTCAATGAGATTTCACAAACTGAACACACCTGTGTAACCAACACTCAGATCAAGAAACAGAACATTACCAGCACCCAGATGGCTCCCTTGTACTCCCTTCTAGTTACTTCCTTGGCAAGGGTAGCCAGTGTCCTCTCTTCCAATAGCATAGATTAGCTTTTCCTGGTTATTCAACATAAACAGAATTATCCTGCATGTACTCTTTTGTGGCTGGCTTCTTCCACTCGACACTACATTTGTGAAGTTGTACATGTTGTGTGCAGTTGTTTGCTCTTTCCCAGTGTTTACACTTACTGCCTTACTAGCCATTCTACTGTTGATTGGCATTTTGGATGTTTCCAGTTTGGGGCTATTTTAACTAGCACTGTTATGAGCATTCTTTTTCCAGTTTTTAAGTCCACAGATGAATACATTTCTATTGGGTATATACCCAGAATTGGATTGCTGGGTCAGAGGGTATGTATATATTCTGTCTTAGTAGTTACTCTGGAAAAACAACTTTCTAAAGTGTTCATATCAGTTTATATTCCCTGTGGGTGCTACACATTCTTGCCAACATCTGGTGTCTTCAGTTTTTGTTTTTGTTTTCAATTTGCCGTTATGGTGGGATAATATAGTGATTTCATGTTTCTAGCGGTCATAAGGTATTAAAAGTTATTTTTTCTATTTTAGCGATCTACCCAGTCAGTGCTCAAATCTGTGACAATCACAAAATTAATAAGCTATTAAGATCGTTGAAATGAGACTGGTCCCAACTCAACATTTGGGGAGCAAAGGGAGAAGAGAGAGGGTGTTATAGAACATATCCAAAGTATGAGACAAGTTCTGTCAGAACCAAAGCAAAAGAAAGGATAAAATTCACTGGGGGTACAGGGCAGTCAGAGACTTGGGAAGAATGACAGAGAAAGATCTAGAACCAGAGTCGCCCACAAGCTGATCAGATATTAGCAATGTAATGCCATAACCAAAAAAGGAAATATGATACTCCTCTCAACTATGGGAAACATTTTAAAAACCCTGACCACTTGTTCCTCAGAAGACCTTGAGGAAATAGACTTTGTGACACACCGAGGAAAGGGAAAATCTGATTAGTCACAAGGAAGAGATTCTTCTGGCCAGCAACCATAATTAGAAAGCAGAATATACAGCTCAGAGAGTTTGTGAAACTCCTGTCCCCAGGCATGTCCTGTTTCTCTTGTTATGTCTGGGAAAGGAAGGTAGGAAAGGGTGCCCCTTCATCAGGGAAAGTGGTTGCAGGCTTCGATTGTTAAAGCTCAGTGGGTGATGAATAACATATTTGCGGCCACGGTTCCATCCCTACCATGGAACACACGATTTTTAAGCAGTAACACTGCACAAGAGAAACCATTCAGAAGGAAGATGGAAAGAGAGGGACGTGTGTATCTTGACTCAGAAACAACCTTTGGTGGAATCCAGTGCTGACAAAGCAACCCATGGCCTTTCTGGGTGTGATTTCTCAAAGACAGGGTCCTTTGGGCCCCACCCTTCCCCTCGGCCCGACTCCAGCCCAGAGTCAGGCTGAGCAGCTCCACAACACAGCCCTGGGCAATGGTTGGATCCCACTGGAGATGTTCGCATGTCCATCTGGCATCCGCTTCCCGGGACGTGGACTTGGACGTGGCCGCATGGTGGGTGGGGTGGGAAAGGGGGCTGTTTAGCCAGGAGGCCAGCTCTTTCCCAGTCTCTTCTACTTAGCTGTCCCTGTTCTTTCCTTTCCTTGTCCCACATGAGAGAAGAAGCCAGGAATAACCTTTTTTAGAAGCATCGCTGATTAGCATGAGGCACAATGTGTGTGTCAGCACATGGAGCCAGCCTGGACTGCATCCCTTCTGTGATATGTTTCCCCGCATAGGAGGTGCTCAGAACAATCAGACATTAAACCTTGATTTCCTGACATTGCTCTGCCTCAGTTTCTTCAGCTGCAAAATGAAGAGAATCTTCATTGGGCTATAATGAGAATTAAAGGTGCAAATACATTTAGAGTTCTTACAGCAGTGCTTGGCACAGAACAAATGCTCAACGTTAGCTTCTGTATCACCATCACCATCATTATCACCAGGTTTGAAGGTGAAGTTCAAAAATCAGTAGAATTATCCCATTAGGATGTCTCTTTTTATTTTTTTATTTTTATTTTTTAGGATGTCTATTTTCAGATAAGGAAAATGAAATGCAAAGAGTTGAAGTGACTTGTCCAAGGTTTCACTGCTCTGTAATACCAGCAACCATTCCTATGCACCAAGGATGGTCCTTACAACATTATAAACTCCCAGGGATATAACTTTCCTTATCCCATTTTTCTGAATAGGACACAGAAGCCCAGAGAAGTGTGAGACTTTTGCCTAAGGGCACACACATAAGAAGCAGATGTTGAGTTGAAACAAATCCAAAGCCCATGCCTTTGGCCACTTTATTGGGCCTTGTGACTAGTTTTGGCTGATGGGATGCTAATAGGTGTGACCCAAGCAAAGGCTGGAGTGTGCTTGTCCATCGGGCTTGCCTCTGCCTTTCTGTGATTTTTCATCACCGTGAGAGAAATGCAGGACAGGTAGCCTGCTGGTTGCAGGAATCTGGGAGATGCACAGAAGAAACCCAGACCCAAACCTCAGCCTGGAACCCAGCCCGCCTAGATCTACTGAACCCCAGCCACCCATAGACCCACGAGCGTGAGAACACATGTTTATTGTTACAGGCCACTGAGTTTTGGGATAGTTTGTTGTGAAGCATAATTGGATAATAGCTAAATAATACCTGATCTGTACTGAGTGCTTTCTGGGACTTGTAACTTGCAAGAAAAGCATGCATCTCAACCAGTGCTTCTTAACCTGTGTATACGTTTCACCTGGGGCCCTGATTAAATTGCAGATCCTGATTCAGTTGTGCTGGGTGGGGCCTGAGATTCTTATTTTCTAACAAGCTCCCAGGAGACGCTGCCGCTGCTACTCCATGGACCACACCGTGGGTGCAAGTGCAGAGAAGTCATCCCGAGCTTCTCACCTGTACCTGTGGGTCACGACTGCACCTGGTGAACTCGGGGCAGTGGATGAGCCACCTATGTGTAAGGGAAGGACAGTTCTTGCCCTCCAGTGAGAATCCTCTGTGGGTTTCTAATAATCATCACTCTCCTCATGTCTAGTGTGGTCAGGGGGTCAGCTCATGTTAACATTTCTGCAGCCTGTTTCATGGGCTAAGGATTAGGAACACTTGATGAGATCTCCCCTTTGTAATTTTTGCCCCTCCTGGAATTTGAAGGTTCCCAGCAATAAACCTGGCTTCCAATTAATTTTGGGCTCATAACCAATACCAGATTTCCAGGTCACAATGTAATTGAGTCTCTAGGCAGGAGAGATACAAAATCTATTTCTGGTTTTCTTAATTTCCAGTCAGGCAGGGCTTGGAACATCAGACAGCAGCTTACGGAGGAAGCCGAGTCTTCTGCTGGGAGACTTTTCCAGCTGGTTCCAAACATAGTCCAGCAACTATGTTTCTTTCCACCATCACCATCACCACCACCAGCACCACGATAACCTGGAGAATTGAGCCCCATGAGACTTTTGTACTTGGAGAATCCTGAAAAGATAGGAGAATTCTTTCCAAGGAAAGAGTATCTTCTCCCCTTCCTTCAGCGTTTCATAATATATTATAGATTATACACCTATGTATTAGCTGTAGGAAGATATCATCCTGAGACTCAACTTCCAAATTCTCCGAAGTTTTCTAACAGTGTCTTTGGTTGTTGTAGATCCTAAACATGCTATGTGAGTACCTTTAAAAGATCGCCACAATTTTTAATAAGCTAAACATACACCCAGCCATTCTGCTCCTAAGTATTCACACAAAAGAAATGAAAGCATATATTCATGCATGGACTTATACCTGAATGTTGGTACCATCTTTATTTTAATAGGCCCAAGTTGGAAACAACCTAAATGTGCTTCATTGGGTGAATGGAAAAGCATATTGTATGTGCATACAATGGAGCAATAACTGGCAATAAAAGGATCAAACTCTTATGCACCAAACAACATGGATGAATCCCAAGGTCATTATGGTGAGCAAAGGAGCTCACTGTACTGTACGTTCTGTATTAGTCTACTTACATAAAACTCTAGGAAATGCAAAAACCAATCTATAATGGCAGAAGACAGATCAGTGGTAGAGATTTCTGGGGAATGAAGGAGGAATCCCCAAGGAGCACAAGGAAGCTTTTGGAGATGGTAGATTTATTCATCATCTTGATGGTGGTGATGGTTTCACAGGTGTCAACTCCTCAGACTGTTCACTTTAAATATGCACGGTTCATTGTATATCAATTACACCTCAGTAAAGCTGTATTTTAAAAAATAATAACACAACTGCCATTTTCCCCCTCATTGTCTCCCCATCGCTATCTCTAAGAGGTGGCTGGGCGCCAAGGCATGTGTTTTATTTGTTTCATTGGCTTTGGCGCGAATACTCTCTCTGGATGCTGGTGGGAGTAAGGTAACATCTGGGTGGCCTATGACAACATTTTTAGCCTCCCTGTATCCTTCATATAGATTCTAGCCACACCTTGTTATTTTTAAAAATAGAGATGAGATATCCAGTAGGAAGTAGCCTATTGAATTCACAGTTGACCTTCCTTTTTCCAGGTCACTTCTGGTGCACATCTGGGGATTGGGGTGCCCCAAACTGTGAGTCTGGCAGCCCAGAGCCCCAAACTTGAAGCTGGAATTCTCCTATTCCATTGGCCCTGCAGCACTGTTCCTTTCAGGGGGCCCAGGGGTGTTGCTCTCTAATGGAGGTATATCAGCCACAGACAATGCTCTCTGTAAGATGACTTGGTTTACTAAAATGTGCATAGGTCAGGTCAACAGGAAGAAGGGGTAGTTAACCTACTGTTTTTACTTCTACTCAGTTTACAGAAACAACTTTCCAGTGACACATGCTGGTCTGTGCCTGGGGAGTTGATGCAAAGCTACATTTATCAAAGCACCCTGGCCTCTGCCTTTTTTAGGCATTAGAAGACAGTCCCACACACCATTGATAACTTCCCATCGTCGCTCATCCTCCCACTTAAAATAGCAAACAAGCACGGGATGAGGCTCTCAGGAGAAAAACAACAGTCATCTCTCTAAACACCAGCAATTCGTAGGCTTTCCCTAGGCCTGAACTTTCCCATTCCTACAATTTTGGAATTCCTCTCTTCCCAGCTGCTCTGGGAGAAGATGGCATAACCTGATTCTGTTGCTGCTGCAGCACATCCCTTTCTGAGGCTAACAGACTTCAGCTTTGTTAACAGCGACAAGAAGCAGCAGGTGCCTCATGGAAACTCCACCCTGTACCTTTCCTACATCATCACTACCTAGAGAAATGGCCATGTTCCCATGGCGAATGTTTGAGTAGTGCTTTGTTTAGTTTGGGTTCTCCCAGAAGCAAACCCTGGGACAAAGAGGAAGTGGTATACTTGGGAGATGCCCCCAGGAAGCTCTGGTAGGAGAAAGGGAAAGAGGGTAGGGAAGGTAAAGAGCCATAAGTTTATGTTATCAAGTCAGTGACTAGAGTGGGCCGTGAGTGCTTAGTCCCAAAGGGAACACTGGGCACTAGCATGTTGACTTCATTTTATTAGCATTGTGCCCCATCCAACCTTTGCACTGATACACCACAGAAAGAAAGAAATTAAGCTTTATATCTTTTATGTTCAGGGCATCTTATGAAGTTCTTATGGAAGAGGAGTACAGACAAAGTTTAAATAAAATGCAAAATGAGACTTTTTAAGTAACACACTCCCTTGCTATTTCTTTAACATCATTGCATACAATCCCAGGAATTAAATGGACAACCCCATTCCCACACCCTAAATTATCTTCTGTCTTTTGGGAGATGAGTATAGACAGAGGGACACCCTTAGCTGTCACTGAAGAAAGGGGCTTCATCACCATCCTTTTCTTTATAACTCATAAAATCTTGAGCCAAGGATTGCAGAAGAAAGATGTTCTCAGATGAGAAAGAAATACGAGGACCGCAGAAACCATTAAAACGTTGTAAAATAAGATCAGTGAAGACAAATTAAAAAACTGAGATAATCAAATCTGGAGAAGACAGAGGAACTATTAAATAATAATCTTCAAGTCCTGCATGAGATGTTTCTTGAAAAGTGAATGAATAGTGGGACGAAAAAAAGCAAACATGAAATTAAGATGTATCATAAAAGATTTAAAGGACACATCAGAGAAAAAAATGTTCTGTCATTGAAGGTTGTTACAAAGTACTCGTACAGGTACTGGGTTGGCCAAAAAGTTTGCTCGGGTTTTTCCAAAAACCCGAATGAACTTTTTGGCCAAATCAATACAAGTGGGATTCTTTCCTTTGGAGGCTTTAAAACCACAATAGATTCTTCTTTACTGAATGGATAGTTCTCATGACTTCTGACGGTGTCCCCAGGCCTCAAAAATCAATGCCTTTTAGAACATGGCTGGAAAAGAATGAATGAAGCAGCTGCACAAATAATAGAAATTTCTTCTGGTTTGTATACAGGAAAATAAAAGGAAGGAATAAAATTATAGTGTTTCTGTTCAAGGTGGCAGACTAAGCATTTTTGTTTACTTCTTTTCCTTCTCCAAATTCTACTGAAAAAGGAGACGAAATATGAAAATAAATCCCCAACAGAAGTGGAAAGCTGCAAGGGGAACATCTACAGAAGAAGGAATGATTTCTGGTAGATATGAAACCAATGGTAACCAATTGAAAGTGAAACATTACAGAGCTGAGAAAGTGAGAGAAAGATCACCAAAAAAATGAGTTTCTTTAGAGGAATTCCCATAATAATATAAAGAACTGAGCCTGTGTCAGTTTCACTAGCAGGTATTTACTCACAAGAAATAAAAACCTATGTCCACAGAAAGGCTTGCACAAGAAAGTTAACATGATCTTATTTATAATATCCAAACCATTAGAAACAACCCAAATGTCCATCAATGGGGAAATGGATAAATAAATTGTGGCATACTCATACAATGGAATACCACTCAACAATAAAGAAGAGAAATCTGCTGATGTACACAGCAATGTGAATGAATGTCAAAAATACTACATGAAGAAAAAGAAGCCCGGACACACACACATACACACACACACACAAATGCACACAGTATGATTCCATCTACATGAAGATTTAGAAGAGGCAAACTAATCCATGGTGATAGGAGTCAGAGACTGGTTGCCTGTGGGAGGAGTAAATTGCATACGAAGGTGCACTAGAAGCCTTTCTGGGATGATAGAGATGTTCTATATTCTAATTTTGATGGTGCTACATAGGTGTATATAATTGTGAAAAACTGGAACTGAATCTTTAAGATGCATTCATTTTATTGTATGTAAATTATTCATAATTTAAAAACTTTTAAAAATGTAAAGAGAAAAAAGAAGAGGAGTATAGGAGGGGGAGGGGTGAAGGAAGAGAAGAGAAGGGAAGAAAAGAGAAGAAGCTATAGAAGCTGGGTGAAAAGGATGAGGACAGAAAACTGATAAAGAGTGAAAAAGCTAGCACTAGGGTGGCAAAAGCTGGAAGATTAAGCTAAGACATAAAACACATTAGAAAAATGCAAAGAGATAAAACTACAAGAGAAAAAAATTGAGACATGGAAGACTGATAGATCTTGAAATATCAACATTAGTTTCAAAGTCTAATAGGAGTTCCAGAAGGAGAGGACAAGGATATTGGAAATAAGCAAAGAAATTACTGAAGAAATATTCTTAAGCTGAAGACAACCTTGAGGATTCAGATTGAAAGGGTCCACCAAGTGCTGAACAGGACTAACAACTAAAGCCTTAAATCTAAACACAAACAGATAAAATTTCTGAACATTGTGAATAAAGAGAAAAATCCTAAAGTCTTCCAGTTAAAAAAAAATCACCTGCAAAGAAATAACATCAGACTTTTCACTGAAACATGAGACGGTGTAAAAAAAAAATGCATTATATCTTCAAAATTCTAAGGGGAAACAAGATAGAACATAGCCAACTGCCAAATTAGCATTTAAATGTGAGAAGCAAATAAAGATGTGCTTAAAAATTTAGGATCTCAGAGAGTTTATCCTTTGATAAAACCTTTCTGAGAGAACTTTTTGAGAATGTATTCCAGCAAAATAAAAGATGAGAATATGAGATTCCAGAAGCAGCAGCAGATAGATAAATAAATAAATAAATAAATAAATAAATAAATAAATAAATCTTATAGTTAAGTCTAAATAAGTATTGGGAGAATATACTACTGCTAAGAAATTGTTCCTAAGATAGATATAATGAAAAAGAATGAAAGAAAAAAGGAAGAAAAAAAGAAACAAAGACGAAGGAATGATCTAGCACTAAATGTTCAGATAATGTGATTAAAATTTGAGAGAGAGAGACAAGAGAAAAAAAAAAGCATGTTAGAATCTTGTTTTGGGGAGGTTTAGGTTATAAATACTGACTGACTCTCAGCATTGATAGAAAAATGCAAGTTCAAATCTGTTTGTTAAAATGTTAAGAGTTAGAGAAATAGAACAATTTCCAAACTTGAGGGGTAATGAGCAAAGTAAATAATATTTAAATACTTATTAAATGTTTAAGTGCCAAGTTCTAACAGAGCACTTACATGCATTCAGTGTTTTAATCCTTACAACAACACTGGGAAACAGTCTTTGTATACCTATTTTACAGATGAGGAAATTTAGACATAGGCTAACTCTCTTGCCAAAGTGAGAGATAATAAATTGGAAGGTGGGAGGCAAAATGAAGCAAATTGGAAATTTGAAAACACCAAATAAAATTGAAAATACATCTTCAAATCTATTAGTAATCATAATAAATATAAATGGGTTATATTCATTGACCTATTACATGGCAAAAGAAAATTTGGCTATTGGTTATTTTTTTAAAAAATATTTTATTTATTTATTTATTTATTTATGGCTGTGTTGTGTCTTCGTTTCTGTGCGAGGGCTTTCTCTAGTTGTGGCAAGCGGGGGCCACTCTTCATCGCGGTGCATGGGCCTCTCTGTATCGCGGCCTCTCTTGTTGTGGAGCACAGACTCCAGATGCGCAGGCTCAGTAGTTGTGGCTCACAGGCCCAGTTGCTCCGCGGCATGTGGGATCCTCCCAGACCAGGGATTGAACCCGTGTCCCCTGCATTGGCAGGCAGATTCTTTTTTTTTTTTTTTTGGCAGGCAGATTCTTAACCACTGCGCCACCAGGGAAGCCCTGGCTATTGGTTATTAATAAGAGAGATATTCAAACAAAAAAGGCAGAGAAAAGTTGAAAATAAAGGTTGGAAAAAGACACATAATGAATGGCAAGAGAAAAAAAAATAAGCAGGAGATGCAAAATTACTATCAAACAAAAAAAAGTGTTCAAGACAAATGTCAATAAAAAGATACATATAAAGGAATTTCACCTTGATAAAAATATAACCATCAAAAAAAGACATTTTATGTCCTAACACCATGGATTCTAAACAAGTAAAGCGAAAATTAAGGGGATAATAAGGAGAAACAAACAAATCCACAATGGTAGTGTCAGAATGCAATTAAATTTTTTGAGGAATCAGCAGATTAAGTAAACAATAAATAAATCAAGATTTGAAGGGTTTTCATAATATAATTAACCATCTTGATCTGACAGGTCTTATAAAGAGATTTAAGACTGTACATCATAAACAATATGCAGTCATGAAATAGTTTCAAAATATGCTTGTATTACATACAAACTTTATACTAATAAAGTAAAAATCCAGTAAAATGTATGATTTTCTGAGAAGATATAAATTATCAAAAATGACTAGAGAAAAGTTATAGTATCTGAATAGGCTATTGACCATGGAATAACATGGAACATTAATCAGAGATCTCAACCAAAGAGGTACCAAGCCCAAGACAGCTAAAATGAGTGAATTCTAACAATCTTATAAGAAACAGATAATTCTTATTATTTAAAGTGCAAAAGTGGAAAAAGAAGGGTTTTCAATTAATGCCATGGAACTATAATGATATCACTACTGAAATGGATACTGTTAGCTCTCATGTACACACCAAGAAAAATGTAAGCATATATTGCTAAGTATAGCTTTCCTGGATTCCGGAACTAACAAATTGGAGAATATAACAGAAAATGAAACAGAAAATTCACAATAGCAATCAAACCTAGAAAACAGCTTGTCAAAAGAAATGTGAAAAGATGAAGAAAATTCTAAAACTTTACTCAGGAAATAGATACCTTAACATGTCCTTAATGAGAGGATTAAATATTATAAAATTCTCAATTCTTCTAAACTTACCCCCTCAATATATATAGCAATTCCTATTAAAAGCTCAATGAATTTTTAAACAAAATAATTCTAAAGTCTGTTTGAAAGAAAACATTTTATAAAAATTTCTAAGAAAAAGAATGTTAATGACAGGGCATTTGCCCTATTAAAAAATACTGTGAGGCTACATGAAATAAAAGAGTGTGGCGTTGGTACATGAATAGAAAAATGAAGGTCAAGAAATAGACTAACATATATGTGAAAATTTTAATATGTGATAAAACTGGTATTTTTTACCAACAAATATAGAATGGAGTATTTACCAAATATGATGGGAGAAGTGGCTACTCAGTTGGACAAAAACCAAAGTTATATCTTTATTTTAAACCTAAAACCCACAAATAACTTCAAAGTAGATTGTAGTTCTAAACAACAACAACAACAAAAACACTATAAAACTGTTAGAACAAAATATATTTAAAGATTCTGACAATCCTTATTTGAGTAACCCTCTCTCAAGTAAGGCAAGAAAACAAAAAGTCATAATGGAAATGATTCAGATTTGATTATATTTAGAATGGAAAGTTTGTGCATGGCCCAAAGCAGCATAAACAATGTTAAAAAATGAGTGAAAGATTGGTTATACATTTGCAAAGTATATGAGATAAAAGGTCAGTATGGTAGCTATTTTGCAAAGACAGCTACAATGACTCCTGCCATCCCTGAACACACGCTCTTTTGCAATGTTATTTTGCTGGTCCTCCCATCAAGAGGAGTCTATTTCTGGTCCCCTAGGATCTGAGCTGACCAAGTGATATGTTTGGCCAATAGATTGTGGCTGAAGTTGTACAAGTTCATCAAGAGGCCTTGCAATTTCTACTTTACTCTCTTGCTGCTCTGAGTCCACCATGTAAAGACATGTGGAATAACTTCCTTGAGGATGAAGAGAGAGCATAGGTGACAGCCAGCACCAACCATCAAACATATGAGTGAGGCCCTTTTATTTTATTTTTTATTTTTATTTTATTTTATTTTTTTTAACATCTTTATTGGAGTATAATTGCTTTACAATGGTGTGTTAGTTCCTGCTTTATAACAAAGTGAATCAGCTATACAGATACATATATCCCCATATCTCCTCCCTCTTGCATCTCCCTCTCCCCTCCCTATCCCGCCCCTCTAGGTGGTCACAAAGCACTGAGCTGATCTCCCTGTGCTATGTGGCTGCTTCCCACTAGCTACCTATTTTACATTTGGTAGTGTATATATGTCCATGCCACTCTCTCACTTCGTCCCAGCTTACCCTTCCCCCTCCCCGTGTCCTCAAGTCCATTCTCTACATCTGCGTCTTTATTCCTGTCCTGCCCCTAGGTTTGTCAGAACCTTTTTTTTTTTTTAGATCCATATATATGTGTTAGCATATGGTATTTGTTTTTCTCTTTCTGACTTACTTCACTCTGTAGGACAGACTCTAGGTCCATCCACTTTACTACAAATAACTCAATTTCATTCCTTTTTATGGTTGAGTAATATTCCATTGTATATATGTGCCACAACTTCTTTATCCATTCATCTGTTGATGGGCACTTAGGTTGCTTCCATGTCCTGGCTATTGTAAACAGAGCTGCGATGAAGACCGTGGTACATGACTCCTTTTGAATTATGGTTTTCTCAGGGTATATGCCCAGTAGAGGGATTACTGGGTCATATGGTAGTTCTATTTTTAGTTTTTTAAGGAACCTCCATACTCTTCTCCATAGTGGCTGTATCAATTTACATTCCCACCAACAGTGCAGGAGGGTTCTGTTTTCTCCACACCCTCTCTAGCATTTATTGTTTGTAGATTTTTTGATGATGGCCATTCTGACTGGTGTGAGATGATACCTCATTGCAGTTTTGATTTGCATTTCTCTAATGATTAGTGGTGTTGAGCATCCTTTCATGTGTTTGTTGGCAATCTGTATATCTTCTTTGGAGAAATGTCTATTTAGGTCTTCTGCCCATTTTTGGATTGGGTTGTTTGTTTTTCTTGATATTGAGCTGCATGAGCTGCTTGTAAATTTTGGAGATTAATCCTTTGACAGCTGCTTCATTTGTGAATATTTTCTCCCATTCTGAGGGTTGTCTTTTCGTCTTGCTTATGGTTTCCTTTGCTGTGCAAAAGCTTTTAAGTTTCATTAGGTCCCATTTGTGTATTTTTATTTCCATTTCTCTAGGAGGTGGTTCAAAAAGGATCTTGCTGTGATTTATGTCATAGACTGTTCTGCCTATGTTTTCCTCTAAGAGTTTTATAGTGTCTGGAGTGAGGCCCTTTTAGACCATCTAGCCCACATCAAGCCAACAGAAAGCTATAGCCACATGAATAATCCTAAGCAAGGTCAGCAGAAGAGCCACCCAGTTGGGCCCAGAGTAAACTGTTGACACACAAACTCATGAGCAAATAAAATGTGATTGTTTTAAGCCACTGTGTTTTGAGATGGTTTGTTATATAGCAATAGCTAAGTGGGACAGTTATTCATAATTTACAAAGAATACCTGAGATAAAAGCAGACAGCCTGCCTGGAAAATGGGCAAGGCAAGTCATGAAACGAGAAACACAATGGCTGTTGACTTGTATCAGAGCTGGAGGCATCTTGTTGATGAACTGGAACAAGAACTCCAGCCTCCTTGGGTCTGAATCCTGGCCCTGCCAACCATGGTTGTGTGGCCTTGGGCAAGTTACACAAATCTCTCCAGGTCTCAATTTCATCAGCTGTGAAATGGGTATATAAATACTATCTATCTCATAGGGTCATTGTAAGGAAACTCAGTAGCATTAAGTACAAATAAATGTTGCTTCTGCTTTTACTGCTATTAATAGCTCAGATCAACTGGTGAGTCTGAAGCAATGAGTGCAAGATGCTAAGCAGTTTTGTTGAAGGCAAGTAGAGGGATGAAGGAGGAATGTACTGATAAAGATGGTAGTTAGGAATTAGAGAACAAAGACATTTAGTTACATTTCAGAGTTGGTTTGCTTTAATGTTATTGTAAAAATGATCAATGTGATGATTTCTAACACTTCCTTAAATCTCATTGTTTTAATGAATTCTAACTTTACTATGTAAAATCTGTAGAAATTCATGCTTCTGAATCTGACTGAGATTTAGTAGAGGAACACTCATTTGAATTTCAAGTAAAAGAGATACTATTATTATCATTATCATTCTTCTTATCATTGCCTGTGGTTCTACATTTTGGGGTATTCTGTCTTCCAGACTGCTTTTTTTAATATATAATTGTTTTCTTACTATTATCAATTAAAGACATATGAAAGAACTAATCTGAGATCTGATCAACATGACACAAGAGGAGATAAGATTTCATTCGAAAGTGAAAAAAGTTGATTTTTCTGTGCATTTTTATACAGCTGTTGCAGACCACTGTAAAATTTCTTATTAGATGTTTTAAAATACTGAAAACAGTACAAAGACTAACATCATTATTTATTATTCTTATGAGCCACATAACCAATAGAAATAGTGTGTTCAAAGCATTTTACTACCACCTCATAACAGCATACCTAACAGTACAGGGACAGCCACTTACAGAGTCAAAAAACCTATGTCCTACTATGTTGAAACTACCAAAAAAATCATATTAGATCATGTTTATATATGTGTGTTTATGTATGTATATATAATTTAGATAGATAGATAGATAGGTACGTTCATATTTGACACAATAAGACTGTCAAGATGTGTTTGAAAATGTAAATCGTTAGGGACTTCCCTGGTGGTGCAGTCGTTAGAATCCGCCTGCCAACACAGGGGACACGGGTTTGAGCCCTGGTCCGGGAAGATCCCATATGCCGCCCAGCAACTAAGCTTGGGTGCCACAACTACTGAGCCTGCGCTCTCGAACCTGCGAGCCACAACTACTAAAGCCCGCTCACCTAGAGCTCGTGCGCCACAAGCCCCCGCTCGCCACAACTAGAGAAAGCCCGAGTACAGCAACAAAGACCCAATGCAGCCAAAAATAAAAATTAATTAATTAATTAATTAATTAATTTAAAAAACCCCAAAAAACCTAAGCCCTGAAAAAAAGAAAAGAAAGAAAATGTAAATTGTTAAAAGCCTTTTTCTCTTTTGTAGCCAGCAGGATGACTTTCTCAAGAACTTGGAATACAAATATTCTTCAAAGATTTTTACACTTATAAAATAGCAACAACAAATTAAGCAGCTTCCGGCTCTGCAACTGCGGGCAAGTTACCCAACCTCAGTTTTTTCATTTGAAACAGGGATAACGATAATGCCTAATTCACGAGATTTTTGTGAGGATTTAAAAAGAAAATACATGAAAAGTGCTAAGAACAGTGTCTGACACATAAAAGGCACTTGACAAATCTTAGCTACTATTGTTATTCTTACTATTTTATTGGGTGCCCTTGATATGCCAGATCTCAAATAAAGGTGCATCTCTTTTAAATGTTCCCAAATACACTACAATTTGGGAAAATAAAGCTACCATTGTGTATTTCTGACTCCAACCTCATATTTCAGAATATTTTAAGCAGAGATAACAACACAAATAATGCAATATAAGGATTGACGAACTTTCTGGTTACAAAGAATGATTTTAGCAGCTTAAGATATCCCAGAGGCAGCAAACTTAAGTTTAAATGTAGTTGGTTAAGATAGGTTATGACTTCCCTGGTGGTGCAGTGGTTAAGAATCCACCTGCCAATGTAGGGGACACGGGTTCAAAATCCCACATGTCATGGAGCAACTAAGCCCGGGTACCACAACTACTGAGCCTGTACTCCCGAGCCCGCGGGCCACAACTACTGAGCCTGAGCACCACAACTACTGAAGCCCATGCGCCTAGAGCCCATGCTCCACAACAAGAGAAGCCACCACAGTGAGAAGCCTGCGCACCGCAACAAAGACCCAATGAAGTGGGGGGAAAAAAAAAAAAAAGATAGGTTAAACATGACCAGTAAACAGAAAGAACATGGCACCCACAGTTTTGTTTTCAAATACACCTGCTACTAGCTAATTCACATCCTGGGCCCTGAAAACGATACACTAATAAAGGTCTTTTGCAGACCTCCTCTCTTGAAGGAATATATTCTCTCCATTTGAATCATAATACCTTTGGAGAGTCAGAGGGTCAAAGAAATAACTTTAGTCAGGAAGACTATAAAACTTTTATAATAACAAATTACAAAAGAGAGTAAAATTATGAACTAAACTGTTAAACTCATCATTCTGCCTGAATAAGTTCATTGAGTGGACAGAATAACCAAACACGATTACAAAACAAGCTGAAAGCTGATGGATTAGCAGCTACTTGCGACCCAAGATACTCCTAGGAGCATTACTCTTTCTAAATCCCCCATTTCTTCTGCCCTCTTGGGACAGTTCTTCAGCCACAGGCTCTTTTGAGAATTTAATCCACTTCCGCTTTGCAGTTGCCGCTTCCACCAGCTGCTTCTCTCATCACCTTACCAGTCAAACGGAAAAGGCCAAGCCTAGGTTATTCTAATGATAGCAGACACCTCATAAAGGAATCTGCCAGATTTACTTTTCCATAGAACATCGTTTTTACAGCTTTTCATGAGTCCACGAGGAAAGAAAGCATCATGTATAAAATGTGACTTCCAGAAATCTCGAAGATATTAGGAATTGTTCTTACAGGGTTAGAGCGGGTGGGTGTACCACCATCTACAGGATGGGGTGTCTTCAATTTCCCCAAAGGAATCCTGTCAGGCTGTCACTGTACCTGTTTGCCCACAGGAGAAGAGAAGAGGGTCTCATAAAGTTAGGACATTTTCAGAAATGTTCCCAATTTAAAAGCACTTTAGGCTTTGGGGCGCATACTTTTTCATTCCTGGTTTTGCATTTGGGTGTAAGGATCACCTTGCTTTAGTCTATAACATCCTGGCAGAGAGAAAACATGGTGTAACTAATCAAGAGTTTGGAATGTGTAAACTTTGCAAGTTTCTTAACCTCTGTACCTCCGTTTTTGCATCTATCAGGGGAGGATATTAACAGCATAGTACATCATTAAATCGGTTAAGTTCTGTAAAGCACTTAAAACTAGCACATGGTAAGCACTGTGGAAGTGTTTAAGTGAATTCCTTCTCTCTACAACAGTAGGGTTTTCAGGCAACAAATTACATAAAGATGTGAGAAATGAACTAATAGGGGCAATGGTCTTAAAGCCCTTTGGGAACAATGAATAATGCTTATCTCGACATAAAGAGTTTTAGAGGGGCTGGTTTGAGGAGGAGATTTTAGGAGAGAATTCCCGCTGCTTCCTGGGAAAATCCCTGCTGACTTCTACCCATGCCCCAAGTTGACAGTTGTCACACGCCTGATAGAGCCAAGGAAAGGCGCTTCTTCCCAAGACAGCGGCAGGAAATCCCTACCTGGACAATCCTTTATTTGGAAACCAGAGAATTCCTCTTGTGTCTGACGCCCACTACCCGCTCCCCAGTTGTGTCCCCCTCCCCTGCCTTGGAGCTGCACAGATCATTAGAATTCCATTCCTAAGGCGACCTTCAACAGGGGCAGAATGCTGGAAGAAGTCTTTGCTGTAAGTTTAAAAGCCCCAGGTAACGCCGGGCCAAAGTACAACCGGTGGCTTGACTCCACGCCCTCCGCCCGGCTGGGGAGGTATAAGGGAGGCACGGGTACCACGTGGGCGAACAGGGGATGTCTGGCCATTCTCTTCGGGAAATTATTTCCTGACCTTTGCGTAGCTTTCTGAGGGGGCAGATTCACTGGGGTTCTTCCAACCAAACCCAGTTTGGGGATTTATCCTAAAGTCTCCTTCCGCTCCCCCCTCCTCCCAGAGTAAGGTTACTCAGTCTCCAAAGGGTAACCAAAGAGTGGCAGCACCCCAAAGCAAACCCAGACATACTCCGCACTTCCTCCGCTCATCTCAAGCTAGCACCCTCAGGTACCTGGTGACAGACCACCTGGAGGAGCGTGCCTGCCAGACCTCGAAAGCGGTCCAGCCTCCAGGCACGTACCCCGCTCCGCCTCAGCCGGAGATCGGTGGTCCCGGCAAAACTGCTGCCAAAACAGATGCTCTTTGGTGGGGCGGGGACCCGCCTCCTCGCTACCATCAGGTGCTAGCTAGGTCAGCTCCCCGCCACCCGGGTCCCCGCGGCCACGCGCGCCCCTCTCCGGCAGCGCACTCACCTGCAGCTGCGTCCGGCTGGCGTTGGCCGCGGCCGCGTCCGGCCCGTCGGCGGCTCCCGAACCGCGCAGCACCGTGATGTGCAGCGTGAGCAGCAGCAGCCCCAGCAGCAGCAGCAGCTCGGCCGCCAGGCGTACCATCCTCCTGAGGCGCGCGGCTTTAGGACCCGGCGCGGCGGACGGCGGCGGCGGCGGGGGAGGAGGAGTCGGAGCCCGGGAGCCCGGCGGCGCGGCTCCCGCCTCGGCCCCCGCCGGGGCCCCGCTCCCCGAGCCCGCGGGGCTGGCCCTGGGCGCGGCGGGGCGCGCCGGGCCGGGGGAGCAGGAGCCGCCGCCGCCGCCGCCGCCGCACCACGGCGGAGCCACGGCGGGGCCGGGGGCGTCCAAGCTGGCTGCGGAGCAAACCCCGGCGCTCCCCGGCGGCGGCGGCGGCGGCGGGGACGGCGGGCCGCCAGGGGCCCGGGCCGGGCCGGGGACCACCCTGCGGGCAGGGGGCAGCGGGGGCGACGGCGGGGCGGGCGCAGCCGAGCCCCCGAGCGCACATGGGCGCCCCAGATGTGGCCGCGGCGCCGCAGCTGGAGCGGGAGCGGCCGCCAGAGGAGCGCGGGGAGGAGGAGGAGGAGGAGAAGGAGGAGGAGGAGAAGGAGGAGGAGGAGGGCTTCAGTGGCGGCCCAGAGTTACCTCCACGCTGGGCTCCCCCGCCCTTGCCGCCCGGAGCCACTCACCCGACGAACCACCTCCCCTCCTCCCTGCGCTCCTTCGGGCCGCGGGCCGCGCCGCCCCGCCGCCGAGTCCTAGGGTGAGCCGGCTCCGGATGGGGGCTCCGGGACCCGGGGGCTGTCACTATCTGGAGGTGACCTGCGCGCCCCTCCAGAGTCCGCGTCCGCCTGCCGGGCTGTGCGCCACCGCTGCCGAGGTCGCTGTGGGCGGCGAGGGCCGAGCCCTGTGCGCACTGCGTCTCGGGGCTGTGGGTAGGGGGCGGAGGGGGGGTGCCTGGACGAGTTTAGAAACCTTTATTGACAAGGTGGAGTTGGGAGTTGTGGTGTTGGAGACGGAGAGGGTGCCGGACCAGCCAGGTGTCTGTCTGCGACTGTGCGCCCCTCCCTCAAGCTGGCGTGCGTATGTATGAGGGGGAAGATAGAGTTTCGTTCCAGAAAGGTCTTGACACTCGCTCCCGCACGGTGGGCCGCCCGCTCTCTGAGCGCCTCTGCTCAGGCGCCCGCGGCGCGGGGTAGAGCCTGGGAAGGCAGGCGAGTCCGATTCGCTGGGCGTCCGTCTGGTCCAGTGCGCAGGTGTCTCGGCGGGAAGCTGCAGGGGCCGAGTGCCCGCGGGCTCAGGCGCGCAGAACGGAGGTGGGGCACTGGGGGTAAATCTCAGCTCAGGCAGTCGCGTGTCGGGGGGCTTATCCCGGAGGCGCCGCGCCCGGAGGGGACCTGGGGGCTGCCGTCGCACAGCCGCCGCTCCCGGGCCAGCGCCTCATGACCGCGCTGAAGCCTCGGGCTCCCGCGCGCAGCTCATGCCTTGCAGGGGTCAGCCGGCGAGTGGAAGGGCTCGAGGGTCGAGCAGAGGGCAAGGGGTCCTCGCCTCGGATGCAAGAGAGAACCGGGTCCGGTGCCGGGCTCAGATCACCGCAGCAGCACCGGCGCGTCCTGCTCGGGCTCCCGCCTTCTCCAGGAGGCTCGGAGTGGCTGGCGCTCGCTCTGGCTGGGGCCTTTTATACGACTTTTCCTCCGCCTCCCCCTAGGTTTCCTCCTTCCCTCCTCCCCTGTGCCCGCCCAGTCCTTTCCTCCCCGTGAGCGGAGCCTTCAGCCTAGGCATTCACAAATTTCGCAAATTTCCAAGCCCATCTCGCATTCTGGATTCCAGTGTCCCCGGAATGGATCCTCTCCATTCTCCCTTGGGGACTGAAATTAAATAAATAAACAAACCTTTCTCTCCGGCACGCCCCCTCCCCCCGCCCCCATCCCTACAAACTGAAGTAAGATTCTTAAGTCAACTACCTTCCGAGTTCACGTCTTTACGCGAGGCACCTCATCCAAGTCTTACCCAAATTAAGACAAAAATACACTTCCATCATTCCGAAAGTTCCTCGGGCCACCGTGGCGGTGGTTAAAGTATGGTATGCTGGTTGGTTTTATTTGTGTCAGGGTCAAGAAGGGCTAGTTGCTGCTCTAGAGATGCGTTGTGAGCATCTTTAAAATCCCAACCAACCCTAGCATCTTATTAAGAAATTGACAGCTTTTTAAAGCATTCGATTTCTTTCCTTTTCAGTAGTTTTTTTTTGTGGGGGACGTTGGGAAAGGGGAGATGTTTGGAGGGAGTGAGTGCTTTAAATGTTTAGGCAGCCGGTCCTGTGAGGCATCTTACTGAAGTCCCCAGGCTCTAAGATGCCAATAATTGTCAACTGCAGCGCTGGGGAAGAATTTGAAACAATACACGGTCCCTGGTTCAGATGGCAGATCAAAGAGGAGATCGCAGCGGTTTTGCGATCCCACAAGGTTCCTCCTGCGTGTTTTCTAATTAGAATCACTTAGAAGAGGGTGGGGGAGTGCAGGATAATCAGCACATGGATGGAATATATAAATTAAGATGGCAAACTAGAATCCTGTATGCAGAGAGAGTTTAATGCTGGCTCTAACCCCTAGTTGTGCCAGAGTGTGATGTGGGCACACAGGGACAAATGACTTTCCTATTGCCTGAGGCAGGCTGGTCTAAATTAGAATCCAGGCGCTGCTGCTGTTATCCTGCGTTTCCATCACACACAGTCCCCACATGTTAGCCTCAACGACCTCTACTCTCATCTAAAATTCACATTTTTCTATCCCAAGGAAAAATAACTTAAAAAAAAAAACCTTGGAAAGAAATCCTTGCAGTGAGTGTAAATTCTTGTAAATTTATAAAAGGAGGGCTGGAGATCAAAGTCTTTGTAAAAGGTTGTAAAAATTGTAAATTGAATTTTGGGGACAGAAGTCTTTATAAAATGTTGAGCAAATGTATGAATGAATCCTATTAAAATTCTTACATGCTGTGAGATCCAAATTCCAGGTGAGTTTATGTTCTAGTAAGTACACATAAATAGTATTGATAAACCTCCATGCTCTGTGACTACCATTGCCAAACAAGGTTACCAGCAGTGCTCTGCTTTTGAGGAGTTAGGGAAAACTGGATTGCAATTTTGGGGAAAAAAGAATTACAAATTTAGTAGCCCAAGCAAATTAAGTTTCAAGCACATTTAGGAAATCATACCAATAGCTGATGAAAGTTTTTAAAATCCTACCTCCTTCTACAGAGTTCCCACAGCACCTTATTCATATCTTTATTATTGATCTTACTATGCCCTAGTAGAATGGGTCTGTTTGCATGTCTGCGTTTTCACCAAACCTGTATCACCTTTATGGTAGAACATTCCAGAGTACGTCCCCCTTACCCCAGTATCCAGTTTTCTTCTTCCTGTGTTCACAGCTAGAGAACATTTTCCAGCAACACTGGGTCTAGGTGGGACTGTGGAGAGCTCTGTCACTTTCAGGTCTGGCCATAAAACAGCCCGAGTGATCATCTATCACACTCTCTCTTTACTTTCTACATGGCAGAGGACTCTGAGGTGGAAGGAGCCCAAATCTCTGAGTTACTGCTCAAAAGAGAGTTACCAGGAATACCTGCATTTAACCTTGCACAGTGAGAAATACGCTTTGTTGTTCAAGGCCGCTGTGATTTGGGGATGTTTGCTATGCAGCTAGTTCAACCCGTCCTGACAAGTACAATCCTCAAGACAGGGACAGCTGCCTCCTCATCATTATATTTCTAGAGCTGAGCACAGTGCCTTGCATAGAGTAGATGCTCAATCCATGTTTATTTAATGAATGTGACAAATGTGGTTTTTATACAGACCCTACCCAGTAAATTAACTCTTCTTAAACTGTTCCTACTATAAGTAGCTGACCTATGAATATTAACTCTTCTGTCTTGATTATACTATTCTCTCACAGATGTTATCTTTTATTATCAGTCCATTTCTTTTGCAGACAAGCTTATTTGACTGGAATAGTTGGGTAAAGCAAGAGAAATTAATAAGCCAGTGTACCTATAGTAAATGTCATTGAAGAGAATCTTGTAGTCTATTATGGTCAGGATTTTATTGTTTTTACTATGTATTTTTTTCTAAAAACTGTTGGAAGACAGCAAAGAGTAGTTTTAGTGTACTCTTTAAAAAAAACCTTTTTATTATGGAAAATTTTAAAAATATATACAAAACTAAAGAGAATGTAATAAATAACCCAGCTTCAACAAAACTCATGACCATTCTTGTCTCATTTGTATTCTCACTTTCTATTCTCAGATTATTTTGAAGCACATCCATGACATCATATCATTTTACTGGTACATATTTCAGTATGCGTCCCAAAAAGATAAGGACTGAATCAAAAAAATGTTAAACACATGCATACTCTATGTGAGGTGTAAAACAGATTTGAGAAGTCAGAACCAGAGACTTTTTCTGGATGTAAGAATAATTAGCATTTAGGGATTGTGATGGAGGCTGCTAGGTGTTCACCAAAACCTGTTTCCTCTTCTTCCTCGACCTAACAGTAGACTACATTGCCCAATATCCTCTGCAGTTAGATAGAGCCATGTGACTGGGTTCTGGCCAATAGGATGTGGGTGTAAGTGATGGATGCCACTTTCATATGTAGCCCATAAAAATCTCCTGTGTGTGAGCCTCTCTTTTTTCCCTTGTCTGCTGGCTGGATGTTTCTGTCCGGGATGACCTGAGAGGAATGATCAGTTGGAACAGGCATCCCATTCCAACTCTGCCCAGAACACCCTAGCTAGGCTATTTTGTGATTAGAAATGCACTTTTTTTTTTTTTTTTAAAACTGAAGTATAGTTGATTTACAATGTTGTGTTAGTTTCTGGTGTACAGCAAAGGATTCAGTTATACATATATACATATTCTTTTTCATATTCTTTTCCATTATGGTTTATTGCAGGATATTGAATATAGTTCCCTTTTCTATACGGTAGGACCTTGTTGGTTATCTATTTTATATATAGTAGTTTGTATCTGCTAATCCCAAACTCCTATCCCCTACCCCCTTTCCCCTTTGGTAATCATAAGTTTGTTTTCTATGTATGTGAGTCTGTTTCTGTTTTGTAAATAAGTTCATTTGTATCATATTTTAGATTCTACATATAAGTGGCATAATATAGTATTTGTCTTTCTCTTTCTGACTTACTTTGCTAAGTTTGATAATCCCTAGGTCCATCCATGTTGCTGCAAATGGCATTATTTCTTTCTTTTTTATGGCTGAGAAGTATTCCATTGTATATATGTACCACATCTTCTTTTTCCATTCATCTGTTGATGGACATTTAGGTTGCTTCCATGTCTTGGCTATTGTGAATAGTGCTGCTATGAACACTGGGGTGCATGTATCCTTTTGAATTAGAGTTTTCTCCAGATATATGCCTAGAAATGGGACTGCGGGATCATATGGCAACTCTATTTTTAGTTTTTTAAGGAGAAATAAACTTTTAGAAAAATATGTTAAGCCACTGAAATTGGAGGGTTTGCTCCAGGTGCTTACATTGCCCTGACTAATATGTTCTGTGAAGGAGGGGTGACAAATCTTTTCTTTGGAGGGCCAGATAGCAAATATTTTTGTCTTTGTGGGCTGTCAGGTCTCTGTTGCCACTACTCAGCTCTGCTGTTGCAGTGGGAAAGCAGTCAAAGAAAATGTGTGAATGAGTGGGTGTGGCTGTGTTTTAATAAGACTTTGTGTACACAAACAGACAGCTGGACCACATGACTTAGTTCACCAGTTCCTGTTCTAAGAGATGGGCATACTTTACCACCTCATCTCAGGGGCCATACATGGAAGAATTGTAGCAAAATGGGGTTGAATGGATTCTACTTACTAGCCGTGTTAACGTCTCAGGAAAGTTATTTTAGCTCTCTGAGTCTCAGTTTCCTCATCTGTAAATTGGAGCTAAGAATGCCTCCTCTAGGGCTGTTGTGAACTTCCACTATCACTCCCACAGAAGACAAGATGAGTGGTTCCAGGTCTCTGTCCAATAGACGAAGGACATGAGGGCAGGGAGCTGGTCTGTCTCATTCACTTCTGAAGTCACATCACTTCATAAATATTTGTTCCATGGAGGCAACTTTTAGAAAACTGCTGAAAAATGTAGCTGTAAGGAGCCCAAGAGGTAAACTCTAAGCCCTCAAGGAAACACAAACAAAAGCTCCAAAATGTTGTTCCATTAGAGTCCTTTGAACTGTGCAGGGGTCACAGTGCTCACAAGTGAGAAAATCACCACCCTCAGAGGCTCAGAGGTGCTCCTGGGGACTCTACCCGCTAAAGCAACAGCTAGGCTGGTGGGACACCTGGACCTCCGGCATCGTTCCAATTTCTGAGGCTCTAACACACACACACACACGCACACACACACAACATGTGAGAACCAAGGGGATGCTTGTGTCTCTCTTTACTTCATCATAAGAGCCCCTATGTACAAAGGACCCATGACTCCCCTGAGTGTATGACCTAGGAGGTGGAGAAGCTGCATTCCCGGGTGAGGGCTGTCCTTCCCAGGCACGGACAATAGTGGTGGCAAAACAGGGTTGCTTTTTGAAAGGGTTCATGATGGTTCTTCCTTATGTGGCAGGGTCCTTTACTGCATTTCCAGCGTGATATTAAAATGTGATGTCATGGGCTTCCCTGGTGGCGCAGTGGGTGAGAGTCTGCCTGCCAGTGCAGGGGACACGGGTTCGAGCCCTGGTCTGGGAAGATCCCACATGCCGCGGAGCAACTGGGCCCGTGAGCCACAATTACTGAGCCTGCGCGTCTGGAGCCTGTGCTCCGCAACAAGAGAGGCCGCGATAATGAGAGGTCCACGCATCGCGATGAAGAGTGGACCCCACTTGCCACAACTAGAGAAAGCCCTTGCACAGAAACAAAGACCCAACACAGCCATAAATAAATTAAAAAAAAAAAAAATGTGATGTCATGCCTGCCCACTGACTTCTTCTGCAAATAGCTAGCCCTTGTAGCTCTCATTTGTACTTAAAAGAGACACCTTTAATACTTCTGCTTTGCTATAATTATTTCTGTGCAAATTCTGGAAAGCAAAATAAAATCTCAGGGACATGTTATAGCTGGAGGAGAAAATATATAATTTGTATAATTATGATGTTATATATTATATATCCTGACAAATAATTTCCAGGCGAAAAGAGAGCAAACTATTCAGTCAGAGTTGAGTCTCAGAGTCTAGAGGATGGAAGGGGCCAACCAGAGTTCATCCAGCTTCCTTTTACAGATGAGGAAACTGAGGCCCAGGGAATTAAATCGACATTTTCAGTATTGCAGAGGGACTTGGTGGCAGCATCAGGTTTCCCAGCTCCAAGGCCATTGCTCTTTCTATTTTCCAAAGTAAAGTTTAAAAAATGAAAGTATGACATACATACAGAAAAGGGTGCATATCCTAAGTGTATGTAGCTCCATGGAATTTCTACTGTTCAGATCAAGAAACAGTATAATACCAGCACCCCAGAAGCCCAAATGTTACCAGTATTCTGACTTCCATCACCATATATTTGAATTGGCTTAGACAATTAATATAAATTTAGTTTTACAGGATATTCTCTTGGTATCTGGCTTCTTGTGCTACCTTCCGTCCCTCTCCCCAACTTTTTATGTTGAAAACTTTCAAACCTATAGGAACATTGAAGGAACACCGGTCCATCCTTGTGGTAGATGGCACAAACAACCACAGTTTTCCCTTCATCATATCCAGGCCCTTTAGGATGTGACTTCTCGGCTTTTCCCACTCTGCTGTGAAGGCGTCCACCCCTTGATGCTGTGCTGGCCTTGTGATTGGCTTTGACTAAGAAAACACAGCACGAGTGAGGCTGTGTTTGTTCTGCCATCAGGCCTCAAGAAGCCTTGCAGGCTTCCTCTCTCTCTCTCTCTATCTGTCTTGGAATTTGCCTCTGCCATGTGAATAAGCCAGGACGAGCCTGCTGGAGGGACAGGGACAGGGTCCTAGTCAACTGCAGCCAATGACCAGCCTAGTCCCAGAAGCAGAGCCACCCAGCTGGTCGGCTGCTGATCACATAAGGGACCCCAATAGAGATCACAGGAACCCCCGCAGGGGAGCTGAGTCTAAATGGAAACATAAACTAAATACATGTTTGCTCTTGTGGTGGTTTGTCACACACAAAGGTGCTCAATACAACCCTTTACCGCAAATATTACAGTGCATATCTCCTAAGAACAGAGATTCTCCTACATCGTCGCAATGTAATTATGCTCAGGACATTTACCATTGATACAATTATACTATCTAATTCACATCCATATTCAAAATTTTCTAATTGTTCCTACAATAACCTTTATAGCTCATGTTTTTCTATTCAGGACTCAGGTGAGAATTCCTTATTCCATTTAGTCTCATTATCTCTGTCTTGAACAATCCCCATTTCCTCCCCACCCCCTTTTTCTTTTGGTCTTTTGTGTCATTAACATTTTTAAAAAATTAATTAATTAATTAATTAATTTTTGGCTGTGTTGGATCTTCGTTGCTGAGCGCGGGCTTTCTCTAGTTGTGGAGAGCGGGGGCTACTCTTCATTGCAGTGCGCGGGCTTCTCATTGCGGCTGCTTCTCTCTTTGCGGAGCACAGGCTCTAGGCACGTGGGCTCAGTAGTTGTGGCTCACGGTCTCTAGAGCGCAGCCTCAGTAGTTGTGGCGCACAGGGGCTTAGTTGCTCGGCGGCATGTGGGATCTTCCTAGACTAGGGCTCAAACCCGTGTCCCCTGCAATGACAGGCAGATTCTTAAGCCCTGCGCCATCAGGGAAGTCCCATGTCATTAACATTTTAAAAAGTCTAGGTCAGTTGATTTTGCAGAATGGCCTTCAGTTTATACTTGTGTGGTTGTTTCTTCAGGATTAATTTCCGATTCTGCACTTTGGGCAGGAATACTGCCCCAGTGGTGTCCTCTTCTCTGTACATCACATCACAGGGTCCATGTCCTAATTGCCTGGTTGTTGGGGAATCCCTCTCAAGATGCAGAGGTCTTGATTAAATGGGAAGAGTTCCTGACTGAGAATCTGTTGGTGTGTTACTTGTGTTATATTTGTCCTAGGTGGAAAGAGAGTTCATCTAATTTCCCGGGAACCTACTCCACTTTGTTTTAAATTGTTTGTTAACCTTGTCTAGCCCCCTTGTGACCATATTAGAAGGTGACTTTCCTATATGACTCAGTTATTTATGTATTTGTTTATTTAGTCAAAATATGCCCTTTAACGGTCATAATCAAACATCTTGAAAATTCTGTGGAATATAAAGACACTTGTTTGGAAACTGCATAAAATAAGAACTTCTTCATGTAGTAATGTTGGCTGGGTTTTTTTGCGGGGAGGGGTACAGGTTTGATTTTTTCAATTGAGATATAGTTGATTTATAGTTGTGTTAGTTGCAGGTGTACAGCACAGTGATTCAGTTATACATATATATATAGAGAGATATATATCTATTTTTGAATCAGTTATTTTTTTGTTTGCTCTAATCAAAAGTCATTATCAATTAATTCTTAATAGTTTAGCTTCAATCTCTCTCTCTTTCGCTCTCTTCTCTCTCTCTCTCTCTCCCTTTCTCTTGTTTTCTTTTTGTTAGTAAGCCAAGACTTGATATAAGGCAAAAGAGAAATAAACTTGTTATTCATCACCGTTGACTTCATTGATGACTTAGCTTTATGATGCATTTTTAAAGAAATTGCAGGGAATCTAAAAATACCTAGGGAAGTTTAAAAGAAATGAAGAAAACACCAACAGATTGGTCATGTTAACTCTTTTTTAACAGCTAAAGAGTAGTTGAAATTTTTTTTTCAACAGCTCCAGGTGAGGTTATATCTGCAAGAAAGCTAAAACTGGTCAATTTGCATTTAGAAGTGAATTTAATGACAGCAGTTCTTCAGCAGAGAAAGATCAAGCTGACACCTCTAAGAAGCCACATCAGAGACCTCTCCACTGAAAACAGCTTCGCAACCGACTGGTTCTCACATCTTTACTAATAAACACGAGCTCTCATCACTAATGCTTCTGGCCAGGATTTCACAATGATTGGGGATGTCGTGGCTCATTTGTGAACCACATGTGTCTAAACTGAAATCTGAAAATTCTCACTTGGTAAACAGGATGATGAAAGCTAGATATGAAATGGCCCTGCGGAGGAATAAGCATGGAAAAGCTGTTTACATATTTTGGAAAAGCTCAAATTTGGGGCGGTTGTTATTTTACAAAGATCAGGATTTTTCCTTTATTTACCTGGTGTCTAATTTGGTTCTCAAATTGTAGTTCAGTTTTATCCACGGCGACAAAAGCAGCATTTGGGAATAAAGCTTTTATTTGTTGGGGATGTGAAAGCCAAATAATCTTTTCAAGGGATGTTTTGGTTACTCACAAAGACTGAAGGATAAACTATTGTCACATTTGTATGTGTGTGTATGTGAGTAAATACATGCCACGGTGATATCAGGCCCAGCAATATTGAAAAACAAAAAAAAATCTACATATACCAGCCAGGTATAACCAGCCAAAGTAACATTGGCTGCTGTAAGAAACACTCCCCCAAAGCTCAATGACTTAGCACAATAAAAATTTATTTTCTTGCTTGTACTGTAATACTATGAATACCTTGGTATTCAATACTATGAACACTATGAATACCTTCCTTTGATTAAAGGGCCCAGGCTCCTTCTATTTGGTGGCTATGCATTTTCTAGAACTTTTATCCAGCAGACAAGGGAAGAGAGAAAAGATACATGGAAGATTGCTCAGGAAGCTTTAAGGGCCAGACCTTATGCCATTGGCCAAAACTCAGTCACATGGCTCCACCCAACTGCAAGAAGATCTGGGAAATGTAGAATTCCTGTATGTCTAGGAGGAAAATAAAATGGCTATGTTGAATGCATGGTGCTGTTTCCATATAGAATTATCTCTGCTAAAATATCACTCATTTTCACCAGTATGTGAACAAAAGCTTGTAGTGTCATGGGTGGGTTAGATAGAGCAGGGGTTAACATTTTTATTTAAAGGGCTGGATAGTAAACATTTTCAGCTTTGTGGGAAAAGAAGAAATATTAAGTACATTATGTATGTACTTTTATAGCCATTTAAAATGTAACTGCTTAAAAATGTGCAAACCATTCTTATCAGTGACAGTACAAAAAGAAACAGTGTGGGCTTGTTGTGGCCTGTGGGCCATAGTTTGCTGACCCCTGGTCTAGATAAACTCTAAAAGGAAATATTCAGCACTGCAGGATTTTCTGTTTCCCAGATTCTTCCTAAGCTGATTTCGACTCTGGTTGAGTTTTTCAGATAACCTTTTATGGCAAATTATAGGAGAATATAGACTTAATTGAGGTTATGAAGATTAGGCAGAATTAAACAACAGTTTTGTGTGACAACAGTTACAGGAGATAGCAGTTAAAAAAATTTACTCTAAACTGGATAATAATAGGAAATATTCGATTATATTTCAAAGTAGAGTAAACCTGTAGGTCATTATAAAAGGGTTTGCTTCTGTAACATCATGCACAGTTATATCATGCTAAGATTTTCTAGGCACTTTGTAATGACTATGTTTATTGAGATTCATCTACTAATCTGTGATCTCAATTAAGCACTCAGATGTTGCCTTTCTTCTTGTGCTTCCTTCTCTCCTAGTGTTAAGATGGTTATTTTTCCTGGTTATTATACAACTGTATAATAAATAATGAGAATCTGGACTCACAGAATAGTCTAGGGAGAGCCATGGAGCAGGATGTCTGCTTGGCTTGACCACATCAATTCTGACTCATTAGCTGGTATGATAACGGCTAAGATTTTATATATCATTTAGATTAAGTAAATGTAACACATAAAAAAGAACATTGCAAAAATGTGGTTTGTAGTACAAGATTTTACTAATGAGTAGATTTCTGTTCTTACTGTTAATCATTTCTTTTATTAAGCATTTTTGTAATTATGAAAGTAATATATTTTCACTGCTGGAAATACGGAAAATTATTAAAAAAAAGGAAAATTGAAATTATGTATATTTCTGTCACCTAAAGATGATCACTGTTAGCCTTCTGGTATAGATATTTTCTGTTTACACACACATATACACACACCAAACACATACACATATATGCACACACAAATATACATAGCCCGCATACCTATTTAGATATTTTTACATAGTTTGGGGACATGATTGAAACAATATTGCATATGGTCATTAAAAATCCTCTAAAACAAAACTTTTAATGGCTGCAGCATATTATCTTGTATGAATATATTGTAATTTAATTAGCCTAACTTCTAGTTTTGGACACATGTTGTACAAAATCGCCTTAATTAAAATGCCCATTAAGAGAGATATACCCAACAAAATAAGTGCTTATATCAACAAAAAGACGTATGTAGGAATATTCATAGCAGCTTTGTTCCTAATAATCTGCAACTGGAAACAATCCAAATGTGTATCAATTTTAGAATGGATAAACAATTCAATATATCCATACAATGGAATAGCATTAGTGGCTGGCTGCTGCACGTAACAATATGGGTGATTCTCACGGACATGATGATTAAGCGGAAAAATAGATACAAAAGAATACATTCTATATCACTCCATCTATATGAAATTCAAGAATAGGTCCAACTAATCTAAAGTGATGAGCGATCAGAATAGTGTCTTGGGAGGAGTGTAGACTGGGAAGGAGCACAAGGAAACCTTCAGAATACTAGAAGTCTTCTATTTTTTGATCCGGGTGCTGATAAGTTGTACCTCTATAAACAGAAATAAGAATAAAAATACTGTGTGACTGGGACTTCCCTGGCAGTCCAGTGGTTAAGCCTCCAGTGCTTCCTCTGCAGGGGGCGCGGGTTCGATCCCCGGTCAGGGAACTAAGATCCCACATGCTGTGCGGTGCGGCCACGCACACACACAAATAAATAAATAAACAAACAAACAAATAAATAAATAGCTTAAACAGTAAAGGTTTCCTAACACACATAGGGAAAAAAAATACTGTGTGATACATCTTTGAAGATAGGTTGGCACTACATTTCTTATAAATTCCTTAGTATACAGTAATCTCATAATTTCTAAAAAAAATGCTATTTTGAATTAAATGGTATATTTTTTTTCTAACAGTCTATAATTTCTTTTTCTATTACACACACTTTAGCCGTGTGACTTGCCTTGGTTTGTGGCATGTGTGCAGAAGCAGTGGTGTGTCAGTTCTGAGGTCGGGCCTTAAGAGATACTATGTGTTTCTTCTCACCCTCTTGTGCTTCTGCCCTGGGGCAGCTACTGTCCTAAGGAGGATGAGAGGTGTGAGCAGAGCAGCCCTGGGGCCAGGGCCAGCTGGGCCTGAGTAAGTCACGCACCCCCCCCACCTGCTCTGCAGATATGTGAATAGTTGATTATTGTTTTAAGCCACTGAATTTTAGGGGGATTTTTATCCAGCATTAGCGTAGAACTAGTTACCTGATTCCTAAAATTTCCAGAAAAATGACCCTAATTGTTTGTCGTTGACTCAGGTTCACAATTACTGACACAAAATTTGAATAAACAAATTATATGTAAAATTGTATAGCTGGAAGATAATGGTATCCCACCTTTACAATTTGTCACATCTACATAACTCCTCCATCAGTATTAACCTAATCCCTTTCTTTGACTTAATTTTAAATGAATCATTTAGATCAGCATTTCCACCTACCCATATCCAAGCAATAACGTTCATGAAATTAAAGTTTGATGTGTTAAATTTTTCATATCTATATCGGTGCCTGTATCTATATGTGTATATGTACATGTATCTATTGATACATACTGTGGCAGTTATCATTCTATGTGTGCATTCATCAAAGCTCATTTGTTATTTTCCTGGGCACATAGAAAGATTGCATTTCCAAGCTAGCTGGGGCCATGTGATTGAATTCTGGCCAAGCATGCTTAGATCAAGAATAGTCAGGATCAGCGGTACTGATTTATTCATTTCTAGACTCAGTTCCCGAAATCTCCTGCACTGTCTCTCTCTCTTTTCTTGTGTACTGCCCGGATGCAAAGAACATAGTTTAGGACTCTAGGGTCCTTGAAAATGGCAGAGTCAGTAGAGCGAAGGAACCCTGATTTTTAAACCACCTTGTAGATCAGAAGTCTTCCCACATCCCTTCCACCCCTCCTCCCACCCCACCAGCTTGCCCTGGACCATCCAGGAGTGAGAAATGAATGCTTACTGTGTTAAGCTACTAGGAATCCAGGAGGTATTTGTTTTAGCAGTTAGAGGTACCTATCTAATAAAAATACATAACCCTTAAAATGAGAACATATCCATACATTTATCACCTGAGCTTACCTCTGTGCCACCTGTGATCCAAATGCCCCACTTTAGAAGCACTGCTCTGATCCAAATCCCCATTTGACAGTCAAAGAAACTGAGCCCCTGAGAGGGAAGGTGCCACCCAAGCATGCACAGTGAGTTAGAGCACGAGCTCAAGTTGCAGACTGGCTATATTCCAGGAACGCTGTCCATGGATTTAGTCCCCTCAAGATTAGGGAAGCGTCGGTCACTGACACTGCCGACGCCCCGTATTTCCTTGGTGCCACTGGTAGATGCCAGGGACTCCCCGCTTTGATCCCCTGTGTCTCTGGGAGCTGCCCTCCTCCAAAGCACACACAGGAGGTGGTGGGCAAATACCACCACTTCCTTCCTTCAAGGCCTCTTCTACACAGTGTCCCAGTGGGTGTTCAGAGGGGCTGAGCTCCCATGGCCCCCAGGGGTACCTGCCCTCTAACACCACTCTCCACGGCCTCCCCTCATTCTCACTCCCCCCACTTCCCCACAGGCCATGGCAGACAGCATGAAGGAAGGCACCTCAGAGGAGGTGACTTTTGAACAGAGTTGAGAATTTGAGGAGAGACAGTGTCAGGCACTTAAAATGGTCCTGGAGGTGGGAAGGGCCTGGCATGCCCAAGGCCTAGCAAGGAGGCCTGTATGGCAGAAGCAAGCGGGTGGACGGTGCGGGGAGCTCTGAGAGAGGTGGGTATGCGCTAGACTGCTGCACAGAGGTCTGAATGTGCCCTAAGAAAGATGGGAAGCCAGCAAAGCTCCTCAGGTTAAGCAGAGGAGCCATTTAACTTGATTTACGTTTCTGAAGTTCAGTGACAGGCCTTTCCAGAAGATGTGGGACCCAAGGCATTGGCCCTTTTGATGGGAGGCAGCCCTCACTTGCAGCTCCACACATGCTGACCGCCCCCCGCCCCCTGTTCCTTGTCTGCCACGCTCGCCGCGGTCTGTCTGGGGCTCCTTCCAGACAGAATAGGCAGTAAAAGTGGCCCTGGAGGGGCAAAGACACCCCCACTGCTTTCTAACCTGATACCTTGGGCCCTCTTCTGTCTCAAGCCCCTTGGACTGCAAGCTACCTCATACCAAATTCAAAGTGGGCTCAATTCAATGGGGAAGAAAATATGAACCACGATTAAAAAGGCATTTCCCCCACGCTAGGCCTCACAAGATATAATTATCTTTTTGTACCACACCCTGTTAAAATTATTAAAGGAGGCTCCGGCCATATTTCCATGCCCAGGGGAAGAATTCTATTACAAAGGTGGACAGAATGGGCCCTTGAAAACTCCAACAAGGGATCCTGGAGATGACGGGGGTGGGGGTGGGGGGGAATTGTGAGCTGTAGATGTAAAATAATTGACTAAAAGTGGCCCAGACCGACTTAGTGCTCTGAGGGGAGCTTCTGTCACCCCACTCCCTTCCAAGGTGGGGAATTCTGTTATGAAAGCAATTAGGTTGTTCAAGACTTGGAAATAAGACGTCTCAAAATTAAAATGAAACTATGGAAATCCAAAACCAATCAGTACTCAAAAGATGGATTAAATCTGTCTTTAAACGTATAGATGCTGGGGTAATATTATTTGAGTTATTATATTCATGAGGATTCTGAGAAGCCTTACGACGCTGTTAAGGTTTATGCGAAATGATTTTGCAAAGCTGTTTTTGGTGTGAGCCAAAGTGACAAGCACTTGGATAAACACTATGTTTCCCTCTGAGAGACCCATTTATTGTCCTTTCAAAATGGATTTAAAGAGTTGGGTCAGAAATTGTTTTAAAAGGTGAGCTTATCCTTGTAGTTCTTGCATTTCTTAGTCTGAAGCTCCCAGCCCCCAGCCCTACTCTGAAGTTTAAAAGGATGGTTTGACAGTACAAATTACTTTCTTTGTTTTCCATGGAACAGAGCTTCTGGTTTTTATAGGCATATAAACTATTTTTATAACTTAAATCTCTACAAGTTGTGGCATGAAGAGAAATAGTCAAAGGCTATAAAAAATGTATGATAAATCGCTGCTGATTAAAAATGCAAGTATTGGCCATGTTAACTGAATCCAATAATTGGTTTTTCATATTGTCATTTGACTAACTTCTTTTTTTCAATCCGTAAAGGCACATTTTATGAAAATAGACCACTATTTCAAGAGCATTGAGGCAGTTAAAAACGCAAAAACACTTCCAGTATCTGAACAAGATAGGAAAGTTTGATCCGTGGACATTAAGATGAGTGTTTACATATGAAATAGATACATATGCACATGGATCATCCTGAGATTGCTGAAGGAGAGATTGTGCTTCATTTTTATTTATTTATCTTAACTTTACAGAAAGGGTTCAAACTGTCATGTTTTCAACCTACTGACATCTGTGCTCCAATTTTCCTCATAAAATGGGGACAATAATAGTATCTGCTTGTAGTTACTATGGTTGCAGGTATTAATTCAGTTAAAAATCCATGCACAGTAACTTTCAATATATGTCACTTATATTCTCCATCCCCTAGTTATTGAGCATGTAGCTAATGCTTAGTAATTGCTTATTAATGAATATTCAGTTAGGATAGATCTTTTCTAGAATTTGAATGAGAAGATAGATGTTTTCTTAGTCCAGGGAGGCCAATGGTCATTCAACACACATTCATTGGTATGTGTCACGAGTTACAGTGAACGATCAGTGCTGTATTGGAGAAAGACAGAGTGATGTGTGACAGTCAAGTGTTAAATTTCCAGGAATTTTGTAAGCTTGCTTTTAAACACGGCCAGTTTTAAGAATTTAATTACATAAATGAACAATTAAATAAGTTATATTAAAAGTAAAGGTAATGCTCAAAATTTATTTCCTCATTATTTTCCATTTTACAATTACCTATGGTCTTGAATTTATTCCTATCTGTTGCAGCTATACGGTGGAAATACTATATAATGGTGTGCTTTTGTATATCTCTTCCCAGCTCTGTGTTCAGTGACATTATTTATGTTGGTAACTGAAATCAGCCATGGAGGGCATATTTATACCATAGAAATCAGCAAATATACAAGTCAGGGCGCTCCCCATTCTCTACTCTCCCCACCAAGCCTCCCTCCCCCCAAAATAAATATTTATCAACACACCACTGACTCTGTCTGGGCTGCAGGGGGAATTGGGAGGGGTCGATATCTTCAAAAAGTTTATCATCTAGAAGAGTCTACAATGTATTATTGCTTCATCCCTAATTTTTCTTCACATTTAAGTTTTCACAGGTCATTATGTCAGGGAAACCTGAACTCATATCATGATATTTCTGATAACTCAGAGTGAAATCTGCATGTATTTTCCCTTATTTTTTTTCTTTGCACGTAAACATTTAGACAGTTAGCTTTTGGTAGCATATGAGTAGCATTTTAGGAATTCAGAGGAGAATTGGATACTACATTTCTTTCTTTTTTAACTGATTGATAATGTTTAAAGCTGTGTACTAATACAGGGAGCTATGGCATGGAAAATACAAAATAACATCGAATTAAGCACCACCATCCACCCAGGTACTCACATTTATCCTTCCCCTCACCCTCCACAGCCTATCCATCAGCAAGCCTTGCTGGTTCTTTACCTCCAAAAATACATCTGAAACCCACTGACTTCTCACCCCCAATGCCAGCCCCTCAGCCAGACCTCCATCAACTCTCATCCAGGCTCCTCCAACAGTCTTGACCTCATTTTCATTCTTCCCCTTCTCCAATCCCCTTCTTTCATAGTAGTAGGAATGACCTTTTATTTTTTTCAGAATACATTAATTCTATTTTTTCCATTAAAAATCACTTTATTGAGTAATCTCTGACATACAAAAAGCATAAGTATGCATTTGTAAAACCATCACCACAATCTATGCCATAAACATATTCATCATCTCCAAAAGTTTCCTCCCACCCTATTTATTATTATTATTATTATTTTTTTGTGTGTGATAAGAACACTCTTGTGATCTACCCTCTTAGCAAACTTTAAAGTCTACAATACAGTATTGGTAATTATAGGCACTATGCTATATAGTAGATCTCTCTGCCATGTGACTCCCCTCTTAAAACCCACTGGGGTTGTGAATTGCACTTAGAATAAAATGCAGATTCCTTGCCGTGGCCCACAAGACTCTACAAGATCTGATCTTTGCCTGTTTGCCCCACCTCATCTTGGGCCATTCTCCCCCTGACTTTCTAACCTCCAGGGCCATTGTTCTTCCGACAGTTCCTGGAACACATCCATTCTCTTCTGTCTTGGGGCTGTAAAAATTAATAAACAGAAACGTCAATTAAAATAGAGTTGGAGGCCAGAAGGGGGAGCTCTCATGCCCTAGGACAACAGTAACCGAGCCCAACAGAAAGAAGAAAGACTTCCTCTCCTTGCCTGGCAAGAGCTCAGCCAATGAGAGACTGTCACAACCCAGCCAGTGAAAAGCCACTATACTTCAAACTCTCAATTCTGAAGTCCTGCAGATCTTAGCTGAAATGTCACCTTCTCGGAGGGGTCTTCCTTGATCATTCTGTATAAAATATGTCCCTCCTCTGATATGTCTTCACCACAAGTCTGTATCTCCTTCATTTACAGCAGTTTTCATCATTTGTCAATGTGTATTGGTTTACTTACTTGTCTTTTGTATGGTTCCCTAACTAGTCTGTAAGCCCCATGAGCTCAGGGGCCACGTCCGTTCCATCCGAGCCCACCCAAAGCTGAGCACAGTGCCGGAAGCACGGTGGACACTCAGAAACACTTCCTGAATGAAAGATGGAAGTGTGGCCACGTGTGAAGATTTCTTTAAGCCCAGAGTTACATGTTACTGTAACTACCACTTTCAAATGAAAATAACCCTCATTTTGCTTTTTTCTCTTCTGACAAGATAACAAGAGTTTGTTTCCCAACACTTGCATGCATGTCTTCCCATTTTTATATCTCTACTTGTCGGCTGCCGCCCCACCCCCTGCTGTCCACAAGGTCCCGTCTCAAAGGCTTTCCCGTGAGCTTACCTCCATGAGCTTTCCCCTGGTCTTCCCTGATGGTGTGCCCTTTATCGAACCTTCCTCCTCTCTCTGGTGCCTTCTTAAAGGCTCTTACCTTGCTGAATGCAATTGTAAAGTGGACCAGAAACGTTTCCAGAGCCCAAACAACCCTACCTCCCCGAGGAACCTAGCAGCACGCTTTGTAAATAACCCTGCTCTCAGTAAAAGTTGATCAATTAATGTGTTTATGATGAAAAACTGAAAAACTTACTGAAAAACATTTGCGTTAATTACCCAAACGTTTCCAAATGTCCAGGTGTTTATCTTCATGGAAGAAAAAAAGAAAACTCTGAATGAATGATTAGACATCTTCCTTTTCATCTTGGTGGTTTAGAGCTGTTTAAACACAGTTCCCTGGTTTGTTTCTTTTCAGCTTCCCTTGCTCCAGGAGCACAAATTTGCCTCGGTCTAGTGCTTCCTCTTTAAAAACCATCTTTAAAAAATTTAGGGTTTCCTCTTTAAGGAAAGGCTGAGAAACACTACAAATACTAATATTGAATAATAAATGTCATGAAGTGAAATTCCTTTTGCACATTTTGTAGGAAGAGCCAAGGCAGACCCGCTCAAAGGACTGGCGGTCTCTCTATGTCGGGATCAAAGGGCAGGTGACCTAGATTCCAGCCTGATGTTTGCAGCATAATGTGTTTGCTGCTCTGCCTCTAAATTCCAAAGAAGGTCACCGTGAAATGAGTGGGGTTGTGTGACTCCATTTTCTTAACTTAAAATGTTTGGAGAAGTAACTTGCCTCTCAGTTTAGAAGTTCCAATATCCCTTTTTATTTTGACCTTTTACAGAAATATCCTATACCTTGGCTACAAAGAACGGGGCTGTGAACTTCCTGGGGTGATGGCAATGATCTCCATCCTGATAGGATTGTGGATCACCTAGGTGCATGTGTTTGTTAGAACTCATAGAATCAAGTACTTCAAGACCTATGTACTTCCCCCTACAAATATCATACAGCAATTTTAAAAGGAAAAAAAAAAAAAGATAACACATGGGTTCTGAAAATAGTCAAGTAGTACAGAATGGGATGAAGAAAAAAACTTAACAATTAAAAAAAAAAAAAAACTACAGAGGCAATTATCACACAATGTGGTCCAAGGGCAGCAGCATCCATCGGCATTCCCTGAGAGCTTGTTTAGACGCGAAGACCCTCAGGTCTCACCAGGGACCTGCTGCATCAGGATCCATAGGTTAGCAAGGTGCCCCAGGAGATTTGTCTGCACGTTAAATTTAGAGAAGCCCTGCCTTAAAAAAATGAGGGCCAGTGGTCTAAATGCTGATGTCCATCTTATCAGCTGAGCTGCACTGCTTACCTGTGACTTTGGTTAAAATTTAGCCGTTTCCTCGCTTTCCCTGATTTTGCTGAATCTCTCCTACCTCCCCCCCACCCCCCCTCGCCCCGAGCCTCCCTTGCCTGAGACTGGCTTGGGAGGCTGCCATTCAGACCCGATTTTGTTCACAGCTATGCAACCGGCTGGCCCTGGCCAAAGGAGCCTAGTGAAACCACTTAACTTCCTGCACCTCTGTTTACTCTTCTTTACAAAAGACATAATGACACTGAGCTACCAGGAGCTTAAATTAATTAATGTTTATAGAACACTTCAAGCTTTGGGGATAAAAGCCTCTTTGAAAGTGCATGTAATTATCATTATGGCTAATGAAGCTCCATGCCAACCCCTCCCCCTCACTGGGGGCGTGGAGAGCTGCCCTGGTAACATAATCCAGAGAAGGTGGCAATTTAACTCAAATGTCACTTTCCTTCTTTGGTCACTCTATTAGTATTTTCAAGTTTTTTTTCTTCTTTTTTTAAGTACACATTGGATGTAGCTGAACTAACTGGGTTTATGGTAAAATAAGCAAAACATGTTCTAAACGCAGTGCTTTTCTCCAGCCTCAGACGCTGTGATTCCACTGTTTCCTTAGTTGGGAAATGAGATCCAAAGAGCCAGAGAGAGAGAAAGAGAAGGGTGGCGCAGGGGAGAGAGGGAGAGAGAGAGAGAGAGAAGCTTTTACTAGAAGGTGACTTGGAGTTTATAGTGATGGTTCTCATCATACTGAGGTTTATTGTTTAGTCTTGGGGTTGACCAACTTCTGGGAACGTATTTAGTGCTCATTGCAGTAGAGAAGACACCCTCAGTAGGTCTCTCTCTACTCTGGGAAAATTACAGTTTAAAGAAAAAAATGCATCATCTCCAAGTGGGAAACTCAACAACCAACAGCATTCACAGGGAGCCCTGTTTCCTTAACACAGATTATGGTGCAAATGACAATTTTAAATTACCCTCTTCATTTCTACTCTTTATGTCCCAGCTCATTTGCTTGATCTTGCAGATCATGAAGGATGCAACTGCAAAAACGTCAGTGAAGGAGCCACCGTGCCTTTGTGAATTTATTTTAAAATGATTTATTATTTGAGTTTTGGGAAATCAACTCATATTTGTACAAGTTGGAGAAACTTGCTGCTTTCTCTATTTGCAATCATTTTGAAGAGAGACACTGGAGTTTAAAAGGATCTTGTAAGGATAAATTCACATGCTTGTGAAACTGGGTTTTATCACTGCCGGTAAAGCTGCCTAAGTGTTAAGAGTTCTCGAATTGGGCCTCGGGACTGGGCCATGCACAGAGTGGCCTTTAACACCCTTGGTTAAAGGAGTTAATCTACAGCACAGGCCACCCTTGCTCAGAAGAGGAAGAATCCCCGAAACTGGAGCGCAGGCAATGTCTTGACTTGTGAATCCCTAGACTGGGCACCATCTTGGCGGCTTCTTGAGGACAGCCTCTCCCCTCTTCACTTCCTTTGCATCCCCCAGAAAGGTTGAGGATGCTGCCTCGGGGATGGTGGGCTATCGTTCACTGAAAACCAGAGTTAGAGTCATAGAGGCAAACACACATGTCAGTTATCAACATAAATATCAAATTCACTTACAAGATCTCGGTCAGTTTAAGAGGCATTCCTCAGAATCTCCTCTGTCCCACAGAATGAAAAGGATTTAAGAGGCATCCCTCAGGATCTCTTCTGTCCCACAGCATGAAAAGCATTCCTCGCCTCAAGGGGCTGGTGAGTGAGCTATGGAGTTGAGATAAATATGTTCATGTTTGTCTCTTCCACTAGAGAGCTTTAGGAGGGAAGGAACCAGGTCCATTTCACTCACTGTTTGGGTCTTAGTGAATAGTAGAAGCTCAATACATATGTTTTTGAATGCATGGAGGAAGGGAGTGAGGAAAGAAGGAAGGAAGGAGGAAATGAAGGAAGGAAGGAAGGAAAGAAGGAAGAAAATGAATTAAACTATCCATTCCATGCTGTTGTTATTCAAATAGAAGCCAGTTAACATGGGCAGGTTTCTAAGGAGGAAGGCGATGAATAAACGTCTAATGGCAGGATGGAGAAACAGACGGGAAAAGGAAGAACATTCTAGTGGAGGAAAATGACAAGAAAAAGAATGAAAATTAATATGTAGGTTTGTGGATTTGTGGATGAGGTGGAGTTATTGCCCCCCAAAAAAGAGAGCATGGGGCCAAGTTCCAGGCATTTAGGTATGACATAGGAAGAGAGAGTTGCACTTTATTAGGTCATGTCTACTTAATAATGAGAATCTAATTAAAACCGAAAAATTTAAAAATGCAGACATTCCCAAGTAACTGAATATTTGTGATATATGGAGAATAATATCAAAATATTAATTAGGCTGAAATTTTCCAGGCTTTGCTATTTACATATTCATGCTAGATGATATTTTCAATTAATTTTTTGGAAATAATTTGTATCTTAGGAAAGGCATAATTATTACATGAAAATAAAATTCTTGTTTTTTTTTTTTTTTTTCCCATGGCAACTAAAGTAAGATCTTATGCAAAAACCCTAACGAACTTTTTGGCCAACCCAAATTTTGGTGTGGGCATATCCAAAATCAGGAAAGAGAAACAGGAAGGGGTTAAAAATGTGTTTAAAACCTTCCTGTAAATCATTGGCCAGGATAAAATTTGAACTCTAGACTCTCTGGATCTGAGCTGAAAACTACACACCTCTCTGTTCTTTGAATATAGAAATCTCTATTCTAGGGTAATAAGGAGAAAAAGTTCAATTTATCACGTAACTTGTAGAGCATGATGGTTGCATGATGGTTGCCTAACTCTTGACTTTCTGTACAGGACAGAGCCAATTCAGTGAACAAAGGATAAGTAGGTTTGACTTGGTCTGGACAAAGTCTTTGAGTCTTTAGACAGGCAAATCTAAAAATAACAGTAGTGAGTAAAATGTGAACTTTCCCATTCATCCTAATGGGGTTGTCAACTATGAAGTTTAATTATATCACTGGTAGCCATTTAATGGCAGTTATGGGACTTAGAGGCCAGCAATTAGCGGTGACTTCTAGCCCAACGAAGTACCTCCAGTTTCTTGATTGTTGTAATGATTGTTCGCTAAGCAGAAGGTCAGTTAAAGTCTTTTTGATCCCAGTCAATAGCCTTAGTTACTGAGCCATTAGTTTCCTAATAACCGGCAAATCCTCTGCTCAGCTAGATCTGTCTTGGGTGTGTTGGTCATTCTTACCAGATGAGCCAAATGGTCTTGTATTTCTGATTGCGATTTTATAAAGAAAACCACAAAATAGAATTGAGAAATGGCCAGCAAGCAAGTTCTGTTTCTTTTGTGTGCCTGCCCTTTCTCTCTCTCCAGGGGGATCTGGTCTAGCTCATCAACCTGGTAGGGACTGAATGAAGTTGGGTTGCTATTGACAGGGGAGCTCTCAGGACAACAGAGTGCCTGGTCCACTCATTCCTTTACTCCTTCATCTATTCATTTCATAAAGTATGTTTTCAACTCTCCTGTGTGCTAAGCACTGGTGTAGGGTAAGCTTGGCTGACAAAAATCCTTGGAGCTTACAGTATACAAGTAAACAATTTAGAATGTACTTGTATAATTCTAGTATACAAGTAAATAGTTTGTATTTTAAATTGAAGTGTAGTTGATTTACAATGTTTCAGGTATACAGCAAAATGATTCAGTTATATATATATATATATATATATATATATATATATACACACACACACACATATAACTTTATATAGTACATATATAACTATACATATATAGTTTTATATATATATATATATATATATATATAATCTTTTCAGATTCTTTACCATTATAGGTTATTACAAGATATTGAATATAGTTCCCTGTGCTAGACAGTAGGTCCTTGTTGGTTATCTATTTTTTATATAGTATTAGTTCATCCCAAGCTCCTAATTTATCTCTCCCCCCCTTTCCCCTTTGGTAACCATAAGTTTGTTTTCTATGTCTGTGAGTCTATTTCTGTTTTGTAACTAAGTTCATTTGTATCACCTTTTTAGATTCCACATATAAGTGATATCATGTGGTATGCCTTTCTCTGTCTGACTTACTTCAGTTAGTATGATGATCTCTCGGTCCATCCACGTTGCTGCAAATGGCATCATTTACGAGTAACTAGTTTAGAAGTGGCTTGTGTAAGCGTGATAAAGTGCTGTGATGACAATAAAGCAGAGTGCTGGGGTTGGTGTGGGCCTGACTTTAGGTCATCACCGAACAGCAGAAATATCATGTGGGCCAAAATGTAAGCCGCATATGACATTTGACATTTTCTGGCAGTCACACTAAGAAAAGTAGAAAGAAACAGGCAAAATTAATTTTAATAATATACATTTAACTCAATATATCCAAAATAGCATTTCAACAAGTAATCAATATAAAAATTATTAATGAGATGTTTTATAGATTTTTTTTCATACTAAGTCTTTAAAATCCAGTATATGTTTTATGTACATGGCACGTATATGGCACCTATGAAGTGCTCAACATCCACATATGGCTAGTGGCTACTATATGAGACAGCGTAGTTTTAGATAGTGGGTGAAGAGGGACTTTCTACCACCTAAATAAGGAGAAAGAGCCAGCCATGCAGAGATATGCACTCCAGATAGAGGGATCAGAAAGTGCAAAGGCCCTGAGGCAGGGTTAAGTTTTGAAACAAATTTGAATTCAACTGGAAAATAAGAAAACAAATATAGCTAGACATTCAATTTATAACACTTGTAGGCAGCCCTGCTAAATGGTTTAAAACCAAGTTATTTTTTCAAAATGCTCACATAACACAACAGGCCATCATTTCTTATGAGCGTAAACGAAATGGTCTGTTCAGCTCAGTTTAATCACTTGATTATAATAAAAATGAACTCAGTGCAAAACAAAACTTAAAAAAAAAATGTAATGGGTAAGTGGATGCATATTGAACATATTTTTTTTTCTTTTGCCTTCAAACATGCAAATTCATCACAGTCTAGTGTGTCTTTTACTGATAAATATACTAATTATAGATTCTGGGTTCTAATAGCATTATCTATCTTCAGGACAGGACTTTGTAAAAAATACATCTGGGGACCATTGCTTGTGTTTCATCTTTCTCTGGAGTCAGGCCATGTTTGACCTCTCAGTGAGCCTAGCAACATAATGAATTCATTAGCAACAAGGGTACACTATACATAGAAAATGAAAACTCACACAGAAATCACTTTAAAAGAATCATTGAATGTATTTTAAAATACAATGTCCGGAATATACTTTTCATGGCAAATAAGCATTCTCGTATTTGCATGATACAAATTTGATATATGTCTTCATTTGGATTCCTCTAGAAGGCAACTCTGAGAAAAGGATATGAGTGCATGGAGTTTATTTGGGAGGTGATCCCAGGAAGCAGGGGTTCGTGGGAGGAATAAGACAGGGAGGGAAGAAACCCAATACAAGGTGCATTAGCAAGCCAGTTACAAGAGCAGACAACTGGAGACACCACTCTGGGATTTGTGCAGAACACGCCCCAGAATTTTCCCTCCCCAGAAGCAAGGAATTTATTCCCCAACTTCATCAGTCACAGGCTGGGCTGCTTCTGGGCTGGAGACTAGGATGTTAGTTCCCAAGCGCTTGTGACCTGACAACCATATGGACAGCGAGGGCTCTGGTGCCCAGAGAAAAACCTCAGGCAAAGGTGTGGCCAGTCGGAAGGTGTATGGTGTGAACAAGAATGGGAAAGGCCAAAAGAAGCAGGTCAGTTACAGTAGCTGCTCAACGTGTATAATGGAAATTCATCCAGAAGCTTACCTTTAGCACTTAATAATTTGTGTATGTTGTAGCATTGAATACTTTACTGCTTACAAAGACCTTCATTTATGTTATCTTATTCAGTCCTTACAAGGACCCTGAGGGGTGTGTTGAGCCGGTGAGCAGGTTTTACTAGTCATATATTATAGAGGAGGGATCTAAGGTTAGTGAAGACCCATGTTCACAGATGGTAAGGAAGCAGTGCAGGGATCTGGCTCTAGTGGAACTTGTGGTTCCTCCTCCTCAGCAGCCACAAGTTGGTTCCCCCCCTCTTCTCTCTTCTCTCTCTCCCACTGTCTAACTATGCACTTTCCACTTTGTGTGGGATTAACCCCATCCCCAGCTGTGGGGATGGGCCTTGATTGGCTGAAGCCAACCAGATCTTTGAGTTCTTAATCGATACAGTGACTGGTTCAGTTCAGTCAGAGCAAAGTGAAGGACTGTAGCAAACTAAATGGCCAGGATAAGAGAAAGATATCTTTATCTCTTTATCTTTTTTATATTTTACATATGTATAAGAAAATATGTTGCCCTGTAGTTCTTGGCAGCCATTATGTGAGCATGAGGCAACTCAGTCTGAGGGTAAAGCCAATGGAATCGATGGTAGAAAAGACAGATTAAAAAAAAAAAAACCCAAAAGTGAAAAACAAAAACAGGGTCCTTGGTGACATTCTTGATTCAGTGGTTAAAACTGCTGAAGCTGAGAAACTCCATCTATTTTTTAAGAAAGCCGTCTGAGTTGGATTTTCAAACACTTACAGTTGAGAATATACTGAGAGCACCTGGTTCGGTGCTCCACACCAAATGCCCCATGTCATCTTAGGATGAAATAAGTTAAACCTCTTGTATACAGAACCTAGAGACATTTTACTTATCATTTGCACAACATGTTCACCTAAATTATATCTTTTCACTTGAAGTGTATATCATAACCCATGGAAGCGTTAATACAGTCCAGGTTATAGATTGGAGACCAGCTCTATGTTAGGGAATGAAGGGCAAAAGAGTTGAACAGATGAAAAAGAAAGATGTTTTAGTTTTAAGTGAAGTTGTGACTCATATGGCGAATATTCAATGCAACCATTTTTTTTTTCGAGAAATCCTAAGTTCAAGAAAACAAAAGAAGAAAAAGTAAACCTAATGATAGCTAGAAAATCAGATTTTCTCTTTTTATTTGGATATGCAGTGGTAACCACTATAAGGGAGTTTGTTTACCTTCTTTTCCCTCACCTACCTCACTTACATACCTTGGAAAAACTAAATTCTCATTTTCTTAGCCTCTTGCAGCTACAGGTGGTTATGTGACACAGTTCCAGCCAATAAGATGTAAGCAGGTTCTTCTGAGAGAATTTCAGGGAAAACATTTTCTTTCCTTTTAAAATGGGACATAGACTACCAGCATGCCTCTTTCCTCTGTTCCCTGCCTTGAGTGATGATGTGAAATCCAGAACTATGGTTGCCTTTTTGTGTTAATTAGGCCACAGACATGAGGACAAAAGCCAAGGGAAGTGGGTTGAAAGGACAGGAATAATCTGGCTCCCAGATGGCACTGTTGAGCATGCTAGAAACTGCCTGTGTCTGGACTTTCCTTTAGGTGAGAAATCTAAACCCTATTTGTTTAAGCCAGTATTTATTGAGTATTTTTTTCCTTGCAGCCTAATGCATTCCTAAGTAGTACATGCAGTCACTTTAACAACTTTTTGAATATCTAGGTTTATTTCAGATATCTACTATTTTTTTTAAATGTTTTGGTGGCTGTAACTTAACCCAGGAGATATTTGTATATCAAATGTTTCAGTGCAGAAATTTTTTTTTTCTTTTTATAAAAGAAACACCTGCTCTGGTAAAGCAGAAAGAACCTCTAGGGCTTCCCTGGTGGCGCAGTGGTTGAGAATCTGCCTGCCAATGCAGGGGACACGGGTTCGAGCCCTGGTCTGGGAAGATCCCACATGCCGTGGAACAACTAGGTCCGTGAGCCACAACTACTGAGCCTGAGCGTCTGGAGCTTGTGCTCCACAACAAAAGAGGCCATGACAGTGAGAGGCCCACGCACCACGATGAAGAGTGGCCCCCGCTCGCTGCAACTAGAGAAAGCCCATGCACAGAAACGAAGACCCAACACAGCCAAAAATAAGTTAAAAAAAAAAAAAAAAAGAAAGAACCTCTATTGTGGATTCAGTCTTGGGAGCATATCTGAGCTCTTCCACTTACCACCTCTTTGATCTTTCAAATACTGTGACAATCTCTGCCTTTTAATTGATGTATTAGAGTATTCACATTTAAAGTGATTATTGGTATAATTGGATTAACATCTACCATGTTTGTTTTCTTTTCATTGTATTGTTTTTTGCCTCTTTCCCCTTCTCTTTTTCTTCCTTCTCTGTTTTAACTGAGCATCTTACATGGTTAATCCTATTTTATCTTCTTTCTTAGCATATCAGTTATACTTAAAACATCTTTTGTGGTTTCCCTGTAGTGTAAAATACATCTTTTAAAAAAGAGCTAATCTAAATCCACCTTCAAATAACTCTATAACACTTCACATGAAGTCCAAGTACCTTTTAGCAGAATGTTTCCAATTCACCTCTCCTATTCCTTGTGACATTGCTGTTATTAATTTCACTTATCCATATGCTATACTCACTGTAATACATTGTTACTATTATTACTTTTAAAAAGTTATCATTCAAACTGGTTGAAGAATAAGAGTAAAATATTTTATTTTACCTCTACTTATTCCTTCTCCAACACTCTTCTGTTTTTATGCAGATCCAAGTTTCCTACCTATATTATTTTCCTTCTGCCTGAAGAACTTTTAACATTTCTTGCAGAGCAGGTCCACTGGTGATGAATTCCCTCAATTTTTGTTTGTCAGAGAAAGTCTTTATTTCTCTTTCATTTTTGAAGGATAATTTCACTGGACAGAATTCTAAGTTGGTGGTATGTTTTCTTTCAACACTTCAAATATTTCATATCACTCTCCTTTTGTTTGCATAGTTTCTGATGAGAAGTCCACTGTAATCCTTAAGTTAGTTCTTCTCTGGGAAAGGTGTTTTTTTTTTTTTTTTTCCTCTAGCTTCTTCAAGACTTTTTCTTTGTCTTTTCCTGCAGTTTGAATATGACATATGCAAAGTTTTAATTTGTTTTGTTTGTTTGTATTTATTCTTTACCTCTGAGCTTCCTGGATCTGTGGTGTTCTACTGTTTGTCATTAGTTTTTGGAAGTTCTCAGCCACTCTTACTTCAAATATTTCTTGTGCTTCATCATCTTTTTCTTCTTCTGGTACTCTAATTACTTGTATGTTACCCTTTCAAAATTGCCCTGCAGTTTTTGGATGTTCTGCTCTGGGAAGTTTCTATCTTCAAGCTTACTCATTCTTTCCTCAGTCATGTCAAATCTACTGATGAGCCCATCAAAGTTGTTCTTTATTTGTGTTACAATTTTTTCCCTAACATTTCCTTTTGATGCTTTCATCAAAAAAACTTTCAGAGTTTTCACTCTCTGCTTATTATTACCCATCTGTTCTTGCCTATTTTCTACTTTTTCCATTAGAGCCTTTAATATATTAATCATAGTTATTTTAAATTCCCTGTCTTATAATTCAAATATCTATGTTATATCTGGGTCTGGTTCTGATGATTGCTTTGTTTCTTCAGACTGTGGGGTTTTTTTTTGTTTGTTTGTTTGTTTTTGGGTTTTTTTTTTTTTTGTATGTTTTATTGGATTATAGGACCTGAGGTAAATAAGCCTTTAGTGTGAGGATTTACATTTTTCTGGTTAGGAGTTTGAATTTGTTTAAGGCTTGCTGTAGCTCTAGGTTCAAGAGGTTTTAATTTCCTCTGGTGTCCTTGTTTTTGTCTTGACTTTGGGTTTCCCTAAGTGTTCCTTCTCAGAGAAATTCTGGGTCTACACTTTCAGCTGTAACCCACTGTTGTTATACGGAAGTCTTATTGGTGTGCTGATAATGTGTTGAGAAGGGGGAATGTTTTATAATCTTGCAATTACATCTCAATGTTTTAGTCATCCTGTGTCTTTGGGCTGTGACCTTCACAAGTGAGTTACTAGTGGTACAGCTACTTTTTCCTCTGCCCTCTACTTCCTTCCCTGGTTGTAGCATTCCCAATCTATTTCTTCAGAGCCCTGACCTCTGTTGACCTTGCCTCTCCCCCACATTAGATAGAACAGGAAGGCTAGAGGGGACTGGATTGGCAGACATGCCCCTTCCCCAGATGGAACAAGGCTCTTGCAATATTTTTTCCCATGGAGGGTTCAGGTTCATCTTTGTGGTGGAAAATGTTCTGGACATATTTTCACAAGGATTCCTCTTTCTCTCCCTAGCCAGAGCCAGGAGGGGATCCTTCTCAGATCTTCATTGTGAGGACTTGGTGGAATTCATGGGGGTAAAAACCCATGAAAGTTGCCCCCTGCAATACTGGGGACCTCAGAAGTTTCTAATTCCCTTGTTAGTCCACACTCAGCCTCCAGCAATTCATCAAAATTACCATTTGAATGTTCCTACTGCTTTATGGCTCCAGCAGCTTGTGACTCAGGTAAGCAGATTTGACCGCGACTTTCTGGATGCCCTTGTCTCTTCAGATTTCAGACTGGCTCTTTGCCCTGTCACCTCAGTTCTCTGATGGGTCCAAAAAAAAAAAACAAGTAATTTTCGATCTGTTTAGCTATCTCCTGTTCCAAGGATGGGAGTGACAACTTCCAAGTTCTTTACATATCTGAGCCAAACCAGAAGTCCTCCTATCTCTTCTTTGAATCTCACTTTCTTCATCTATAAAAATGAGTACATTTATGGCTACCTTGCAATGTTATTGCCATGATTTTATGAGACAATAATCTACAAGAAAGTAATGGAGCATCCAGAGGAGATGATCAATAAAATGGCATTCCATACTTAAATTTTAGAGAGGATTCCAATGTCATAAAGAAACAAAGTGGAGTTGAACCATGCATACACTTACTATTACATGAAATCAACTAGACATGCTCAAAACAAAAATTAACAAGGAGAGAGAAAATAATTTAAATAATGTGGTCAATTCTGTCTGTCAATCATAGTACACTTGTGTCAATTAGAAGAAAGGAGCAGTGAAGAGTTGGGTAGTAGGAGTGAGGACGAAAAGGAAGGAAAATGTCCAGGCAGAAGGAGCAATGTATTGTGGCGGGGGGTGGGGGGTGGCTGCCTGAGACAGGAAGAAGCTAAGAACATTTAGGAAATATGGCAGTGGAGCTGGAAGGGGACAGAGGTGGTCAGAGGGGAGGACTTGTGATCACTGCGGAGTGCTTGGACTCTGTTTTTTTTTTTTTTTTTTTTTAAACAGCCTGCTGTTTGACAGTATTTTATAGCTACTTTATTTATTTATTTATTTATTTTTGGCTGTGTTGGGTCTTCGGTTCGTGCGAGGGCTTTCTCTAGTTACGGCAAGTGGGGGCCACTCTTCATCGCGGTGCGCGGGCCTTTCACTATCGCAGCCCCTCCCGTTGCGGGGCACAGGCTCCAGACGCGCAGGCTCAGTAGTTGTGGCTCACGGGCCCAGCCGCTCCGTGGCATGTGGGATCTTCCCAGGCCAGGGCTCGAACCCGTGTCCCCTGCATTAGCAGGCAGATTCTCAACCACTGCGCCACCAGGGAAGCCCTGGACTCTGTTTTAAGAGCAGTGGACTAGTATCTTCAAAACTCAATTTCTATCATCCTCATATTTAATAGGTAGAAAACTGGAAATGGTGTCTTCCTATGAATTTATTTTATATTTCTTTTTATTGCTGTCCAAATTCAGTACTTTATTTATTTATGTGAAATTATTATCTCATGTCTTTTATATAGTGGTTCTTTGTGATATTATTACTATTTCAGGAAAAAAAATCTTCCTCAATTAAAAAAAATTAGTTCTTACCATTCAGTTATTTAAAATGTATAGGTCTTTCCATCTGATGGTGTGACAACTCAGTGGCTTAAGCATTTATTTCTCATTCATCTGTCTGGGGGTGAGCTGAGATCCAGCTGACCTAGCCTGGGCAGATGTAGTTGGTGGCATCTCTGGAAGGATGGTTCTCTGGCAAGGCCAATGTTTGGTTTCTTGGGGAAGGTTGTAACAATGTCATACTCAACTGGGCAAGTTCTTGTGACTCCAATAAGACCATAGACCTCAAGATTAGGTGTTGGTGGGTCAAAGGGAAGAGGTGTCTTGCTTGGGTTCATCTGACAGCAGACAGAGGGACAAGGATTTGGGTGCTAGGAGTTTATATGGGAGATGATTTCAGAAATATGGTGAGAGAGTGGGGAAGGGAGATGTGGAAAAGAAGACAGAAAATAAAAGGTTCGTTGATCAGCAGGTTACCACTGTGGGCAGCTGGAGTTCTAGCCTGTTGAGGACACTCTGAGAGACTGTGTAGAACATGTCTTCAAATTACACCCCGAGATGGCGAAGAGCTCAAGGTTCTCATCTGCCAACTCCCGTCACTCACTGAGGAGGGTTGCTCTTGGGGTATCAACTCTCGCTTCCTGTGGGTGGGAACTCCTGGGTCCACAGAAAACCCTTAGACAGAAAGATGTAGATGCTTGTAATAGAAAGCTGTCAGTGTGCCTGGTTACTTAGACCATAATGTTGCCAGGACTAAAGTTTGTCCTCACTGGGATATCTTATAATTCAAGAACACAAGAATGAATACAGGATAGCTTTTAAATAATTTCTTAGCTCTTTGGTTTACTGAATCTGTGTTCAACTTGCCTGTCTCTCCTTTTAAGCATCTTTTTATTAAAACTTTAATTTTTTTCCCAGAGGCAAAAAAAGCAAGTTTCAAAACGTGAAGCTCACTGTTAGATTTTTGTTTCTAGTACCTTCCCCTTTTCATAGAACATCTGTCTCATCATGAACTTTGGAAGTATAAATTTAAAAGAACTGAACATGAATGCTCTTGGAATTCTGATGAACAAGTGTTTTCTGAAAGTTTGTCACCCCACCCTTACTTCTGCAAGGTGAGGACCTACCACATATAAATTCCATTTTCACATCACTCACATATATTCATATTTAAGGCTGAATGGTGAACATGGAAGAGGATACCGCATAGAGATGGGGGCAGGAATGAATTGCTGTGCATGCTGTTATTTTTAGTGGCTACCTCTCATCGTCCTTCAACTGTCACTGAAGAATAGCTTTTAACAAGCTGCAAAACCCTGAAAGGTCATAACCCAGGAGGGAAGAGACCCCAGGAACGTGCACCAGGGAAGATGCAGTTGGATAAACAAGCCATAAAGTGCACCATATTTTCTCGTTTCTAGCATTTCACTGAAGAGCTGACCCCAGGCTATTCCCCTGTGAAAGTGGAATTTTAAAAGAAGCATCCCCAAACAAACCTATACTAATCCCCAGTTGGCTGGCTTTCCCCATCACTAATGAAACCCAGGAGGGTCCCTAAGTGAGGTGTGACAATTTGAGAGGCAGAGTGAAGATCACAGAGGTGAGAAACCTACCACCTCTCTTTTCATATCCTGAGGAGCATATGGGCCAGACTTAGTACGCTCAAAGTTCTGGTGGCCAGGACAAAGTTCCCACTGCCTGAGAGCTGTAGATGGACACCCACCACTGTGACGCCCCCTCCTCCAGCACGGCCCAGCCCAGCCGCTTCAAAGATGCCTTAGCCGAGAGTGTTGCACATATTTTTTTTCTGAGGAGTGAGGTGAATGTGTCCACATGAGACAAAATGATGGGAATGAGACATGGGATAAGGGACTGGCTGACCTTCTCACCAGGGGCTGTGGGGACATGACTCTGGACTCTAGGACCAGAGTATGGATAGAGCTTACAAGGTCTCATCTATCAGGCAGAAGTAAAGGGGGTTAGTGTTGGAGCAGGGTTGGGGGAGGAGGGCTGGATCTCTAAGAACTGAGAAATCAGGGTGCTATCTGCAGCAATTCTGCTTCTTAGAGATCTCTGGATACTCCTTTTGGGATTGTGGAAACAGGGCCTGTCATCCTCCTTGGAAGGTGTCCAAAGGACCAGAGTTAAGTCTAGCATCAGACAGGGCTAAGAGGTGGGCCTCCTCCACGGTCACCTTTCCTTTCTCACAGGTTGAAATCTGGAGCCTCAACCACACATGACATGACAAGATCCTAGGGCTTGGTGGAGCCATAGGTGGGTGGCTGAGAATAGCCTGGGTCCTTGAAATACCATGTGGAGGAGGGTGCTTGCCACCCAGAGACATGACTTTTGACTTCCCTATGAGCAAAAAGCGGCCCATCGCCTTTCCTTACAAATGTTTAATCTACTTTAACTAATAAATTACCATTTTGGGATTTTTAAAATTATACTCCTGGGTTAATTCTGCTCTTTTCTGGATAACATATCTTTCTTTTCCTTGGATGTGTTTATTGGAGTACTGGGTAAGGAATTTTTTAAAGAAAGGGTACTGAGGAGGTAAACCTTGTGAACCTTTTATGTTAAAAAAAGTCCCAATTTGTCCCTCCCTTGATTAGACATATTTTTCTGGATATAGGATTTTAGACTCAAAACTATTTTCCCTCTGAATTCGAAGGCATTGCTTCATTGTCTCCTAGCGTCGTCCGGAAATGCTAATGAGACATTCATGATAGAAAAAGCAGCAGAGGATACAAACAAAAAAATGCACAAAAGACCAATACAAACAGCTGTACACACATGAAAAAATTGTATCACTCGTACATTAATAAGAACCCATTTTCTTCTCCATCAGGTTGACAAAGATTATAAAAATGGTAATATTCGGCATTGGCACAGATGGGGGAAATGAATATTTTTATACACTGCTTGATGGGTGTGAAAATTGGAACGAACCTTTTGGAGGACATGTTTGTAATATTCAGAAGTAAAATCTGGTACTTTTACTTTTGTAGGTGAGATTGTTTTGTTTTTCTAGTTGGCAAGTTTTAAGTTTTCTTTATCCTTGGTGTAGCAAAGTTTCATGAAGATGCTTTTAGGTGAAAATCTATTTTTATTAATCAACTCAGTACTTACTGGGCCTTTCCTACCTTCTGTTTTGTTTCAGCCTCAGGGAACTAGTTCTTTTATGTTATTTCTTAGATTATTTTTCCTGCCTTCAGTTTTCCTTATTCCTTCTTTCTCAACTTTTTGTTAGATGGATATTGGTCCTCCTGTATGGCTCTGCTATATCTTTAAAATGTTCTCTCATGTTTTCTATCTCTTTTGTCCTTTGCCTTATATTCTGAGAGAGATTTAAAATTTTTTATTATTTGCTTTCTATTGATTTATTTTCACCAAACATTTAAATAGCATTTTTAATTTTCATGAACTCTGGTTCCTTTTCATATCAACCCAGTTTTGTTTTGTGGGTGTGATATCTTCATACAATCAGCTTGACCCACAAGAATAATAATTAGAATATTTTAAAAGTTCCCTTTTCTATGATTGTTGCTGTTGGTGAAAGTTTTTCTCTTTTTTCATCTTTGCTACTCATTTTGGTGTTGTTGGGTTTCTTCATATATCTGGTAATCCCTATCTTCCATCTATATTCACAGTCAAGGTACATGTTAACAGTTTGAATAGCTGACATGTTTCTTCTCTACTTGGCTATTATAAGTAATAAATGCATAGTAAAAAATGCAATTTTCAAAAGAGTTAGTGTTCATTTTATTAGAAATAGACCCACTTTAATAAAATATTTTAACTTTTCTGTATAATGTGCCTGTAACATTAACTATCCATAGAACTTATAGATGTATCTATGTAGGAAATCTTTAACATTTGGTTCATCCTACTTAGTTGATCCAACTTAATGAGTTGTCTCATTAATATAAAATCTTACAAACATATACTTTGAAGTTTTGTCTAAGATTTTTTTGAGTTAAAAACTCTTAGATATTTAGTTGAAAATGTTTTAGGGGACCTGGATTATATTTTTTAATATCAACACACTACTTTATGTATAAAGAAAAACCCCTTTCGTCATAGGTGTCTATAATTTGTGACCGAGATTTATTGATGTTTTATGTGTGCAGAGATACTTTTAAAAGACTAGTATAAAGTATATGAAATTGATATGAACATTATTAAAATAGTTGCATGACAATTATGTACAAACTAGATGAATTATGAGGAAATCATGTATTGTTGGCAAAAGAAATTATTTTTCCCTTTAAAAAAACTCATAGTCTGATTGGCTGCATCAACCTGGTGAAACACCAGATGTCAAGATCTTTTTCCACGATCTCACATGGCTACCCGTTCATTTTTTACACACAGAGCCTTATTCATGCTGGGGATCACTAGTTAAGTAGGCTAGATTGATCTCACCTCACTGAAGCCATTACACTTCTTTTGGTCTTCCTTGCACATTTGGTCCATGCAAGCTTCAAATCTGGAAAAAAAACAGACTCATGGGCTGGAGAAACAAAGAAGCAGCAATTTCCTTGCCTTTTTCCTTGGCCGGTGATGAAGTGGAGAGCATGTGGTGATTGGAGCCAGACCTAACCCTGGCCACGGGCAGTGCACCCAAACCTAATTAAGAAAGATCCTGAATAAACTTGGGTGCGAGCCAAAATCACTAGCCCCTTCAATCAATGTTTTTGATATAGAAATTAGCATCTGGGCTGAATAAAAGAGAGCACTGTTTCATGCCAGAGGGGGAAAAAAACCCATCTCTTTCTTCTACTCTGACTCCTCATGTTCGATATTTCATTGATTTGTATCAGTGATAACTTTTCTGAGCAGTTGACTTGCAACCATCAGATTTAAGCCTCTCATCTGGACAAAGAGGTACAACAAGAATGAGTGTGACAGGTTCTACCTTAAACTCTCACAGGCATCACCCTTTTTCAAATGGGTAAGCTGGTCTCACTAGTTCTTATTCCTGCTTGAATCACCCCTGCTGATATATAAAGTTTAACTGAAATAACTTTTTAAGAAACTTGATTCAATAAGGAAGAGGGCATTCTCAGAAAAAAGCAATGCCCCATCAGAGTCTTGGAAGTCCTCTTTAGGCACTGCTAATCCCCTGACGTCTTCAACACTGTGCTGTCCAAGATGAGCCCATTATTCGTCTCCACGGGAGTCCCCCAAAGATAATGTATGTCAGAGTTCTTGGTACAGTGTCTGGCACGTGATAAATGTCCCAAAAGGATTGATTTATTATCGTTCAAGACACCATATACCTACTTTTTTTTTTAAACATCTTTATTGGAGTATAATTGTTTTACAATGGTGTGTTAGTTTCTGCTTTATAACAAAGTGAATCAGTTATACATATACATATGTTCCCATATCTCTTCCCTCTTGCATCTCCCTCCCTCCCACCCTCCTTATCCCACCCCTCTAGGTGGTCACAAAGCACAGAGCTGATCTCCCTGTGCTATGCGGTTGCTTCCCTCTAGCTATCTATTTTACGTTTGGTAGTGTATATATGTCCATGCCACTCTCTCACTTTGTCACAGCTTACCCTTCCCCCTCCCCATATCCTCAAGTCCATTCTCTAGTAGGTCTGTGTCTTTATTCCCATCTTGCCACTAGGTTCTTCATGACCTTTTTTTTTTTTTTTCTTAGATTCCATATATATGTGTTAGCATACTCTATTTGTTTTTCTCTTTCTGACTTACTTCACTCTGTATGACAGACTCTAACTCCATCCACCTCATTACAAATACCTCCATTTCATTTCTTTTTATGGCTGAGTAATATTCCATTGTATATATGTGCCACATCTTCTTTATCCATTCATCCGATGATGGACACTTAGGTTGCTTCCATGTCCTGGCTATTGTAAATAGAGCTGCAATGAACATTTTGGTACATGACTCTTTTTGAATTATGGTTTTCTCAGGGTATATGCCCAGTAGTGGGATTGCTGGGTCATATGGTAGTTCTATTTTTAGCTTTTTAAGGAACCTCCATACTGTTCTCCATAGTGGCTGTATCAATTTACATTCCCACCAACAGTGCAAGAGTGTTCCCTTTTCTCCACACCCTCTCCAGCATTTATTGTTTCTAGATTTTTTGATGATGGCCATTCTGACTGGTGTGAGATGATAGCTCATTGTAGTTTTGATTTGCATTTCTCTAATGATTAATGCTGTTGAGCATTCTTTCATGTGTTTGTTCATATACTTACTTTAGAAATAATTCCTACTCTTACTCCAGGAAATAAGAGTGCATGGTATGAGACTGAGAAAGAACATTTGACTCATTTTGCTGCCTTCGTGATCCTGAAGACTTACCTTATAATGAGGTTGAAACAAATTAAGACATCTCTACCTTTTAGAGAGACTCAGTGAAATATATACTGATGAAATCATAAGACTTCTGGGGCTCACCTCAAAGCAATCTGGTGGGAGGCTAGTGAAGTGGGGGGAAGGGAAATAGATGAAAATGACTGGCCATGAATTGATAATGTTTGAAGCTAGGTGATAGGCACATGTGGGTTCATTATACTCTTCTATTTTATCATATGTTTAGATTTTTCCATTATAAATTTTTTTAAGTGTGTAGATTAGAAATAAATTTTTTAAGAGGATGGACTGCTGTCAGCTCAAAGCTGAGTCCCTCCCCAAGAACTGAATTGCCTTCAACTGAACAGAATTGTCTTGCCCAACGTAACACTCTCCCTGACACCTCTACCCTGGTAGCTTGCATCCCGTGACTAGTCGATAGGGAGAAAAGACCTGGCTCTCATGCCTCCTTTTGAGATAACTCTAAAGGCCCATCTCAGTTGCATAGCTCCCCTGGGGCTTACTGAAGCCTTCGCTATGATGACATCACAGTGCAACTTCTCCTGTTTCCAATCCTGTTCCCTCACTCCAACCTAGATATTGCACCATTGTATGTGGTCTCAGTGGTGTGCTGGTAAATGTCTAACCGCCAGCTCTCCAGATCACTGATTTGCAGTGTTTGCCAGTTTCTGTGGTGTAAATACTCCCAATATGGCCAATTTCAAGCCACCAATGTGATGTCACTGAAAACAAAATTGGGAAGAGATGAGCACAATTGGTTCTTGTGACACAGTGCAAGCCAGGGCTCTCCACCTTGCGCCAATTTTTCTCAATGAAATTCTTAAAAGCAAATCTCCACCTCAGTCTTTTTTAGGGCAACTCAAACTAAATCAACACAAAAACCATCAATTATTTTTTATATTGCCAATTTTGGTGATTTGTTTATTAAAGAAATTAACACATCGCAGGCAGAATGAAATGAAGTTGGTCACCTCACATCTTTCAGTGAAACACACACACACACACACACACACACACAACATACCACAACACCATAAGACAACGTCCCACAATAACTGCCTAGAAACATTTAAAATACAGTCTCCTTTTAATTTCCTAAACATTACACAGCTGCGTATGGTATTCTGAGAAAACAGACTTCAAATATGTTGTTCTTACTGAGACCAGGAAAAAATTGCCAAGAAAGCATCAGATAAGTTCAAATTACAATTGTTATTGTTGCCATAAATCAGAGGGTATATTTAAGAGCTAAGGTTTTCTCATCGGAACTTTGAAGTCAGAGCAACCCATTTATAATATTTGTTATCTCTGATGAAAAATACAGAGGAGCATTGCAAGTTTGAAGAACTGTTAAGACTTTCACCCAACTCAAGAGCTATTGTTGGAATAAATAAATAATCAGAGGTTGAAGATTTTTTTAAGGGGTAGGAAGAAAAAAAAGAAACAAGGTACCACATTCAACGGAACAAGGGCATGAAAAGGAAAAGGAACATCTTGCAGGAAATGACACAGAGGGAGAACTAGAGAAGAGATAATTTTGCTCGAATGAATGGCAGATTATTCTTCAATATTGGGTTCCTTTTTGTAGAAAGAGAAGGTACCTGGAAATGGGAACAAACGTCCCATTGAGGTGAAAAGTTTGAAATAATTCATTTTATTTTAGTAAAATAAACACTCTTAACCATCAACAGAGAATCAGAACAAAGTTCCTGGTATGCTTTTAGCACTGACCAATCTACCAAAACAAAAGTTCCAATAGTGGTTCTCAAACTATGACCTGGATGAGAATCCCCTGGGAAGGCTGGCTGAAATGAAAGATTCCTGGGCACTGTAGCTGTTCTGATTCAGTGGAGGTCTGGTCTGGGGCCCAGGGATCTGCATTTTAACAAGCTTACTAATATGTTCTGAAGCCCATGGCCTCTGCCAAACCAAAACATGATGAAAGGGAAGATAGCCAAACACCCAGGATATTGCATTCCATAACATTAGGAAGGTGTCTACATGATTTTGCTATTATGCAAATGTATCCTCCTTACAAATATCAGTCTGGATCTTTTATCTTCTGCTTCCCTGAAGGTCATTTTCAGAGACAGCATCTTCCATCTATCTATCAGCCAACCAAATTCTCATCTCTGTATCTTTATACTCTTGCTTGATCTGTAAAGGAAGGGGAAAGTGTGTGTGTGTGTGTGTGTGTGTGTGTGTGTGTGTATGTGTGCACACGTGTGCACACCACAACTGGGAGGGTTGGGGGTGCATAACATTATGTTCTGTTAGAAAATTACCTTTGCAAACAGAACCAACCAATGGGACACTTTTGGCTCTGGTATCGTTTTTGAGACCCAATAATCCCTATTGAATTGAAATCATGGTTTTACTAACCTAGCAGTAGATTTTTTCTTATAAAAAATTCTCACAAGCACCCTCTTGACCAACCTTACTCTATATGACATACATTCTTATATTACCAGCCCTTTGGGACCTGAGCCCCTCTAATATGCTCAGGAAACATTCCACTTGGATTAAAGTTGTTCTCCTAAGTGTATATTCAACACAGACTTTCTGACAGAGGTATGTCCTTGATCTTGTATTGGAGAATGTAATCAATTTCCCAGGACTCCGGGATCTTGATGAAGATGCATTTTGGACAATTAACTGAGATCAATTTCATTTAAATGTACATTTTCAAGAGAAAAGATCTATGTGTCTTGCTTTTCTTGGCACATTTATACAACATACGTTTTCTTTGCACAAGGAAAGCTGCAGTTCACTGAGAAGAGTGGGAATTTAGTCTCTGTTGGAATTTAGTTATCAAAATCAGTCATTGGATTGGGCAATTGCATTTTCAGGACCCCCTTCCTCTCCTCTTCTGCTTATAGGACTCCTTGCAAATGTCCAGGAGAAGTTTTACCATGTGATCCACTTTTAAACTGATGTACCTACTGGGGGGTTATAATCTCCCCATAAAAAACTTTCCGAAAGCTGATCACCTTTTTTTTAATACATGTATTTTCCAGCTTTATTGAGATATAATTGACATACAACACTGCATAAGTTTAAGGTGTACAGCATAGTAATTTGACTTACATACATCATGAAATGATTATCACAATAAGTTTAGTGAACATCCATTATCTCATATAGATATAGATTTAAAGGAATAGAAAAAAAATGTTTTTCCTTGTTGTGAGAACCCTTACCTCTCTTAACAACTTTTATATGTAACATTCAGCAGTGTTCATTTATTTATCATGTTGTACGTGACATCCCTAGTAATTATTTATCTTATAACTGGAAGTTGGTACCTTTTAACTGCCTTCATCCAATTTCCCCTCCTCCACCCCCACCTCTGGTAACCACAAATGTGATCTCTTTTTCTGTGAGGTTGTTTGTTTGCTTGTTCCTAGTATACAGCATAGTGATCCAATATTTCTATACATTTCAAAATGACCACCAAAAGTCTAGTTACCATCTGTCACCAAAGAAATTATATAATAATTGACTATATTCTCCACATTCTGCATTTCATACCGGTGACATTTATTTTGCAACTGGAAGTTTGTACCTCTTACCCTCCCTCACCTATTTCTCTCCTCCCCCTATCTCCCTCCCCTCTGGCAACTACCTGTTTGTTCTCTGTATCTATGACTCTGTTCCTGTTTTGTTATTTGTTCATTTGTTTTGTTTTTTAGATTCCACATATAAGTGCAATCATATGGTATTTGTCTTTCTCTGTCTGACTTATTTCACTTAGCATAAAACCTCTAGGTTCATCCATGTTGTCATAAATGGCAAGATTTCATTATTTTTATGGCTGAGTAATATTCAATTGTATCTATATACCACATCTTCTTTATCCATTTATCTATTGATGCACACTTGGGTTGCTTCCATATCTTGGCTATTGTAAATAATGCTGCAATGAACATAGGGGTGCAGATGTCTTTTTGAATTAGTATTTTTGTTTTCTTTGGATAAATATCCAGGATTGGAATTGCTGGAGCATATGTTAGTTCTATTTTTAATTTTTTGAGGTATCTCCATATTGTTTTCCATCGTGGCTGCACCAATTTACTTTCCCACCAGCAGTGCATGGGGGTTACCTTTTCTCCATATCCTTGCCAATACTTGTTATTTCTTGTCTTTTTGACAATAGCCATTCTGACAGGTGTGAGGTGATATTGTGGTTTTGATTGGAATTTCCCTAATGATTAGTGGTTTTGAGCATCTTTGCATGTCTGTTGGCCATCTGTATCTCTTCTTTGAAAAAATGATTTAAACTTTTTTCCTTAACTGACACACCTGAGGGACAGAACATTTTCCAATTAGTAGCTTTTTACTGTAGTGATTTAGAACCGGGAGGAACCCCACCTAGACAGGATATATATAAATGTTGGAGGCACGTGAATTTCCTGCAAGTGCCCCAGATGACTCTTGGTGATGTTTGTATTTCTTCTGCCCCAAGGTGACAAGTGATGAAGACATAGTGATTAGGAGGACACAGGCTATTCTCAATCTCAGAGGAGACCTCAGTGCCCTCATCTCTACTGTGGGGATAAAAATAAAACAAAATTACAGAATTATTTTGAAGATTAAAGAAGTTAATTTATCTAAAGATTCTAGCATAGTACATTATACATGGTAAACATGCAATATGTGCTATCTATTGTGATTATTATTTTATAGTTAGTATTATTTTAAACTTTAGCTCAGTTATATCTGTGTTGTTTTAGAAACACTTTTATTGAACTCCTTGGTCTTATTATTTCAGCTTGAAATGAATAGTATAGGAGTGTAAAATTTGCTCTATATTTTTCTTTTTTTAAAATTTAATTTAATTAATTTATTTTTTATACAGCAGGTCTTATTAGTTATCTATTTTATACGTATTAGTGTATATATGTCAATCCTAATCTCTCAATTCATCCCACCACCACCACCATCTCCCTGCCCCCCGCTTTCCCCCCTTGGTGTCCATACATTTGTTCTCTACATCTGTGTCTCTATTTCTGCCTTGCAAACCGGTTCATCTGTACCATTTTCCTAGATTCCACATATATGCGTTAATATACGATATTTGTTTTTCTCTTGCTGATTTACTTCACTCTGTATGACAGTCTCTAATTCCATCCACGTATCTACAAATGACCCAATTTCTTTCCTTTTTATGGCTAATATTCCATTGTATGTATGTACCACAACTTCTTTAGCCATTCATCTGTCGATGGGCATTTAGGTTGCTTCCATGACCTGGCTATTGTAAATAGTGCTGCAATGAACATTGGGGTGTATGTGTCTTTTTGAATTATGGTTTTCTCTGGGCATATGCCCAGTAGTGGGATTGCTGGGTCATATGGTAATTTTATTTTTAGTTTTTAAAGGAACCTCCATACTGTTCTCCATAGTGGCTGTATTAATTTACATTCCCACCAATAGTGCAAGAGGGTTCCCTTTTCTCCACACCCTCTCCAGCATTTGTGGTTTGTAGGTTTTTCGATGATGCCTATTCTAACCCATGTGAGGTGATACCTCATTGTAGTTTTGAATTGCCTTTCTCTAATAATTAGTGATGTTGAGCAGCTTTTCATGTGCCTCTTGGCCATCTGTATATCTTCTTTAGTGAAATGTCTATTTAGGTCTTCTGCCCACTTTTTGACTGGGTTGTTTTTTTAATATTGAGCTGCATGAGCTGCTTATATATTTTGGAGATTAATCCCTTGTCTGTTGATTCGTTTGCAAATATTTTCTCCCATTCTGAGCATTGTCTTTTCGTCTTGTTTATGGTTTCCTTTGCTGTGCAAAAGCTTTTAATTTTCACTAGGTCCCATTGGTTTATTTTTGTTTTTATTTCCATTACTCTAGGAGGTGGGTCAAAAAAGATCTTGCTGTGATTTATGTCAAAGAGTGTTCTTCCTATGTTTTCCTCTAAGAGTTTTATAGTGTCTGGTCTTATATTTAGGTCTTTAATCCATTTTGAGTTTATTTTTTGTGTATGGTATTAGGGAGTGTTCTAATTTCATTCTTTTACACGTAGCTGCCCAGTTTTCCCAGCACCACTTATTGAAGAGACTGTCTTTTCTCCATTGTATATCCTTGCCTCCTTTGTCATAGATTAGTTGACCATAGGTGCATGGGTTTATCTCTGGGCTATCTTGTTCCAGTGATCTATATTTCTGTTTTTGTGCCAGTTCCATATTGTCTTGATTACTGTAGCTTTATAGTATAGTCTGAAGTCAGGGAGTCTGATTCCTCCAGCTCCATTTTTTTCGCTCAAGACCGCCTTGGCTATTCGGGGTCTTTTGTGTCTCCATACAGATTTTAAGATGTTTTGTTCTAGTTCTGTAAAAAATGCCATTGGTAATTTGATAGGGATTGCATTGAATCTGTAGATTGCTTTGGGTAGTATAGTCATTTTCACAATATTGTTTCTTCCAGTCCAAGTACATGGTATATCTCTCCATCTGTTTATGTCATCTTTAATTTCTTTCATCAGTGTCTTATAGCTTTCTGCATACAGGTCTTTTGTCTCCTTACGTAGGTTTATTTCTAGGTATTTTGTTCTTTTTGTTGCAGTGGTAAATGGGAGTGTTTCCTTAATTTCTCTTTCACATTTTTCATCATTAGTGCGTAAGAATGCAAGAGATTTCTGTGCATTAATTTTGTATCCTGCAACTTTACCAAATTCCTTGCTTACTTCTAGTAGTTTTCTGGTGGCATCTTTAGGATTCTCTATGTATAGTATCATGTTATCTGCAAACAGTGATAGTTTTACTTCTTCTTTTCCAATTTGTATTCCTTTTATTCTTTTTCTTCTCTGATTGCTGTGGCTATGACTTCCAACACTAGGTTGAATAATAGTGGCAAGAGTGGACATCCTTGTCTTGTTCCTGTTCTTAGAGAAAATGGTTCCAGTTTTTCACCATTGAGAATGATGTTTGCTGTGGGTTTGTCATATATGGCCTTTATTGTGTTGAGGTAGCTTCCCTCTATACCCACTTTCTGGAGAGTTTTTATCATAAATGGGTGTTGAATTTTGACAAAAGCTTTCTCTGCACCTATTGAGATGATCATATGGTTTTTATTCTTCAATTTGTTAATATGGTGTATCACATTGATTGATTTGCATATATTGAAGAATCCTTTCATCCCTGGGATAAATCCCACTTGATCATGGTGCATGATCCTTTTAATGTGTTGTTGGCTTCTGTTTGCTAATATTTTTTGAGGATTTTTGCATCTATATTCATCAGTGATATTGGTCTGTAATTTTCTTTTTTTGTAGTATCTTTGTCTGGTTTTGGTATCAGGGTGATCGTGGCCTCGTAGGACTTCCAAGTTTGGGAGTGTTCCTTCCTGTGTAATTTTATGGAAGAGTTTGAGAAGGATGGGTGTTAGCTCATCTCTATATGTTTGATAGAATTCACCTGTGAAGCCATCAGGTCCTGGGCTTTTGTTTGTTGGAAGATTTTAAATCACAGTTTCAATTCATTACTTGTGATTGGTCTGTTCATATTTTCTATTTCTTCCTGGTTCAGTCTTGGAAGGTTAAACCTTTCTAAGAATTTGTCCATTTCTTCCAGGTTGTCCATTTTATTGGCACAGAATTGCTTGTAGTAGTCTCTTATGATGCTTTGTATTTCTGTGGTGTCTGTTGTAACTTCTCCATTTTCATTCCTAATTTTATTGATTTGAGTCCTCTCCCTCTTTTTCTTGATGAGTCTGGCTAAAGGTTTATCAATTTTGTTTATCTTCTCAAGGAGCAAGCTTTTAGTTTTATTGATCTTTGCAATTGTATTCTTTGTTTCTATTTCATTTATTTCTGCTCTGATATTTGTGATTTCTTTCCTTCTACTAACTTTGGGTTTTGTTTGTTCTTCTTTCTCTAGTTCCTCTAGGTGTAAGGTTAGATTGTTTATTTGAGATTTTTCTTATTTTTTGAGGTAAGATTGTATTGCTATAAACTTTGCTCTTAGAATTGCTTTTGCTGCATCCCATAGGTTTTGGATCATCATGTCTTCATTTTCATTTGTCTCTAGGATTTTTTGATTTCCTCTTTGATTTCTTCAGTGATCTCTTGGTTATTTAGTAACATATTGTTTAGCCTCCATGTATTTGTGCTTTTTACATTTTTTCCCCTGTAATTGATTTCTAATCTCATAGCATTGTGGTTGGAAAACATGCTTGATATGATTTCAATTTTCTTAAATTTACTGAGGCTTGATTTGTGACCCATGATGTGATGTATCCTGGAGAATGTTCCATGTGCACTTGAGAAGAAAGTGTAATCTGCTGTTTTCAGATGGAATGTCCTATAAATATCAATTAAGTCTATCTTGCCTATTGTGTCATTTGAAACTTGAGCTTCCTTATTAATTTTCTGTCTGGATGATTTGTCCATTGGTGTAAGTAAGGTGTTAAGGTCCCCCACTATTATTATGTTACTGTTGATTTCCTCTTTTATAGCTGTTAGCAGTTGCCTTATGTATTGAGGTGCTCCTATGTTGAGTGCATATATATTTATAATTGTTTTATCATCTTCTTGGATTGATCCCTTGATCATTATGTAGTGTCCTTCCTTGTCTCTTGGAACATTCTTTATTTTAAAGTTTATTTTATCTGATATGAGTATTGCTCCTCCAGCTTTCTTTTGATTTCCATTTGCATGGAATATCTTTTTCCATCCCCTCACTTTCAGTCTGTATGTGTCCCTAGGTCTGAAGTTGGTCTCTTGCAGACAGCATATATATGGGTCTTGTTTTTGTATCCATTCAGTAAGTCTATGTCTTTTGGTTGGAGCATTTAATCCATTCACATTTAAGGTAATTATCGATATGTATCTTCCTATTACCATGTTCTTTACTGTTTTGGGTATGTTTTTGTTGGCCCTTTTCTTCTCTTGTGCTTTCCACTTAGAGAAGTTCCTTTAGCTTTTGTTGTAGAGCTGGTTTGGTGGTGCTGAATTCTCTTAGCTTTTGCTTGTCTGTAAACCTTTTGATTTCTCCATCAAAACTGAATGAGATCCTTGCTGGGTAGAGTAATCTTGGTTGTAGCTTCTTACCTTTTATCTCTTTAAATATATTGTGCTACTCCCTTCTGGCTTGTAGAGTTTCTGCTGTTAACCTTATGGGAGTTCCCTTGTATGTTACTTGTCGTTTTCCCCTTGTTGCTTTTAATACTTTTTCTTTGTCTTTATTTTTTGTCAAATTGATTACTATGTGTCTTGGAGTGTTTCTCCTTGGGTTTATCCTGCCTGGGACTCTGCACTTCCTGGACTTTGGTGGTTATTTCCTTTCCCATGTTAGCGAAGTTTCAACTATAATCTCTTCAAATATTTTCTTGGTTTCTTTCTCTCTCTCTTCTCCTTCTGGAACCCCTATAATGCAAATATTGGTGCATTTAATGTTGTCCCAGAGGTCTCTTAGGCAGTCTTCATTTCTTTTCATTCTTTTTTCTTTATTTTGTTCTGTGGCAGTCAATTCCACCATTCTGTCTTCCAGGTCACTTATCTGTTCTTCTGCCTCAGTTATTCTGCTATTGATTCATTCTAGTGTATTTTTCATTTCAATTATTGTATTGTGCATTTCTGTTTGTTTGTTCTTTAATTCTTCTAGGTGTTTTTTCTTTCATACTTCTAGGTCTTTGTTAAACATTTCTTGCTTCTTCTTGATCTTTGCCTTCATTCTCTTTCTGAGGTTCTGGATCATCTTCACTATCATTATTCTCAATTCTTTTTCTGGAAGGTTGCCTTTCTCCACTTCATTTAGTTGTTTTTCTGGGGGTTTATCTTGTTCCTTCATGTGGTACATAGCCCTCTGCCTTTTCATTTTGTCTGTCTTTCTGTGAATGTAGTTTTCGTTCCACAGCCTGCAGAATTGTAGTTTTTTTGCTTCTGCTGTCTGCCCTCTGGTAGATGAGGCTATCTAAGAGGCTTGTGGAAGCTTCCTGATGGGAGGGACTGGTGGTGGGTAGAGCTGGGTGTTGCTCTGGGTTTAGAGCTCAGTAAAACTTTAATCCACTTCCCTGCTGATGGGTGGGACTGAGTTCCGTCCCTGTTGGTTGTTTGGCCTGAGATGACCCAACACTGGAGGCTACAGGTTCTTTGGTGGGGCTAATGGTGGACTCTGGGCGGGCTTATGCCAAGGAGTACTTCCTAGAACTTCTGCTGCCAATGTCCTTGTCCCCACAGTGAGCCACAGCCACCCCCCCACCACTTCTGCAGGAGACCTCCAACACTAGCAGGTAGGTCTTGTTCAGTCTCCTATGGGGTCACTGCGCCTTCCCCTGGGTCCCGATGCACACACTACTTTGTGTGTGTCCTGCAGGAGTGGAGTCTCTGTTTCCCCCAGTCCTGTCAAAGTCCTGCAATCAAATCCCACTAGCCTTCAAGGTCTGATTCTCTGGGAGTTCCTCTTCCTGTTGCCGGACCCCCAGGTTGGGAAGCCTGACATGGGGCTCAGAACCTTCACTCCAGTGGGTTGACTTCTGTGGTATACATGTTCTCCAGTTTGTGAGTCACCCACCCAGCAGTTATGGGATTTTATTGTGATTGCTCCCCTCGTACCATCTTATTGCAGCTTCTCCTTTTTCTTTGGATGTGAGGTATCTTTTTTGGTGAGTTCCAGTGTCTTCCTGTTGATGATTGTTCAGCAGTTAGTTGTGATTCCAGTGCTCTCACAAGAGGGAGTGAGTGCACGTCCTTCTACTCCACCATCTTGAACCAATCTCCATGCTTCTCCATCCAACACGGGAGCTGTGGGTGGAGTTTCTATCCCAGCTCACAGCATGAAAGCCTTGGTCCATCTGTGTCATGCAAAGTCAAACCTCTCTTGAAGTGATTTGTTTATAGTGTCATTTGATGGAGTGGAATGTTCTGTAACTCATTCAAACTATTACAGAAGCTTTGCTAAAAGGTCACCACTGCTTTTTAGTGTTTCCCAATCTGGGCACCATCTGGAAGCTTGATAAAGATAAGGTTTTCCCCTGGTTTCTTCCATACCAACTAGATCCAATTAGCAAAGGGCTACTTTTGCAGAGAAGTTTGTGTTCACATTTGGAGAGAGAGAGACAGACAGGCAGACATAGAGAGACAGACAGAGAGATAAAGAGAGACAGAGACAACTCAAGTAAATTCCAGTTAGTTGCCCAATAGTGTGCAAGCCCACTTAGCACCAAATTGGAGTGCTTATGCCAGATGACAGTAGTATTTAATAGGCCTGAATGGGGAAGGGGGTCAGAATTGAAAAGTGGAATAGCATTTACTTTTAAATGTCATTTTTGAACATTTGAACATTTTGAACATTTTTGAACATTTTGAATATGTTCTTCAAGTGTAGTCTTGAGAGGCAACTCTAAAGGAACTTGAATTTCCCCATGTACTCCAAATTTAATAGGAAAATGACCACTCAGTTGTTAAAGTAGTAAAAGCGATGCTAAACATTCAGTCTGCGTGGCACCAACAACATTCAAGTTGTTATAACTTTACAGTTTTAGTCTAGGCCTACCATTGGCTTGCTTGCTTTCTGCCCTCTTCCTGATGAAACAAAAGTCTTGAATTTTCCAAACCTCAAAACTCAGCTGTAAAACTGCAGGAGACCAGCAAGCGGAAAAGGAAATTTTCCTTTAAAGATGTTTGGTCGCTGCTGGCCAGGCCTGCACTCTTCCTTGAAACATTAACTATGGCTTTTGACACTTGTCCTTGGAAAAAGTCCAAATGTGGCAAATGGTAGAGGCAACATTTCTTTACCCTCCTGCCTGGAACTCCCCGTGATACGGATGAGTTCTAGCTGGTGTTTCATGGGTAACAAGGAGTCCAGCTACTGCCCACCACCCTTGCCCCCATCTGCAGATGAAATTAGCAAACACATAATGAGATCTACTGAACTAAAAAGTCAAAACCCTCTTGTTTGGTTGGAACTCCTGAAAGGGTCTGGACCAAAGAGGCTGCATGGTAGCAACTAAAATACAGGCTCTTTGCTATTAAAAATATTCTGAGAAGTGCATGTGTGTATTTGCAGCAGGATACTTGGAGGAAGAGAAAATTAAACTCTGGAACCATAGTTTTGTCTCTGCAGAGACATTAAAAGCACAACAATCGTGTCTCCCTTGGCTCAAGGAAATTGGTTTGGAAACCAAAACTGTCCTTAGAAAGGAGAAGAAATCTATTTATATTTCTTTGGAGGCAAGGAGGGAGGTCTTTCTGGCAAAGTCTTTAGGCTCCATTCAGGTCCAGGAAACTCAATCCTCAAGTTCAAAGCTCGTCTCGTCGTAGAGTTCGGGGCGTGCTGACTTCCTGTTCCGGGAATATTTCACATGCAGGAGGTCACCCATCTCATCCAGGGCTTCCAAAACCTGCAAAGAGATTCCTTCCATCAGTTCTTTTTAAACCCCCAAGTGACCTAGCTCTCTGGGGGTCTCACAGAGAACCACACTCTTCTTTTCCCAGCTTATTCGATTTTAAAGAAAAGGAGAAAGATCCAAATCATTAAGCTGTGGTTCAAAAGCCAGCCCTAGAGGAATGTTAGAGGCTAATGCATTTTATTTTCATACTCTTTAATAGTCTAACTCCACATTACGAATCTTTAGTTTATTTTGGGGGTGTGAGGAGAGGAATAAAATCATCTGATCCATGCTTACCCTTGAAGGATTTATTTTAAAGTTTAATGACATATATAAACTTGTGGAAGAAAAAGAAAACTTTGCAGATTAAGTTTGCATTAAATCTTCATGACACAGCAAACCAACCTGGCCAGGAAGAAAATGGAACATTATGGGAGCTAATTAGGATCCTCCTCTCTCTCCCATTCTTCCGCTGCCCCCCTCCTCCCACCCCCAACTTTTAAATACTCATCTCTATGCTCCATAGAATAATAGAATTTAAAACCACAAGAGACCAAGAACTCATCTGTTTCAATTCTCTCAATCCAGGCAGGTAAATGTATCCCCAGTTTTACAAATGAAACAACGGAGATCCAGAATATACAAAACGTAAGTTTTTCCTTCCAGTCTGTCACTAATCCTACTGAATTGGGCATGCCTTTTTAACCTTTTGGGCCTGTTTTTCTCAACCAGTCAAAAGAAAAGGGAAACGATATTAGAGTCCAATGTTTTGAAAAAGGTAAAGTGAGAATCGTTACCATCAGAATGAATGACTCATGGGGCTTAGGGATTTTCTCTGTTGGGAAATCTTCCAAACTGACATTAGTTAAGATCCCTACCAAGATGTTAAGAATAGTTTATTTCTGGGTGGTAGGATTATGGGTGATTAAATTTTTCTTTTTACTTCAATTTATTTTCTTAATTTTTATACCAAATATAAGCCCTAGGAAAAAGTATCAGGCTTTACATTTTAAGTGGCATCAATCTGGGATAGTTTCTGTTGCTTTTCCTGAAGGTGGGGGATGGAGTAGCTCTGTGGCTTTGAAAGTGAAGGGCCCACACACCTGGGGGAGAAGTACCACAATTCATGAAGGATGTGGGAGGAAAACATAGAATTTTGATTCATTTTAATCTCAACCTTTTTTTAAAAATATGTTTTTTATTTTTTTGTACAATTTTAAAGGTTACTTTCCATTTACAGTTATTACAAAGTATCAGCTATATTCCTTGTGTTGTGTACAGTACATCCTTGAGCCTATCTTATACCCAATAGTTTGTGCCTCTTGCTCCCCAACCCTTATGTTACCCCTCCCACTCTCCCCACTGGTAACAAGTAGTTTGCTCTCTATGTCTGTGTCTGCTGCTTTTTTATTATATTCACTGGTTTGTTGTATTTTTTATATTCCACACATAAGCAATGTCATACAGTACTTGTCTTTCTCTGTCTGACTTATTTTACTTAGCATAATGCCCTCCAAGTCCATCCATGTTGCTGCAAATGGCAAAATTTCATTCTTTTTTATGGTTGAGTTATATTCCATTGCAAATACATACCACATCTTCTTTACCCATTCATCTATTGATGGACACTTAAGTTGCTTCCATATCTTGGCTATTGTAAGTAACACTGCTATGAACATTGGGATGCATGTATCTTTTTGAATTAGTGTTTTTGTTTTTTTCATATATATACCCAGGGATGGAATTGCTGGATCATAGGGCAGTTCTATTTTTAGTTTTTTGAGAAACCTCCATACTGTTTTCCACAGTGGCTGCATCAATACACATTCCCACCCACAGTGTACGAGGGTTCCCTTTTCTCCACATCCTTGCCAACATTTGTAATTTGTGTTCTTTTTGATGATAGCCATTCTGACAGGTGTGAGGTGGTATCTCAACCTTTTTAACTTCTTTTTTTGTGTCTGTTATAAAATGTACATAATATATGGGTAATGCATGTATTATTTCTAAATGGATTTATGTTGAGGCCCACTAATCAACTACCTGAAACACACCAGTACTCAAACAAAGTCGGGTTTATTCAGCTTGCTGTAGCAGGGAATACGCACTCCAGAAGAACCATCTTCGTAACAGGGAGTTGGGAAGGGCTACGTATCACATCTGGACTTGTGCACGAGATGCTTCTAAGGGAGCAGGGACCAGTTCTGGCTTGGATGCTGTCGAGAAGCTGGAGCAGCTCAGTGTTGTTTATATGTAGACTTCTTATCTAGAAGGCGGGAGGATTATAGCAAGGCTAGAGCTGGCCTTGGTAAAGGAGCAGCTGCCACTCATGTCAGAAGAGGGACCTTTTAAGTCATTTTGTGTTTGTAAAGTGGCCTCCTTCTTGTCTTGTTCCAAACATGGTCACTGAATAGACTTCTCTAATATTGTATATTTTCTGCGACCGTCATTTATGTTCAGTTGCTACCTTAATGCCCTGACTGTTCAAGGGGTCATTTTTCACTTCTCTTATAGTAAGAAACTTGCTCAAAATTTTGTATTGATTTGATGACCTCAAAAGTTTAGAGGCATTTGTCTAGATGAGGTTTCCGTGCTCCTTCCAAACCAAGTATTCCGCAGGAATTAACTCATGAAAACAATCACAAGGTCTGATATCTATTGAACCGGGTATTCATGAGTGCCTCCATGCCGTTTGGATCAGAAAAAAGATGCAGATCGACCCAAGCTGTCCATCTCTGGAACTTGCTTCTGGGCACATCCTCTTCTCCCCATGTCTGCAGTGCTCCTCTCTTCACTCCCTTTTCCCTTGATGTGTAAACATGCTCAAGTCTTCCCCCACTTTCAAGGGCTTTTTCTAAACCTATTTTTCTTGCCTTTACACGCTTCTCAAAAGACTTGCCTACCATTTCTTACCACCCACTCATTACATTTAGAAGAAACGATTTGTTAAAATTAATATTCTCTAAAATATACTCATTTTAGAGAATCTGGACAATATATGGAACAAAAACAGCAAAGTTCTCCCATCATCTCAAAATCTAGAGTTAGCTCAGTTATTAACGTGTTATCTAATAAACTGTTATTGTGTACCTACTATGTTCTGTACATTGGTTTAAGTCCTAGAATATAATGGTGACGCAGAAAGATATGGACCCGTGTGTGTGTGTGTCTGTGTGTGTGTGTAATTCGAGCTCAAAGTATCCCTTTCATTTTTTAATTCTTTGTATTCTTATTTCTGTTCCCTGCACTCCCCTAAAACTCTCTGTTCTGAGCATCAGCAAGATCCTACTAACTAACTGCTAAGCCAATGGTTTCTTCTCATCTCTCACCCCACTTGGATGTTCTGCTGTTTTGTAGAGACATATTTAAAAATTAATTTTTATCGGAGTATAGTTGATTTATAATGTTATGTTTGTTTCAGGTGTACAGCAAAGTGAATCAGTTATACATGTACATATATCCACTCTTTTTTAGATTCTATTCTCATATAGGTCGTTACAGAGTATTGAGTAAAGTTCCCTGTCCTATACAGTAGGTTCTTATTAGTTATATATTTTATATATAGTAGTGTGTATATGTCAATCCCAATCTCCCAATGTATCCCTCCCCCCACTTTTCCCCTTGGTAACCATAAGTTTGTTTTCTACATCTGTGACTCTATTTCTGTTTTGTAAATAGGTTCATCAATAGAATATTACTTAGCCATAAAAAAGAACAAAATAATGCCATCTTCAGTGACATGGATGGACCTAGAGATTGTCATACTGAGTAAAGTAAGTCAGACAAGAAAGACAAATATCATATGGTATCGCTTACACGTGGAATCTAAAAAAATCGCAGGGACATTTGATCCTCCCCCTCCTTGAAGCTTTTTCCTGTTTACTGTGTTGAGCACTGCACTAGCTCATGACTTTTCCAATTGATCTAGCTCCATCTAAGCCCATTTCCCCGTCTGTGATTCCTATATCCAACCAGGGTTGTAGAGGGAGTCTGCGCTTGGCCCGTTCACTTATATTTGGACAATTATATCTTCTACCATTGACTTTAATGATCCCTTAGTTCCTCAGATTACAGCAGCTCCAGCCTTGCATACTCTCCTAAGCTCCAGAATTGGATTTTATTTTCTTTAAATTTTATCGAGTATAAATGACTCAGTTACACACACACACACACACACACACACACACACACACACACACACACATATTCTTTTTCATATTCTTTTCCATTATGGTTTGTCACAGGATATTGAATATAGTTCCCTGTGCTATACAGTAGGACCTTGATGTTTATCCATCCTATATATAATAGTTTGCTTTTTCACAGATGGCCCATAGACTTGTAATCCCAACATGTCTAGAAGTGAGCTCATTTTATTCCCTCAGTCCTGTTGATGTTATGCTGTTCCTTGCCATATACCTTATCTCATATATGTGCTTAGTTTTGCCGTTCTTTATTTGCTAGAGGGCTAGAGACCTCGGATTATTCTTGATTCCCTCGCCCCATATGTGCCCTGCATCCAATATTTGCCAAGTCTTGGCAGCTTCATGCATGCATAACCTCTATTCCTAGACCCATTTCTTTTGTTTCCGTTGCCCTTGACCTTGTCGTCTCTTGTTTTGTTCAAATAGCTCCATATATAATAACCCACTCCACCCTCATGCAGTTGTCTATATTTCTTTTTCGAGATGAATTTATTCTGTCTGATATTATTATGAAGTGCTTATTTATAGTATGTTCTCTTAGACTTTTTGCCCCAGGGTTTTGCATAGAGCAGACACCTGATAGTGTTTGCTAAACTGCATTGATTTTATGAGACGGTTTCATCAACCCTAAACTGACTGACCTGGCTTGGTTCTCTGATATTACTCATTCACACAGAGATCGAAATCCAAGGGCAATGAAATGTGGTTTTGAAATCCTTTACACCTCACGTAGGATGAGCTTATATGTAGATCTGTCTTTGTTGTTGGTTTCCCAACATGTGGCTTATTTGGGTCATATTTTCTTATGATGGACGTGGTGGCTATGAGCAGTGCCAGGTTGCAGGCAGTTACTGCTGAAATAGCACGTGAGATCAGCGTCCGCATTTAAGAACAAGCAAAGAGCAGGATGTCTGGCTACTCAGTGGGTCTTTGCTATGAAACCAAAACACCGACTTGACTCAAGTCTTCACTGAGCTGATTTTCTTTTCTATCTGCTGAGTTGATCACATTGTTGGACATTGTTAGGATACCCTTGTGTGTTTTTTTTTTGTTTTTTTTTTAGCAGTGAGTGTTATTAGTGTTGTTTTCTTAAACCATCCAAGAGAAACCCAGGGAAACCCAAGCGAGCTCAGTAAAAGAACGTGCTCGGAATCCGAGGACCCCATCCTGTCGCTTCTGCTGGGCTGTGGAGTACTTACTGCGTCTAACATCTCCCGGGTATGTGCTGCTGAAACACAGAACCGAGCCCGGGCTTCTGCAAGGGGAGTAGCTGGAAATCCAACGACCACCACGCCGATTTTTCTCTTTAATAGATGCCTTGCAAAAGCCCTAAGGGAAATGTTAAAAAGGAGATTAACTGAGAGATGACAAAATTACACTGCAAAAAAAGAAGAAAAAAAAAAGGAATGTGGCTAATTGAGTTTTGTTTTTTTAATTTATATTTATTTTGGCTGCACTGGGTCTTAGTTGCAGCATGTGGGATCTTTAGTTGCAGCATGCAGGCTTCTTAGTTGTGGCATGCGGGATCTATTGGGTTGGCCAAAAAGTTCTTTAGGGTTTTTCCGTAAGATGTAACGGAGAAACCCGAACGAATTTTTTGGCCACCCCAATAATTCCCCGACCAGGGCTGAACCCCGGTCCCCTGCATTGGGAGCACAGAGTCTTACCCACTGGACCAACAGGGAAGTCCCTACTTTTAAAAAGTAAGTAGAAGATGACTGAAGTAATGAAACTTCTCTCAGATACAACCGATAAGGAAATGTGGCAGCCAGTCACTTGATGGTACCCATAACTGAGTGTGTATATTGCGGGGTATGGCACACTCATTAGACAGCCACGTGTACAGAGTCTTCGACACTGAGCAGAAAATGCTGGTGCACGTGACCCTGGTTTAACAAGTCTGCACATATGTAAAATCTTTTGTCTGCAGGGTTCTTAAGGAATAAAAACCATTACTCAATGCGATTACCTGAAGAAAGAACATGTTAGATGCAAACCTATATGCTTTAAAAACTTAATACTGATAATGCAGTGTGGAAATTTTAAGAAGCCTCTACTTCGTGACTATAATTTCAGGATCAGGATCAGAGGGTCTGCAGGAGCCAACCCCAAGCCATGTTATCTCTCCAGAGACAAAGATTTTATTTTCCATCAAGCCAAAGATAGGAAATAGCAAGGGTCTCCTCATTTGTTATGTGTATGTTCAGGTATAATAAACCCATTGGCTGGATTAAGGGGGGATGGTGAAGGAGGGAGGGAGAGGAATGCACTGCACACAGAGGCTGGTCGGTAGAAGCAGCCTGGAGGCTGTAGGTCATAGAATTACAAAGCTCTTTGATACTGAGTAAAACCTTTTTAAGCTATGATTCCTTCCCCTTAACTGCTTCTAGCCTCTTTTTATTTCAGAGCTAATCTCAGTAACGATTCTAGAATACCCAGCTCTCAAAGTCTGTAAACTTCTTGCTCTGAGATCCAATGTCAGACACAGGCATGTGCACCCAAGTGAGCCTTTTCCCCTTTGTGCTCCGTCGCTCCCCGCAGGAACCCTTAATCACTAAGATGCTTTGCCCTCAAGTGGGGTAAACGTCTCAGATCTGTTCTTAGCATTAAGAGGTTGCTGGTGTCTTATTTTAGGCTGGAAGCTGACAGCACCACAGAAACCTTGAGTCATAACTCAGGAAGAATCCGCGACGCAGGGGTCTTTCATTCTCCTCCCGTTTAGCTGTCTGCCTTTTGGTTTCCTCGTGCAGAACGCAGGTTATCAAAGAAAGCGATGGAGATTGCAAGAACTACCAAACACGCAGCCTCTCTGGCCCCCTGGCTTGGCCATGGCAAGATTCAGCCTTTGATTTGGATTGGGAAATTTACAAGGAGATGGAGCTTTCTAACTGAGGAAGCTTGAAAACAGCCATTCTTTCTTTTTCTTGATCACCCTATGGAAGGCTGCCCACGGAACTGCACAGGATGAGAGCTCGTAATTGTCTGAGAAACAAGTCAAGTGCTTTTATTGCTAGAGTACAAACCACCTGACCCATGATCGGGCCGGTTTTTGGGACTCCCCAAAGACCATTTTCACTGTCTGCACTCTTCTCTTTGTACCAGAGGAAGTAAGTTTTGCCAAAGAATGTAGAGCAAAATATATGACTGTTGATTCATTAGGCTAACCTGAGGCCTCCCCGGAGCAGTTCTAAGTTTAAAACTTACACTACTAAACCTAGCCTCCTTCAGCTAATGTATATGATTGCCTCTGGGTTTGTATTCCACAAAGCAAATTAGAGCTGTCATAGGCTGAAAGAAACTAAACTATGTGAATAAGAATAATAATAATACAACATTAGCATTGCATTGCACGCAGCATCACTGCATTTTCTGCAGCACCATCCTCCAAGTGTATGATGAGGCCTGAGGATGGAAAATGTCAACCCTGTACCAAATAGTAAATACAATATATTCTTGATTATTTAAGTGAATGTTTTATGAGTGAAATCACATTATACTAAACTCCATAGAAGATTCCAGTGGTAGAATTGCAACAGGACTTTATCCAAAAGGATACCTGGCTAGAGATAATGTCTCCATTCTGCGGTAGGTGGAAATGTGGAGAAATCACAGCTCTTTGATAAAAATCAAAAGTTTTTAAATGAGCAAATGAAACAAGTGCTCACACACTGGCTTAGCCAATTAACTCCGTTTCAAAAGGTTCTCTGCCTTCAACTTTCCACTGAAGAAATAGTGCTTACTCAATTACTATATGAAGTGCTTTATATACATTATTAATACTATTAATAATAACAGCCAACACTGAGTAGCTCCTATGTAAGATACGGCATGCCAAATGCTGATAGACTTCATCTTGTTTAATCTTCAAATGATCTTAGGAAATAGGTCCTATTCTATCCCATTTTCAGTATGAGAAAAGTGGGGCTTCAGAAGGTTGGTTAACTTGTCCTAGATCCCCCAGCTAGGAAGAGGCAGAGTCAAATTTCTTTTTCATTCCAAACATCTCATTATACCTTAGAACATAACTTTTCCAGGAAACTCCCTCTCAGTTTAATTCTCCTTTTTCACATTAGCTTTGTCTAGTCAGGACTTCTGGCGTATAAAGGAGGAGGGGAACTCCCTCTTTCATTCTGTCATCTTGCACTTGAATTCTTGTGTTGAAATGCATTTGTTTTTATTCTTCATGGACTCTTCTCATTGGATGGACTCATGTTCCCAGCCTGTTGAGGTTCTAATTCCAGCTTCCATCATCAAAGTCAGAAGTATCCCGCACACTCCCTACCGCCACCCTCTGGTGTTGACACTCTCTAAAATGAAACAAGTTTACTTTTGGTGTCTTCATTTGAGCTAATCATAAAATATTAGATAGGCATGGGCTACGTGTGGAGTAAGAACATACCGTTTCCCCAACAACTCTGAGTAAACGTGGGTTTTCTTTCCTGTCATCCAAGATCACATGGTAAAGGGTTTTGGGTTATCTGCCACTTGGAATCACCATTGTCACTCCTTCCTGCCATTAGCACAGAGCAGTATCCTATGACATTACTGAAGCACACTGTCTTCTTGGCTACTCCAGGCATTGATTTCCTGATCCAGATCCATGAACAAAGGGCTGAGTGGTGGACGGTTGTGGTGCATGAGGCAACTCATGTGTGCATTTTAACTGCTTATTATTTTGCTGTGGTGAAATGACACAAGAGTGTACTCCAAAAAAATCCATCTTTTAGGAACATATAACTCTGTCCTATCCATCATGAGTTTTCAACTAATAGCCCCAGAACTTCTTTTCTATACTATGTCTAATACTCTGCCCCATCTACTTCGACTGTTAAGAGAATCAAACAGAAAGTTCTAACAATGGGGTTGTGTTAAAGGAGTGTCAGGATGTCTAGAATCTGATAAGCATTTGTTGAGAATTATTTTCTACCATGTGCTTCATCAGATACACAAACATTTTATATTAGAAAGGAGTTTAATTAACTTCCTTTTAACAACAGAGGTAATTATTCTCTAGCAGATTGGAGATGGCTCATGTATAAATTCATCTGTGTCATACTGAGAAAAAGTCATTTTTCCTCTTTATGCAGTTTTTACTAATGCTCAACCTCAGAGTTGCAATCGATGGAAAACCACCCCAAATAAGCTTACAGGAGTGGTGCTAACATTTTTTGTTAAGAGCAAGAGCTTTGGAGTAAGCCTAGGTTTGGGTTTGCCTCTTGGTTTTACTACTGCTTGACCGGTATGGCTTTGGGAAGCTATTTAACTGCTCTCAACCTCAGTTTCCCCACACATGAGGGTGCCTTCTTTTGAGGATGGTCGTGAGAGTGCAATGGGAGAAAGCACAGAGCCTGGTAATGTTGCTTTTGAATGTTGGGAGAGATGGTCTTTTGAGGTTCTCCCTGAGAAAGATCTTGGGGGAGGAGGAAGTGCAGGATCTTCATCAATTTACAGCTGAGGCCTGAGGTAAGTGACTCCACCCAATTCACAGAGCTTGGAAATGATGGGCCACAGTACCTGGCTCCCTTCCCACAAGATCTGTGAAAAGGCCTTGATGATGGGCAGGCAGGTAGCTTCTGAGAAGCTGGACAAGTGAATTCTGAACTCGGCGTCCTGCTGAAAATGCAAAGCAATACCTATGCTGAAAGAGCCCCCTGGTGTCAAAAGCACCATCTCTGTCAGATCACCTTGGAGCTTAGGTGTTATTCTGGGAGTCCGCTGGATACTCACGCTACTTTAGCAGGCATGTAAAGGAGCAGGGGAACAACGGGAGATTCCTCATTGCCATAGATAATGAATCCCATTTCACTCAGTCTCTGTCTGAAGTATCTTGTGTTTTCTGCAAGTTGCTGTACTCTCTGCAACCCTGAAAGGAAACAGGCATGAAATCCATCAATTCCCACCTGGAAGAGGGAAGCAAAGGTCAGACTGTCTTGGCAAGTGTTCCTAAGTCTTTCTGTAGTTCTGCATTAAGAGTTGGAAGGGGGTCAAAGTAGGGTAGGGAAATATCTCCTGGTGAGCAGGTGTGGGCACTGATGCCTGGGATCTGCCCTGAGTCTAGAAGGCAGGATCCGGGGGAATGGTGCTGCTGGGTACTGCCGGCAACCAAAGCCAGGCTAGGCTGCAGGGCAGTAGGGGAGCAGGAAGGGTGTCTAGCAAGAAAGAAGGAGAAGAACTATCATTTACTAGGCAACTATTGTGTGTGGATTCTGCTAAGTACCATAGACACATTAGTTCAGGGGAAGAGAGTGTGACAAGAAGTCACACATACACACACACACACACTCCACCCCATACCACTTGTTGGTTGCAGCTTTTTAGCGAAGCTGAGATGGCCCATTAAGTAACCCTTCATCTAGGTCTCTAATCAAAGAACACTTCATCCAATCTGAATTTGAAGGGGTAGCATATCCTTGGACAGATAGATCCATTGGAGACTGGAACTATTTTGTGAGGCACTCAGTGGTGATAGAGTAATAGAGGAAAGGGAAGAGAGGGCCCTCTGCTTTCTCCAGACAGAAAATATGACAGGGTTGGCCCCCAACAGAAGGTCAAGCAAGGTACATGTGCCCATTTATTGGTACTTCAGCTCAAAAGCTTATCTTCTGTCTTAAGTGTGTATCACAGTGGGAAGGTCACACACATTATGAGATGACCAAAGGGAACTGAAGAGTAGAAAGAGTTCTGAAGATATCTGTCTACTCAGTTCTGCCTCTAATCAGGTAAGTGAGTAAACTAGCCAAAGCTAGAGAGTGTTTGCTCAATAAGGAAGATTGAATAGGATTGGATATTTAATTCCCTGAGAAATCAGTCCAATGTTTGCATTTGATGCAGCATTGCCATTCAGCAGGAATTTGCTGGTACAGCTGACCTCCATTCTGATTGGTCAGGCATCCATTCAAACTGATCAACTCTTACTCTACCAGTTATTCAATATTTTGAACATCACTCCTGGGTGTGTTTGTAACTCTTTAGATGGAAAATGGATAAAAATTTCAGTAAACATGTCATCACGGTCATCTAGTTTCTTCTTGGAGACATGGCCCCAGACCGTGCCTTGACAAAGGGTTGAGCAGTGGGTATCTCCTGCTCAGCATCCTTCCTCCAGGGGACCATGATGTTCAGGTAGAGTTGGCTCCACCTTTCATCTTGGCTACAGGGGTGTTGTGCGACCCAGGCCTGGCATATTGGAATACTCCACCCCCCTGATAATTGGGTCATTGATGGAACACAACTGGGGCCTACCAGTCTTTCAGATCTACTGAGGAAGAAGTGTAAAAACAAGGTCATCTTCAAGTTACACCCTTGCCACCATGGAGGAAACCTGCTTGAGAATGATGTTGATTCAGAAGAAAGCCAAGGCACAAGACAGACATATGGACACCAAGGGGGGAAAAGTGCGGTGGGGTGGGGATGGTGGTGTGCTGAATTGGGCGATTGGGATTGACATGTATACACTGATGTGTATAAAATTGGTGACTAACAAGAACCTGCAGTATAAAAACAAACAAACAAACAAAACAACTAATACTAAACTTTCATTGGGTTATTCGTATGGAAATATGTTAATATAAATGTTTCAGACATTACATGAAATTTCTAAAAATCTTATATGTTCTGGTATAATGTTATAAGTCATAATTCTAGTTATTACTTTAAAATGTATATCTCAGAAATAAACAAACAAACAAAAAAGATTAACTATGAGTTGAACCTGGATGATGGATACAGAAGAGTTCATTATACTGCTATTTTTGTTTATATTTTATTGTTTTTATTGTTTTCTATAATAAAATGTTTTTAAAAATTAAAAAAAAGAAACTAACACAGCATTGCAAAGCAATTATTAATTAACAAAATTTAATTTATTAATTAAAAATTAATTTATTAATTAAAAAATTTAATTATTAATTAAAAAAAGGAAAACAGAAGAGGGGCTGGAGTATGACTTGTTTTAAAGAAGGTGATTCAGGGGCTTCCCTGGTGGCGCAGTGGTTGAGAACCTGCCTGCTAATGCAGGAGACGCAGGTTCGGGCCCTGGCCTGGGAAGATCCCACGTGCCGCGGAGCGGCTGGGCCCGTGAGCCACAGTTGCTGAGCCTGCGCGTCTGGAGCCTGTGCTCCGCAGCGGGAGAGGCCGCGATGGTGAGAGGCCTGCACAGCGCGATGAAGAGTGGCCCCCACTTGCCACAACTAGAGAAAGCCCTCGCACAGAAACGAAGACCCAGCACAGCCAAAAATAAATAAATAAATAAATTAATTAATTAAAAAAAAAAAAAAAGTAACTGAAGTGAAAAACCAATTGAGGACACAAAACAAGGCAAAAATATTAAAAAAAAACAAAACAAAACAAAAAAAACCTTCATTTAAAAAAAAAAAATAAAGAAGGTGATTCAGATACAAATGAACTTATTTACAAAACAGAAACAGACTTACAGATATTGAAAACAGACTTATGGTTACCAAAGAGGAAACGTGGGGGAGAAGAATAAGTCAGGAGCTTGGGATGAACATGCACACACCACTATATATAAGAAAAATAACCAACAAGGACCTACTGTATAGCACAGGAAACTCTACTCAATATTCTGTGATAACCTATATGAGAACAAAATCTAAAAAGAATGAATATATGTATAACTGAATCACTTTGCTGTACACCTGAAACTAGCACAACATTGTAAATCAACTATACTCCAATAAAATTAAAAACAAACAACAAAAGTAAAGAAGGTGATTCAAATGAAGGCACAGATATACATCCCAGCTACCAAAATGTATTCCATATGGCTTGTCCCCTTGTGTGTTCAGCTCTTCTGTTGATTGTTAGTTGCACAATGAATAGATGAGTTCATCAGGCTGAGTCTGATGATTCCTAAATGATCCCCCTCACAGACTAGAAGGATTTCCTGGCCTGGAAGTGCATGAATGACTTAAATTGCTTTTCCCAATGGCATTATCTTTGCACTTGCCCATAATGACTCATCCATCATTGGGCTGCCCAGCTACTTAATTGGCCCCGTCTGTCCTCTCTGCCTTGATTAACCCAAGTAACTGGATCACTAGCTAATGTCATCACTTTACTGCTTCTAGATCCTTTGGAGAGTTGACCAAACAGATCAGAATATCGATCGCAGGGGCAGCTGACTCTTGAGAACTGAATGTTTTATTCTTGCCCCGTCTTCTCCCTCTTTGAACCATTTAGCACAGCATGGCTGACAAGCCATTATGACACACTTCGTGGTCACCATGTTTACTCACATAGGGACACTATAAATGCCTTGAGGTCTTTTGAGTTGGCCAAGACACAGCTCCTTTCAATTACTCTATTGCTCACTCTGGAAAATTGGAAACATTCTCCTTCTCTTGGAGGGCCTGGGGGCAGAGAGAAATTTGTACATATAAAACGCTACTCACCTACAGGATGTGGGTGATTTTATTAATTATGTTGTGCTTTGAGATCCTTGTTTGAAGAGTGTTTTATAAAAGTAGAAGGAATTTTTAGCACTTATCCTTTCGTACGGGGATGGCCACGCCAGGATGGCATGGGGACTGGGCATGGCAGTGACCTTCCCTTTGCAATACACAAAGTCCCTAATTAAATGGTTTCTGATTCTTCTTCCACCTATTATAATACATAGAAGTCAGGGAAACCTCCACACAGATAAATAAGTGAAGGATCTGATCTCTTATGTAGAGTGCTGGAGAGTTTATACGAGTGTCTTATTTTGCTGTATTCTGGGTTCTCTGGAAAAGGAATAAGCTTTGGAGTTAAATGGACTAAGAACCAAACTCCACCTGGACAACGTAAGGCTGTGAAACCTCAGTTTCACCTAGAGATACATAAGCTTATCTCACAGGAAGATTGGGAGAAATAAAGGGTTAATGCAGGAACATGCTTAGTACTGTGTCTGGGAAAAAGATACTTGAAAGGTTAGTTACATTTTTCCATTAGCAATATTTCTGGGCAGCCTCAGTGGCACCTCAAAATCATTTGGAGAGCTTGGCAAAATCCCATGCCCAGACTGTACCCCAGACCAATGAAATCAGCATCTCTGGTAATGAGATCAAGCATGAGTTTTGGATTTCACCAGGTGCAGCCAAGGAGACTCAGATGTCTCAGAAACAATGGCCATTACCAGCTCACCCCCAAGGCCATGCATGGCTGTGTTAGGTGCCTGACTGTGCCTTGGCTGAGTCATGCTCCTTGGTTGGACATGGAAAGTAAAAGATGGGCATATGTCCTAGCCTCTTGTTTGGCAAGATGACATCCCAGCATTTACTGAGTGCTCGAGGTCTCCAATGGTATGTTTGTGGGATCACTTGCTCCTCTGACAGTTATCGGCTCCAAAGTGCTCACTCAACTTGAGACCAACCTCACTGTCAACCTCGCCCCTCTCATGAAGCTGGATAAAATCAGGGATGGACCCAGCTGGGCAGATGACCTGTAGGTTGCCATTCTACCCACTTGGATTTCTAGCTCTGCCAACTTGAGAGATGGACTAGGTTTAACCTTCTCTCCAATGTTATTAAAACAAAAACAGCTGGGGCAGGGGAAGGAAAACAAATAAAACCCAAAGTGTCACCACTACAAAGCCATGCCGTCCCCAGATAAAAACAATCATCTGTGGCATTTCCAAAAATATGCTCAGGTCAACTCAGTCTCCAGAGGGCCAGAAGGAATTGTGGACAGTAGACACTCCCAGAACGACCTGTCAAAAGCTAAAGAAGGAAAATATCTTCTCTGTCAAACCATTGAACCATCATCTGCTGGCAAAAGAGGACAAAGGCATTTCCCCCTGTAAGACTGAGTGTAAGAGGCGGATTTGATGAGTTTGCAAGACAATACCAACTACACTCTCTATTTTCTGCAGACTTTGCGAGCTTGCTCTCTAACAGAGGAAACGTGCATAGACCCAGATGGCACGGGGGTGGGGGGGGGGACTTATTTTATTATTCCCCAGGCTGAAAAAGGCACATACAGAAATACACACCGCCCTCCTTTCACCAGTGCGGAATACAGACTGGGCAACCTCGAACATGCTCCTAGGCAGTGACGCTTGGGAAATGCGGTTCTCTTCTTTAGAGATAAGAAGAATCTTTCCTTAAAACATGTCTCACAATTTAAGAAGCAGCCGCATAGCACAGGGAGATCAGCTCGGTGCTTTGTGACCACCTAGAGGAGTGGGATAGGGAGGGTGGGAGGGAGGGAGATGCAAGAGGGAAGAGATATGGGAACATATGTATATGTATAACTGATTCACTTTGATATAAAGCAGAAACTAACACACCATTGTAAAGCAATTATACTCCAATAAAGATGTTTAAAAGAAAAAAAGTCGATCTTTCTGAACAACCAGTTTGATCCTCAAGAGTGCCCCCAGTGGTCTGAGAAGGCCTCCCTCCCCCCACCCCTGCCCCCTTGCCTCCTTCCCCTTCTTTGTCTGACGCTCACACTAGGCTTCTGCTCCGGGCATGGGGAGGGGGCGGGAGCAGGGGTGCCGGGGAGAGACCTTGGAGTAAAGTTTCAATGTGGCAGCAGGAACCCAGCGTCTGTTATTTTAAGCTCTGGACACCAGACAGGACATTTTGTTTCCTACACACTCAGGGCAGAGAGATCTCAGGAAAGATCAAGAGGCTACAGAGCAGCAAGCATCATAAGAATCACATTAGCAGTGACAAGCTTCCCAGTGGGATGGAGAAGACAGCGTTTGGAGTGGTTTGCTGAGAGGAACACATATTTTTATCATGCACTGAAGCTCTCCCTTTTGATGTCTGGATTCCAAGGTTACGGCATGTTTTATAGTCACATACACGTGTGCCAAGGACGGTCCAGGCTGCTCAGTCCTGCCCCTGTGGAATGCACACAGGAGCGGAGTGGGCAGGCTGGACGTCGGGGTGGACGGCTGTCTACACGACAGGATTTCATGCCCCTGTTTCCACCTCCCCACCCACTGCTCAGATACACCGTCAGGGGCTTAATCCACAAGGAGAGGTGACAGTGGACATGTCTTGTGCACCTACTATGAGCCAGGAGCTGTGCTTTTGGGCCCCTTTCACAGATGAGAAACCAAGACTGGGAGACTGTTCATGCATTACACAGCTGACCTGGAAATTGGCAGTGCCTAAGAGTCTATCAAAGTCTGCTCCTTGAGAGAAGCTCGTAAACTCATTCTTGATGAGGTGTGAGCCCCATGATTCATGGATTCATACATTTCACAAATGAAAAGCACTCACTATGTACAGGAGCCAGCTGCTAAGATGGAGGAGAAGATGAAAAAATTCTGGGGCTATTTGGCAAGAAATAACCTAACAGTAGAGAGAGCAGATATCAGATAATATACACATGAGAAGAGCCATAAGACAGATATAGACAGAGTCAGCTGGCCTGTCACATAGTAGTGCTTCTTGAATCCTTACAGAATGAGTGATAAGGTTTAACGTTAACTTGCATTTAAGTAGAGAGCAGTATCTTAGCAAGTCTCTAATGATGGAGTTTTGTTCATCGAATGGGGTAATTTGGAAGGCTGGGGCCTTCGGAAACCTTGCAAATTGGTGATTCTTAAACAGGGGAACACACCAGAGTCTTCAGGGAATATTTTTTTTTCTGGAATACTCACAGGCAAGCCTCTTCTGCAGAGATTCTGCTCCAGAAGGACTGGTGTGGACCTTTTACAAAACCTCCCCCTGGGTAACTGCGGTGTGCACCCCAGCTCTGAACCACCACTCGTAGTCATAAACTATTGTGGTTGTTGATTCTATGAAGATAATAAGGCTGATTCTAACTGAAGCCGCCAGAGAGCAATTTGTCTCCAAGTACTTTTGCATTTTTCCCCTCCATCAACAGGTCCGTGTGTCAGCTCCCATCTGCCCTTTTCTTTTTTCTATGGAGATGAGGAAGTCACTCGTATCTGAGCCTTAATTTACCGCTCTGTTAAATGGGGATGATAATGATCTGTTTCCCAGGACTTTGGGGAGAATGTTATTTCGTACTTTTCCGTGTGAGTGGCTGTTGTGTTCAGGGGAGAATTAAAAGATGAATATGTCTATTATTTTCAAGGAACTTATAGCCTAGAAAAAGTATGTAATAATCACAGACGGTAGAAAATTGAACGCCCCATGGAAGAAATGCTCTGGGAGTCTGGAGCAAAGACCTAGAGGTGGTAAGTGAACACCTTGTGCGCCAGGAGGGATGGTTAGCTCACTTGCCTAGAACGTTTGGTTTACAGTCATGAGAAAGATCAGTGGAATCAGACCCAGAGGGCTGCAGATGCCAGCCTAAGAGGTGGTGGGCACCAGGGAGCCAGGGCAGCATCCTGAACAGGATATGCCATGTTCTGAGGGGGTTTAGGAAGAGGAAGTTATAGTGTATAGTACGTGGAGTAGGATAAGGGGAAAACCGGAGGTGGCAAGACACGTAAAGAGGCCAGAGTGGCAGCAGAAGTGGGTGAGATGTGCTTCAGCAAAGATTGTGGCAAGAAGGCAAAGGAGAGGTCCTGGCTGAGGAATTGGGTTAATGGGGGTCCCCTGAAAGCGCTCTGAGAAACAGTGCAAATGAAAGTAGCCTGTAGGAAGCCCCATCGAGGCAGTGTGTGTATGATTCAAACCTCTGGTTTTCAAAGTGTCTGCTGGGTGGGGGGTGCACTGAGGAAGCCTCAGGGAGGGGGTGCAGGGAAAAACTGAGGGAAGGGCTCAGTGGCTGGGAGGTCGGACCACTCCACCCTCCAAGCTGTCTCCATGACAACAGCATCTCTGTCAAGTGCTCAAGGACCGTGAGCCTAGTTTTCCTGGGTTCAAAATCCTCTCTGCCATCTTGGGCAAGGCATTTCATCTTTCTGCAACTCAAGTTCTTCACCTGTAAAATGTGAATAATGACAATGACAATAATAATAAGAAGGACACCCATTTCATACTGTTATGAGGATTTGATTTTAAGCACTTTGGACAGTGTCTGGCACACAATAAGTCCTACAAGAGTGTTGTAAAATTTTAAAAATTTGTATCAAATGGACTTCCACGTACATTTCATTTGAAAAAAAAAATTCTGTGGTTCAAAAATATTGAAAACTATTCATTTCCAGTCTTCACCAAAGACTGAACTGACTTGCTTAGATTTGCCCTCTAAGGCTGGGCCTCTGTGATCAATGGAAGTGACCTGTGGTGTCTACAGCCAATCTGGTTGTTCCTGTACCCTCCTCAGTTTCTTTTGTTTTTTTGTTTTGGTGCCTAGGACATGCCTTTTAATATTTTCTTATCCCCCAGAATTAAATAGTCACCAGAATAATGTTCATTCTCAGTATTCAAGTTGAAGCATAGGACCACTGGAAATCTAACTACATAAAGTCCTATTTTACAAAAACAAAATACATTTTAACGACATTAACCAGTACTTAAGACGTAATCACGTGAGCTCTTAGAAAGGACTGGGCTCTTTCTGAAGAAAGAGATTCTCCACTGCTGGCTTTGAAGATGGAGGGGGTCACATGGTAAGAAATTCAAGTCTCCAGGAGCTGAGAGGGGCTCCGGCTGACAGCTGACAAGCAAACAGGGACTTCAGTCCTGCAACCCCCAGAAACTGAGTTCTGCCACGACCACATGTGAGCCTGGGAGAGGAGTGTGAACTCCAGAAAAAAGCTGCTGACACCTTGATTTCTGCCTTGCCAGGGCCTGAGCAGAGAGGAAACTGCCCAGACTCCCGACCCCAGGAGACTGTGAGATAATAAACGGATGTTATTTGAAGCCTGAAGTTTGTCGTCATCTGTGACGTAGAAATAGAGAACTAATACATTCTGTCTAGCCTAGAGCACACGCTGGCCTTCTCCAGCCACAAATCCACCTGCTTAATCCTCCCTGGCTGTGGCTGACCTGATTTTCTCCCCAAACTTCTCCAGACAAGAGTTGGGCTGGGGTACAGCACTCCCCTGCTTTTGGGGTTTTTGCTGCTGAGCTGAAAATGAACCCGTGATGGAGAAAACAAAGATCATTGTGGAAGAGTAACTCCCCTTCACCCTCAAGATCCTGCAGCTGGAATCATGTTCTTCTCCAGTTGGACTGAACCAGCAGAGAATTCCATGTGTGCTACATCACAACTCCCCCATCTCAGACTCCATCCACACAGAGGAAACAAGAGTGAAGAGGTAACTTCTGTAGGACTCATGGTGTAAAAGGATATCTTGTTTGTAGGACGGGAGGAAGGAAGTGGCCATGTTATCCTTTTGCCCCAGTGCCATCTAAAAGACAAACAGATTCTCTTTACACTCTTGCTAGGGAAATCTTTTAAGGCCTCAAAGCAAGTGCAGAATTTACTGAACTGCCATAAAATTCTACACTTGGCTAACTCTTAAGGCGAAGTAAATGAAGGGACAGAACGTTGTGGAACATTTTTCAAGCCATTTCTGCACAACCAGACAAACTTCCCCTCCTAGCTGGGGCTCCACAGGTTGGCTAATTCTGTGTTTATTGGATGCCCACCCCCTTCCCCGCAGCGTGGTCCTACAAGCACGTGAGCAGCAATAGGGCAGAGAGGCAACACCTGTCACTTTGCTTGCTGACCCCAACCTTAGGTTCCCCCCGCTACACACAAAGACCAGGTAGAACTTTCTTACCCCCCAGCACAGGTGATTAATCATGGACGGAGGCAGCCCCTCAGTTGAAAGCCAGCTGAGCGTAGCACCGCCATCTGTTCTGCGTTAACTGTTGCTGAAAGGCCAGTGGCTTGAAACCATTTAGAAAACGCAGCCCTCCGTGCCTTCTGTCTCTTTCTCTGCCTCTCTTTGCATCTCCAGCTGGTAACCAAGTGGCAAATATATTTAGGAAGCAGTGGCTGGGTCCTCCCTCAACAATGCCATGGGCCTTGGATGCCAGGGGCCTCAGACGGCCCATTATGGGTGGGATTCTCTATGGGCTCCTCTGCATTCTTGGAGGGGCTTCAGAGGGACAGAACCAACGATGTGTGGTTGGGTTTAGGAGGAGAAAAGAACTTGGAGGAAGTCAATTTTGTATTCGCTGAACTCTACGACAAGGTAGATGCTGAGATGACCTTTAAAGACTCCGCGTCTAATTATCGCAGTTTCATCTCCCTAACCACAGTCCTTTCTGGTTCTCACTGTCTCTTCCTCACAGAGATTCTGGGTGAAGAGTAAGTCAGTAAGAACAGCCACGAGATAAGCCTGATAGTTTGGATGGATAAGAGTAGTTTGCAGCCCCCAAAGAGCTTGCCCTGCAGAGACGCAACATCTTACAAGAGATGTTTGTGAATGGATCTCGTGTCAAATATAAACAGTAGGAAAGTGAGAAAATTCCACTCTGGAGAGTGAATTGCTGTCACCCAGTGTACTCCTTTCTTTCCCCCTTCAAAGCACTAAATCTTCCCAGTTAGTCACTCCCGTTTTTTAAACCTATCAAACTCAAGTGTAAAAATATGTGTGCCCTGTTGCAGGGACCAGAGCAAAGGTCCAAGGTCACAGCTGGAAGGTGTGGGGGCCACTTTCTCCAAGTCCATGTTGGGTTAGAAGCAGGGTCAGTCCCTCACCTGCCAATCTCATGATAAAATTTCACAAATGATCAGGATGAATGAAATAATCCAGACAAAATAATTTAAAAACGAGGCATGGTTGTATTTTCCAGTGTGAATGCATTATATTTTAAGTCTCACTCTTTTTTCTTTTATCTTCAGTTTCCTCTCCAGAGGGTAAGGAAAAGAAAAATGATTGAGGTTCATAAATTAATGAAGTTATTTGAAAGACCTTGCCATTTTATTCAATTCCTTATCCTAAGAACTGAATACAAAACAGAAATTTAAGCCTTTGGAAAACATTTTTATAAAATCCCAGATATGGTACAGAATGAATTATGTGGAGTGCATTTGCCCACATGTACATAACAGAAGCACACAGCTTTTAGTGCTTCCTAAAGTAGATGGAATGCTTAAAGCAATGTTGAGTAGAATCATATTTTCATATAAATTCAATCTTGATATGAAGTTGCTAGTTTTATTTTTCTACCTGGGTTTAGAATTCAGTTTTCCCTTGTGACTAGTTTACCTTGATTAGTCACATGCTGGGTGCTGATGTGATGAACATCAGAAGTTTGATACTTTTTAAAGCCTCTTAGCCTCCTTTTAGTCCATGGTCTCAAAAGAACCAAAGTGTGGCTGAATAAGAGAGTTGGGGTGACTCAAAATAAACCCATCTGATTCAGATAACTAACCTAAATGTCCATGTGTTTAAACTGTATGTTTTAAATTGCAATTTATACTTTTCTGATAATGATGCAATTTATAATTTTCTGTCTCATCACATTCTCCCTTTCAGAAAAATGGCCTGATTTTCTGAGAGTGTGTTACTACTTCCAAAATATACATTCTCTCCTGTTCTGGCCTGACTTCCAGAGCTGTTCCAATTTCATGTCCTTTTAGCTTATTCGGGGGAAGCATTATGCCCAGGGTCCATTTTCTGTTTCCAAAAAGTACACAGCATTGGGGAATTGAGCACCATCATAATGATAATGATCTCAGTACCTGCCATGGCCTGGGACTATGTTCTACAAGAAAGAAGCAGAAGTGGTTATAGTAAAAGCCAGACTAGAAGCCCCGAGAGTCCCTATAAAAGGAAGAGATTTGTCTTCAGTCTTTTGGACTTTGTTTTTCTTTTTCCTTGAGCTACTTTTATTCCACTCCAGGTCAAGAGTTTATTTATTAAGTCAATAGAGAAAGATTGGGCAACTGTCTAAAATATACAATGTCTTCCCATAGTATACGTCCATCAGAAAGGCTGGGGAAAGAATTTCCTGGGCTGAGGTTAAGTCTTGTGGCAAAGACTGGCTGGTTATTCACCAATCCCATTTCCCCCTCCTAGGCAGGTGGTTAACTTCATTTCCCAGGATGCTTTGTGGTTAGGTAAGGTCCTGTGACTGAGTCACAGCAATAGGATGTAGGCAGAAACAAAACATACCATTCCAGTTATGGCCCCTGAAAACTTCACACACACGAACCTCTTTGCTCCTCACCCCTTTGATGGCAACCTTGGAAGCCATAAGTTGGAGGAGCCACAAGATGGAAGGAGGCTGGGTTTACACCCATTTTGGGTTCTATATGAGCAACAAAAAAATGTCTACTGTGTTATATGTTGGAGTTTGTTACAACAACTAATTAACCTTAACTAATACTGACCTTGTAAGAAAGATACCATGAAAAATTTTCAAGGATTCAAAATCCTAATGCCCTTTTACTTTTCATTGGCTAAATGGTGCCCTGGTAAAGGGAAACTCTAATTTTTCAGTGTTAATTTTATTTTTCAACCTCTCATTACTAGTCACCAAATAATGTCATGAAAACGTGAAGTCTCTTGATTGAAAAAGACCCTAAGTGCAAATCATCATTAAGATGGAGAAGAGGAGGGGAGGAGGACCCTCCAACATACTCAGTGGAAAACGCCATTTTGGATGCTTAAGAACACCTGCTTGCCTCTGTTTTGGAAATGTACTTCAACTCGGACAGAGAGGATCAGCTGGTGCCCAGTCTTTGCTGATTACTGTGTGAGTCAAATGCATTTATGAGATTTGGATGGTGTCTCCCTAGGAAACCTTAAGTGAGGGATTCAGCTAACTGCTTGGATAATTAAAGGAAAAACTCCATTTTTGCTTCTGCTATTTGGTAACAATGGCTTGAGTTATCTGGCTTACTCACCTCTGTATTAGATGGTGTCTAGACAAAGCCTTAGCATATGTAATAATGTAAAACCATTCATTTCTCAAAAGAATAGGAAAGGAACTCTGCATTTTGGCTTATGCATATATCTACCAAGGAAGTGATTATAACTCCAGTATTTGAACCAAAATAATTCCATAAGTAACCTCTAAAGAAATGATATTGTAGTTGTTTATAGAGAGTGATTAGTTTTCAAGTCTTGTCCAGGAAATCTGCTTAGTCCCAAATTCGGTCATTCAGTTTTCATTCATTCGCATATTTGATGCTTAAGGCACAATTAATTAATTAATCACTACCAATTTGGAGGACTGAATTAGGGTGTGTGTGACTAACGTAAGAGCCAAAGATTTCATGAGACAGAGGAAGGAAGGATTATTTCTTGACTGTGGCCACTGTGAGAGGACTTAGAAGGCTGAACAGAGATTCAGGAGATAAAGAATGGGTGTAGTGGGCTTGTGGGGAGAGATGAGAATCTTCTAGATAGACGGAATACCAATTGGTGGTACCAATGCCTTATGAATAGTTGCTGCGATATGGCCAAACCTTACACTGAATGGGATCATTCATTCAGCCAACATATACTGCTTGAAGTTGGGGACAGTGTCCCTGCCCTCATGTCACTTGTATTCTCCTGGGGAGACAGAAAATAACCAAGGAAACAAGTACATAATTCCAGGTGGTGGTAAGTGCTATGAAGGAAAATGGTACAGAATAAGGGAGTAGATAGAGTTGTCCACAAGGGAGGGGGTGATATTTTAGAAAGGGTGGTTAGGCATGGTCTCTCTGGGTTGGTGGCAGGTGCTAGAAGGGTCACTCCAGCATGAACCCCATTCCAAGCTGTCCTGAGTCCAGATTTCACCTGGTCTCCAAGTTTGGGTCTGAGCCTGTTCTGAGAGGTGAGCTGGAGTAGCAGAAAATACAAGGGCAACTGTGTCCAGGCTCGGGAACAAGGAAGGGCTGGGTGGTGGTCAAGGGGTGAAAAATGAGGGAAGGTGGAAGCTGCTGGAAATCAGAGAGGACTCCAATTGTTTTCTTTGACTTTGACTTATCTGTGTTTTTGAATATGATCTGAACTTCATCCACTAACAGAATGTATCCCCCCTTTTCCACTGCTGTTCCTTTTTGCACAGAAACCACAGTGATCTTTAACCCCTCAGATATTCTCAGGGACCAGAACCAGGGATTTTGCAGTGAAGGGACAGAATACTCAGTTTTAATTTTAGAATGGGCAATGTCACCATAAAGTAGTGACACCGTAATATAACGAAATGCACATTTAAAAGACATCACCTCCCCAGTTCAGGAATGGAGAGCCTCGCTACCCCAGAGGCCAATACTCAGAAGAAAAAGAAGAGCGATCCCATTAGCTGAGGGTCTTCACTCCTCAGTCTTGCCAAAGGCAGCATGAGATGTGCAAGCAGAATTCTAGGGCCGAAGTAACAGCTTCTTCACAGATGGAATGTTTTGAATACCTCTCAAGTCATGCAAGAAATAAAAAAAAAACCTCACAAAGTTAGTGTGAGGAGGCCCTCTGTTGGGGAGCATGTCTATTTAATACTTCCTCCTCAGATCTTGGGCTCATCACAATTCTGATTTTCTAAAGGGTAAAGGAAGCTCAGCTTGAGGCAAAATTCCTGTACTGGCACAATGGCTGGGGTACTTAGCTCTAATTTTTGAGTCAGTTTCCCCATCCTTCTCTTATTGGCCTTCCTGCTATAGTTCACCAAAGCCTATGTCTCCATACTGAAATATTGAAAGTGGAGAATTGAGGAAATTATCTGGATAATACCTAAGATGATTGAGGAAGGATGATGGTAATACTATTTGTCTCATCTTTTTGTAGCAATAATCCCAGAATACTATATTCAGAAAATATATTAAATTAAAAAGGAAAAACAGCCTATTGCATTCCATCCTGTCAAATTCCTATATTTTTTGAGGATCCTGTATAGCTAATTCCTTTATTTCCAGGAAGAACACAATTCATTATTCCATCTTGATTTTACCTTTAGTTTTTCTCTATCTATACAATATCCAGACACGTCCCCCACCCTGCCACCCAGAAACTCCTTCTGTTTACAGGCAAAGAGGGACAAGTGTGACTTTGAAGAAAAATAGAAAATTCTATTTTTCTTAACTTTATTGTTTAAGCATAGGAGATTTTATTAGCAATGATGAAGGTGTATTCTACTGAAGTTGGATATTATATGTCAGGAATTGGAACTCTGTACTTATTTTCACTTGTAAGTAAATTTCCACTACTCTTTTCCTCTCTAGGGAAACACTACTGACCACTCACTTATAAACAAACCAAATATTTCCATGCACATGATAGCAAAAAACGGTTTTGTGATTCACAGCGTTGGTGATTATCCCATCAGCCTAGCACTGAAGTAACAGTAGGAAAAGTTGATGAAATCACAGAGATTCTTTTTCCTAGAGCCATTTTGGTCAGATAAGGACTGCCTTAGCCAATGGAGTGATCTATTGTCTGTTCTGAAGTGGAGAAGTTTTCGTCACCTTTTCAGGAGACACTGGTACAGGCTCAAGTTTGAGAAGCACGTTTCTACATCACAGAAAAGAAAAAAGGGGGCATACGTGTGCAGAGGGGAATGTAAAGAGAGCAGAGGATGGAATTCTGGCAAATGCAAATGGGGAAGAAGAACTAGCAGAGAAGGGGAGGAAGAACAGACAGATAAATAAAAGAGAACCAGAAGAGAACAGCATCTTCCACAACTAAGGGAAGACTGTTCTCAAGGAGAGAGGATGAGGTGGAAAGGTCAGTCAAGTTCAGCTGGAGAAGGACTAAAACAGGGTCGGTAGGCAGCGGCGACCTCTGAGGGAACAGAGTCCATGGAAATGGGCAGAGGATGAGGGCTGATGGCGGAGGGGGAGGAGTAGGGGGAACAGGCAGACGGCAATTCTTCTGAGAAGACTTGCAGCAATGGAAGGTGTGTGACTTGACAGCTATTGAAACAGAAGGGGTGAGGGGAGGCTTTTTATGATGAAGGAGATAAACAGGTTGCTGGTTGAGAAAAGGGGCCGGTGTCTTTAGAAGGTGGGAAGGGAGAGAATCAAGCACAGAGATGTGGAAGAGATAAGGGTCGTTTATTTGCTGAGCTAAGAGGGAAAGAGAGAAGGATTCAACAAATATTTGTTGAGAACTTGTCATTGCCAGGCACTGTTCTTGGTGTCAGGAACAAGACGGACAAAATGCTTGTTCTCCTGGAGTTTACATCCTAGTGGGAAACCAGAAAATAAGCAGATACGTGTATAATTTGTCAGGTGCTCATAAATGCTACTAAGACTGAAACAAGGTGAGGAGAATTAGAGGGACAAGAAGGGGTGTGCAATTAAGGATACAGCTGCTCCTCTCATAAGGCTGATTTTGAGCAAAGATGCGAGGAAAGTGAGGGAGTGGGCTATGCATGTGTTGGCTGGACATGATGTTCTAGAAAGGCCAGCAAGTGCAAAGACCCTTTGTGGGAGCTGTTCCCTGCGTTCTAGGAAAAACAAGTATGCCAGCTACTTGGAGTGGACCAAGCAAGGGAAAGAGTGGTGGGAAATATGGAAGACCACATCAGGAGAAGCCCGGAAGGCCAAAGTCTGGACTTTACACTGAGAAAGATGGAAAACAATGAAAAGTTCTGATTGAAGGGGTGATAGGGTCTGGGTTACATTTTTTTAAAAGATAATTTTGGCTTCTGTGTGGAGAACAAGTCATAAAATGGCAAGAGTGGGGAGTGGAGATCATTCCAGTGATCCAGGTGAGAGGTGATGGAGGCGGTGGTGGAGAGGGTGAGAAGGGACCTGATTCCTGAGATATGTCAAAGGAAGTGCTGCAGGATTTGCTGATGGAGTAGGTGTAAGGCCTGAGAGACAGGAAGATTCCAGGGTGCATGAAAACTATTGGAAAAATTAGAGAAGGAAAGGGAGAAAGCAGATGAGTTAAAAATAATAGTAATTTTCACCTTTATTGGGTGCTTACTATGCATCAAGCATCATGCTAAGTTCATTATCTACATTACATCACTTAATCCTCCCTACAACCCCAGTTTACAATGAAGGAACTGAAGCTAACAGAGGGTAAGCAACTTGCCATCCATGGCGCAAGTGGGGGGTAGAGGACCGGGGCCCATGCAGTCTGGCTGCAAAGCACGCACCCTAAACCCTCCACGCAATACAACTTCTATTTTCTCTGAGAAGTGAAAGGTTACCCAGAGTTGGGGGACAGAGAGCCCAAACTGGGGGTTCAAAAAGAATGTTGACTGACTAAGTGAAAAATATGCATCAAAGATTTAAATAAATAATAAGACAATTGTTGACGATGCTTTCTTTAGGGGAGTGGCTGGTGTCGCTTGGGCTTCACCCTTCTGCCTGGGCCATGTCTTGATGAAGAAAATGACAGAGCTGCCATCTTTCTGGACCTCTTCAAAAGTGGTGTTCATCACTGAGGTATCCCCATCACTGAGTCATCCCTTCAGCTGCCACATCTGACTCCCAGCTCCCAGTCCTATGAGATAAACATTCCCTCCATCTTGGAGCCTTTCAAGGCTCCTTGTTTAGCATAAGCGCTGACCTGAAATCGAGTGGGTCTGCAAGATGGAAATTGAGTCATGGCATATTTATTAAGCTGAGCACTGGGCTTGGCACTCAGAAGGACACCAAATGAATTCGTGACACAGCTTTTGCCCTTGAAGGGCTTACAGCACTGGTTTGGCTGGGGGACCACCCAACATCCATTAGGATGGAGAAGCCAAATCTCCACTTTGCATTCATTGTGCTGCACAAAGTGACAGGCCAGGAGACGAGAAGGGCCTCGGTGCCTGTGGAAGGCCTGGGTAGCTTGCAGCCCCTCAGCTTGTGGTGCATTAACTCCACGAGCATCCTGGCTGCAGAGTCAAGGTGGCTGTTTGTGCATAAACATTGTCATTTCACCGGGACTGCTATTTCATCTTTGAACCTTGGCTTCAAAGAACGCTGACCTTATTCCTGTAGTCTGCCTTTCTTTGAAGCGTATGGCTTTGCCTTGCAGATTAAAGTGAAGACATTCATCAAGCAACAGATCTGGCCAACCGCTCCCCAAACTCAACCCAAAACAAAGCCTTGAAAGGCTCCAATCACAGCGGCAGGGGAGCAGCCGAAGATCAAGGCTCGGAGCGGGGTGTTTCCTCAGATCCCGTAAGGCAGCTCGACGAAGTGCAGTCCTTTTAGCTTTGGGCAACTTTACCCTGAGAGTTGGTCTATCTCTGCAGAAAGGGGTGAGTTACTGCAACGTTCCCAACCAGACTTGTTTATCTTATTTAAAGCAGGCATTGTTGTCAATGAGACCAGCGTGATGATTCACTCTGTGCTTTTGAATTCTTCAAAAGCCATGTCAGGCAGAACTATCTGAAACTTGGCTGATGATTCTGTCAGTTTTCTTTTTTATCACTTTCTTTTGTTTGTTCCTTTGAAAAGAATCTGTCCGATCTTCCTCCCTGATTCCCCTTAACTTGACTCTGAGAACACAGACTGGACATGTATCCTTCTCTCATTTCTTTCTTTTTTCTCTTAAGATGGCAAGAAGAGTGAAGTGAGACCCTTTAACTGGGAGGTTAAAAATAATGATGAGGCAATTCTTTAATTATAAGGCAGGAGAGAGAACCAAGGGAAATATCTCTCCCCTCAGAGGAAGAAAAAATGATAATAGATAGCTATCAAAGTTCTTATGATCATGTCTTTAAATGTAACTTTTCTGCAGATCTTTTTGGTCAGATAAACAGAGTGAGTTCTGTCTGTGATGAAGTGGTAAAGCCATCCAGAGGCAGGAAGGAAAAGATTGTCAAGTTGGGGACATCATCTGTTAATCAACGGATGCTGATAATATATACACTACAGGGCTTAAGAAATTAGTGATCTTTATTAAGACATAGGCTAATTTTCAGGGTAACTTTTTTCTAGTTATTCATCTTGAAAATATGACCAATGGATAATTCTGGTCATCATAGGACAATTCATTTAACTGGCATTTTAGCTTTAGTCTCAAATAATTGTCTCCCATTAAGAAATGCACATAGTCAAGAAGATCATTAAGATGACTTTGCGAGAGTTCCAGTGGTTCCGGACCAGTTTTTTCACACAACCGGACAGCGCATGTGGGAATGGAGACAGGTCTATTTTGAGTTTCGGCTTTAGAAGGTTGAAAGATATCTGCTTATTCATATCTATATCCATATCTCTTAATTTACCACCACCATTTCCCCAAATTCAGGTGGGCCATGTGACTAGTTTTGGCCAATGGATGGTAAGCAAGGTGATATGTCACTTCCAGGCTGATGTTCTTTCTCTCTACCATGGCGACTGTGGAGGCCAGGTGCTGAGATGGCCAAGCCTCAAGCTCGCAGAAGCCTGAGTCACTTCCTACGGAGAGGAAGTGGGCAGGGAGATGTCCGATTTGTATTAGATCTGGTATTAGATCTGCGAGCAAGAAATAAACCTTGATTCAGTTAAGTCACTGAGATTCTCAAGGTTTATTTGTTACACTGGCATAATTTAGCTTATCCTGACTAATCCAGGACCTTGAAGGAAATCTAGTCTTACCTCACTTGCATCACAAGAATCCTTCCTACAGCTTCTCCAAGACATAGTCCAAATACTTCTTGAACACCTCAGGAATAATGCCAAGTAATGTAGTAAGCAATTATACAATGCTTACTATTGATGGAATTGTTTTCAGTCATAATGAAGCATTTTATAAGTCTTATTTTACTTAATTCTCACAAAACCCTTAGTTCATCAATAGCCCTTTCCTTATTTTACAGCTGGAAGAACTGAAGCACAGACAAGTAACTTGCTCAGGGTTGAGCAGATCAGTGAAATCACTTGCCTAAGACCACACAGCAAGTTAAGTAGTATCCCAGGAGTCAAGTCCAGGCAGCTGCTTTCAGTTTATGCCTTAAGCATTGCACCATGGATGGACTGGATTCGCATTTCCTTTTTTTTTTTTTTAATACATCTTTATTGGAGTATAATTGCTTCACAATACTGTGTTAGCTTCTGTTGTACAAAAGTGAATCAGCCATACGCATACATATATCCCCATATCCCCTCCCTCTTGAGCCTCCCTCCCGCCCTCCCTATCTCACCCCTCTAGGTCCTCGCAAAGCAAAAGAGAAAAACAAATACCACATGCTAACACATATATATAGAATCTAAAAAAAAAAAAAAAAAAATGGTACTGATGAACCTAGTGGCAGGGCAGGAATAAAGATGTAGACATAGAGAATGGACTTAAGGACACGGGGAAGGGGAGGGGAAAGTTGAGGCGAAGTGAGAGTAGCATTGACATATATACACTACCAAATGTAAAATAGTTAGCTAGTGGGAAGCAGCAGCATAGCACGGGGAGATCAGCTCGGTGCTTTGCGACGAATTTCTTTTTCACACGGACTATTCAATAAGACACAGAATCATAAATCCCAAAAGACGTGGCTGGAAATGACCTGAGAGGTCCATCAATCATTGCATTTTACATAGAGGAACAAAGTCACCCTCCATGCCATTTTCTTGCTTTAGTGAAAAAGAAAAGTCTATCCTTTTCAACCCAGTGACCTGAGGAGCACGGGGGCTCAGTGGAAGGGCTTCAGGGACCATTGGTTTGGAGGTAGGTAGAGACACTACGTCATCCGGACCAGCCTTGTTTTAATCTGTTGTATATATGGTAGGCTTCTGGGTAAAATGTGTATGTGAATAAAGTATTCTGCTGTTTTAATAAAATTGAAAAATGATGGATCTCTCCATATTTCTACTGAAATAGTAGGCTTGGAACATTGCACTAGACAGTATAGGGTTTCACATCAGCTGAGAGATGGGTCAGGGCACACGGATTGTATAGTCCAGTGAGCAGGTCTGAGGCCAGGGTAATTTGCTGCTTCTACAAACACACTCACTAGATTGCCTGACAGCAAGAACTGCCCTAGTCATCACTGTCCCCCATTGTGATAAATAGTAGAAGCTCTATAAACTGTATATGAAAGATGGAGAGTTCCAAGAGCCTTTGATGAAACCATTTTTCAAAAAAAAGGTTAAGCTCATTTGAGTTGAACAAAGTAGCACACCTTGGCTGTGGTGATCCAACATCAAAGAAATGGCTGGTAAGTTATCATTGTGAGTGTTTTGTCCATATATTCTTAAATGGGCAGTGGTGAATTTCTTCTCCCCAGCTCCTGGCTGGTAATGAATGAATGAATGAATGAATGAATGATGAGATAGATGGGTGGGTGGATGAAAAAAACGAATATTAAATTGACTAGTTTGTTCCCAGGGAAACACAAGTGACAGTTCCAAGGAAGCACAGGCAAACACACATCAAGTTTGGCTTCATAAACAAAATTATCCACATTTGCTGATCCCATTAAGAGGTGAATTAGAAAGTTTTCATTGCTTTAAAAGAGCATCCTCTGCTTTTTTGTGTGCTGACGGCAGTTCTAGTACATTTATGTACTCTGTACTATTATGTATTATGTACTATTGATGTGCATATGGCTTGATTTACAAATTGGTTAAGACAAATGTGCATAGGGACTTCCTTGGCGATCCAGTGGTTAAGACTCTGCACTTCCACTGCAGGGGGCGTGGGTTCAATCCCTGGTCCGGGAACTAAGATCCCACATGGCACGCAATGTGGCCAAAAAAAGAAAGAAAAAAAAAAAGACAGAAATGTATATTTGAAAAGGGGGGAGTTGATGGGGCAGAAGGGAGACAGGGAGAGGTCTAGGAAAGGAATTCACGGGAGATTTGCTTGCTGCAGACCCTCTTACCTTGCGTGGTCCCATCTAGTCCCATGATGAGTTTCATTGCTCTGATGATTTGCTCTGCTATCGGGGGGCTCATGGAGGTGGCATAAGCAGCGCTATGTGAGTGAGCCCGTAAATAATCCACAAGGTCCTTTAATACAGGAGAGAAATCCAAAAAGAAGGCAAATAAATCTCAGTGTTGGTGGCCCCATCTCCACCCATCATAGCACAAGACATTTGATTCTCGAATGTGGTCTGATTTTCAATGGGCATCACCAAACTCTTTATTTTTTCTATCCCTTCTTCTTAGTCTCTCCCTAAACAACCTAGGAGGTATATAAAAATGGGATGCTGCAAATTTGGAGTTGAGTTCTATAAGGCAAAACCAGATGTGTAAAGGAAAAGTGGTTTCCTAGACATTTATTTGGGTACCTAGCCCATACGAGCACTGGTTTAGTATTCAGGAGAGTCCAAAGAAAAATCCGGAGTGTGTTTTTTGCCCTTGAGCATAGTACATTAGCTTGTGCCTGTGGAGGAGTAATGGCAGGAAAAATAACAAGACATGCAGACCAGTTTATGCAGCGGGGCTACCAGATGACCGAGGAAGGAGAGGGGATATTACCAGCGGGAGTAGATAAGGGAGGCTCTAGTGAGGAAGTAGAATTAAGTCTTGAAGAAAGAAGACAGGCAAAGATAAAAAGAAAACTTTCAGGAGAAGGGAGCAGCAGAAGGGAGAGGAGAGATATTAAACTAGTGTGGAGGTGAGGACCAGATCAACTCTAGTTGTGCCTTGAGCAGGAGACAACTATTGGGATTTTTGTGTAACCCTATTTGAAGTGCTGACCCATGCAGGATGCTGGTCCGTACAGTGGTAGGAATGATTCTCTACCTGCATGTCTGACCCTTGAGGCCAAACCTGAGGTTCCAGGTAAGCATGCTGAGAGCCTGAAGAAGCTCCAATCACCTCATTCTACAGCGATGGTGGGGGACTCAGAGCTGGTACATGGAGGCACTCAGCCCTGGCCAGGCAGACCATCCATTGGCCCACCTGTTCTGACTCATAGCCCAGGACCCTCGGGGTTGTCCTGCAGAAAAGCTAGTGGGCCCATAGGGGCTCTGCATTAGCAGTGGGGTCTGTAAAGCATCAGCCACCTTCTCTTCCAGGATAATGAGACAGCTTAGGATCCCACTTAGGATCTACTCTGACCATTCCCTGGAAGATGAACTGGGGAGAGCTCTGCTTTGAGCAGGTCCATCTCGTCCTAACTCCCCTTCATCTGCCACATCCACTCCCACCTCCGCACCTGGGACTGTGCCCGCCCGTCACTTTTCTCCCTCGGGTTATGGGTGTCGTGTTTGCTCCCAACCATGGGTCATTACCCAAGCATTTAAAATGTATATAGTTTTTCTTCCTATGAACTAGTAACTAAAGTTAATAGGTAAGTAAGTAGAGAGTACCTAAAGTTACTATGAACTTTCCTAAACGTTCATAGTAAAGTGAGTGGCCTGCCTTACAGGTGGTTGGTGACATGATGCCTCTACCTGGCCCACAGGCTTGCTTCCCCGACTTCCTTTCTGCTTCATTTCACACTCTTCATTCATTTTTGTTGGTTTGTTTCTTCTTTTCCTTCCCCATCGCTTCTACTCTGGTTCCCTCTCTCTTTTTTTTTTTTTTTTAAAACATCTTTGTTGGAGTATAATTGCTTTACAATGGTGTGTTAGTTTCTGCTTTATAATAAAGTGAATCAGTTATACGTATACATATATCCCCATATCTCTTCCCCCTTGTGTCTCCCTCCCTCCCACCCTCCCTATCCCACCCCTCTAGGTGGTCACAAAGCACCGAGCTGATCTCCCTGTTCTATGCGGCTGCTTCCCACTAGCTATCTATTTTACATTTGGTAGTGTATATATGTCCATGCCACTCTCTCACTTTGTCCCAGCTTACCCTTCCCCCTCCCCGTGTCCTCAAGTCCATTCTCTAGTAGGTCTGCATCTTTAGTTCCCTCTCTTTAATTATTTTAATTTTAAATTCTCCATTCAAATCCTTTTTCTTTCCATTTCTAAGTATTTCTTTCCTTCCTTTCTCTCTCCTTTCTTCCCTCCCTCCCTTCCTTCCTTTCTTCTTTCCTCCCTCCCGCCCTTCTTCCTTCCTTCCTTCCTTCCTTCCTTCCTTCCTTCCTTCCTTCCTTCCTTCCTTCCTTCCTTCCCTTCCCCTCCTTCTCTCCCTATCCCCCGCCTCTTCCCTCCTTCCATCTTTCCATTCAGCAAGTTTGTACAAAGATGTGCTCTGAGCTATGTTCTGAATGCCGGAGCCCAAGAAGAGGAGGAGGATAGAAAGCCTAGTCCCTGGCAGCCATTCTCCACTTACATTAAAATCAAAATTAAGTTTCTGTCCATTATTTTGTTTAGTGAATCTCATAAAAACAGCGTTTTCACTGTATCTGAGGAGGATGTGTGTGACGTTGGCCTGACTGAAGGCACTGGCCACACGGTATCCAGGAGGTTCACTTTGAGGATGGAGGATGTGGTGGGAGGGTCAGGGAGAGAGAGGCGGTCATTTTCCAGAGTAGCTGCAGCCAAGCTGCTCTTCACAATCCTCCGTGAGCAGCAGCAGGTGTTTTCTTTCTCTGCTGAGAGCTGGTGCCTTCCAGCAGGATGCTGGGGAAGCCAGTGAAGAGGGAGCGGGTGGGATGCAGGAAATGGGATGATGGGGCTCATGTGGTCGGGAAACAGCTGTTTTGAGGAGATGATCTGACCTGGAAGGATGGGTAGATTTGGATAGAGGAGGGGAGAGGCATGGACACGTGCTGAAATTAGTAATAAAGATGGCATCTTAATCAGCACAGGATGGAGGAGTCAAATGGGGGCAGAGGGAGAAGCTAGTGCCTCCAAGAAAAGGTGATGAGGGGTTGTTCCCTCGAGGGGAGTTCTGACCGCAGAGTTACAAGACAGGCTGTGGAGACTAGATCACTTGGGTTCAAATCCTGGCTCTGCCACTTACTGATATGTGACCATGGGCAAGTTACTAAGCCTCTCTGTGCCTTAGTCTTCTTCTCTGAAAAATGAGATAATGGTAATACTTAACTCAGGGTCCGTGTGAGGATTCAATGAGTTAATACATACACAGTGCTTAAAAAGCATCTGGTACATATTGAATACCTGATGCTGTTGGCAATTATTGTTAATGGATTGCCATCTCAGAGATTCTTAACACTGGGAGCATGGGTTGGGAGGAGGGGGTCAAAATATAAAAACTTCTTACAGTGTCTTTATTCCAGCTCCCTTGTAATGCTGTAAGGTTACATAACTGCATGTTGGTAGACTCGGGCATCAAACCAAAGATTTTCAGCCCAGCACTTCCTCTATCCTTATCGGGTGGTTAACAGTAGGAGCGAAAAGAAAGGAAAAGAGAGGCATTCTAAAGAAAGGAGAACCCAGACCTGATGGCAGATTGCATGACTGCAAAGATGGTAGAGCTGACAGTTCATTGATAGACCCAGAGCTGATATTCACTGGCTGCTTGAAGCTCCATTTTAAGAATTTTACGTGTATTTTACATGTATATTTACATGTATTAACTCAGCTTCACAATAATGCTATGAGATAGGTATTATTTTAATCTCCATTTTACAGGTGGGATCACTGAGTCATGGAACAGATCAGAAAATTATCCAACCAAAAAGTGCAAAAAGTGGCTGGATAACAAGGATTTGGACCCAAACAGTCTGTCCCGAGATTACCGCACCCCCGCACCCCCCTTAGCTCTGCACTGTACTACTTCTTCAGACCAGAGGAGCTGGCTTGGCTCGGGGTGGGGAATGGCCCAGGGAGCACAGAGAAGACCACCTTCACTGCTACTTATCCCTGTGGTGCTTTCCCTAATCCACAGAGATTGCACCTCTGGAGGAGGAGGGGAAGAGGAGAATTCCTAATATACTCAAGTGTTCATAGTTCTAAACCACAGATTGAATTGTATCAGTCTCAAAATGTTTCCTGTCTATTACATTTATTTCTCCAAAGAAACTGGAACCTCCTTGAGAGTAGGGAACTGAGTTATATACTTTATTATACACTCTCTTATAATCCATAGTGGTGGGTACTTAGCGGGGTTCTGGTAAATACTGATGGTCTAATGGAAAGCAGAAGGGTTTAGGGGCTAAGGAAGGATGGTGAGGGTCCCTGAAGTATAGAGGGAGGTATTAAGCTGCATTCTTAGGAACAGGTATAGCAATATTCTCGTAGCCTTGGGGCATTGCTGACAAAGATCAAAGAAACAAAACAAAGCTGCCTTTGATCCCTAAAGGGGTCTTTATGTGCCCAAACCCCAATTTTCCTATCAAATTGAGAAATTTCACAAAGCCAAGGTCACATGCATCCTTAGTTTGAATAGATGCCTCATTGGCACAGTATCACTTCCTTTTAACAGTAAGACTGTCTTGCCCATAATCTTATTTCTTTCAGACTGAGTCCACTTTCTCTCCGAATCTGAGTGTGTGGATGGGAGGTAATTTACCTGTGTGGTTCAGAAAGTGGGACTCTTGGAGTCCCCTCAGCAGAACATGAAGGAAGCCTTGGTTCCTGGTTTTCCGATTTCCTCCTATCACTTGCCCACTGGATGCCATGAGCCATGAATTAAGAGTTAGCTTTGGTCTTAAGGAGAGTCCGTGTTGTGTTTTTCTTCAGGCTGGGTTAGAGGTCTCTTCAGACCGAGGTTTCCAAGGCCATTAGTAAATACAAACCCCTGAGCCTGGAGTTCAAGGACAAGGGTGGCTTTTCTGAGAAAGATAGACAGGAGGCTCTTAGGGTAAACATCTTGGTGTTCATTCCATGACCCCCATTTACTTCAAAGGGCTGTTAAATACAGCCAGGGCTGAGCACGCAGGGCAGAGCTGGCTTCTGTCTTTGTCTGGCGCCCAGGCTTCTGGGCTAACACTCATGCCAAACTTGGCTGCCCAGTCCCCTCCTCCAGAATCTCAGCCCTGTAACCTATCAGTCAGGAGGGTCACCTTTGCTTCATTCATTTGCAAATCTCTGGTCAGCCAGTGGAGGCTGTGAAAGCCAGTGCTCAACCCCAGGCATGCAAGAGGACTCAGGATCCTTGCCTGAGAAAAACCTGGATCCTAGAAACTGGGGTCTGCAGTGTTGACCCCATCTCCTCAGCAACTGAATTAATGCAAATTAAAAAATAAAAATAAGGAAACTAGCCCCATCAGCTCAGGCTTTCTTCCAAGAAGCCATTCATGGCATGGAGCTCTGATAGGTGGAGAGAAGTAAGTACCTGACATTTCACCTGAAGGTCTTGAAAGGAGAGAAAGATTCACTGTGGGTTGTTCATGGATCAGCTACAGCAGCTCCGAACTCACAGTGGGCAAACAGTAAAACCTTGCTGGCTCTTGAGAGACTGTTTTAGCAGTTTCCCTGAGGTTGGGAGAGTAGGTCAGGCCAAGGCAGTAAACTCCAAGAGCGGAGATGGATTTGTAGGGCATTTTGTTACAGGAAGGCTGAAGTGAGGACAAAAATCTCTACTCTCTGTAGTTGTATCTTAGCACCAAACCAATTTTTCTTTTGTGTGTTTACAAATATTTTTTCTCACGTGACACATCTGCCTTGACCTGTTACATAAAGATTTCTAGAGCCTGCTAGAAACTATTATTAGGAATATAGTCCCTGTACCACTAACACTGACCTTGACATTTAAAAAGAGAGTTAAGAGCTAGACCGTTTTATAGTTTTCCAGATTTTTGGACTCAAGTAATTATTTTCAAATCTCAAGGTTTACTAGGAAGCCCATGAGCAGAGTGAACTTGAAATTATTAAGATTTCAGAAAAATATAAAGTCCTAGTGTGTGCACTTTAACGTTTTTTATGGTTAATTTTGTTGCTTTTGTAGTATTTAGTATCTAGAATGCTGGATATTTTTGCATTACTCCCCCAAATTGAGATATATACTTTAAAATATCCAGAAAATATATGTATGATGAAACTCTGAAAACTGAACTCAAATTATTTAAACAGATACTAGAAAGATTTTTTTTTCAAACAAATCTATAGCATTTGCCCAATCCTATGTCCTATCAATTAAAAAGCATAGTTTAAAACAAACTGAAAGTGAAAATTCTTCAAAGTCCAGGGGGATAAAAACTATGACTTAAATGTAAACTATACATAATATAAAATTAACTTAATTTAACAAATTAAATGCACAGAGGAGCAGATGCATAAGTTCCATTAACTCATGGGCTCATTAGGCTAGAAGGAAACCACAGTTTATCTGGGTTTATCACAGTCTCACCGAAACGATTCTAGACAGGTGGTTATCTGACTGATTTTTAAATCATCAGGGAACGGCACAGGCAGACACTTTCTCAAGTGACCTCCTATCTCCTGCTCACCCTCCACATCTTGAAAACTACCCTGTGTTTTCTAGGTTTTGCATCTTGCTGTTTCAGGACAGTAGATCTCGGCATGGGTCAGCCAAACACTCTCTAATTCTTGCTGCCACCTAGTGGTAAATTCAGAGACTGCATAGTATTTGTGGAGGGAATAGGGGGAAGGGGAGGGGGAGCGAGAGGGGAAGGTGAAGGGGAGGACGGGGAGGGGGAGAGGGGAAAGGGGGAAATGATGAGGCCCTCTGGGTCTAAGTATGAACAAAATGAGTTTTTTTAAAGAGCAAAAAATGATCTACATACTTTTATCTTCCTCTTGATTAATGTAAATACTAAATACTTTTCACAATTGCTCTGTATCTACCCCAAATCAATAGAAGTTACATAGACAAGAGCAAATACACTTTTAAAATAGTCCACCTGACTTCAGGATGGAGAGTATGTGAGAGAACCATACTGAACGGGCCGTCGGGAGCCTTTGTTTAAAGCGGGTATCACTTGAAGGAACTGTAAGGGGGACATGATGACAGCTACCAAATTTGACAACATTTCAAGGATCCACTCGCTTCAGTTTATTCAGGTGCCTTTGGTTCAGGAAACAGAGTTACGCTTGGTTAAACATTTTGTAGCTCAGAACTTCTGCTAAAGTAATCACAAAGCCAAGTAGCCTGGGTCGGGGGTGCGCCTACTTTGAGACCCTCTGATCCCATTGCTTTGACAGTCGAGGAAGGGAAAGTTTAACCTCTCACCAGATTTAGCTGAGTTTTGTAAGATCCTGGGCATTCCCTATGTTTTTAGCATCACCCAGCGAATTCCCACAGGCCAGCGGAAGGACGCTGAACAACAATGCTTTGAGCTTGGAAGAAAATGATGCTTCTTTAAGGGTAAAGACCACTAAAAGCTCTGGACATTTTAAGCATTTGTGCATCTCATGGCAGGGTCAGTGGCCGTAATAAAATCTGTTGTTTTAAATCATGGGCTTTCCACAACCAGACTGTTTTCGGCCCTACTCCCTGATTTGTCTAACTGGTTTACCAGGAGTCTGAACTCCTGTTCCTGCTGGGGACAATGAGTGAGGAATCAGGAATTTTAGAGAAGCCATCGAGCCACCTGCATGCACTGCTTTGGGGCCTTCTTTGCCCTCCTGGGTGGAGCCATCTACACTGTCACAGTGTATCTGGGACAGGTGTAGGCCTGGGGGAGACAGCTATCAGGATTTGGATTGAACCGTCATATAAAGCAGCAGATTAACTGGCTCTTTGAGCCCTGAAACCCAGGTTTTAATATTTCATTTTCCTTCTCTCCGCCCCTTCCCTCTTCTTTTAAAATCCTTTCAAGCATTTGTTTTATTTTAGCAACCCCCTTGGTGACATTGGCAGTAGAATGACAGGGATAACGCTTAACAGTCTGATTCCTTCAGATCAGAATCTTAAGTCACCTAGATAAGGTATCAGAGGATGACAAGATTTGACCCATGGCTTATCCAAAATTGTGGAAGAGAATTATTTTGCAGAGAAAATCTCTAAAAAAGACATTTCCGATCTTGCTACTATTTTGATTAAAACTCTGAAAAACCACAACTTGTAGCACAGGGTCAGTGTCCTTAACATCTGAGGTCTGCTCACTGTTTCTACCACCCACCTTGCGTTTTTCATGCCACAAAACCCAAACGACTTACAGTTCTGCAGCATCACTTCTGTGGCTTGTTAGACATCATTCCCTCTTTCTGAAATATAAACCCCGCCGCCCCATCCTTTGTCTACAAGACTGGCATTCATTCTAAGACTTCTTAGGTACTGCCCTTTCCTTTGTACCGTCTTTGCCTGTGTGCACAGCTGGTGTTGTCTTTTTATGATCATGTGATTACTCATCACATGCAACTCTGCGCTATCAGAGGATGAGCTCCTTGACCTTCTGGGCCTCCCGTGGCTGTGAACACACGGTGGCAAGGCTGCCCTCATCAGTCAAGTGTGCTGAACTGAACTGAAGCTCTCAGGGAAATCAGAAGACCCCGCAGACTACCTTCCGAGGGCATTCAGGTTTTAAACAGACACAAGGGATCTGTCTCTTACCTTCCTTCCAGCTATGTAACCTCCCGAGGCGCCAAAGCTTTTGGTGAATGTGCCCATAAATACATCAATATCTCTGGGGTCCATTGCAAAGAACTCCATCACACCCCGGCCGGTCGGGCCCAAGGACCCAATACTGTGAGCTTCATCTACGTAGAGGTAAGCCTTGTATTTCTTCTTTAGAGCCACGATCTGGGGCAGACGCACGATGGAACCTTCCATGCTAGGGCATAAGAAGAAATGCTCGTCACCGGTGTGTACCCTCCGGGGAAGCTCTGTGTCACTCTCCCTCTCAGTACTTCTCAGACAGCCTGCCCTGGCACCAGACGGGGATGACAGGGACATGCCATTCCTTTCTTCTTAAGGCATATTTCATTTGGTGGAGACCACCCTCTCAATCTTGTAAGGCTGCTCTGGCATTATTTCACTTGGGGAAAAAAAATAATTTACATTCAGTGGATTTAAGTGCTTTGAGTTGTTATAGCTAATTCCCAAGTAAACATCTCACTGCATTGTTGATCAATTTATCAATATTAGTAAAGCCGACTAGCATAACTAGACTGACCATGTTGGATTCTAGGTATTTTGCTAGTTTTAATTAAATTGTTCCATGTTGATGTGTCTTTATCAGCCTGCTCCTGTCTATTTGCCCAGTTCTGTCTGACCTAAACTCAGTGCTTGAACTGCCAAAGATTAAAAGAAGGAATTAAAATCACACAAAAGAACTTTAAGACATCATAAATTTATTAAAGCATGGGAGAAAGTCCTTAGGGTCTCCTGTTCAGTCCTCACTGAACTCAAAGGCTTATTCGAGGCTTCTAGTGGTGTCCCTTCTTTTCCTTTAGGGCAATGGTTCTCAATCTTGAGTGAGCATCAGAATCCCTTGAATGGTTTGTTACAACACAGATTGCTGGGTCCCACCTCCAGAGTTTCTGATTTAGTAGGTCTTGGATGGGCTTCGAATTTGCATTTCTACCAAGCTCCTGGGAGATTCCCCTACTGCTAGTTGGAGACAGCACGCTGAGAACCACTGCTATAGATCAACTTTTGTTTTAGCCCTAAGTGCTTAATTTTTCATGGTATTATTGTAATTTGGTAAATTTACATGGTATTTTAAATTGCAAAAACACTTCTAGTCCTCCAGCAAAGGGAAAGACAGGAAGTAAATAAGCAAGTAAAATGAACATTCATATTTACATGTCACCTCTTGGAACCCAATGGATTTAGAAGAACTCTTGTCTTTAATCAGTTCTCAGAACACTTCGTAAGCTGTGTCCACAGCTCACACAGTTTTGACTGCACTGACTGGCGAGTTCTATGAAAACACACAGACTCACACCCTCACCCCCATGAAGGAGCTTGTCAAACAGTTCAAGCAACCCATTAATTTAGTTCAAGAACTAGTCAATTGACACAAACAGAGTTGAACTTCTCCCTTCTTCTTAATTAGTTTATGTATTTATTTAATGTATTAAAAAATAATTTAAGTGTTAGGTCGATTCAGTCAAAACAGTCCAGCTGTTATGTAGTTACCCAGACCAACAGGTGTTGGATGCTTTTTTTTTTTTTAAAGGACTTTGTTTTTCAGAGCAGTTTTGGGTTCACGGCAAAAGTGAGTAGAGGGTACAGAGATTTCCCATATACCCCCACCTGACATATGCATACCCTCCCCCATTATCAACATCACTCACCAAAGTGGTACATTTGTTTCAACTGATTAACCTACATTGGTGTATCATCATCTAAAGCCCATAGTTTATATTAGGGTTCACTCTTGGCATTGTATGTGAAACCAAGCAGGACAGTGTAGGGATCCTGGGCACAAAAGCCTTCTGTCCCCTGTTTCTTATTTGTAGGAAATATGTTTCAGCTTTCATGACCTTCCCTGAGTTCCAAAGGGCAGGTTCAAACAGTTGCTAATCAGGGAAGAGAAGGGATGCAGAGACAGGGGAAGAGCAGTCAAGAAACAATAGTGCAGCCTTGGGTCAGGGTCCTAGTTCCACCTCAAGGGATACACATAACAATATCTTTGAGCTCTTCTCATATTTATCCATTTGCCAACTGAAGGACATTTTGGTTGCTTCCAAGTTTTGGCAGAACTAAAACCCCCAACAAATGGAAAATGTTAACTACTTGATGAAGCACTCTTCATTCCAGAGAGGTCAGTTTGATAACCTCCAGAACCACAGAAGCTCATCAAAAGACCACCCGAGGCCAGATTAAAGGAATGCAGGCCCTGCACACACCCTGATCCTTATCAGCAACTCCATCCTTGAACCTTTGTTATAAAACTCCTCACCAAATCCCCCCAGGTTGGGACACACAGTTTTGAGGGCATTAGCCCGCTGTGTCCCCCTTTGTCTGGCAAAGAAATAAAGTTATTCTTTTCTACTTCACCCAAAACTCTGTCTCCAAGATTTGATTTGGTATTGGTGCACAGAGGCTGAGTTTCGGCATCATACATTCTATGGGTTTGGACGAATGCATAATGACACGTATCCATCATAATAATATCACACAAACTACTTTCACTGCCCTAAAAATCCACTGTGCTTACCTACTTATCCCTCTCCACACCCAACCCATGGCAACCAGGGATCTTTTTTGCTGTTTCTAGAATAATGCCTTTCCCAGAACATTATGTAGTTGGAATCATACACTATGTAACGTTTTCAGATTGGCTTCTTTCACTTAATAATATGCATTTAAGTTTCCCCCACATCTTTTCATGGCTCCACAGCTCATGTCTTTTTAGTGCTGAATAAAATTCCATTGTCTGGATGGACCACAGTTTATTTAGCCATTTGCCAACTGAAGGACATTTTGGTGGCTTCCAAGTTTGGGCAATTATAAAGAAAGATGTGACAAACATCTGTGTGCAGGGTTTTGAGTGGACACAAGTTTTCAGCTCCTTTGGGTAAATACCAAGGAGCATGATTGCTGGATTGTATGGTAAGAGCATGCTTGTAGGAAACCACCAATCCGTCATCCAAAGTGGCTGGACCATTTTGCATTCCCACCAGCAGTGAATGAGAGCTCCGGGTTACTGCACATTCTCACCAGCGTTTACTGTTGTCACTGTCCCAGACTGTGAACTTCTAACAGGTGTGTAGTGGTATCTCATTGTTTTAATTTGTATTTTCCCTGATAGCATATGACACGGAGCATCTTTTCACAAGCTTATTTCCATCTGTAAATCTTTGGTGAGGTATCTGTTAAGGTCTTTGGCCCATTTTTTAACCCAGTTGTTTGTTTTCTTATTGTTGAGTTCTAAGAGTTTTTGGCATCTTTTAGATAATGATGCTTTATCAAACGTATCTTTTGCAAATATTTTCTCCCAGTCTGTGGCGTGTCTTTCTAATGCTCTTGGCATTGTCTTGCAGAGCAAAAGTTCTTAATTTTAATGAAGTCCTGCTTATTACATTTGTGCTTTTTACAAGGTCATTCTGAAAGGCTGTTTTCAGATTTTAATGACATGAAGACCAAATAGAGTCATCTTCTCTTATAGAAGTTTGCGAGTTAGTTCCAGTATTTTCTTAGAGTAATTGCTTGTTAAAGTTGTTTCCATTGAAGGGGAGGAGGTCCAGCCAGCTGACTGCCTAAGCTGAGATGGTAGCCACACCACTTACTAACTGAGGACTTGGGCAACTTATTTGCTGTTCTCTGCCTCAGTTTCCTCGGATGTAAAATAAGCATGATGATGGCACACTGCTCATAAGGCCTTTATAAGAATGACTAGAAATAATACTTGTAAAGTGTCTGACGTATCACGAGCACCCATTGGGTTGTTCTTGTTCTCGGGTGGAGCTCAGGAGGAAATGGTAGCAACGAGGCCTAATTTGAGAAATTGGGAGCCCTTGACAATGCTCTGTGTTGAATTTTCCAGGAAGAAAGCATATGGGTGTCATACATAATTAATGGCTGTATGCCCTCAAAATTCTAGAACCTTCTCATCTTTTAAAATGTTCTAAATTGGTAACACAAACATGCTAAAAACCTGACATGTCACAAATAGCCATTCTTTGTTCTGGAACTGAGTTTGGCAGGAACCGGAGTTAATGTTGAACAGTTTGCAGACACTCTGGGCAGCTAATTAGCCATCTTTGCTTGGGCCGATCTAGCTGATGTTAGGGGCCTGCTCACCTGGTTTATATTTCTTCCTCGAAGATTAATGACTCCACAATACTGCTGATTTCAGGAGTTAATGTAGGGCACACATGAGTCCTAGAGGGAATTCAGTTTTTATAAAGAGCTATATTTACCCACACTAAGTTTTCATTCTCTCAATGTGACCAAATTTGAATTGAACCTTTCCCTGTAGTGGGATATTGAGTTTGGTGTTTACATGAAAAGGCTATCTGTTATTGCTGCAAATTGCTGTCAAAGAACACTGTGCCAGAAACGATTTAAAAAAAAAAACCCAAACAAACCCAAGAACAGTGTTTTATTCTTTCTTCCTGAGTGGAAGGTTGTGTTTTCTTTTGACTTGAATAGAAAAAAAAAACAACTAAAATACAACTGTAGGTAAAGATAATTCCACCAGTTAATTTGAAGTTCTGTGCAGGGACTTGAATGATTCTTAAACCAGCAAGCCAGTGAATAATTTCTTTATATCTTTTCTATTACATAATGTATTAGCTAAGTGACAAGACTCCTTTTTGAAATCTCCCTCTCACCACCTTCCCCTCCACCTATAAACCATATTACCCACTGACAGGACTGGGATTTAAACCACTGGTTTGCCAACTTACATGGTGGAAAAATCTCCTTGGTGGGTCCTGAGTACAATCCAAGGGGAGAAAGGAAGGTGGAAAGAAAGGGGAAAAAAGGAACTAAGCTTAATTAAAAATAAAGTAACTACTGTTTTCTTTTTCTTTGTTTAAACCACAGAGATATAGGTGAGAGTTTACCACTGAAGATCTCAGTCCTTAAACTTACATTATTTTGAGCAGGAGAATGGCTTACATTCTTAGAGAAAATGGCATTCTGAGATTTCAACATTTGTTTGTATGTGTATTTTTGGAAAAGGTTGGATAGTACTTCTTGATTAATTTTATTTTGAAAGTTTGGGCTCCAGCTATGCTCGTTTATATCCCCAGTTATTTGGGACCTCTCTCCCCATCTCTAGTGTATTTTTGAATAATTTTGAGATTTTTCGACCACCATGAATCAACCACTAGGCTTCTCAGAGACACAAAACTAGAAGACTGTGACTTTAAAGCAAAACTTAAAAGAAAATGCAGGGGAGAACACTAAAATAATACTATTGTACTTCTAAACCCCAAATCATGGAATCATGGAACTCTACACTTCAAGTTTCAATCTCCCGATTTTATAGATGAGGAAACCGAGCCCTAGACAGGTTGATGGTGAAAATCAAATGGATGACCTTGCATTTTCCACATTTATTTCATTGGATGTGGACACATGGGCTGATTCTTCTGTTTACATTGGGTCTCTGTCCCAGCAGGGCCACCTGGTTTGAATCCCAGCTCTGATTTATCTCAGCTATTTGCCCTGGGGCAAGTTATCTAGGTCTTGGAACCTGAGTGTCTTCATCCTCACAATAAACTTAGGAGTACTGGAGGCGCTTACTCAAGATAGCACATGTGAAATGTTTAGCAATAACACATGATAAATGTGAACCCTGTCCTCTGACACCCATCCTTCAGGAGTCAAACAGCTTCGCCATGCAGATGGCTTATTGTTTTCTGAGTTGCAACTTCCTCAACTGAAAATAAATTTGATGATGAAGACAGCTACCCTTGGTTGTGGGTTTACTATGCGCTGGGATTCTCCAAGCACTAGCTTATGTGATCTCATTTAATTCTTACAAAAGAACCCTATGAAGGGCACATAGTTATAGGCAGCAACACAGGATCTACACCCATGTCCCAGGCCTCCCTCCAAATCCTGACTCCCCTATACTCTATATATAAATATTAATACATACATGATCTATGGATGATGATATTATTATTGTTACTATTATTATTATTATCATAACTGCTTTTGTGGAGTTTACTGACTTCTTGGATTTGGTATCTAGCCTTTTCTACCTTGATACCTACCTGAAACTGTCTGATTTGGCTGACTGCTCTTTTTTGGAGTTTTGAAGAAATTGATTTATGTGAGCTGTATGTGGTAGGGAGACTTTGCCCATGGGGGCAAACCACAGCCAGAGATAAGAAAGATCTGGGGGTGAAACTCTAAGGAGGTTTTGTGTAGATTCTAACAAGGTATACATACATAATACATCTCTGGAAAGTAAGAGTACATTTGTCAACTACTGGTTTCACATTTGTAACCCTGGCCCTTTGGAAAATCTTGTGGGAAATAATTTCATTTTCTGGTGAGAGCAGCAAATGAGAACATCCATATGTTCCAGAACTCTACTCTAGGCTAGTCTTATTTTACAGACGAGGAAACTGAGGTTCCAGGAGGTACTGAGGTCTGTTTAAGAAGGGTCCTGTTTCCTATCTATGAATGAGTGCCTTTAGGTCACAGTCTCATTTAAAGACAAGATTCCTGTGCAGGTGAGAACAAAGGAACATCTCTGAGAAGGCAAGTCCATGGACAGTGGAGACTTCTCCCTGTATACATGTCGGGTCGATGGAGCTGCTGTGGTAGATTGCCTCCAAAGATGGTTGCCTGTAAGTCTTCCCCTCCCTGTATACACAAGCCAATCCTCCCATCAAAAGGTGGGGTCTGTTTCTCCTCCCCTTGAATCTGGGCTAGACTCGGGTCATGCTTTGACCAATAGAATATGGTGATGTTGTACCAGTTCTGGGCCCAGCCCTTAAAAGGCTGGCAACTTCTGCTTTCATTCTCTTGGAAGCCAGCCACCCTGTTGTAAGGAAGCTCTAGCTAGACTGCTGAACGAGAAAAGCCTACATATAGAGAAAGCACCCCAGAGAAGAGGAGAGAATAAGGCACCTCAGTCAGCAGCCAGTACCAAGAGCCCACATGAGTGAGTGAGGTCATTTTGGATGTTCCAGCCCCAGCCAAACACCCCATTGAAAGCAGCCGCACGAATGACCCCAACCCATGTCATGTGGAGCAGAGCTGCCCAGTTAGTCCAGACAACCCACAGTAGCATGGGAAATCATAACTCATTGCTGTGTAAGCCACTGTGCTTTGAGGTGGCTCGTTTCACAGCAGTAGGTCACTGGGCAGTCACCATTGCTAGTGAACCCTAAGCTGTGGTTTGTTGCCACCCTGTTTTGGAGCCGAAGTCCACACCTGGCTCCCCTATCCTCCTGATATCATGGTAGGACCCAGGCCCAACGTAGCCATTAGCAGAGGGGTTTCTTTGTGTAGCTGATGGGAATATTTGACAGTGAAACGCTGGTGGTCCACTTAATTCCAGCCATGATCAAAGTACTTAGAACCCAACTTCCCTTTAGTGAAGCCGAGTTCTGTTTATTTGCAGTTGGGCTCTGTTTACTCTGGTTAAAGGAGATGCCCGTCTGCTCTCCCTCCGCTGATCCGTGCTCCCACCATTCCAGGCTTGATTGACAGGTGTTTAGATAAAGGCCTCCCCTCCCAGGCTGGCATCTGGCACAAATCACACAGGGAGAAAGACCCGTGCTTGAGGCTATGACAGCCCAGAGTCAAGATGAGATTATTTCCTAAAAGTAGCAAGTTCAGGGCCAGTGAGGGGTTACATTATTCTACAGCAGGGTTTCCCAAACTCGGCACTGTTGACAATCTGAGCCGGATAATTCTCCGCTGTAGGGGACTATCCTGTGCGTTGTAGGAGGCTTAGCAGCATATCTGGCCTCTTCCCACCAGATGCCAGCAGGACTTTACTGCAGTTGTGACAACTGAACATTGCCAAATGTGCGTGTGTGGTGCCCCCAAGGATGGATTCCATTAGCTTCGGAAAAAAAGGCTGCTCCTGATCTCAAGTCTCCTTTGCAGCCACACTTCCCCTTGTTGGGAAGTTAAGCCCTCATTCCCTTCCTTTTAATCTTGTTCACTTTCCCATAATTAATCCAGAGGAAACATTGCCCTTGCTTCTTCTAACATGAAGATTGAGAATTGATTTAGGAGTGAGTAACTCTGAAGTAATGTTTCCTTGACTCATGGACTAGGGCATCCACCAGAAGACAAACTTGGGAGCAGTTTCTACCTTAGTAACGATCATCAATTCAGACATAGAATGAAGCAAATTCAATCACAACCAGCAATATAAAAGTGCAGCTCTGACTGGCTTAGTGGATGTTTTGTCTGCTCAGCCTAAAAGCTGTGGGAAGACTGAGCATGCCTTCAGATGCTAAGACCATCTCCCCCTCTTCCCAGCTCTGCATCAAGAACTGTACTCCAGGTTAGTCTTACCTTGAAGAAAATGTGCAGGCTTTTTTGTAGTCTGATGCCAACAATTGGCTAAGTTCAGCAAGCCTGGGGTTTGGGTGCACTATTGAGTTAGGGGCAGCTGGGTGCCCATCAGCAGTATCTACTTTCCTGCCTTTGTCATAAAGGCAAAGAGTGTTCTGAGGTTGAATAACCTATCCCCTAAAAGCCTTTGAAACTGTGGGGCAGCCAAAGGTAGTGGAATCAATACAAGTTAACAATGCTCTGTCAGGACGTTTCTGAAGACACCTTCTTAAGTATGCCAGCCTCCAAGGTGCTCCGCCATATGTACGGTCATTGAAAAGACAGGTGACCCAAGACCTGATGGTTCACATTGATAGCTCTGACTCAGGTTCCTTCATAACACCTATATCTAACTCATTTTTCCATCTAACTAGGAGAGGTCAGCCTTGCCCCATCTGTCAGCTCGCTGTGGGCCTCAGTGTGTGAATAGGTCTCTGGTTATTTACATACCTGTAGATGCCCTCCACTAGGATGAGAATCTTTTTCCAAGCTCTGCGGGTTCGAGGCTGACCGTAGATTACAGCATCTCTCAGGAGCTTCTCTAGGCTTTGCATGTCTTTAAATAATACACACAAAAAAATTGAGTCATGAGAGGGCTTTTCTTTTCCTCCTTCATTTTCTTTTTGGAGAAGGCAGCAGATATTTTAGGCTCAGACTTGGACCCGAACTTTCAGAGAGCAAAGTCAAAGTCAGAGAACACCTTGGGGGAGAGACAAGTCTAGTTTTTAGTAAAAGTTAACTCTGACAAGCTGAGTAGGCAGATTTGTAAAGCCAGCAGAATAAACCTCTAGTGGAGGCACATAGTTTCACAGGGTCTTCAAAGGCTGTCCTCACCTGCCTTAGCAGAGATTGCAGCTTTACATTAAATGCATTTCTTACACTTAAGCTTTGTTGCCAGGTGAAAATTAGCCCTGAGGGATATCATTAACTAACACTCACCAGTCAATGGCTTAGCCGCCAGCATGGTAGAGTTTAGCTGGGTTTGCACAGAACAGCAGCATTTTGGGCTGGCAGGGGTCTCACTGCCTAAGTTTTGGGAGGTGGGTAAATGGATGTGGTGTGGAGGCCATGTTCTGGTACAAAGCAGTCCTGGTTTCTTTCAAAACTTTAAGGCAGTGCCATTTTTTGTCATTTATCCACCAGTGGGTCTCAGACTTCAGAGACTGTGAATCATCATTTGGGGAACCAGTAAAAATGTAGATTCCCTGTCTCACTCCTAGAGATTCTGGACCAGTTTGTGTGGGATGGGGTCCACAAGGGTTCATGTTTGGGGTCTTGGCACTCCTGGGTCCATCACTCAAAGCCAGACCTATATTTTGAGCTACATAACTGTTTTCCAAATTTTAGACAAAACCATGGGTACCTCAAACTCAGCATTTCCAAGATAGAACTTGTTGCAGATGGCATTACTGGCCCCAATTCCTACACTCTCCCAATTGGAGTCCTTTGACATGTGACCTCAGAGCCCTTCCACTAAAAGAATGGAAGATGTTTCCCTGTCTCTGGCTTGGGTTCAGCCGAGTGACATGCTTTGGCTAATAGAATCCAGGGAAGAGAGAGCAGGTTAGTTCCGTGCCTCAGCCTTAAGAGGCCTTACACGTTTCTGCTTTTCCTCCTGTGCTTCTACCAGTAACATGAAAAGAACACTCCCAGGCTAGTCCACAGGTCCTGGGAGGGTCCCAGGAGAGGCTGAGAGACAAGTAGGGCACAGTTAGCCCAGCCCACTTGCAGTCATGAGTAAGAAATAAGTGATATTTGTTGGATGCTACTGAGGTTTCGAGGTTGTTTGCTACGGGACTAGCTAAAGAATGCAGTCTGCAAAGGCAGTTCCTGATCTAGTCCTTGGCTATCTTCCTCATATGGTTTCTCAATGTTCCCCAGCACACAGCCTCCCATCTCTCTTACATACTTCCCCCCTCTTGTCTGTCTGGAGAACCTCCACCCACCATGCAAGCCTCCACTCAAACTCTTTTGGCCAATAGGACAGATTTTCTTTCTTCTTTGTGTCCTTGATGACTCATCTATTCTGGATTTAAGCACTCATCACACTGCTCATTATTTGAGCTCATGTCTCTCCTCCAGGGAAGGCAGGGACCTTATCTTATTCATCCTTTTAGCCCTAGTCCTAATGCACAGTGCTAGAGCTAAAGCGATATGTGATAGTTGAATCACTTGACTTTTCATGGAAAAGATTGTAGACCAGGAAACAGGAAAGGGAATGACACTTTGGGATCTAAATAGGAATTATGAGAAAGGATAAATGCCTCATGCCTGCAGTAATATTTCTTTAATTAACTGCTTTTTTAGCTTTTTTTTTAACATCTTTATTGGAGTATAATTGCTTTACAAAGGTGTGTTAGTTTCTGCTGTATAACAAAGTGAATCAGCTATACGTATACATATATCCCCATATCTCCTCCCTCTTGCGTCTTCCTCCCACACTCCCTATCCCATATCTTCTGAGTCTTCACGTAAGATGTAGTGTTGTTTTAGTGTCACTACAACACTGACCACTAGATGGCAGCCAAGGAAACAAAGCAGCCTTCTTATTTTGAGAATTTCAGGGATAACAAACGTTCATCTTTAGACATTTTGCTTTCTGCTGGGTTCCTAAAATGTTGAAGTAACCCATGTGATTGGGGGAAGCAGCTCCCTTTTCTATAATCCACCGCAGGCCTGTTAGTCTCTGAAGGGAATAAAGAGCTGTTGAATATAAGTATACCTGCTTACAGAGTTTTTCCTTCTGGGACTTGGAATTTACAAGTTTTTATACAGAAATGACACATGGTGAGTGTGACTCCTGTGCCATAGTAATAAAAGCAAACCCAGACTCCAGAGAGTGGGCACAGAGGGAGCCAACCTCCACATAACAAAGGCCGCACACGACAAAGCCACAGCAGCCAACATCGTTCTCAATGGTGAAAAACTGAAAGCATTTCCTCTAAGATCAGGAACAAGACAAGGCTGTCCACACTCACCACTATTATTCAACATAGTTTTGGAAGTCCTAGCCACGACAATCAGAGAAGAAAAAGAAATAAAAGGAATACAAATTGGAAGAGAAGAAGTAAAACTGTCACTGTTTGCAGATGACATGATACTATACATAGAGAATCCTAAAGATGTCACCAGAAAACTACCAGAGCTAAGCAATGAATGTGGTAAAGTTGCAGGATACAAAATTAATGCACAGAAATCTCTTGCATTCCTATACACTAATGATGAAAAATCTGAAAGAGAAATTAAGGAAACACTACCATTTACCATTGCAACAAAAAGAATAAAATACCTAGGAATAAACCTACCTAAGGAGACAAAAGATCTGTATTCAGAAAACTATAAGACACTGATGAAAGAAATCAAAGATGACACAAACAGATGGAGAGATATACCATGTTCTTGGATTGGAAGAATCAATAGTGTGAAAATGACTATACTACCCAAAGCAATCTGCAGATTCAATGCAATCCCTATCAAATTACCAATGGTATTTTTTACAGAACTAGAACAAAACATCTTAAAATTTGTATGGAGACACAAAAGACCTCGAATAGCCAAAGCAATCTTGAGGGAAAAAAACGGAGCTGGAGGAATCAGCCTCCCTGACTTCAGACTATACTACAAAGCTACAGTTATCAAGACAATATGGTACTGGCACAAAAACAGAAATACAGATCAATGGAACAGGAAGCCCAGAGATAAACCCACGTATCTATGGTCAACTAATCTATGACAAAGGAGGCAAGGATATACAATGGAGAAAAGACAGTCTCTTCAATAAGTGGTGCTGGGAAAACTGGACAGCTACATGTAAAAGAATGAAATTAGAACACTCCCTAACACCATACACAAAAATAAACTCAAAAGCAAACCGAAGTGAACTAAATTAGCAGTCACTTAAAAGTGAATATTCTAAGATTTTCAAAAATCTATACACGCAGAGATTATTGTACTGTTTATGCAATCAAGAGGGTCACATACATGTTAGAGCCTGAGTTTGGGAGTTTAAATGAACCCCACTAAAGAAGAGAAATTTCTCTCCATTCTTTTAATATCGGGCAGGACAGAAAACAAGGCTACAAAAGACCTTGATATGTTTTTTGCATTTTGCAGATGGCAGGAACTCATAGTGTTTGTCATGAATGGAGAGTTCGATGAGGAGAAGCTTTTAGCAGAACTTCAGAAAACCCTCCGTGTCCACACACTGGGATCCTTGAGCAAAGGGAAGATCAATCAGCCATTGTTCCGCCTTGGGGAACAAACTCACTAACCTCTTAGAATCACAGAAGCTAGACAGAGAAAGGTATGACTTCACTCACTGTGGGATTCTGGACCCATGTTAACATCTGGTAGTTTTTGATTTTTAGGTCCTTGCTCTATAATTCTACAGTGTGTGGGTCACAGACCCATAGGATTCAGGGGATTGTGGTTTATGTTCTTGCAGGCCTTATGAGGTTCTACTGTTTCAGCAAATCACATGCTAACATCTGCAAGAGATTTTCAAATAATGATGCTTATTAAAGCACTTATACCCACATTACGTTAATCCTCATGACACCTCTGAACGATTAGGTTTTGGGTTTTTTTTTCAGATAAACAAACTAATGCCAGAAGATTTGTAAAACCAATAACAACCAAACAACAACAACAACAACAACAACAAAACAACAAAAAACAAAAGACCCTAAGCCCAAACAACCCAGCTTCTTGTCAGAGTATAGAGAAAATCCTGAGATACAGAAATTAAAAGAATACAGTTGATGCCATCAAGGTGCACCCACACAGTGCTACTGTACCATCATGTTACAAAGTTATAATGACACACTGTGGACTTGTAATCACCACAAATTTGAGTACCAACAACGCCTTAGACATTATTCACCACCAAGTCTGGCTTATCAAGGCGGGGTCCTTTGGTTTGTGACGGACTGAGAGGAGGGAGTCGGCATGGTGGGTGATGAGACGTGGCCTGGGGTCCACGTTCTGGTGCAAAGCAGCCCTGGTTTGTCATGGGTTAGGGAATTACTAAATCCCAGGGAGAGCCCAGCTATGTGCCCAAAGCTCCAATCAGGCTTAGGTGACAATGATGCTCTGCGAGCCTGTTCCTGCACCTGTCCTTAAATTCAAAACCCTCATAATATCAGCAAGCCTCCGGGATCTGCGGAAACTACACATACAAACCTGTGAGAAGAGAGCCCAAGTCAACAAAGAAGCCGTAACCTTCTCAGAAGGGAGGTTGGTGTAGTTCCAAAAGTGTCTTCCTAAAGATAAGAACTAGGTCTCTGGCTTCTTTCTTACTTTCCTGTACAGCAAAAACTCTCTTTCTCCTGCCTTGGCTGCCTCTTTCCTCATCTCTTGTGCAACTGAGCTTTTGTTGAGACACGAGAACTTGGCCACCCCTCCATGCCCTGCCCTGCTCTCCATCTAGGGCCCGTGGTCGGGGCTGAAGGGCAGCCTCCACTTTCCTTGTGCTGCCCAGAGTGCTTGCTGGTTCACCCTCATCACTCAAAGCTCCAGGAAACCTGCCTCCACCTGCATTTAGATATGTCCTCTTGTTCCCTGCTCCGTGGGCTTCTTGCCAAAATCTTTTCATGCCTACACAGGATAGACACTCAACAGCTATTTCTTAAGTGAAAAGATGGTTGGATGATGAAGAAATACTATTTGTTACTCTAATTCCTTGCCTCCCCCCATCTTTTCCCTGTTCCTCGTGTTCCTTCAGGGATAATCAGTTTCATCCTTCAATATTGAGCCCAAATGTGAACTATTAAGCAGTAGGTACTTAAACAACTGTGAATGATGATAAACTATTCTTATTTTTAAGATGGTTTGGGGGGAACTGCCCCCTTGTGTAACCTTTGGGGGAAAACATAATCATAATGTCCAGTTCTGGCCAGCAAAGCAAATATTTCTCTCAAAGTGACATTTATAGAGTCTCCTCCATGAGATCAATGAGGGCATTTCTGATGCATTGAAAAATGGGTGCGGGACTTCCCTGGTGGCACAGTGGATAAGACTCCACACTCCCAATGCAGGGGCCATGAGTTCGATCCCTGCTCAGGGAACTAGATCCCACATGCATGCCACAACTAAGGAACCCGCCTGCTGCAACTAAGACCTGGCACAACCAAATAAATAAATAAATATAAAAAAAAAGTTAAAAAAAAAAAGAAAAATGGGTGCCTTCAGTTTTGCAAGGCAGTTTGGATACATACTTTGGTTCAGGTCTTCTGAATGGGTCTGCAAATATGTTTGCAGGTGTCACATGGTCTTTTGTAGGTCAAAGAAGCAAGGTGAGCTTCCTGGAAGTAGACAAAAGGCAGCTGGGAGCAGAGGAGCTGGGCTGGGCAGAGGGTGAGGTAGGTGCGAGGGGCAGGGCCTACTTACCCAGGGGAGAGGGTCATCCCAGAAACTTCTGGCCTTGGGCACATGAGGTGAAGAATGGGTAGAGCCTAATGCACGGGGACAGAGTGTCCCATGCACTCAGGCTCTGGGCCTGATGAAGCATGGAGGGCTCTGATCCTTAGAGAAGGGTCTGTGGGACTAGACAGAATGCTGAATAGGATCCCTGGGGAGTGGGGTCAGTGCAGGAAGGTGAGCCTTGATTCAGGGAGCACTGTGGGAGCCCAGGGGTCAGCACCTGGATCCTGCATCTCAGGTCAGGGTGCAGTCAAGGGCGCCCAGTGAATGCTGGCTGCGTCCGCCTAACCCAACTGCCCTGACCCGGGACAGTTGCATGGGAGATGGAGGCTATGGAGTATTTCATACATCACTCTACCATCTGGGGGAGGCAGGGAATGGAAAGGAGGTCAAAGTTCATTGTGTTTAGAAATGGAAACTCTGAAGTCAGACCTCCTCAACTTAAATCCCAGCTCTGCCTCTTTCCAGCTGTCTCTAAACAAGTCACCTCACCACTTTGTGCCTCATTCTTCATCTGTAAAAAGGGGATAATCGGTAGGTGACTTGTTGTGAAGTTGGGGCTAAAAGCAGTGAGTGCATGTGAAAGTTTCATTACAGCAAGGGTTGAATACTCTTACTGTTAAAAGATATAGGGACAATTGGTTTATGTGTTAAACAACCTAGTTCAGGAGTCTTGAGATTGAAAAGGTCGTGGCTTGTAAAGTAATCTAAGTGATGTTTATAGGTTTGACCTTCCACTCAAATGACACTCATGAGCCCTCACTCCGCAGAAGAGGTAGGGCTCAGAGTTTTCCCACAAACACTGCATCCTTTGTTCTTCTTCCTCTCAGCCTTTAAATGCCTCTAGATAGAATCCTGGTTCTTCCTCTCCACTTTTTTTTTTCCTAAACCACTTCAAATTCTTGGCCTGCTCATTCCTTTGACCTCATGGCAACTCTCCTAGCTGAAAAGACTGCTTCTCCTCTTCAAGACTAGCTCAAGAAGCCCTTTGTGACTCACTTGAGTACAGAGATTACCTACAGCCTTGCTGCTCCAAGTACAGTCCTGCACCAGCAGCATCAGTGTCTCCTGGGAGTTTGTCAGACATGCAGGTGCTCAGGCCCCTGCCCAGAAGTACCGAATCCAAGTCTGCATTTCAATAAGAACCCCCATGGTGACTCCTTGCACCTTAAAGACTGGGAAACATTGTTCTAGAATCTACATCGTATGCATTTACCAGTAAAGTGAGCAGATACAGGAAAAAAAATAACTCAGTTCTGATTTCCCCAAATCTCTGAAAGAAGTGGTTGACCTTTCCAGAGAGTTAAAATTCACCCAGGGTTTGAGGTCCTGGAATTCTCAGGGTGCTAATATACTCAGCCCAGAGGACATGTTTACCAAAGGCATCCGGGTACCCCATGGTGCTTGGACCCATTTCCTCAATGCACCAGAATCATGAAGGAGACCAAGCCTGTGGGTCCCTCGTTGGAGCTGATGCCTCGGCTTGTGCTGTAAAATGGCTGGAGAGTCTGTTTTGTGGTACCAATGAGTCACAAAGGCAAACTAAGGGTTGGCTATTTCCCTGAAGCTGCCCAAAGTAGAAAGTGCAAGGAGATATTCTCAGCACGTAGCCAGAGGGATTTAGAGACCAAACTTCAGCTTCTGAGTTAAGATTCATGTTACTAACAGGATAAGGCATCACACTAGATTGATTTTCACACAAGAATCCACAGCTGTCTGCGTCCTACATGTGGTCTGGCAGTAGCTGGACTTAGCGAGTGGGTAAGAGTGTCATCTAGAGCTGTCCATGTACCTGTATCCTCTCAGCCCAGCTCCTTAATGCAGACACAGGCTATTCTTTGTCCAAAACATATTTTTCTGGCTGTGGGAGCATACTCAGCCTGAGTCAGGACAGCCCTCAACCAACCACAAGTGGGAACTGGTACATAAATACCCCAGCTCCCACCCCTCAGGTGGGATAACACTGAGGCATGTCTATACTGGCACCCAGAGTTTCCTAGTAGGCTTGAGCTCCAGGTGTTTACTGTGCTAACATGCTTGACAACACGCCCTTTATTGGCCACCTCCCCTGCTCTGTCTTCATCCCCTGCTTCTCTGACTCATCCTGGGATCACTTCCTAAATAAATGACTTGCCTTCACATCCATGTCTCAGGTCTGCTCCTAGGGGAAATGAACCAAGACAAGAGCAACAGACTTGGGTTTGAATTTTGACTCTTACCGCCACGTGTCATGCGTGTGTCCTTGGGCAGGTCATTCAATCACTTTGAGCATTGCTTTCTCTTAATAAGTGGGAATAATGAAGAGAAATAGGAATCTGGATTTTTGTTAAATTTAAATGGTTGATTATATAAAGGGCTTAATGTAGTGCTTGGCAGCAGTGAATGCTGAATAAATGAGAGTTAGGATCTCAGTACAGTTGTCCCTTGGTATCCACGGGGGATTGGTTTCAGGAGCCCCTGTGGACACACGAATCTGCAAATGCTCAAGTCCTTTATATAAAATGGCATAGTGTTTGCATATAACCTACACACATCCTCCCATATACTTTAAATCATCTCTAGGTTATTTATAATACCTAATACAATGTAAATGCTGTATAAATAGTTGCCAGCACGCGATAAAGTTTTGCTTTTTGTAACTTTCTGGAATTTTTTTCCCAAATATTTTCCATCTGTAGTTGGTTGAATCTGATGGGTGTGGAACATGCAGAAATGGAGGGCTGACTGTAATTGTAACATTTGCAATCCAGGAATAAATAAGCCCTGGTGATAAATTCTGCTAAAACTGCACTTCTGAGTTGTCTACTTTTCCTTAGAGAGTATAGCTTTTGGGTGTTCTGATTTTGTTCAGTTCCTCATTCTGATTTTGTGGGAAATAAAGAAATGATGAATAGCTTGAAGTTATTGGTCAATCCAGGTCACATAGAATTCAAAGTTTATTATGATGGTCTGCAATGGTTTGACTACACTTCAGGTATATTTTTCTCATACAGAATGCAAAAATTCAAGGGCCCAGAATTCTGATTTATTTACTATGGTTCTAAATAACAAGTGGGTATCCTCTAGTATTGATCTACATAAAAATAGGACCTCTTCTCCCCCCAAAGTCAGGAGAGTATCCTTAAGATATAAGCAGAGGACACAGGTGGAGCAAAGTCCAGGAAAGCAGAGCAAGTGTAGTTGTATGAAATCCCATAATCCTGATGTTTAAGAACATTCCAGTTTAGGGGGCCATTCTTAAACTCCATCTCATAAGTTATTAGCTCCTATCTGGGCTGGTTGCATGCCTCCTGCACACATAGGAAGGCAACTTTCATCTTCTGCAGATCCTTCAAAAAATCTCCATGTTATCATTTCAATCTGCATGGATACGTATTAAGGATTAAAGCACCATTGTTTACTGAGGTGTTTAGTATTATCCTGGGAACAGTAAAACAAGATAGAGCGCCAGCAGCAACTGATGCCTTACCTATTAGGACTCCACTTAATTATTTTCCCCTCTATATGCCATCTCACCTCCAGGACCTCTCAAGTGAGAAGTCATTTCAAGGACCCTGGAGGTAGCCTTGCTCTCAAAGGTGGCTGTTTCTGTGGTGTAAATACAACAGCAGAGAGAGTTGTTCATGGGTAAAAGTCCTGTTGAGCACATTAGTGAGTGAGAACAAGGGATCTGTGTACCTGAGAATGAAAGTGTATTAGTTTCTTACAGCTGCTGGAAAAAATTAACACAAATGTAGGGCTTTACGAAACACAAATTATCTTACAGTTCTGGAGGCCAAAACTCTGAAATGGGTCTTACTGGGCTAAAACCAAGTCGAGGTGCTTTCCTTTCTGGAAGCTGGGTCGGGGGGGGGGGGACCCATTTCCTTGCTTTTTGCAGCTTCTAGAGGCTTCTGGCATTCATTGGCTGTGGTTTCTTTGATCTCCAAAGCCAGCAATGGCTTGAAGTTTTTCTCACATGGCATCACTCTGACACTCACTCCTCTGTTTCCCTTTTCCACATTTAAGGACCCTGTGATTACCCTGGACCCCGTGCAACCTCTTTACTTTAAGATTATCTGAGTAGCAACCTGAATTCCATCTGGATCCTTCATTCCCCTTTATCACAAAATATAATATGGTCACAGGCTCTGGGGATTAAGACACAGGCATGTTGGGGGACCATTATTCTACCTCCCACAGAGAACTAAAGAGCCATAGCAGTTCATACATGACAGAATGTCATGGATTAAATGATGGACTCTGACCCTCACTGCATGCAATCCTTAATTGGGAAAAGCAGGATTTGTACAGACAGTGCCAGGCTTCACCACTGAGGGGCTCTATGATCTTGGACAGGTATACAACAACCTATTTAGGCCTGAATCTCCTCACCTGTAAATGAGGACCGTCCACAGCGTTAAATAAATACATAAGAGAAGGTTATTAGCTCAGCATCTGGCACAGAGTAAATTCTCAATAAGTGCTATTTGCTGGTATAACATAACCACAGCGAACATGTATTATAAAGATATAGATAAGAAGTGTTATCTATTATCTGGCGGTATAAACAGAGAGCATGAGGGTTAAGTTACTGAATGTTTTAAAAGCTGTGTAAAATTGGAAGATAAAATGAAATCCTTGAATTATAATTTCGGCAAAGGATTAAGGAATTACAATTTTGTCTGAAAATAATTTCAAACTTAACAAAAATATTTGCAAGAATAAGAATACTACAAAGAACACCCAGGTACATTTTACCCAGATTCATCTATTAACACTGAATCCCATTTACTTTATCATTCTATCATCTATCTATTATCTATCTATCTATCTATCTATCTACCTACCTATCTATCATCTATCTATCTATCATCATCATCATCTCTATAGAATTTCCAAGGGAAGACTAGTGAATGGTACAATTTGGGCTGAATTCCAAATGATAAATGCAGATAGAGAAGGTGAGATATTGCGATTTGTAGTAAGAAATGATGTATTTGGTCTTCATCCACTACACTGTTCCTGGCACATAGCTCCTAAAACACTTAGAATTTCCTGAGTGCTGAAAGCTATATTGGTGTCTTTTGTTATGTTAATGATGTGACTTTTGGAAAGCACCTAAGGATGGGGACTGGTTGCCAGGGGAACTGACCAGTGATTAGAGGGTTGGAATTTTCAGTCTTTCCTCCCAACCTCTGGGGAGGGTTAGGGGCTGGAGATTGAGTTCAATCACCAATGGCCAATGGCCAATGATTTAATCAACTGTGCCAATGAGACCTCCATAAGCCCCCAGAAGGATGGGGTTCAGAGAGCTTCTGAGTTGATGAAACAAACCTGGAGATTCAGGGAGAGGTTGTGGAAGCTCCTGCATGCTTTCCCACCCACCTTGCCCTGTGCATCTCTTCCATCTGGCTGTTACTGAGTTATAACCTTTTATAGTTAGCTGATAATCTAGTAAGTAAACTGGTTTCCTGAGTTTTGTGAGCTGCTCTAGCAAATTAGTTGAACCTAAAGGAGAGGGTGATGGGAACTTCTGATTTTTAGCTGGTCACTCAGAAGAACAGGTGACAACCTGGACGTGAGATTGGCATCTGAAATGGGGACAGACCTGTGGAGTCTGATGCCGTCACCAGGTAGATAGTGTCAGAAATAAGTTGAATTGTTGGATGCCCAGCTGGTGTTGCAGAATTTCTTGTTGGTGTAGAGAACCCCACACACATTGGAATTGGTTCCTGAATCATTAACGGGACAAGAGAACTGCTTTGAGGAGAGCTGATCTTTACAATCCATAAAGACAAATCTTTTCCACCTGATGCTCTTCAAAGTTTTAACTCAAAGTTGCTTGTATCTCTGTTTTCAGCTCCCCTGGACACCTGGGAGGGCTACTAAATGCTGTGAGAAAAGCTAATCCCTCCAAGGGACAGCATGGCACACAGCAGAACAGGCACTTTTCCTTGCTTCTTGAAGTACATACATCTTGGCTTATATACATGTCTTTGTGGCTCTACATTAACTGGCCAAGGCCTTAATTTTAAGGCTCTTCTCCAGTAGTTCAGCCCCACACTCAGGACACACTTGGGGGTCTTGCTGTCTTTGCACACTGCAGATTAGTCTTCTGTTTGAAACTTCCTTTCCCTCACCCCTGATTAGAATTCTCTTAATCCTTCAAAGTCTATGGCAAATGCTATGCATTTCATGCAGTCCCCTTAATGAGATGACCTCTGCATTCTTCTGGGTCACCATAATGTTCTCTACTATCCCTTAGTGGCGGTGGTGATGACAATGACGAGGATAATAATAATCATAATAACACAGCAGGTACAAACAATTCAGTAGTTTCTATTACCAGGTATTGTGCTAAGCACTTCATATTCCTTCTCCAGCATATCATGAATCAGGCATCATAATAGAGACTATTTTTGGAATTAGTAAATAGAGATCTAAGAAGGTTAAGTAATTTTCCTAGGACCACATGATAATAGGCTATAGAACAAGGACACTAATGTTTACGTCAAGGCCTATACTTGTTAGAAAAAATACCAAATTGATGGTTTTAAATTTATATATGCTGTATGATAATTAACATTTTAGGAAAATTTATTTATAAGGAAATGTATAGATCTTAAGTGCACAATGCAATGAATTTTAATAAGAACGTGAGCATCACCCCACTCAAAATAACAACATTTCTATCACCCCAGAAAGTTTTTCATGCCTCTTCTTACTAATTTTCCTCCCCTACAAGGAGAGGCGAATATTGTTGTGATTTATATCACCACAGAATTGTTTTATCTGTTTTTGAGTTTTCTATAAACAAATTCATACTGTATGTACTCTTTTGTATATGGTTTATTTAATTAAAAATGATGTTTCTTGAGAGTCATCCACTTTGTATCAGTAGTTTATTCCTTTTTTATTGTAGACTTGTCTTCTATTATATGAATAAGACTTTTTTTTCCTATTCTCCTATTGATAGATATTTGGGTTGTTTCCAGTTTTGAGTATTATGAATAAAGCTCCTATGAACAGTCTTGTACAAACCTTTTAGTGGACATATGCTTTCATTTTCCTGGGAATTCTGAGCCGTGGGATTTCTGGGTCATAGCATAGGGATGTGTTTAGCTTTACAAGATTTGCCAAAGGGTTTTCTAAATGAGTTGTGCCACTTACACTACAGTTATGGGATGGGTGAGTGTTCTAGTTGCTCCACACCTCTGACAACATTTGATGTCATCTTTTGGATTTTAACTATTCCGGTGGGTGTGAAAAGATACATTTGTCAAAGCCTTTACTCTTAACCACTGCCCAATACCACTGTGGCCCTTTTTCACTTCAACCCATGATAATTACTTTTGTATATATCTGCTCCTCCTGCTAGATTGTAAGCTCTCAGTTAGCTAAGATATTACCTTATCATTTTTATAGTTCTCCAAAGCCCTAACATAGCGCCTGAATCAGAAAAGTGGTTTGATAAATGTTTAGTGAGTTTTGGCTTAGAACACTTTTTCTGCATTTTGTGACTCCCTTTACCAACTTTAGACCAGCAGTGTAAAAGAGTGCTCATCATGGTGACAGGAAGCCTGAGGATAGTTAATGTGACAAGGTGTGTCTGGTGATATATCTCCGGGCATACTGGCAAGATCCAGGGTCAGCTTAGACTAAATGAGTTTAGAAAATAACCTTATATTAGGGCTTATATCCCTCACTATGCATCAGAATCATGTGGGGAGCTCTGAAGAAATGCAACTGCCTTGGTCCCAACCTGAATATTTTGATCCACTTGTTTTGTAGGTGGACTGAGTCATTGACCTTTCATAGATATTCCTAGATGTTTCTATTGTGCAACTAGGACCGTGACATTCCTTTGCCCTCAGTAGAATTGAGTGAAGAAATGAGAGGCTGCCATTGATAGATGTTTCTCTCCAAGAGTGAGATCATCACGTTTAATCATATCCATGGATGCAACTACAGTTGAATAATTATCCACTATTTCCTTTATCCTTCCTCAAGAAGACAGAATTTTTGATCACCAATTACCTGCCTTGCCAAAGAATCAAAAAGGCATAGCACAGTGTTCTAATGTCAAAAGCATTTTCCTTCATCTCCTAATAAATTCATTTTTTGAACCCCTGAAAGATGTCTACACCAAATATGAATTCCCAACACTGTGAAGATAATTTGAATCTGGATGTAACAATTGATGATAAATGAAGAAAAAGGAACAGAACTGGAGGAACTAAACTTGGCTTATCAGAGATGAAAGCAAAGACTGAGTGGTTGATGTAACATTAAGAAATGGAGTCAACATATTTTGAATTAGCATTGAGCTAATGGTCAGAGTTGAGCTGTAGGTCTGAGGGGTCTCAAGTCTGGTTCTTGCAGAGTTCCTGGCCCTGAACTTCACTCTAGAGTATTCTTCTCACACAGCCACTGAAGGGGTTCAGTAAAGGCATAGCCAGAACTCACCCCACTCAGTGAGAGGATATATTTCATCAGAATAACTCTACAAGTTGGAAAAGGGGGGTCACTTTGGAATGCTCCCATGCATTGGCTTTCCTCTCCTGGGGGATAATTGTTTTACGGTTTGAGGTTTCTGTGAGGTGGGCACAACAGAACTGGAACAAGTCTTCCTCACTTCTTTGTTTTCTTCTTCTCACTTCAATCTTTGTTACTTCCTTGGAGAACGAAGGGAGAGTGCCAAGGAAGAGGAACAGGGAAAAGTGGAGGGGGAGGGAAAGCAGGAGAGAATAGCAGTGAGAAAGAAGAGAGAGAAAACAACTGTGTGTGTGTGTGTGTGTGTGTGTGTGTGTGGACACATGCATGCACACAGAAAGAAAGGAGAGTTCTGATGAGAGTAATGAAGAATTAGGATCAGGAACTTTGAACTAGGAGGATCCTTACACATCATATAGTTGAACACCTTCATTTTGCAGTTGGAAAACTGAGTACAAGAAAGAGGAAAGGATCTACACAAGGTGATGCAAAAAATCAGGGGCAGAGCTGGACGAGAGAACTCAGGTGTCCACCACCACCTCCTTCTAAGTATTTCCTAATACTTCCCATGCTGCCTTGACCTCATCACAAAACCTCACACCCAGGGGCCTGAAAGGGCACTGCAATGACACTGACTAAATGGTTTGTGTGTGTGTGTGTGGGGGGGTGGGTGGGGTGGGATAGTGAAAGGAGGCATTTAGGCTAAGGAACAAGATCACTTTTTACCTGACTATAAAATAAAACTTAAGTCTTCACATGGAAACAACCTAAATGTCCATTGACAGATGAATGGATAAAGAAGATATGGTGCGGCTACCAGCGGCTTCTGCGTAGAAAGAGTTCCCAAACACGGCTGCTGCTGGTGCCTGTCCCCAGGGAGCTCCACCTCTTCGGGGGACTCTCCAACACCAGCAGCCGTGTGGATGACAGGCTCTTGGTGCTCCAGCCAGGCTTCAAGGCTGTGTCTCTGAGGTGGGAGAGCCAAGTACAGGGCATTGGTCCACCAGAGACCTCCCAGCTCCATGTAATATCAAACGGCGAAAATCACCCAGAGATCTCCATCTCAATGCCAAGACCTAGCTCCACTCAACGACCAGCAAGCCACAGTGCTGGACACCCTATGCCAAACAACAAGCAAGACAGGAACACAAACCCACCCATTAGCAGAGAGGCTGCCTAAAATCATAATAAGGTCACAGACACACCAAAACACACCACCAGACATGGACCTGCCTACCAGAAAGACAAGATCCAGCCTCATCCACCAGAACACAGGCACTAGTCCCCTCAACCAGGAAGCCTACACAACACACTGAACCAACCTCAGCCACTGGGGGCAGACACCAAAAACAACGGGAACTACGAATCTGCAGCCTGTGAAAAGGAGACCCCAAATACCATAAGTTAAGCAAAATGAGAAGACAAAGGAACACACAGCAGATGAAGGAGCAAGGTAAAAACCCACCAGACCAAACAAATGAAGAGGAAATAGGCAGTCTACCTGAAAAAGAATAATGATAGTAAAGATGATCCAAAATCTTGGAAATAGAATGGAGAAAATACAAGAAACATTTAACAAGGACCTAGAAGAACTAAAGAGCAAACAAACAATCATAAAAAACACAATAAATGAAATTAAAAATTCTCTAGAAGGAATCAATAGCAGAATAACTGAGGCAGAAGAACGGATAAGTAACCTGGAAGATAAAATAGTGGAAATAACTACTGCAGAGCAGAATAAAGAAAAAAGAATGAAAAGAATTGAGGACAGTCTCAGAGACCTCTGGGACAACATTAAACGCACCAACATTCAAATTATAGGGGTCCCAGAAGAAGAAGAGAAAAACAAAGGGACTAAGAAAATATTTGAAGAGATTATAGTTGAAAACTTCCCTAATATGGGTAAGGAAATAGTTATTCAAGTCCAGGAAGCACAGAGAGTCCCCTATAGGATAAATTCAAGGAGAAACCTGCCAAGACACATATTAATCAAACTATCAAAAATTAAATACTAAGAAAAAATATTAAAAGCAGCAAGGGAAAAACAACAAATAAAATACAAGGGAATCCCCATAAAGTTAACAGCTGATCTTTCAGCAGAAACTCTGCAAGCCAGAAGGGAGTGGCAGGACATATTTAAAGCGATGAAAGGGAAAAACCTACAACCAAGATTACTCTATCCAGCAAAGATCTCTTTCAGATTTGATGGAGAATTTAAAACCTTTACAGACAAGCAAAAGCTAAGAGAATTCAGCATCACCAAACCAGCTTTACAACAAATGCTAAAGGAACTTCTCTAGGGAGGAAACATAAAAGAAGGGAAAGACCTACAAAAACAAACCCAAAACAATTAAGAAAATGGTAATAGGAACATACATATTGATAATTACCTTAAATGTAAATGGAGTAAATGCTCCAACCAAAAGGCATAGACTGGCTGAATGGATACAAAAACAAGACCCATATATATGCTGTCTACAGGAGACCCACTTCAGACCTAGGGACACATACAGACTGAAAGTGAGGGGATGGAAAAAGATATTCCATGCAAATGGAAATCAAAAGAAAGCTGGAGTAGCAATTCTCATTTCAGACGAAATAGACTTTAAAACAAAGACTATTACAAGAGACAAAGAAGGACACTACATAATGATCAAGGGATCAATCCAAGAAGAAGATATAACAATTGTAAATATTTATGCACCTAACATAGGAGCACCTCAATACATAAGGCAAATGCTAACAGCCATAAAAGGGGAAACTGACATTGGTACAATCATACTAGGGGACTTTAACACCCCACTTGCACCAATAGACAGATCATCCAAAATGAAAATAAATAAGGAAACACAAGCTTTAAATGATACATTAAACAAGGTGGACTTAATTGATATTTATAGAACATTCCATCCAAAAACAACAGAATACACTTTCTTCTCAAGTGCTCATGGAACATTCTCCAGGATAGATCGTATCTTGGGTCACAAGTCAAGACTTGGTAAATTTAAGAAAATTGAAATCGTATCAAGTACCTTTTCTGACCACAATGCTATGAGACTAGATATCAATTACAGGAAAAAATCTGTAAAAAATACAAACACATGGAGGCTAAACAATACACTACTTAATAACCAAGAGATCACTGAAGAAATCAAAGAGGAAATCAAAAAATACCTAGAAACAAATGACAATGAAAACATGATGACTCAAAACCTATGGGATACAGCAAAAGCAGTTCTAATAGGTAAGTTTATAGCAATAAAATCCTGCCTTAAGAAATAAGAAACATCTCAAATAAACAACCTAACTTTACACCTAAAGCAATTAGAGAAAGAACAACAACAACAAAAAAAACAAATTTAGTAGAAGGAAAGAAATCATAAAGATCAGATCAGAAATAAATGAAAAAGAAATGAAGGAAACAATAGCAAAGATCAATAAAACTAAAAGCTGGTTCTTTGAGAAGATAAACAAAATTGATAAACCATTACCAGACTCATCAAGAAAAAAAGGGAGAAGACTCAAATCAATAGAAGTAGAAATGAAAAAGGAGAAGTAACCACTGACACTGCAGAAATACAAAGGATCATGAGAGATTACTAGAAGCAACTATATGCCAATAAAATGGACAACCTGGAAGGAATGGACAAACTCTTAGAAATGCACAACCTTCCAAGACTGAACCAAGAAGAAAGAGAAAATATGAACAGACCACTCACAAGCACTGAAATTGAAACTGTGATTAAAAATCTTCCAACAAACAAAAGCACAGGACCAGATGGCTTCACAGGCAAATTCTATCAAACATTTAGAGAAGAGCTAACATTTATCCTTCTCAAACTCTTCCAAAATATAACAGAGGGAGGAACACTCCCAAACTCATTTTACGAGGCCACCATCACCCTGATACCAAAACCAGACAAAGATGTCACGACAAAGAAAACTACAGACCAGTATCACTGATGAACATTGACACAAAAATCCTCAACAAAATACTAGCAAACAGAATCCAACAGCACATTAAAAGGATCATACACCATGACCAAGTGGGGTTTATCCCAGGAATGCAAGGATTCTTAAATATATGCAAATCAATCAATGTGATACACCATATTAACAAAATGAAGGAGAAAAACCATATGACCATCTCAATAGATGCAGAGGAAGTTTTTGACAAAATTCAACACCCATTTATGATAAAAACTCTCCAGAAAGTAGGCATAGAGGGAACTTACCTCAACATAATAAAGGCCATATATGACAAACCCACAGCCAACATCGTCCTCAATGGTGAAAAACTGAAACCATTTCCACTAAGATCAGGAACAAGACAAGGTTGCCCACTCTCACCACTATTATTCAACATAGTTTTGGAAGTTTTAGCCATAGCAATCAGAGAAGAAAAAGAAATAAAAGGAATCCAAACTAGAAAAGAAGAAGTAAAGCTGTCACTGTTTGCAGATGACATGATACTATACATGGAGAATCCTAAAGATGCTACCAGAAAACTACTAGAACTAATCAATGAATTTAGTAAAGTAGCAGGATACAAAATTAATGCACAGAAATCTCTTGCATTCCTATACACTAATGATGAAAAATCTGAAAGTGAAATGAAGAAAACACTCCCATTTACCATTGCAACAAAAAGAGTAAAATATCTAGGAATAAACCTACTTAAGGAGATGAAAGACCTCTATGCAGAAAATTATAAGACACTGATGAAAGAAATTAAAGATGATACAAATAGATGGAGAGATATACTATGTTCTTGGATTGGAAGAGTCAACATTGTGAAAATGACTCTACTACCCAAAGCAATCTACAGATTCAATGCAATCCCTATCAAACTACCAACGGCATTTTTCACAGAACTAGAATAAAAAATTTCACAATTTGTATGGAAACACAAAAGACCCCGAATAGCCAAAGCAATCTTGAGCAAGAAAAATGGAGCTGGAAGAATCAGCCTCCATGACTTCAGACTATACTACAAAGCTACAGTAATCAAGACAGTATGGTACTGGCACAAAAACAGAAATATAGATCAATGGAACAGGATAGAAAGCCCAGAGATAAAACCACCCACATATGGTCACCTTATCTTTGATAAAGGAGACAAGAATATACAGTGGAGAAAAGACAGCCTCTTCAATAAGTGGTGCTGGGAAAACTGGACAGCTACATATATAAGAATGAAATTAGAACACTCCCTAACACCATACACAAAAATAAACTTAAAATGGTTTAGAGACCTAAATGTAAGACCAGACACTATCAAACCCTTAGAGGAAAACATAGGCAGAACACTCTATGACATAAATCACAGCAAGATTCTTTTTGACCCACCTCCTAGAGAAATGGAAATAAAAACAAAAATAAACAAATGGGACCTAATGAAACTTAAAAGCTTTTGCACAGCAAAGGAAGGCATAAACAAGACAAAAAGACAACCCTCAGAATGGGAGAAAATATTTGCAAATGAAACAACTGATAAAGGATTAATCTCCAAAATTTACAAGCAGTTCATGCAGCTCAATATCAAAAAAACAAACAACCCAATTCAAAAATGGGCAGAAGACCTAAATAGACATTTCTCTTAAGAAGATATACAGATTGCCAACAAACACATGAAACAATGTTCAACATCATTAATCATTAGAGAAATGCAAATCAAAACTACAATGCGATATCATTCCACACTGGTCAGAATGACCATCACCAAAAAATCTACAAACAATAAATGCTGGAGAAGATGTGGAGAAAAGGGAACCCTCATACACTGTTGGTGGGAATGTAAATTGATACAGCCACTATGGAGAACAGTATGGAGGTTCCTTAAAAAACTAAAAATAGAACTACCATACGACCCAGCAATCCCACTACTGGGCATTTACCCTGAGAAAACCATAATTCAAAAAGAGTCATGTACCACAATGTTCATTGCAGCTCTATTTACAGTAGCCAGGACATGGAAGCAACCTAAGTGTCCATTAACAGTTGAATGGATAAAGAAGATGTGGCACATATATACAATGGAATATTACTCAGCCATAAAAAGAAATGAAATTGAGTTATTTGTAGTGTGGTGGATGGACCTAGAGTCTGTCCTACAGAGTGAAGTAAGTCAGAAAGAGAAAAACTAATACCGTATGCTAACACATATATATGGAATCTAAAAAAAAAAAAAAAAAAAAGACATGAAGAACCTAGGGGCAAGACGGGAATAAAGACGCAAACCTACTAGAGAATGGACTTGAGGACACGGGGAGGGGGAAGGGTAAGCTGGGACAAAGTGAGAAAGTGGCATGGACATATATACACTACCAAACGTAAAATAGATGGCTACTGGGAAGCAGCTGCATAGCACAGGGAGATCAGTCCGGTGCTTTGTGATCACCTAGAGGGGTGGAATAGGGAGGGTGGGTGGGAGGGAGATGCAAGAGGGAAGAGATATAGGAACATATGTATATGTATAACTGATTCACTTTGTTATAAAGCAGAAACTAACACACCATTGTAAAGCAATTATACTCCAATAAAGATGTTAAAAAAAAAAGAAGATATGATTCACATACACAATGGAATACAACTCAGCCATAAAAAAGAATGAAATAATACCATTTGCAGAAATATGGATGCAACTAGAGATCATCATACTAAGTGAAGTAAGTCAAACAGAGAAAGACAAATACCGTATAATATCATTTATATGTGGAATCTAAAATATGACACAGATGAACCTATCTACAAAACAGAGACAGACTCACAGACATAGAGAACAGACTTGTGGACCTCCAAGGGGGAGGGGGAGTGGGGGAGCGGTGGACTGGGAGTTTGGGGTTAGTAGATGCAAACTATTATGTATAGAATGGATAAACAACAAGGTCCTACTGTACAGCACAGAGAACTACATTCAACATCTCGAGATAAACCATAATGGAAAAGAATATAAAAAAGAATGCATATATAAGTGAGTCACTTTGCTGTACAGCAGAAATTATCACAACACTGTAAATCAACTGTGCTTCAATGAAAAAATAACTTAAAAAAAACAACTTAAGTCTTTAAACTTTCTCAAGGCAGAGTTACAAAAGAGGAGGCATTATCACACTTCTGATAATTACGTGCAGTCTAAGAGCTCAGTCATGGCTTCAGAGGCCGTGCTGCAAGACCACTAATGACAGCGACACTAATGTGTTTGGGTTACACTTAGCAATCTGGGTGTTTAATGCAGTTCAACCATTTGTTCCAGGTCAGCAGAGGTTAACAAGCCAGTAGTGAGTATAAACATGACTGTGTTTCATTAGCTAAGCTCCCAGGTCGAAGAGCAAGGACTAAGCCCCATCAATAATCTTTACTTTTGTCTAGAAGCAAGAGGTACCTATTGGATAAAAACACTGATACTCACTGTTGTGTTTGAAGATCCTTATGGTTGCACCCGAGAGTCGGGCCCCAAGCACAAGAGATGCATGGTTTAACTCATCGCTTAAAATGAGGCATCCCTGGTAGAAAACAAGCACATGAAACATAGGCCAATAAATAAAATGAAGGGAAAACAACACGTGGGAACAGGGACTCACTTTAAGATCTATAACACAGATTCTCCAAAACCCTCTTTAATTTTAAAAGGCCAAGAGTTTAAACTGGTGTCTACGTAGATAAAATCCTCTAGAGCAATTTGCTTTTGGAGTTGTGGATCTATTAAGGGTTAACACATTTTTGAAACATTTGCATATAATTTTCAGCAGAGGAGGTCATCCAAGATCTTGGTTAAGCACCGGGTAGAGTCCAAAGGATTGATGGTTGGCAGGAAAACTAATATGATTTTGGGTGTGTTGTGGATTTACTCAGGCTTTTCAATCCCATGCTGGATTATTTGGAATGGTTTTGGGGCACTCCTACTGGAAGGCAGGTATAGTTTCTGCAAAACATTTCAAGCTCTTGTTTTCTGATCCTCATTCCCTCCTATATTAACATCCATGTAGACAGGCATCACTGCTTTACAGTTAAAAACTTTGCATCTGGAAAAGTACGGATGGCAATTCAGTCTGAGGCAAGGAGAGAAGGTCACTGTAATTTACTGCTTATATAAATTACTGTTTGTAAAATTACTTTCCTTTATTAATTTAAAGATTTCTAAATTATGAAATTGCTCAAGCAGACTCAAAATGCAGAGGCATGCAAAAAAATTAAAGACCTTTTTTTAATGGCCACCCAGAATCTTAGAGTTCTCCCTTATATTTTAGAAATCTCACACATGATACATTTTTAAGTTTTTGAGGCCAAAGCCAGCAAAATTCTCACATCTCCATACCCCAGACATTGTGTGTGTATTTATAATTTTTTTTGGTGGACATTTGAGAGTTACTTGTAAACCTCATGATACCTCACCCTGAAATTCTTTAGCATGTGTCTACTAGGAAAAAGGACATTCTCTTACACGATCACAATGCAATTATCACACCTTTGAAATTAAACTTTAATACAATGCTATCATCTAATATACAGTTCAAATTCAAATTTTTCCAACTGTCCTAAAAATGTCTTAATGCCTTTTACAGATGTTTCCTTTCCTTCTATATTTTTCAATGCAGAATCCAATCAAAAATCATATACTGCATTATATTAGTTGTCATGAGTCAGATTTTTAAAAACATAAATCTGATTATGGCACTTGCTTACTTAAAATGAACAAATCAACTCTTCATTTTTCTCCAGGAGAATTCCCAACACTCTAGCATGATTTACACTATAAGGCTCTTTACAATTTAGTAACTGCCTTCACCTCTGGTCTCTTCTTCATCCATTCTCCTACGTTCTAATTCTTCCAAACCTCAGTGCTTCACACATGCTGCTCACTCTTCCCTGTCTTAAGAAAATAACTTACTTATCTAAACAGATAAGTAACAGATTCTGTTCTCATGTCACCTACTTTGCACAAGCATCTCAGCCTTTCTCGAGAAGAGTTAGGGGACAACTCTTTTGTCCTTCCCCATTTATGGGCACTCCTTTTCTGTGGTATTTATCCTATGTTATTTGGTGTGTTATTACCCCCATTAGAAATTACATGAATTTACAGGGCAAAGGTCTTGTTCATCTCTGTATGCTCTGTAACTTGCCTCATATGAGAACACAGTAGATTCTCAATAAGTGACTCATTGAATGAATAAAGGGACAAATAACACAAGAAAAACGTTTTGTTAAAATAAATGCTTAATAAGCATTTGTTATGCTGAACATGGTGACTCGGGGGCCTAAAAATTTAATTGATTTTGCAAAACTGTCACTGAAGAGGAAGTTTGACTCCCATCTAGGGCTGCAATTCTATAACCAGATATCATGATGAAGAGATTTGCTGGACTCAGCTGTTACTTAGACAGGCTGGGACCTGGGACCTGGGACCCTTTGCTGCAGTGTTTGCACCTGGACAAACCTCTTCATCTCCTTATGCAACAAAATATGAAGAAACTATATGGGACTAAAAGTAACTGTGTGCTTGTGCAGTTGGGGCAAATTATGGACAACAAGGTACAAAAAGACCAAAAAACCCAACTGCCACTTCTGAAGAGTGGAAGCAAAAGCAGGGTACTGCATATGCCTCTTGCACACAACACCACCAAAGCAGTGGGCAAACCTCCTAAGCCACCCCTCTGGCCTTACCCCAGGACCTGCCCCTACCCTCACCCCATATGAGGAACTAGCTCACCCCCCTCCTTGGGGGCGAGCTCCCCCGCTGCTGCAGCAGGGGTCCCAATAAAGCCTTGCCTGAATCTCTTGTCTGGCCTCTTATCAATTTCTATCGATTAAGGAGGCCAAGCATCCTGGTCGGTAACAGTACATGTATTCAAAAAGCTGAACATCCAAGCCTAAGAAACGAAACTTCTCAGTCATACGTCTAACAAAGGACCGCTCAGAGTTATGTCTTAGGAATAACACAGCAGAAGAAAATTATGTTAACAAATTCTCACCTTTCCAACGAGTGCAGGGATATTCATTGAGTTCGTTGCAAATCCCATCCCAAAGACCATAGCAGCTTCTACATTGAGGAACTTAGCCACGAGGTCCTCCAACTCTTTATGCTTATCCAAGGTTCCTGCTCATGAAATGATAGGATGGGTGAATCTCCTGTTCTCAACAAGTCCAAGATTGAAAACTCAAATTCCAATGCTTACCCATTACCAAAAGACACATACAAGAGTGCACATAGCAGGTCTATTTACCATAGGCTGAATCTAGAGACAACCCAAATAACCACACACTATAGAATGGATCAATACATATACAGTAGAATTCAACACAGCAGTGAGAAAAACAAACTAATGTCCCACACAACAACATGGAAAATCTCACAAATATGTGGTCAAGAGAAAAAAGTCAGACATGTATACACTCATATTGTATGAATCCATTTATATGAAATTTACAAACAGACAAAACTAACCTGTAGTGTTAGAAGTCAGGAAAGTGGTTTCTTTTGTTGAGAGCATGGAGAGAACTTTGAGATGCTCTGTTTTGTTTCTAGATCTGGTTGCTGGTTACGTGGGTATGTTTGTTTTGTGAAAATCCATTTTATACTTACGATTGGTGCACTTTTCTATATATATACCTTATAATGCAATAAAATTTATAAAAAATGCCACAGTTCCTCTTTCTTTCCACCTTACAGCCCATGAATAATTAATTAAATACTAACTCCCTCAGAGGGTTCCCCACACTCAAATGCAAACAGAACTCATGACTTCCATACATGCATCGAGCTATAATTTATTGAACCTTTGGAATGTGATAGATCTCAAAGCCCACTATTTAGGTTATCTTATTTAATTTTAAGGGCCCAATAATGCAGGTGTTATTACTTTACAGATAAGAAAACTGAAGTGAGAAGAGGTCATAGATATAAAGCAACAGAGATACTCAAGTCTAACTCCAAAGTTCATATTTCTATGACTCTACTACCTTTAAATGCTTACTCTCTGACCCCTTCTTATAAATAATCCCTCATGCCTTACTGAGAGTAAATACTAATGCTTCCCATAGTCTTGTTTGCCATCACTCTAACTTCTAGATCTATACTGTCCAATATGGTAGCCACCAACTACATATGGTTAGTGCAATAGAGGAACTGAGTTTTAAATTTTATTTAATTTTAGTTATTTTTTTCCACTAGACATAACTTTACTGTTTTGGTAGGATTATTTCCCACTTATTTCACTTTAACCAGTGAAAATTTGGTGTCTGAATTGACATGTACTGTAAGGGTAAAATATCCACCATTTTTTGAAGAGAGTACAAAAACAATAAAAATGATATAGTGTAGTGCATTAATATTTTACTTTGATTACATGTTTAAATGACAGTACTTGGGATATATTGGATCAAATAAAATGTATTATGAAACTGTTTACCTGATTTTTTAAAACTTTTAAAAACGTGGCTACTAGAAAAGTTTAAATTACACGTGTCTTGCATTATATTTTTATTAGTCTAGATGATACACTTAACAGAATAGAAAAAATGTACAAGTGGACAGGAATTTGCATCCATCCGTATGCAGATTTAACTCAGATTTAAGTTACAGAAATGTTGTTAGCATATTCAGGACTATTATAAACAAGCTTCTATTAATCTAAAGATTAACATATATTACTAAAGAGTGTGATATCAGAATTTTATTTAAATTGGTAAATTAGCTTGCTTATTGAGCTAAAATGGTGAGGAGTTGAACTTTAGAAGGCATTGCATGGTGAGTTGAAGTTTTATTTTGCATTTAACATAAAAGAGAACATGAGATGGCCCATCTTTGCCCTTCCCCTCTCCTCACGCTGCTGGCTGGTGGCCTTTTTCTCAAATCAGAATACATTTATGCTCCAAACTGTCAGAAAACATAGTAAAACAAACATTCTAGCAGAGTCAATTGTACTCAAGATTTGGGGGTGGGGAATACTTAGAAATTTAAATTGTAATTTAAAACTTTATTATCCAAGATACACTATAGTGTGAAAAGAGAAACTGAAATTTAAAGATAAAATGTGATCACATAATCTTTTGTCCGATTTGATTTTACCCAGCAGAGACTGCATTCCAAAGGGAACAGCTCCAAGAACAGGTAGTGAAAAGTCCACCGGCCTGGCCGTGAGGAAAGCTGGTTCTGACCCCAGCTCTTCCACTAAACAGCTGGGTGGCCTCTGGCTGCACCCCCCCCCCCCCCCCGGCAATTTCTGGAGAGATTGGGAGAGGTGTTGTTTTAAGCATCTTTGACCTTGGGAGTGGTCTTTCCTCCACCTAGAATGGTCTTCCGGCAGCTCCTAGTCACTCTTTGAGATCCACCTAACATGGCCTCTTTTCTCGGATGCAGTCTCAGCTTCCCCAGGCAAACTTGGTCATTTTCTCCTCTGAGATCGCATGAGCCTCATCACATAATGATTACAGCACTTAGTAAGTTTCACTGGGGATGTTCATGGGGCCATCTTCCTCATTACAGAAAGAGCCCTTGGAGTGCAGATACTGGGTGTGCAGATACTGGCACTCCTATTGCAGTACTGACACGTAGTAGGTGCTTGCTGAGTTGCATTCTGTCTTTTGATGGAGAAGGAGGCCAAGACTGAGGCTAGAGGAGGGGATGGCACAGGGAAAAAGGTCAAGAAGTCATGCAATGCCAGGGCAACAAAGCGACCAGGCAGTGAGCACCAGCTTGGAAACGCTGATACCTGAAGAAGGTCTCCAGCAAGGATGGAGGGTGCCCAAACTTTGTTAACTTGGTAACTTTCCCCATGAGGCTTTCCTGCTCAGATGTCAGGGGACAACTGTGTCCTGGCCCAGTCACCCAGAAGTGCATGAGTAGATGTTCACGCTGAATCTGCGTGAGGTCTTCCTCCGCCTACATCTTCCCCAAATCTGCCATAACAGTTACATCACTAAAAGTCCTTAGGATAATACAGGATGTCTTGTAAATGATTAAACAGCCAACCAACTAATGAGACATGGGTGTGTCTAAGAAGAGCCTGAGAAATCCCCCTCTACAAGGTCTCTTTCATTATCTTGACTTAAAGAGAGGGAGAAGCAGGGAGGGGCGTGGTGGGGGGTGGCGGTGGAGGGTGGAAGCAGGTGACCAGATTAGGTCTCCAGAAACCAGACTTCTTCTGGATTTCCAGTGGTCAGGTGGTTAGTAAAGTAATTTTCAAATATATCAGTTTCTACAAATGGATGTCTCACAGCTGGGTTACGAGTTGAGAGTGGTTTTGCATCTAGGGGCTTACCTTCAATTTGTAGAAAAGAATAGTTCCCACTCCCAAACCCCATGATCATGGAGTTTCTCTGTTTAGTGTTCATAGCTCAGATTTTATCAACAGATTTGAGAGATTCCCAGGATGGCTGGACATTTTCTACTCTAAGAAGCCATGCCTTGCAACGTTAGACTGGGCTGGTCTGGGATGGGGTGGGGTTTTTAAGCAAAAATAGATAATATGTCTCTTTCATATTAATGGACCGCTGCTTTCTGCCTCCTGTTCCTTGAATTCAAGAAATAAAAATGTAGGAATTAACACAACATTGTAAATCAACTATACTTCAATAAAAAATATTAAAACTGGAGAAAAAAGAAATGAAAATGTAGGAGGACCTTGGGGAAACAAAACTGTCACTAGAAACTTAACTAGCTTGTTTCCACCAACATTCAAGCCATACCCTGATTGAATGGAGATGGCCGAGTCCTGTCAAGTTTGCCCTTGGTGGTCTGAGTACTTGAGGAATTCTAGAAATCATATTCAATATTTTGTTGCTGACATATAACTATGGGCCTTTTTTTTTTAAATCTCAAGAAAGCAGAGCTATAGTCTTAACTGAAGGTACAAATATATCCACAATAATTTTTATTTCTCTGTGACTTTTGTTTTTTTCTTTAGTCTCTGAAAGTCACATATAAGCTGGTGACAATGGATCTCCAAATTGCAGTGTTGTGCATATATTGACACTTGTTCTTATCCTGAAGGTTTATTTATCCAGTGGATACTGAAAATCTGCTTTGTGAATAAAAGAATAAATACAAGCTGGGTGTATCCTCTTGCCAGATCTCTCAGCAGTATTTTCACATGCCAAGCACAGGGTATGTCACCATCAGTCAAATCTATAAAAATCAGACTCGGGAAAAAGTAACAATATTATGTTTATGAACTCTACATTTCAGCTGATTTTTTAATGATATTGGCCTTCATATTGACACTGATTAATAGTAAAGAGTGTAGGTGTTATTAACAAGTCTGTTTCACAACCACCTATTCTTCCTGTGCAGCACACGTGAAGACTAATTTCCAAACTGTGACAGTAGTCTCTTTTCGTCCAGAATATCCTGTTTGTTGATTGTTCCTTAGATGTGACCTAGGAGTAGGTGGTCATTTATTGTGGCAACCTGCCAGCCATCTCATCTGGCTGTTCCTACTGTGCTATGGCTCTCAACCCACTTCTGAGCCACTTTGCTTGAACTGGTGATTCCTGCATTAAAATCAGCATCAACCCTTCTGCCTAAAAGGAGTCCACCTTTCAGCTCTTCACCCAAAAGCACTTAGAACACCCTGCTCTTCTGCTTATTCCACTTGTGTCCAGTCTGGTAGGGGTTACAGAGCTACTAAGCCTCTTGAGTACCTTTGTTTTCCTGTGAAACATTCAGAGAAAAATCTTGAAGCCAGATGGGTTGTCTGAAATGGGTCTAGAACACACTGTCACACTGAGCAGAGGCCACCACTGCTGGGTCAAGAGACCACCCATCCTGATGAAGTTCAGTAAAACAGCAGAAACAATTTTTATCTACCCAACTTCCCAGGCCTTTATTTTTAGCAAACCACTTGCCATCTCTTGGCAGGTTAAAACGTTAATAGATAATTAGAATCCGATGCAAACAAAAACCTTGAGGCGTGGATATGTAATTATGATGAGCTTTCCTGTCACAAATCATCTTGATAAGAGAATTTTTAAGTGGACCAAGTGATGACCTCTACCTCACCTCTTACCACATACTCAATAGAGTCATGTTTCACCCTTCTTTTTTTTCTTTAACATTTTGTTTTGATGTAATTTTTGACCTACCGAAAAGTTGCAAGAATAGTACCAAGAATCCCCAAATGCTTTTCACCCGGATTCCCCATACGTTATCATTTTAGTACGTTTCTTTAAATATCATTCTCTCTCTCTCTCTATGTGTGTATATATATATACACATACACATGTGTGTGTATATATATATACACACACGTATGTATATAATTATATATAATATATACAATTATATGAAATTTTTTGCTGAACTATTTAATAAATTGTGATCATGATGTCCCCTCTACTCTTAAATATTTCACTCTGTATTTCCTAAAAACAGGGCAGTCTCTTATGTAACGCCACTACTATTATCATTGATATAATACTATTATCTACTGTATAGATCTAATTCACGTTTGATTCTCTCACTTTAAAAACCCACCTCTGAAAACAAAGATAGAAGAAGGAAGGGGAATGAAGCAACTTATAATGAGGGTCCACTTATGTATATGGTTATTTAATCATTACACCTCCACACACTCTATAAAATAGGCATCCTGGTCCTTATCAGTGAGCAAATAGATGCAGAAGTGATGCCACTTACTTACCCAAAGGAGATAGAGCTAATAAGTGCAGGCCACCTACTTAACAACGTGACAACCTATCCTGCTGAAACATTTCAAGCTTTATCTCAATTAATTGTCATAAAATTTTTTGAAGTTGGTACTGCTGTTATCTCCTTTTATAGATAAGGACACCAAAGCCTGAGAGTTTAGTTCACTTGCCCAAGGTCATGCAGTTAGTAAGTCTAGAGCCAAGGTTCAGATTCAGCATGTGTGACTCTAGAGAGGTGACTCTTTCCCTTCCTCAGAACACTCTTTTGGGTTGGTTTTTTTTTGGCTGCGTTGGGTCTTCATTGCTGCATGCTTCTCTAGTTGGGGCGAGTGGGGACTACTCTTCGTTGTGGTGCACAGGCTTCTCATTGCGGTGGCTTCTCTTGTTGCGGAGCATGGGCTCTAGGGTGCATGGGCTTCAGTTATTGGGCCGCGCCGCCTCAGTAGTTGTGGCTTGTGGGCTCTACTGCGCAGACTCAGTAGTTGTGGCGCATGGGCTTTGTTGCTCCACGGCATGTAGGATCTTCCCTGAGCAGGGATCGAACCTGTTTCTCCTGCATTGGCAGGCAGATTCTTAACCACTGCGCCACGAGGGAAGTCCCCCACTCTTTCGGTTTTACCCGAATCTGCATTTTCTGAATTACAACTCTTAAGACACAAAATAAAATTCTTTGTTCTTGGCAGCCTTGATACTAATTATTGTTTGACATTACCAGTGGTTAAAGGATATACACAGGTACTGATATCTATGAAAGTTAATCTATATTCTTAGTATATTTGGATGTAACAGGATTTTTAGTCTAAATGAAGTAAAGGAGGGCTTCCCTGGTGGTGCAGTGGTTAAGAATCCACCTGCCAATGCAGGGAACACAGGTTCAAGCCCTGGTCCGGGAAGATCTCACATGCCGTTGAGCAACTAAGCCCGTGCACCACAACTACTGAGCCTGCACTCTAGATCCCACGAGCCGCAACTACCGAGCCTGTGTGCTGCAACTACTGAATCCCGTGTGCCTAGAGCCCGTGCTCCACAACAAGAGAAGCCACCACAATGTGAAGCCTACGCACTGCAACAAAGAGGAGCCCCTTCTTGCCGCAACTAGAGAAAGCCCAGGTGCAACAACGAAGACCCAACACAGCCAAAAGTAAATAAATAAATAAATAAATAAATAAATTTATTTTAAAAAATAAATAAATACAAGATAAATAAATGAAGTAAAGGAGACTATAATTTGATGTACACTGACGTACACTGGATTTGGAAATGTGGACAATTGTTATTCAATCTAGGGGATTCTTCTTCCCAAGTTGCTGTGATGGCCAGTACTTACCTATATCAGCAAACTTTTTATAGAGAGGCAGAGAGAGAATATTTTGGCTTTGTGGATTGTGTGGTCTCTGTTGCAACTAGTCAACTCTGCCATTATAAAATGAAAGCAGCCACAGACAATACACAAAATACTGGGTGTGGCTGTGTGTCAATGAAACTTTATAGGTACTGAAATTGGAATTCAATATATTTCATGTCACAATATATTATTTTTATTTTTTCAGTCAATTAAAACTGTAAAAATGACTTGTAACTTGCAGGCAGTACCAAAACAGGGGCAGCTGGATTAGTTTGGTAACCCCTGATGTAGCTGGTCTCTGATTTAACTTTGAACAGTATGGGGCAGTGCAAAGAGCTCATCAGTGGGACTCAGGAGAACTGGTATCTAGTCTTCTCAGCCTACTGACTGCGTGAACATTGATTGGCAAGTCATTAAAAATCTCTAGTCTTCATGTATCTTATGGTAGTTTTCTAGGTGAAGGGAAGTGGTAGATGATCTACGTATTCTGAAATTCTGTGAGTTTCAATTTTTTCGATCATTCCAGGTGTTACCCTGCTGGCAAGTATTATACTTATGTAAAATCACTGGCATATCTTGTTAAATTGTTATGTTTGCTTGGCTTTGTTGAACCTACAGGGCCAAATTCTTCACTTGCAGAAATATCTCTGCTAGTTGAAATTTGGCTGTGCTGTAATTTCTATCACTCTCAAGAGAAGGGCAATTACCTTGTCAGAATTATAACAGGTATCAGGAAATTGCCAAAAGGCTTTCAGAAACCAAGATATACTTTCATTTTCTTCTCCCAAACTATTCCCCTGAGGGTCCACCTTCCTTTAAAAATATTCTTAAAGGAAAATAAAAAGGCTTGAGAGAAATGCAATGAAATCTCATTGATCAGAATTTACAACAATTTAGTCTGAAAGGAGCTGGCACTGTCTATGAATAAAGGTTTTGCTGTGTAAATTAAGAAGGTAATACTAATTGAGATGGAGACCTTTATAGCCTATTTAACTGAATCCACTACTTTAAAGCATATTTATAGCATTGATTTGCATCAAATCCTGTTAATTAAAATTGCTTTTTTTAAAAAAGAAAGCAAGATCTCTACTTGGTAGCAATTTCTTAGAAACTGCTATTTCCATAGGAATTTAAAGCTGATATTTATTTGAAATATGTTTTAAGTTACACATTTTGCGAATTCAGCCTGGCCCCTTCTTCAATATTTAGGTCAGCAAGATTGCACATTCCTGGAATCTAGGTACAAAGGTTTGAGAAAGAAACCCAAGAAGAGCCTAAGTACTCTGAATGAAACAATAGCAGAGAACTTGTCAGGTAGAGAAAGAGGGAGACACAACTGTCTAACGGCTAAGAGCAATGTTCACAAACTGCGAAATAGAAATTTCAGGAAATTTTTACATAACTAACATGAAAATCACATTCGAAACCTGAGAATGGAAAATAATATCCTATTATATCCAGTTTCATTGATTCCTAAGTCAATGTGTTCTTTCTGATGTTTTTAAGATGAAAATATTTCAAGCCTACTTCTTGAAATTGCAACTATAATTTGAAAGAAGGTTCTCAACTAGGCAGTTTTTAGGTAGACGTACTACTCAGGTTTTCCTGATGTGATGAATCAAGCACAAGGCTTTCCTTCTCAAAGGAAAAATGTCTCCACATAGAAATGATCTTTCATTGGCACAGAATTAGTCTTCTGGCATTCCATGAGTTTGTTTTCTTAGAAGTGAACTTCTGACTAACAGTTGCTAGGTGAAACTCTGGCATCACTTATAGAGCATATAGATTTAGATAATGTACTGTTACTACACATCCACTTTTAACCATCCAATGCTTAGGGAAAGAAAGACCAAGAAGCTACACTTCCTTGTTGACCAAAAGCAGAGAAGAGGGGAGAAAGTGAAGGAAGAAATTTCTACATATTGAGGTATAGGGAAATCATTCTGGCTTATACATGATTTAACAAACTTTATGCTAACTAGAACAATCTGTCTATGGCCTGTCAAACATGCATTGTACATCTGATTTAACCATTTAGAAAAGAATGCATTAAAAAAAAAAACAAAACAAAATGGAGTAACTGTAGTTCAGGCATCTAAAATGGAGCCAGGCAGCCATTGTGGATGTGGTTTCAGACATGTTCCTGCATCACTGAGACTTGAATTTTCTGAACTTTGTCAAACTCAAGGACACCACCTGCCGTCCTCAAAACAATATCAGCTAAGAGCTGCCAACTGCAAACTTATGGTCTCACGGTCTGCCCTTGTAACTATGCAACCATTTCAGACCTCAATCAATCCTTACTTAAAAACACGCTTACCTCTTGCCAGTTCTAGTTATAATTCTTGATAAAAAGCTCATGTAACTAACTGGAATCTTGCAATTTTTGCCTTTATAAGCCTCCCGCATTTCATAGACTGGCGGGATACAATTCTAGTGCTTCTTGAATTTGTGTCTCCCAGGCTGGCTATAGTCCTCAATTTGTCTGGAATAAAACTCTTTTCTACTCCTGTTATAGATTGTTTATTCTTTCCATCAACAAACAGAAACAAAAGCTTCTCTCTAGTTTGCCTGAGTTTATCCTTTCCTAAATTTGGAAATCTGGACCAGCAATGTGTGTCAGAATAGACTCAGAGATAAAAATCAAATTGCTTCACTGATTTCTGGGTGTATCTTACCTACTTTCCAGTTTTTATTTATAGGCTCCATCCCCCAGGTATATGTGGTATTCATTCCACACAAGATGAAAGACCGTTGCATTTTGGAAACATTTTGACAATTTGGTCAAGAAAGTCAGCTGTGCTAGATAGTTTCCAGTGGTTCCCAAAGTGTGGTCCCCAGAGCAGCAGCATCAATATCACCTTGGAACTTGTTAGAAATGCAAAATCTTGAGTCCTATTCCAGACTGACTGCATCAGGAACTCTGTAAGTGGGACCAACAATCTGTGTTTTTCCAAGCCCTGCAGGTGATTCTAATGTGAGCTAAAGTTTGAAAACCACTGGTTGAAGATAAAAAATCAACAAAACCTGCAGCAGAAATCCTCCAGTACACTGAAAAAATCTGGTCAGTCTGATTCAGTGGTAATGTCTTAGAAGTACTATAACTATTTTCATAAGACTGTGCCTTCATCTTAGGCTCCTGGTGACTTTTAAGCAAATAATTAAACCAAAAAATGTGAGGTCATTGTGGAAAAAATAGAAAATACTACACAATAAAATATAACCATCTTTATCAATACAGATATTCATGTAAAATATATTTTAAAAAGTGGACTCATAATATACATACTGCTCTTGTTTTAGTCTCTTAACAATGTATTTTCTTTTTTATTGAAGTATAGTTGATTCACAATGTTGTGTTAATTTCTGCTGTACAGCAAAATGATTCAGTTATACGTATATATACATTCTTTTTCATATTCTTTTCCATTATGGTTTATCACAGACTACTGAATATAGTTCCCTGTGCTATACAGTAAGACCCTATTGTTTATCCATTCTATATATAATAGTTTGCCTCTGCTAATCCCAAACTCCCACTCCTTCTCTCCCTCACCTCCCCTCCCCCTTGGCAACCACAAGTCTGTTCTCTATGTCTGTGAGTCTGTTTCTGTTTCGTATATAAGTTCATTAACAATGTATTTTCCATTTTACAGAAGAGAAAATTGAAGACTAGGAAGGTGTATATAATAGTTTATCTCAGGCCCTAGCTAGTTAAAAGTAAGGACTAGGATTTGAATCCCAACAGCCTCATCCCAGAGCCTTTGCTCTAAATCGTGGTGCTGAGCAACTACATTATAACTTTGTATGGCTAAATAATATTATGTTAAACAGATCTACCAAGTATATTCAATCACTTTCCTTGCTGGAAATGCCTCATTTCCCCAATTTTTCTATTATCAAATACAATGCAGTGATTATTCTCGATCATACATCATTGAATACTTACTCAAAATTTTCAAAGCAAAATTTCTCAAAATAGAGTTGCTGAGTTAAATGGTTTGCAGTTGATACATTTTCAAATTGCCCTGCAATTTACTCTGTCAGTAGCATAAAAGGGTGCCCTTTTCTTCACTCCTTTGAAACTTTGGGGTATTATTTTCTGTCTTTTGCCAATTAGGTGAAAAATGGTAACTCTGTGTCTTAATAATTTTTTGATTATTTAAGGGGCAGAGTATTTTCCACAAGCTCATTGCCCATTTATATTTATTTATTTTTCTTAATTGTCCATTTATGTACTGGATCTACTTTTAAAAGTAAAATTTTCATTTAAACTAGAATATACATAGAAAATGGGAAACAAATTGTACATATGGAGCTCTATGAAGTTTCATAAAGTGAACTCACATAACTGTATCAAGGTTAAAAAAAACAATATGAACAACTTCCAGGAAGTCCCTTTCTGCCCTCTTTGTCACCATCCACCTCCCCCAAAGGTAAAGTATGCATTCTAAACAGGGGTGATATTGCTCTCAAAGAGGTGAAAATTGGTTTTTGGAGGGGGAATATCTTACTCTATTTATGTGTAAAACAGAGATATCCATGTACTACATAAACAAATATATAGTGTATCTGTGGTATTAAAGTATCATGAGAGGAAGTGATAATGAAAAAAAAAATGTTGAGGGACATCACACTATCCTACTCTGTAGTTTTGCCTGTTTTGAACTTTGTCAAAATCTTGGCCCACTTCTTAAACTGGGATGTTCTTTTCCTTTTGATTTGTAAGCGTCTTTACACGTTAAGAATATTAACATTTTGTTAAATATATGTGAATAACTTTTTCTTATTTTGTTCTTTGACTTTTAACTTTGTTGACATTGTTGTTGGTTTTTGTTTGTTTGTTTGTTTTGTTTTGTACAGCAGTTTAAAATTTTCATTTTGTTGGATCTTTTCCCTCCATGTTTCTGGGAGAGCTTTCTCTGGTTCCCTGGAGTGTGAGTACACAGTAGACTACTGTCTGAATCAGGCTTGTGAAATCTGAAGGGCAAACAGCTGTGGCTACTGGTTGGGTTGGGAACAAGCTGTCTCTCCTAACAGGGAGAGTACCTGTTTTCCATGGACCTGAGTGGCCTGTGTTGCATAGAGTGAGACTGGGCATCATTTAAAATGCATCCCTGCCATGTAAGAGGGCATCTTGCCAGGTGAGGTGGGTTTTGCTGGAAAGACTGGAGGTCATTATGGGTTGTAGAATGGAGGGATGATCAGAAGGAACAAGCTAGAGAAGAGGCTGCTGTGGTCTGAATGTTTGTGTCCCCCCAAACTTCATATATTGAAAACCTAATGTCCTAAATGATGGCATTTGGAGGTGGGGTTTTTGGGAGGTGATTAGGTCTTGAGGATGGAGCCCTCATAAATAGGATTAGTGCCCTTACAAAAGAGGCCCAAAGAGCTAGCCCACCCCTTCTGCCATGTGAGGGCACATACAAGGAGAAGTCTGTAACACAGAAGAGGCCCTGCTTGACCATGCTAGCTCCCTGATCTTGGACTTTCAGCCTCCAGAAAGGTGAGGAATACACTTCTGTTGCTTATAAGCCACCCAGTCTGTGGTATTTTGTTATATCAGCCCAAATGGACTAAGACACAAGCATTGCTCACATCAAGAGAGCTGCAGTCTGACATTTCTAGCAGGGCCTTTACCAAGGAACACACACAAGTGCATCTTGCATTTGAATTGTCTGAGTAGTTTTATTCTGTTCATTTGTTCATTCATTCATCCATTTAGTAATTCACTCAGTTTCAATTTTATTTATATAGTTATTTCTGGAGGTGATTGCTTTTGTTTTTGCATTGAAATTGCAAATGCATTTGCAATTTACCTAAGTGCTACTTACCTAGATACAATGTGTGAGATAGGAATCTGGCTTATTTGCTTATATGATCAGCCAGTTATCACAAAACTAATTATGATATAATTGATCCTTTTCTAGCTGATTTGAAATGTTGTTCTTTTTAGATACAGATGAGTGGACCAAACTGTGTTTGTCTCCAGACTTTCAGTTGAGACCCCCGACCACCCATCTTGTCTATTAATGTCACTGGATTGTGTTCAATTTACATATTCATTTTAAGGAAGATTTGATCGAATTGTAATACTGAGACATTCCCTTCTAGGATATTGGTGTCTCTGTTTCTTTCAAGTATTATTTTAGGTCTTTTATAAAAATCTTACAGTTTTCTTCAGATAGGTTCTAAACATTTTCAAAATAAGCTTATTCCCTAAGTCTGTGCCATTTTCCCTCATATTTACTAATAATATTATTTTCCCTAGTATATCCTCTTATTCATTGTTGATTATAGACTTTCTGAATTTTAAAAATTGGTTTTTTTTTTTTTTAATAAAAAATTATTTATTTATTTATTTATGGCTGTGTTGGGTCTTCGTTTCTGTGCAAGGGCTTTCTCCAGCTGTGGCGAGCGGGGGCCACTCTTCATCGTGGTGCGTGGGCATCTCACTGTCGTGGCTTCTCCCGTTGTGGAGCACAAGCTCCAGATGCGCAGGCTCAGTAGTTGTGGCTCACGGGCCTAGTTGCTCTGCGGCATGTGGGATCTTCCCAGACCAGGGCTCGAACCCGTGTCCCCTGCATTGGCAGGCAGATTCTCAACCACTGCGCCACCAGGGAAGCCCAAAATTGGTGTTTTTTGAATGTAGCTCTTTATTGAATTCTTTATTAAATGTTTATTATTTCTAACAAATTCTTGATAGTTTAATATGTAAAATGGAAGAAAGTGGACTAAAACTCTGTCCCACCTGCTCAGCAGCCCCTCATCTCTACAGTGGCCTCAAGAACAGCCCCTTCTGAGCATCACTTTACTCCTCACAGATCATGGCTTAAAGAATAGAGAAAGGAACAACAGATCATCTACAAATAATGGTTAGTTCACCTCTTCTTTTATTGCACATATATTTCTTATTTTGTCACATGGTAGTTATTCAATAAATATTTATTGATGTAAGGAATAAAAAATAAATGAATAATTATATTGCCTAGTACTTCCAAAGGTTATTAAAATGATGGTTAAAACACATCTTCATCTTTTCCCTGACTCAAAGTCAAAGCTTCTAGTAACTAGAAGTTTCATCACAAAGTGTAGTACAAGTCTCACTGTTTGAAGTAGATATTTTTTATTCCATTCAAGAATCTCCTATTTTTATTCTATTAAAAGTTTTATAAGGAATGGATACTGAATTTTATAAATGTTTTAGTGACATCTATCAAGATACTCATATGTTTTCCTTCTTGGATCTTTCAAGGTTACAAATTTTCTTATTGAACTCACTATCCTTATAGTCCTTGCATAGAACTACTTGATCATGGTATCATGTTATTTGACTATACTGTTGAATTTGCAATGTCATTTTCTTGTATAATTTTTTCCCAAGTAATATTGCCTTATAATTTTCCTTTTATTAAATGCTCATTTGTCAAATTTTGGGATCAGGGTTATGCTAGCTTAGTGGTTGTCAACTCTGGCTGGTCATCAGAATCACCTCTAGTGACTTATTAAAATTTAGGTGCCTCAGCCCAATAGAAATTACTCTTCTCTAATTTATAAGTTCCTGTTTATATCTTTAATGGTGCAATACTTTTGCTTTCCTTTTATTCCTTACTCTATTGGTGGTTAGTTTACTAGCTTTGATCTTACTTCTTTAGTAAAGTACGAATACACATTTTCCTCTGAGTACACAACTAGTTGGATCCTATAGTGTTCTCATAATTGTTAGTTTCTAAACATGATGTAACTGTAACTTCATTTCCCTGTTAATTCAAGAGTTACTTATGAGAGAGCTTTAAAAGTTTCAAGTGATTTTTAAAAAGGGTTCATTTCTAATTTTGGTATTAATTTTTAGCTTTATTTCACAGTGGTCCAAGAACGTGACCTATGTAGATTTCACTTTTTGGAATTCAATGAGATTTTCTTTGTGCATAATATAGAGTAAATTTATATGAAAATTCAATAAATATTTAAAAAGATATCATCTACTGGTAATATGTTTTAAGGTTCAGCGTTCAATATATAAATATTAAACTAAACTCAGCAATTACATTGTTAATGTCTTCTGTGTCTTTATTTGCTTATTTTTTTGTCTTCTTCATTTTTCAAGGACTGGGAGGAACTTTAGGGTTCCCTATCATTATTTCATTTTTTTATTTTTCTCACTTCTGTTTTTAATCAAGTATGTTAAGTTGACCCATATGATTTTTGAAGCCTCCCATAATTCATTGCCTTACTAATTTCCAGTTTGTATAGAAAAATAAAGAGCCATATATGTCTCTGCTGTGTTACTTAATGCACAGAGGCTATAGGAGTTGCATCAATCTTCATTATGGGCTCTCCACATAATTTTTATAAGGTGAATCTCTCCTTATGTTTAATAGTTCATACATTAAGCTTAACTTCTGCTTTCCTTTCTGTTTGCATTTGCACCACACCTTTAGGTTGTTTGTTTATTTTTAAAGTTTCAGTTTATTCTTCACTTGAAGCTTAATTCATATGAAGGAAGAACAAGCAATTCTGCATTGACTTTGCATTAGGGGTGGCTGCAGGAATGTCTTCCATTGTTAAATCAATATATTCAAACAAACACCTTCCACATACAGCAAAATTAAATAGTTCTTTCCAGTAACGAAATTCAAAGATCATATATAGAAATATCTTGCATAGTGAAGTTTATGCAAGAGGAACAAGGAACAAGCTTGCCACAGGAACAAGCTTGCTCCGCTCATCCTCCCGGAAGTGAGGGGAGCAGAAGTTTCCTTCTCGAAGATCTTACTCCTCTAAGAGAAAAATGTTTCAGCTAAAAAAGAAATAAATAGGCAGTCCGTTTCATCTTTCCCATTCATTCATTCATTCATCATTCATTCATTCATTCATTCAACACAACAGTCAATAAGACCCATTCCTCCCTTCATGGAGCTTATGTTGCAGGAACAGAGACGGGCAATATACAAGTACAAAAGCAAGATCAGTGATAGGCATCATTAAGAAAAGTGGGAGAAAGAGCCAAATCCAAAGGAGAAGTTGTTCAATGGGTACGGAGCTTCTGTGATACAGGATGAATAAGTTCTAGAGACCTGCTCTATCACACAGTTCCTGGAAAAATTCTGTACTGTGTCCTTGAACATTTGTTAAAAGGGTAGATCTCTAAATGCAGAATTACTAGGGTTTCCCCTGAAACTAATATAATAAGTCAACTTTACTTCAATAAGTAAAAATAAAATAAAATTTTATTTAGGGGAAAAAGTAGAAAAAAAGATCGATCTCATTTAAGTATTCTTACCACAAAAAGGAGGGCGATATGACACTTCCTGAGGTAATGGATATGTTTATCACCGTGATTGTGGTGATGGTTTCACAGGTATATGCATATGTCCAAACTCATTAAGTTATATATACTAAATAAGTACAATGGTTTTTTTGAATAGCAATTATAACTCAATAAAGCTGTTAAAAAGAAAAGTGGAAAAAAAAAGACCCAGAAAAGGACCAGATGGAAGAGGCATTATAGCTGCTTTTTTAGATAACGTGGTCAAGAAAGAACAATTTCTTTTTTACTCTGGAGAATTAAAATCTTTAAAAACTGCCTAGTAAGCTCATAATGTCTGAAATTTCCAAAAAGACCGTTATATACCTCTTCCTTTTTGTGTTTTATAACAGCATTTTGAGGCACACAGTCTAGATATGATCTAGATTTGAGAGGTAACCACAAGGAATCTGAGACCCAACTGGAAAAAAATTTCAAAATAGTGAATGTACGTACCCATTTCATGTCTGGTGCTGCCCACTCCCAGGCCATACGTCTCTAAAGCATCCTTTACTGTTTTCATAGATTCATCGTACTTGGCTGCTAGGCCAAGGAAGTTATAGGAACCCATATTGATGACATCTTTGATGATTCTTCCAGTAAACCTGCAGAGAGAAGGGCAGGTGAACACAAAGGGCTTTCTCATTTAATATCATCCTAACGCCCCAGAAAAGACTCTCACAAAGAGACCTTGGGTTTGGCCCAAGTCACATCTTTTCTTTTTGATTTGCCTTGTTGTCACCACAAAATGATTTATCCTTAGAGGAGAGTCACCTCATAATGAGGCTGGGCAGAGCATTGGGAAAAGGTTTCCAGGCCATGGAGTATTACTCAGCCCTGATTTGTCTTGGGTGCTTGCTTTTGTGACACATGTGCTCTGGTTTAAATTTCAGCCGGGACTTTCTAAATCAGAAAGAGCCATGGTCATCACTGGCTCCCTCAGCAGGAAGTAGGAGGGTACAATTTGTCAATAAAGCTGAAAAGGACTCTTCCCGGATGGCTCTGTGTATCCTGCACCTTCTGCCATTGATTCCTCTTTAATCGCAATACAAGTAAGCTGCCCTTGGCAACTTAATTACTGTGACTTCTCCCATTGGCATCATGAGGGCTTGCAAAGGGCTGAATGATGGAAGAGCAGCTGTTCCATTGCTTTGTGTTTTTTTTTTCAGATCTGTAACCTGGTGCCCATGCTAGAATTTCCTTGAAAGCATTTTCTTTCAACCAAGCCCCTCCAGGTGGCCGCCTCACCTAAATGTCCAGTTGTAGTCATCTGACACCCTCTCCATCACATCGAACAGAGCCCCTGGGGCACTGCAGATTGGCCGGTTCCAGTTGTCTCTGATTCTCATGTAAAGGTTCCGTGTATAAAAATTCTCAAAGCTTTGATACAGCGGCACAAAATCCTGTTATAACAGAGGCAGAAGTTTACCTTTGGTCTCTCGCTTTTTGTAGTTCACTTGCAATTGAACACTAAAAGACGTGGAGGAACCATGAAAATATTCCATCTGCAAATATTTTGAGCAAGGTTCTTGGGTAAGGGGTTGGATGGGGTCCACAAATAACTATGAGTCCTCCACCTCCAAAGAACTTACCTTTTAGTGGGGGAAGTAAAACCTGTGACAAATAAAGGTAACAAAAATGACAGCAAAATACAAGTCCCCAAATGAGTGCTGGAGACAACGAATCCCAGTGTTCCTGAGAGGGAGAATTGAGCTTGGGAACCTTCTTAGAATTCAAGAATAATGCCATTTGCCTCAACAGGGATGGACCTGGAGATGATCATACTAAGTAAAGTAAGGCAGACAGAGAAAGACAAATATCACATGATATTGCTTATATACTGAATCTAAAAAAACAAGAAGACACAAATGAACGTATTTACAAAACAGAAACAGACTCACAGACTTAGAGAACTAACTTATGGTTACCAGGGGGGAAGGGTTAGGGGGAGGGATAGATTGGGAGTTTGGGATTGACATGTACTCTCTGCTATATTTAAAATAGATAACCAACAAGGACCCACTGTATTGCACAGGGAACTCTGCTCAATACTCTGTAATAAGCTAAGTGGGAAAAGAATTTGAAAACCAGCAGATACATGTATATGTATAAAACTGAATCACTTTGCTGTATACCCAAAATGAACACTACATTGTTAATCAACCGTACTCCAGTATGAAATAAAAAAAAAAAGATCTGGTCCAGAGAAGAAGGCCTGCTTTGAGGGTACAGTTTTCCTATTCCTCTGCACCGGTGAGCTTCCTGCCTCTGTGTGGGTGTATTTTCACCCCAACCCATTCCTTTGAGCACCAGTGAGGTTTCTTCAGGAGCAATCAATGCCTTCCAAAGGTCACTGTCCTCTAGTCTCAGGTAAGCCTCCCACAGCTTTGTAACTATACCAAAAAATGAAACTGGACTAGATATTGCAAAAACAGAAGGACTGCAATGGGATGTATCCTTATCTACCTGTAGATTTAACTCATCACATGGCCTACTCACTATATTTTTCTTCCTGACACAAAAGGCTAAATGTGAGAGTGAACCCCAGGCCACAAGGACACAATCATTTTTGGGAGCAGGATATAGGAGGGTTGAACAAAACCTAATAATGCAGTCACAAAAGTGCCTTTGTTTCTCCTACAATATGACACTCTTTCTTTTTCCACTCTTAAGCTTGTAGGGTACCTTATCATTTTCCAAGTGTTATAGATATATCAATCCTACTTTTATAGACAATTCAACAGAAAGTCAGAAAATCTGAGTGGACAGATTGGGATTTGTACCCAGTTCTATAACCAATGCTCTTTTGAATAAATCATGCTGCAGGGATAGGTATTTAAAAGGGATTGAAGAGAACATATCCATGGCACATTGAAAAAAATACTACCAAATTTGGAAGCATGTCCCTTCTTTTTTTGATTTAACTACTTGCCCGTTCAGTAGCAAATAGAATCATGGATTTGTAGAGAGAGAAAGAATCATTATCAAACATGGTTTTTCATTTGTGCCTACATTGATGCTTCTGTTCTCACCTAATATTTCATTTTTTATCATTATTTCCTCTTGAGAAACAGCTGTTTCTCCTACCAGGGTTGAGCTCAGAATAATAATAAAATATGTTTGTGTTTTCCTTTTTGTTGGGAAGGGTAACTGTATTATAGACAGTTCTTTGAAGTATGAGAAACACAAAGTAAGGATGGGTAAATTTAATTTTTCTTATTAAGAAATTAGAGGAAGGTTGAATAAAGATGGCAGATTCAGTGCTTGTACGTATTCTACCAATCATCTAAAAGCCCTGTGAAATGACAAAAAGTAGATACTTAAAAAACAAAATAAATTTATAAATTTATACATCATCAATGAATCAGAAATATTGAAGGATCACAAAAGATAGAACATAAATAAGATCTGCTCAATGCAGAAATAAGACCACAGGAAACCATAGCCCTAAAACATTTGCAGAGAAGAATGGTATGGACATACACTAACTGTAGTGAACCTAAAGCCAAGAGTCGATAACTACAAGAAGTTGATACCCTGGGTGATTAATGAAGCAATATCTCTTTGTTCTTCTTTTATTGGGTTAATAAGTAAGAGGAAGTTACATTGTCCACAGCACAAAGCACTGTAATGGGCAGCAAGAACTGACTGGAAGAACAAGGCCCTACTGTAGAGAGGTGGGGAGACCACACAGCAAGAACACAAGCCCCTGGTCCAGGCAACACATTCCATTTTCTTTCTACAAACACTCTAGACAGGTGGATGTGTAAACAAATAAGGATTCCTAAATTCAAAAATGAGCATAAAACAAAATGTCATCACCATTACAGGAAAACTAGCACAATAAGAGGCACCAAATTCAATAAGCAGAACTGACATTTAGTGAAAAGACTTCATAGAGCAAACAGAAAAAGAATTTAAAAATATGTAAGTAATGTGTTTAGAAAAACACAACAAAACAATGGATCCTTTTAAAAAAATAAACGTTCAAAAGTACAATGAATACAGCTGAGAAGTAAATTAATAAACTAGCATAGTCAGTTGACTAATCATTCCAGGACAGAGAAAACATGAAGGAAAAGTCAAGAGATATGAAGGGCAGATTCAGAAGGTCCAATATCTCCCTAGAAGGATTTGCAAGATTGAAGGAAAGAGGAGAAGGAGGAGATGAGGTGAAAGAGGAAGAAAAGGAAGTTAAAAAAAAAAGGAGGAGGAGGAGGGGCAAGTTCCAGAGAGGAAGGAAGTTTTGAATCCTAAGACGTAAATAGTCTATCAGGTCCTGAATAGAGCAAATAAGGAAAAACCCATGCCAAGCTACATCCTGGTTAAATTTCTGAAGTCAAAGGGAAGAATCTCAAAAGGCTTCAGAGAAGGGGGAAAGGCAGTTTATAGACAAGGGAATATGAATTAGACTGCTTCAGACTTTTCTTAGGTGACAATGGTGGAAAAGAGTATGAAGGAAAATTATTTTGAACTTAAAATCCTATAATCAGCCAAGCCAGCAAACAAATGTGAAGATCCAAGTAAAAACTTTCCAATATATGTAAGGAGTCTTGAGTTTAACTCCCTTTTCTATAATAATTGAGCATGTACCTCAATAAAACAATGAAATAACTATGGAGGAAGACAGATGCCAGAAAAAATAGTGAGTGAAGAAACTGATGGAATATGGTTTAGCCCAAGTAGTTTTATATTTGTAGTATAAAGAAACAGAAACTAAAAATTCACAAATAAATGACAACATGGAGAATGGGTATATGGGAGAAAGAAAGTGAAACTTTATTAAATTCTTCTCCTGGTCAGGGGAAGACTCTAGTTACTAAATAATGGTAACTAAATTCTAAATATATGTGTTAAATATTCTAAGAGAACCATTAAAAAACCAGTGAGGGATATATTATATATAACTTCTTAACAGGGACAAGGAGAAAAAAAAATGCAGAACAAAGAAAACTCAATCAAATGTACTGAAAATATGAAAGGAGAAATATTAAAATTTTAAAAATTAAAAATAAGCAACAGAAAATGTGAATGTAAAATATAAAGATGGCAGGAATAAGTTTAAGCAAATGAGTAATTAAAATATAAGTTCAACCATATGGAATTGCCAATGTTTGACTCTTTTTGACCTATAAAAATAGCAATTTCATATGGTTCAAGTAAGTAATTGCTCATAGGTTATATTATTAAAATACAGAAGCTTTCACATTTGTTTTAAAAATAAATCTATATGCTTCTCATAAGAGACATATATTTCTGAAACTGATGAAGACTGAAAATAGGTGACTCTTGAAGAAAAAGCAGATATATAAATATTAATATCAGGCAAAATAGAGTACAAGGTGAAAGCATGATAAAAGGAAAAATATCCACCAAGAACTATAAGAGCCATGGTCTTTTGTGTATCTGACAGTTACATTGAAACACATAAGAAAAAAAAAAAGACTAAGAAATCCACAATCACAGTGAAAGGCATTAATATACATTTCTCTGAAATTATAAGTTTGAGTAGACAAAAAATAAATCTAGGGGATTCGAGTAACATAACAAGTTTATTGTAATAGACCAAAAGACAATATACAATTTTTCATGGCACACGTGGGAAATTACAAGAAATTCCAATACGACTATCTGAGAAGCTGTGACAACTAAGGTGACAGCATTTGAGCTTAAAATATGAAAATATAAAGAGCTTTCCTATATGCCATCAATAACTAATTAGAATATGGACTAGGGAAAAAAGATAGTATTCAAATAGCACCATCATCAAAAAATTGTACCCAAATAATAATCATAAGAGGAAATGGTAAAGATCTCCAGCATATAGTTAGGTGAAAAAAAAAAGGCAGTCACACAACAGTATGTATGATATGAACCCATTTATGTTAAGGAAAGGACAGGGTAAGTGCAAGTGAGCATATGTGTAACTAAGTGCATGAAAAAGAAAGGAAGGATGAACAAAGAGATGGCTTTTGCTGGCTATTTCCACAATAAAAAGGAAAGGGAAAAAAAGACATGAGAAGGGGCTTGTCATAAACCATTCATTTCACACATTGGCTTAGCACTAGTTGATAGACATTAGCAAAGCTCTACCTTATTGAGATCAATCAACCTTGCTACTATTCTTGTTACAAATCTACTTTTGCAGATTCCTTCTTGCTAAGGGAAGCAGAGAGGTCTATATTGTAAAAAAACTAAAAAAATAATTTGACTAACATTTTAATGACACATCAGAAATGGTGTGTGTGTGTTTGGATATCTGTATAGTTATATATATATCCAAAGAAATGTTGACCTGAGGACTCACTGTAGGAGGCTGTAATCTGATTTTACTGATGGTTTTATTTTAAAATGTATTTCTCAAACTTCGATTTTGGAGATTTTTCCCCACCTATGACACACACTCTAATGCTAGATGCAGTCATGGAAAATATTCATTCCTTGTGAGGGTGCATTTGCTTTTTAGAAGCAGCCAGAAGGTATCTGGAACCAAGCCTGGTTGGGGAGATTGGGGATACCACTGCTAGTGATTTCTGATGCATTTAAAGCTGTTGATTTCTTGGTGTACTTAATCAAGGAAGTGAGGGAGTGAGTCGTGCTGATACCTGAGGGAGGACCACTCCGGGAAGAAGGAAAGGCAAGTGAGAAATCCAAGAGGTAGGTGTGGGTGGGCTGTGTTTCAAAAAGAGCAAGGAGGTCCTAGTGTTTGAAGCAGAGTGATAAGGCTCATAGAGGGGGCTGCATTCTATAACACCTTGGCTAGTTCTGGCTCTTACTCTGAGTGAGAAGGGAAGGCATTAAAGGGTTTTGGCCAGAGATACCATGGGAACCCACTTAGGTTTAAAAAGATCATGTTGGCTGTTAGTTGAGAAGAGACTGAAGGTATTGAAGTATTCCCATCTTACAAGCTGCTGGCTAATGGGAAACCCCAGGGAAACTCTTTCATTTTGGACCCACCCAGATCCAAACAGGAAGCCCAGTACTTGGGCTGTTGGTTTGCTTTGGACAAAACCATATCTCATACCCAGTGACCTTCATGGACCCCATCCTTCAAAACACTCGGAAGAAAGTCCCTCTGGGTGAATCCTACTGTTGTTTCAGAATGCCAAGTGTGGATGCAAAAGAGCAAGTTTTAATTCATGCAAACATTTGGAGATTTATGTTAAAGTTTTCTACAGTTACAACTTGCTGAACCCCCTTTGTTTCATGTGTGAGTAAAAATCTCTGGGAATGGGCCAGAAATGTCTGGGATTTACTTGTAGGGGCGCTGGGACTAACTGGATCTAATGTGAACGTGGAATTGCAACTGATATGTTTTATACCAGCCGGGGCCACGTGGAGTGGGTCTTGCTGAACCTACTATCAAACCATCAGGATTGAGACATGTGGCTGTGCTTGAAGTTTTTAAAATCTCTGACGATGCTTGATATTCCTTTGATTATATTTGCTGACATCCTTTTCTGGATTTAGCAAAGGTGGGCCATGACATCATTGAGAAAGTAACGTATCTAGAGATCTTTAATAATTTGCAGTTTCAACCCTAAAGTTGCCTTTGAAGGGTTAAAGGAAGAATTTAAGCAAAACGTTGAAACGTGTATCTGTCTGGGTTGTCTTTTTCCTTGTTAGTGTCTTCTGATTATTAATGAAGTCTACTGAGGTAGCAGGTGCTCTGGGTCTGTGATTTTTTAGTGCTCTCTTGGAGGGAGATTTTGCTTTTTTTATTCATTTCACTTAGTATTACTGATTCAGTAATCAAGTAATGGGTATGCCACTACCATTCTCATTTCTGACCAAAGTAGAAACTTGGGATTATCCTGGTTTCCTCCTCTGTCTTATTTTCTGTACACTCAACCACCAAGACTTGTTGATTCTACCTCCTAAGTGTCTTTATAATTAGTTCCTTTTTCTTCATTCCATCTGCCTCTTCCTCAACTCAAGCACATATTGTCTCTTCCCTATCTATTACAAGGCTTTTTATTGTCACATTGTTTCTAGTCTTGAATTGGAATTCCATCTCTAACGTCTATGTTTCTAGTCTTGAGTTGGAATTCCATCTCTAACGTCTATGTTTCTAGTCTTGAGTTGGAATTCCATCTCTAATATCTATTATTTTCTCTAAAGTTCTCTGTCCTCTTCTCAGCCTTTCTTTTTTTTCTTCCATGGACTTTCCCTGGGAGATCACATCCACTCCACTTCTATGGCTTTGATTAATTTAATAACACTCCAGATATACCAAAGATGTCACAATATCCATCCGAAACTTTTCTCTGGATGTCTAGACCTCTATAGCTGCCAGTTCTTCAAACTCAACTTATCAAAAAGTGAATTGACCACTTTGCCCCCCCCAACTGGATCTTCCGTCTCTATTTTCCATCTCAATAAATGATACCTCCTTCTTTATACCCAGTTGTCCAAGTCATAAACCTAGTGTGGGCTTTGATTTGTACATCTCCCTAATTCCCCAAGTCTAATCAATCATCCCTAATTCCACCTCTTTTCTTTTTTTATTGAAGTATAGTTGATTTATAAAGTTGTACTAGTTTCAGGCTTACAGCAAAGTGATTCAGTTATACATACATATTATTTTTAGATTATAGGTTATTACAAGATATTGAATATAGTTCCCTGTGCTATACAGTAGGTCCTTATTGTTTATCTATTTTGTATATAGTAGTGTATATCTGTTAATCCCAACCTCCTAATTTATCCCTCACCGGCTCTTTCCCCTTTGGTAACCATAAGTTTGTTTCTATGTCTGTGAGTCTATTTCTATTTTGTAAATAAGTTCATTTGTATCATTTGTTTAGATGCCACATATAAGTGATATCATATGATATTTGTTTTTCTCTGTCTGACTTACTTCACTTTGTATGATAATCTCTAGGTCCATCCATGCTGCTGCAAATGGCATGGTTTCCTTCTTTCTTATAGCTGAGTAATCCTAACTCCATCTCTTAAACCTCTCTTGGCCTTGTCTATTATCACCATCCCTATTATCACTACCCTGGTCCCAGCCCAAGGGCTCATCTAGATTTTTTTTCAAACTGGACTTCTGCCTCAGCCTCTTAACTGATTTTTTGGCCCCTATATTGTCATCCTGTAAATCCATTTTTTATAGGGCAGTGAACATGATCTTTCTAATCTGCAAATCTGCATTCCTCTGCCTGAAATCCTTCAATGCCTTCCCATTGTTCTAATAAATGTCCGTGGCTTATAAAAACCCATTATAGTATGGTCCCTGCTTGCCTCTCAAGCAATCTTTCTCCCCACATGCTCCCACTCTCACTCGCAACACTCTGGTCATTAGAATTCATTGTTTCCTTAAATGTACAATGCGTTCTCTTACCTCTGGGCCATTTTGCACCATATTTCCTCTCCCTGAAGACTCCTTCCAGCTCATCTTGCCTCACCCTTTGCCTTACTACTTACTCTTCAGCCCTTAGATGTCAATTTAACTTTCTCTTCCTCCCAGAAGTCTTCCCTGAACACCAAGTTCAGGTTAAATGTTTCTCTTCTTTGCTTCCTTGATGTCATCTACTTACTGCTATGGTACCTCTTATCAAATTCCATTGCAACTGCTTTTTTTTTTATGGTTAGTTCTCTGAAGGCAAGAACCGTTATCTGCCTTAGTTATTCCTATATTCCAAGACTGTAATACAGTGCCTGGCACAAGATATGTGCTCCAAACGAACCTGACTTGATTAGTGAGTTAATGAATGCTTTGACACAAGCAGTGCCCTCTTCAGACAGTGTCTTCCTTCTCACCCTTGCTCACTAGGCAAACTCCTGCTCACCGTGCAAGCCCCAATATCATGCCTTCCTGACTTCTTAAGAGAATCACAGGGCACAGATCCCTGTTTCCTATGTCACCTTCCGCCCCATCATCACTTTTTATCATTTGTTTCACTGGTGAGTCTGTTTTGCACACCAGACTTCAAATTCTCTAATGGAAGGACCTATATTTTCTTCTCTATTAGCCTCCATTACTTGGTAGAGAGCATATACTCAAATACTTGCTAAAGGTAGGAGAGAGTACAATAATAAAGCTGGGCCTGATTTTCTTCTGAAGGTGATATGCTTGACTTAAGGTAATTGCAAAATAAGTGTTCTACATGATTTGTTCATGGTTATGTTACTGTAACAAGAGTTTAGCTTACCATGGGTACTAGTCACTAAGCTACAAGACTTGAAGTTCTCTCATTACATTGAAGTTCATGCCTTACCTATGTTCTTTGCTCAGATGTGTTCAAGGCTCCATCATGTGGAATAATCTATGGCCACAATCGTATATTCCAAAGCAAGTTTTAGGAAAAAGAGATTCATGGCATCATAAATCATTTGAACCAATTTTGGAAAACATGTTAAAAGGATGCAGGCTGTTCACAGGTCTCTTAATATTTTCCAGGTTGTCCTGTTAGCTCTATGTGAAAAGGGGATGATGTAGATTTTTATAGGTTAATTATTGAAAGTATCTAGATCAGTGGTTCTACACAGGGTGATTTTGCACTCTGTGAGGCATTTGGCAATGTCTGGAGGCATTTTTGATTGTCACAAGTATGTAGGAGAGTGCTAATTGCATCTACTGGGTAAAGGTCAGGGATGCTGTTAAAAATTCTACAATGCACAGGGCAGCCTCCCATATCAAAGAATTATCCAGTCTGAAATGTCAATAGTGCCAAAGTTGAGAAATTCTGACCTAGATGAAATAAAAGTCCCACATGTCACTCAAACACACTTTCCTCTTCCAGGATAGAACATAAATAATACTCAACTGACAACTAGAAGACCAGAATACAGTTCCACTCACGTGCCCTTACTCTTATATTTTGATTTTTCACCTTTAAAATGCTATTTTAATGTTTATATCATGGGATCATTATAAAAATTAAATATGATAATGTACAAGAAAACCTTTAGTTCAGTCTGGCAAATAGTGGTTGCTCAATAAATATTTGTAAAAAACAAGTCCGTGAATACACAGGGAATGTTTGGGGGTTTATGGGGTGCAGGGGAATAGGATTTACCCTGGATAGTTCCTGAGTGTATCACTCTTTTTAGGATCTATACACACATCACTACTTGTGAGAACACTTTACAGAAGAATTGGCATTGACAAAGACCCAGGGAGGTGTTCATACGTACTTTTTGCTCTTCTCTCTCTATGGCTGCATTGCATTTTTCTATTCCCCAGTTTCTCAAAAAATCTCTGAGATAGCCAAACAGCGTTCCAATTCCGTATCCCAAGTAAGTGAAAACCATAACATGTAGAGGTGCTTCCTCAAAGGATTCAACAACTGGCTTATAAAAATTTGAATTTCCATTTTGCTGAAAAGACAAAAGAAAGTGGAAAATTACCACTCTTCCATTACAATAAACTATGATATTAAAAATTTTGAACTTTCGACCTTTTACATTTCAAAGAACATATTTAAGATTGGAAAAACTGCTTGGAGAAAATTGGAAATCGATCATTGAAGAGGGTAATCAGCAATGTACATTTTATTTCACAAATCCTAATGAAATAATTAATTCAGGCAAAAATTCTCTACAGATTCTAAATCCATTAAGTGAAAAATTAATAAACAATAGAGCTTTTGCAAGATGCCAAAGTATAACCCTATAAGTTACTCCCCAAACACAAACTTGGGGTTACACCTTAGCCAGGTGATCAAATTACATCACAGATGTTAGAACAACTCACCACTCTATGCTCTCGTCATGATGTAATATTTAATACACTGATGACATATTTAATCTGAATTTAGTCAAGCTCTAATATTTGACTTCCATTTTACAAGAAATATCAGGTAAATGACTTCATGAGGAAACAGATAATCCACAATGTGGGACTTTTAATACGACAACTGGCTTGGTCTTTAAAAGCAAAACTTAAACAAGTGGGACTACATCAAACCAAAAAGCTTTTGCACAGCAAAAGAAATGATCAATGAAATGAAAAGGCAACCTACAGAATGAGAGAAAATATTTGCAAACCACATATCTGATAATAGGTTAATACCCAAAATATATAAGGAACTCATACAAGTAAAACAAACAAACAAACAAATAATCCAATTAAAAATGGGCAGAGGACCTGAATAAACATTTTCCCAAAGAAGACATCCAAGTGGCTAACAGTTATATGAAAAGGTGCTCAACATCACTAATCATCAGGGAATGCAAATCAAAATCACAATTAGATATCACCTGACACCTGCTAGCCCGGCTGTTACCAAGAAAAGAGAGATAACAAATGTTGGTGAGGATGTGGAGAAAAGGGAGCTCTTGTGGACTGCTAGTGGGAATGTAAATTGGTACAATCATTATGGAAAACAGTATGAAGTTTCCTCCAAAAATTAAAACAATTACCATATGACCCAGCAATCCCACTTCTGGGCATATATTCATAGGAAATGAGATCAGTATCTTGAAGAGATATTTGCACTTCCATGTTCACTGCAGCATTATTCGCAACAGCTAAGATACAGATATGATCTAAGTGTGTATTGATGGATGAATGGATAAAGAAAATGTGGGTTTTGTACACACACACACGAATTTTTTTTTTTAATATTAATTAATTAATTAATTAATTTTGGCTGTGTTGGGTCTTCGTTTCTGTGCGAGGGCTTTCTCTAGTTGCGGCAAGTGGGGACCACTCTTCATCGCGGTGCGCGGGCCTCTCACTATCGCGGCCTCTCTTGTTGCGGAGCACAGGCTCCAGATGCGCAGGCTCAGTAATTGTGGCTCACGGGCCTAGCCGCTCCGCGGCATGTGGGATCTTCCCAGACCAGGGCTCGAACCCGTGTCCCCTGCATTGGCAGGCAGATTCTCAACCACTGCGCCACCAGGGAAGCCCACACACACATGAATATTATTCAGCCACACACACAAAAGAAAATTCAGTCATTTGCGAAACATAGATGAACCTAGAGTACATTATGCTAAGTGAAATAAGCCAGACTCAAGAAGCCACATACTGCCTTATCTCACTTATATGTGAAATCTAAAAAAGCTGAACTCACAGAAACAGAGAGTAGACTGGTGATTACCAGACAGTGGGTGGGGAAAACAGGGAGATGTTGGTCAAAGGGTATAAGCCTTCAGTTATAAGATGAAGAAGTTCCGGGGAGCTAATGTACAGCATGGTACCTATAGGTAGTAATATTGTATAGTATACTTGAAATTTGCTAAAACAGTAGATCTAAAGTGTTCTCATCACACGCAGACACACACACACACACACACACAGGTAGCTAGGTGAGGTGATAGATGTGTTAATTGATTGCAGTAATAATTTCATAACGTATACATATATCAAATCATGTTGTACACCTCAAGTACATACAATTACTAGTTATTAACTATACCTCAATCAAGCTGGAAAAAAAAGAGTAAAGAGTGGGGGAGGGAACTTAAGAGACACCCAAGTGCACTGTGTGTTCTTTCATTAGATCCTCTTTTTTTGTTTTTTGTAAAAAAAACTGGTAAAAAATACATATTTTGAACAACTGTGGAAATCCAAATATGGACTGGAAATATATATTATTGAGGAGTTAATTTTGTTAGGAGTGAGAGTAGTAGTATAGTTATGTGGGAGGATTTCTTTTTAATTAATTAATTAATTTATTTATTTTTGGCTGTGTTGGGGCTTCGTTTCTGTGAGGGCTTTCTCTAGTTGCGGCAAGCGGGGGCCACACTTCATCGCGGTGCGCGGGCCTCTCACTATCGCGGCCTCTCTTGTTGCGGAGCACAGACTCCAGACGCGCATGCTCAGTAGTTGTGGCTCACGGGCCTAGTTGCTCCGCGGCATGTGGGAACCTTCCCAGACCAGGGCTCAAACCCGTGTCCCCTGCATTGGCAGGCAGATTCTCAACCACTGCGCCACCAGGGAAGCCTGGGAGGATGTTTTAATCTTTGTCAATGCATGCTGAAGGATTAAGGAGGGTGAAGTGTTATAACAGCTCTAATTTTCTTTCAAATGGTTCATCAAAAATTAAACACATACATAAAGCAATTTTGGGAAAATGTTGAATCTAGATGGAGGTTATACTGGTGGGCGATTGTTATATTGTTACATTATTTTTTCATTTTTGTGCATGTTTGAAAATTTTCATAATAAAAAGTCAAAGTAAATATTTCTCTCATTTATTTTAGGTGTCACCATGCCAGTGGAAAGTAGACTTTTAATATCAAACCATTCTTATTCCTGCTTAATTGATTTTCACACAGTAGCTCAATGTTTGCTCAATGCATTAGTGAATAAATTATTCTTAACACTACTAATTAAGTTTTTGTCCTTAATAAATATTTATACATTTATTCAGTTTTTTATTCAACAAGTATAATACAATCCTTGGATTACCCATTTCCCAATGAGATGATCCACAAGAAGTGTTTTGACCATTTTTAGTGATTTACAGGAAACTGTCAAATGTCTACTAATACTTTATTTATTAATTTAGCTTACACTAAATGTATTATATACACTATAATATACATATATACATATATATAATATACAATATAATATACAATATGTATACAATAATATACAATATAATATACATATATACATTATATTAAATGTATTATATAAAAATTATGTTAATTAGAAATAATGTTTTTGCTACTCTCATACTATAAGCACCATTCGATTCCACAAACACAGTTTTCTAGACTATATTGCCTTTATTTCCTCTATTCTGTTTGAGATGCAGTAGTTTTGGAATCTGTGTGACAGTCCCTGGAAGTTTTATCCCAAGCCACAAAATATGTGACAATCAAAAAAAAATCTATCTGATAGATGAATATTTTTTATTTATACTACTTGTTTATAAAGTAATTTTTAAAAAGCCCTTTTATAATGAGATTTTACACTTGAATTGCTCAGTCAAAAGCCCACAAAATACTATTAAATCTTATTAAAATTCCTTAACTCCTTATTATCCATTATATCAGTGTTGTAACTGAGCAGCGCCCTATAAGGCCTTCCCAGAATAGACCCACCCCATGTCATCCACCTGCCGTTTTTCTGTAGAAAATCTTTAGTCAAAGAAAATATTTAATCAGAGAAGTGAGAAAATGCAGAAAGAAAGGAAAACAGTCAAGCAAGACAAAATAATAATACTTTAGCCAATAAACAAGCTCAAGGACCTTTAGTTCTTCCTCAAGGACTATAGATAATATTCTGAGCCATGTCCTTTGAGCTGTTTTGCAGATACTGAAGCCCCCAGCAGGTGGGAGCAGTTAACTGTATGCTGCCCACAAGCACGTAGACCCCAGACCAGTTGGAACCAGGAGGTCGATGATGCTGATTCCTCATTACCTCACCACCGACCAGTCAGAAGAATGCCCACGAGCTGACCACGCCCTGCTTTTTGAACACTGTAAGACTCCTCACTACCCCTTCCAGGGTGGGACACACAGTTTGGCGGGCATTAGCCCACCGTGACCCCCTTTGCCTGGCAAAGCAATAAAGTTATTCTTTTCTACTTCACCCAAAAGTCTGTCTCCACGTTTCTATTCAGCACCAGAGCACAGAGGCCGAGTTTTGGCAACAGTGTCTTCTCCAGACAAACCAAGCTAACATTAATGCACGTTGCTTTTGTCTAATATCTTCCCCAAATGCTACCGGGTGGTTTAAAATAATTAAAGTGAGAGATCATTGCATAATATGAGGTCTTGAATGGAAGGTGAAGGAAAGAATATAACAAATACCTTGTATTTGGGAACATAGGGCACTAATTGGATGTCTTGCATGAACCAGTAACATGCTAGGTTCTGGGAATTCCAAGATGAATGAGACAGACCCCGTCCCTGCTCCTGAGTCCTTGACCTCCCTCTACGCCCTCACACCAGTCGTAGGTCTGATGGATGGCCAACCTTCCTAGTCTAGTGTGAAAGTTTGGCTCCCTTCTTGGGTTCTGTTCTGTCTGTGACCTTTGAACTGCATCCATCTCTAGCATGCCTGGTGACTTCCTGGCCCAGTTAAGATCCACCTCCTGGTTCCTTCCACATCATGAGGATACCCAAGGGGCTTCCTTCCTTCCTGGAGTTGTCCAGACTCTAGCAAAAGGGGCTGAGAGCCTCATGAAAAAGGTTTGACGAACTTTTGTGACTGGTTCGGTATGAGGTCAAGGAAGAGGCCATGACAGTATCTGCGAGGAGTGTTATAGGAATGTGGGTAAGAAGAAAGCGGAGATTAGAAGGAGGACTGCTTGTGGGGGAAGACAATCAGTAGGCACGAGACCTGCTGAGTTGGGGTGGTGTCTGCTTGCATAAGTGGGGGTATTTGGGGGCAGTTAGAGATGCAGGAAAAGAGAAAGGCCTGGCTGAAGTATACGATCTAGGACTCAACTACTCTGAGGCCCAGCGTGAGCCACGGTTAAAGGCAAACGTGATAAAGACAAAATAAAAAGAAGAGCAGGAAGCTTGGGACCAAAATTTGGGATCCCCTGATTTTAAGGGCACCACAGACGAAGAAGGGTGAGTGAAGGGCATCCAGTGTGGGTGACTTCAGAACCTTGATTTAACGTGCTCACAAATGAACCCCTTGGGCTGACTTAGAGGATGGCTGAGTCACATAGGCACATATAAAAAGAGAAACTTCCAGGACATTCAACACCATCCTGTGAGGATCAGTGGGTTTTCCCCTTTTCCTTACCTGGCCCTGTAGCCATTTCTGAGCTCCATATATGGCCAAATCAATGGGAACTTTCTGCTTGAATTGGTTCTCAGGCAAAGCTGCACTGTATATAAGAGACTGTCTACCTAGATGCAGATAAAACCCTCGGCTGGGGGCACAGACTGGGCTTGTGTAACTATTTCTTTCTTTCTTTCTTTTTTTTTTTTTGTTCCTGTGACTTGTTCTGGGAGATAGTTATATCACAAAGAAGTTTCCAACAATGTCTGTCGGTGGCAACCGCTACCTACTTTACTCTCTCACATATAACTTTATTTATTTTTAATTTAATTTAATGTAATTTTGTTTGGCAGAGAGAAAAAGAGATACCTTCATGGAGAGCAACATTATTTGGAAATGTATAGGTCTTTCTTAACAGATGAAAATTGACACATTTACCGAAATTCTTTATTTAAAATTGAAATAGGTCACACCTCTTGGAAAAGGTTTCTCAGTCTGGGGTTGGATAGTTCTTTTGAAATATGAGAATCGGTCCTATCAAAGTAAACAAAACCTAAATCTTGCTTAATACATTTGCTAGCCAAGGTCAACACAGCATGGTAATCTGTAATGCACTTCCTTTGTTTGTTCTACCTGCTGGAAATACAGCTTTTGATGTTCTACTTTTTCTTTCATAGTGTTGAAAATAAATAGATCCTGAGCCACCTTTCCCAGAGCGCCCGGTCATCTGAGACTCTGTGACACCCTGGAGGTTGTTTACATGTTGTAATCCTGTCACATCTAGAAATAAACAATGTTGGAATGTCCTGGAAGGATGATTACTCTTCCATTCAAATTAGCAGGTCTTTTACTGCCGGTCTGTTTTGCACTGTCCTAGGCTAATATTAGAGGAGATAGGAAATCAGTAAATATAGTCTCTTTCTCCCAGAATTGGTAGCGTAATTGTGTGTGTGGTGGGGGGAGGGGAGCAAGCATAATCATAACATAGAGCAAAAAGTAAACGTCGTAAGAGTGACACAAATGGAGGGACCGTATCACATTGGGCAATCAGGAGTGGCTTCCTGAAGGAGGGGGCATTTGAGCCCAGTGTTGGTGGGAGGCAGAGCATGATGGTGGAGAGAGCTTAGGCAGGAGGGAGAATGCCTGGGTTCAAATCCTGGCACTTTCACTTGCTGACTGTAAGACATTGTGCAAGTCAGCTAATTTCCCTCAGTCTCAAATGCCTCCAGTGGAAAATGGACTAGTAAAGTTTGTTTTGAAAATGGAATGGGATAATATATGCAAAGTACCTGCCCCAGGGTAAACACTTATTAAATGTTCAGATTTTCATGAAATCTTCTGAGTAGAGAAGTTAGAGGAAACTGTTAGAATGGATGATGCTACTTTTAGAGAAATATTTGGGAAAGAAGAGAAAGAATAGGTATAGAGCCTTGGCCAGTACCTACACACAGGGAGAAGTGGGAGAGCAAGGATCCATTGGAGGCAGTAAGTGTGAGGGGGAAGAAGGGGTGGGGATTAGAGGCATGGGGGGCTGAGATACTGAACTTGAGAGAGACCATGATGCTTGGGTCATCTGGAATTGCAGCAATCATTTGTGGCCACAAGACGAAGATATTTAGTTATGCACAAAAGATGGTATTGATAGAAAGAAGAGATGGAAAGCCCTGAGGTCCTTAATGAGACTCTTCCCAACTCTAGACTCTTCCCAACTCTAGATTCTTATTATGTGAGAATAACAAAATCTTATTTTATTATTTTTAAAATTTTATTTATTTATTTATTTATGGCTGTGTTGGGTCTTCGTTTCTATGCGAGAGCTTTCTCCAGTTGTGGCAAGCGGGGGCCACTCTTCATCGCGGTGCGCGGGCCTCTCACTATCGTGGCCTCTCTTGTTGCGGAGCACAGGCTCCAGACGCGCAGGCTCAGCAATTGTGGCTCACGGGCTTAGTTGCTCTGCGGCACGTGGGATCTTCCCAGACCAGGGCTCGAACCCGCGTCCCCTGCATTGGCAGGCAGATTCTCAACCACTGCGCCACCAGGGAAGCCCCAAAATCTTATTTTTAATCTACTTATATTTGAGTCTTCCACTACTGGCAGACGCAAGGATCCCGTCGGATCAGTTCTCATCCCCAGTCAAGGGAGTAACAAGAATTGTAGACTAGATGAGAGGCTGGTGGAGAGAGATGGGACTGATGCTCATCTAGTACACATGATATACTCATTTCAGTTGTTTATCCCAAGCATCCTTTCTGATTGGTTAATGAATGCCCTGTCCTGACTGGTAAGTATATATTCCTTACTGTGTGTGTGTGTGTTTGTGTGTGTGTGTGTGTGTGTGTATGTACATGTATGTATATGTATATTCCTTACTGTGTGTGTATGTATGTACGTATGTGTGTGTATGTGCATGTAAATACATATGTATATACATACATATGTGTATGTATATATATGCATGTATGTATGTGTGTGTGTGTGTGTGTGTGTATACATGTATATATATATGTTTAATTTTCATCCCTAATGGCAGGTAAAATTCAAAGCAACTCTTTCCTCAGTGGAATCCTCTACTTTTACTCTAAAACATTTGAGAGTCTTATTGGTTTCAAAGTTACCATTTATTTCTCTTCTAAAATACTTTGGAATGTCAATTAGATCTGGCTGAAGTTATACAAAATGATGCAGCACCAAAACTCATGAAAGTGGAATGATACATGAATGATGAGAATACACAGCTCTACCTTAGTAGAGAGGGTACTTAATGTGTTAAAGTTGTCTGGGATTTTAAGAAATAAGTATTTTAACCACAGTCTTCTGTCATGTATTTTGTAGATATAAATGTTTAGAAATGCTTTATGAAGTTCATATGCCTCAGTCTAGTCTAACTCATATCATCTTGTCACAAATAGGTGAGTTGCTTTCATTCCAAACCCTGATTTTTATCCCCTCCAAAACCTTCTTTCATGCTGCCACTTTCCTGTAATTTCTGCAGTTTCTACTCCTTTTCCTAAATGTCCTCTGCTGCCCCCCCTCCCTCACCTCCACCCCACACACATAGACACCTTGGCTTGCCTAATATCCACAGTTTAAGACCCAGTTCTGGCTTCACTTCTTAAAAAGATCCAGGCTAGGTGTTCTCACTACATAATACCATTATAACACTCACCACTTTGTATTATAATAATATTTTTAGGAAGACAAGTTATTTAATAAAAGGACAGAAAATAAAGGATCACTTGCAAAAAATAATAGCTTTTATTATCTCTCACTCAGGCCTTTTGAATATTTCAAATATTTTCACACTATTGTCCATTGTGGTGGAGACTGGCTGTGCATCAGACCATTTCCCTCTCCTCTTTCTCATGGCCGGGCTACATGCCCCACGACCCTTGCAGACATGCGTGGCCGTACGACTGACCAATGTGAAGTTGGTAGAAGTGAAATGTGCCATTTCTGTGCCTGGCCCACAAGAGCTTCTCTCATGATCCATCTCTTTCTCTCTTTCCCCTATTGTCATCTGAATTCTGATGGCCAAGGTGACCTTGGAAGCCACACAATGTCATCTGCAGAGCATTGTCAGCCTGGTGCCCTGAATTACCATGTGGAGCAGAGTCTTCACCTCCTCTCCCTCCAGCTTCCTGCCACTGCCCATAAGACTTAATATGAGTGAGAAATAAATTTCTATTGGGTTATGCCACTGAGATGTGGTGGCTCATTTTTTATGTCATCTAGTATTACCTTAATGAATAGATACTATAAGAATTGTGTTAAAGTTCTTTCATGTCTAAATCTTGTTTAGAAGCATGTGGAAGGAAGTCTGAGAACTGAGTTACTTCCCCAAGCAAAAGGGTGCATCAGGACCTGTCTGCACTGGCCAACATTCAAATTTAAATCTGGGGAATGTAAACTGGCGCAGCCACTATGGAAAACAGTATGGAGGTTCCTCAAAAAACTAAAAATAGAAAAACAATATGATCTAGCAGTCCCACTCCTGGGTAATTATCTGAAGAAAATGAAAACATTGATTTGAAAAGATATATGTACCCCAATGTATGAGTGTATATATATATATATATATATATATATATATATATATATATATAAAACGGAATATTACTCAGCTATAAAAAAGAATGAATTTTGCCATTTGCAACAACATGGGTAGACCTGGAGGATATTACACGTAGTGAAGTAAGTCAGACAGAGAAAGACAAACACTGTATATTCTCATTTATATGTGGAATCTAAAAAAATGAAACAAATGAATATAACAAAACAGAAGTAGACTAATAGATACAGAGAACAAACTAGTGGTTACCAGTGCAGTGGGGAGGGGCAAGATAGGGGAAGGTGATTAAGATGTATAAACTACTATGTATGAAATAAATAAGATACAAGGATGTAATGTACAGCACAGGGAATATAACTGATATTTTATAATAACTTTAAATGGAGTATAATTTATAAAAATATCAAATCATTATGTTGTACACCTGAAACTAGTATAACATTGTAAATCAACTGTACTTTAATTTTTAAAAAGATGGAATGAGATAATCAATCAGTCAATCAATAAGTCTGGTGAAGTTGTCAAAGATTCAATTCTTGATTTATTGAGCATCTCTGAGTGTTAGGTGGTTCATGACAGAAAGAAGTACATTATAAGACTTAGGCTTCAGGGACCACAGAAATCAGCGAGGGAGACAGACAGACAGATTATAATCATGGAACTTTTTGAGGGGACAAGTTCTTTATGTATTAACTACTCCAACCTTTCTTTGTAGTGATGCACAAGTTCAGTCTTTGAGAGGCTAAGTTGCTTTCCCATCATCTTGGTTTTCCCATCCACGACCAGAGAAGTTAGCGAACAAGTCAGGGAAGCCCGTGAAGAGTCCCAGCTTCCACATTTCCAGATTGGGAAGTCAGGGATTCACAGAAAAGGCAGGATGGCTTGGAGGGGACTAAATGGAGTCCCTAGCAGTGTGCCCCATGAAAATCTGCTGTAGGATTGAGTGAATGAGAGAGGAAAAGGGGGCCAAGATTGGGAAATGTTGAGGAAGGAGGTGAGGGCCTTCCAGGACAGGAGAACCAGCATGGGCACTTGTTAGTGAGTAGAAATGAGAGGAACGGGACCTTTCAAGGACTTCTGGCTGGACCTCATGTATTGCCTGCTTGGAGATGTGGTGTGTAGTGCCTGCTGAAATTGAACAGGCCTTCTCTGCAGGGTAAGCCAGACTTTCTGTTTCAAAGAGCAGTGAAAAAGAAATGCAGGGAAGAAAGATTTGTAGGATCGCAGGATCCTACCTGGGATGACAGCTGGGGTGGAGGCCCTAAAGTCAGTTGGACATAATTGAACTTTGGAACAAAGTGGCTGTCCTTCACCACCCTGCAATGACTGCAGTCTTCTAATTTTACTCACAACCAGCTGGATCACGTGAGAGGCACAGAGCTTTTCTGAAGTTATTCTGATAAACCAGAGAAAACAATGCATTGTTGTTTTAATACCATTGAAATTAACTACTACCTACTATCTTCTTGTTCAGTTACGATGTTCTCGGTCCAGGTGAGAACAGTGCTTATCTCTGAGGTGCTCAAAGCTTTTGTGGCCATGATTTTATTTACTTACATGATATTCCTAAGAGGTAGGTTGTGGATAGCTGTAATAGAATTAGAATTATCTTCACTTAATAAGACAGTCACAGGGCATTAGGCAATTTCCCCAAGGTTATAAAGCAGGCAAAGTCAGTATGAAGTTGAATTTCTCAAGTCCACAGCACCAGGGTTGAATCAGAAAGAAGCTTTAAGTTAGACCTTTGAGATGCGACAGATTGGAACATATTTCAGAAATAACCATGGGGCTGACTCTTTGTCCTTCCCAGGTGGGTACTGGCAGCTGTCAACACTCGTGGGAAGGCTGACTACCATGTGCATGCACCTGTACTAGGCACTGGGTCATTCATAGTTTCTCTTATGGCTTCCATCCCCATGGAACTCATGGACAAAGGCGGGGATAAAATGTGTGTACAGAAATACAACACTTCAGGATTAGAGAACAAGAAGTCTCCAGTGGCAACATCCCAGAAGTCTAATGTCATTCCATATTTATACATTTGTTCATTTTCTTCCTTCCTTTATTTACTCACGGTTTTAATTGCAGTAGAGTTGATTTACAATGTTGTGTTAGTTTCAGCAAAGTGCTTCAGTTATGCACACACACACACACATATATATATATTCTTTTTCACATTCTTTTCCATTTTAGGTTATTACAAGATATTGAATATAGTTCCCTGTGCCATACAGTAGGTCCTTGTTGGTTATCTATTTTATATATTGTAGTGTGTATTTGTTAATTCCAAACTCCTAATTTATCCCTCCCCCCCACCTTTCCCCTTTGGTGACCATGTTTGTCTTTTATGTCTGTGAGTCTATTTCTGTTTTGTAAATAAGTTCATTTGTATCCTTTTTTTAGATTCCACATATAAGTGATATCATATGATATTTGTCTTTCTCTGTCTTACTTCACTTACTATGAACATCTCTAGGCATATTTGTTCATTCATTCATCCAACAAACACATATTGAGTACGTACTCCATGCTAGCTACTGTGCTCTGTCCAGGTGACACAGTGGTGACCAGGAAGGACAGAACCCCTGACCTCATGACACTCATGGTCTATATGTGAACCGCCCAATACAATAATCATTAGCCACATGTGGCTACTTACATCAAACTTAAATCATTCAAGTTAAATACATTTAGAGATTTAGGTTCTCGTTGCGTGAGCCACATTTCAAATGTTGGACAACCACACGTGGCTGCTGGCTACCTTACTGGGTGGGACAGTCACACAGTATTTCCGTCATCACAGCAGGTTCCGTTGTTCTGAGGTCTGCAAATTGTGGCCCACAAGCCAGATCTGGCCTACCCCTTGCTTTTGCTATTTTCTTTCAAAATAAAGTTTTATTGGAACACAGTGACACCCGTTTGTTTATTGCTGTCCATGGCTGCTTTCACACTGCAAAGGCAGAGTTGAGTAACTGTGGCAGGGACTTCGTGTCCCAAAGAACTGAAAATATTTACTGTCTGGACCGTTACAGAGAAAGTTTGCCAGCCCCTGGTCTAGATGGAAATACAGGCCAGAGCAAATACTTACAAAAAGGGAAATGAAGAATAAGTCAGGGACCTATGGAGTGGATAGGACGGGATCTGACCTAGTCCAGGAAAAGAGAAAGGCCTACCTAAAGAAGATGATGTTTAAAATAAGATCTGAATAGTCAGTAGGAGTTGATGAGGCACAGTGTTCCCAGCAGGAGGAAGAACCTGAAGAACTGTGGGGAGGGAGGGGGGTAGGGTGGTGGGCTGGCAGGGGTAGTGAAGGGGCAGGCATGGCTGTAGGTCAGTTCTAAAAGGGGAACTCCATCCACTTTGTCCATCATTAGTACTCCAGGGCTTAGAAGGGCAGCTGATACGAAGTAGGTATCCAATAAATCTTTTATGAATCAGTGGATGAATCGGCGGGGAGGTTGTGCAGAGTTCATAAACCAAGCTTAGGACCACAGCCTTGATCCTGACAAGGGAAGCCATTGACGAGCTGTAAGCAAATGCCTGCATAAAAACTTGATCTGATACGTGTTTTCAAAAGGCCCCCTGCAAAGCCATGCATGTGAATGGGTCTTCGGGGAGCCCCGACATACCAGTGATTCACAGTGATTCATGGTTGTATGGTCGGTAATTTTGAGAAAGATAAATATCATATGATATCGCTTATATGCAGAATCTTAAGAAAGATGATACAAATGAACTTATTTGCAAAACAGAGACTCACAGACTTAGAGAATGAACTTATGGTTACTGGGGGAAAAGGATAGGGGGTGGAGGGATAGATTGGGAGTTTGGGATTAACATATACACACTGCTATATTTAAAATAGATAACCAACAAGGACCTACTGTATAGCACAGGGAACTCTGCTCAATATCCTGTAATAACCTAAGTGGGAATAGAATTTGAAAAAGAATAGATACAAGTATATGTATAACTGAATCACTTTGCTGTACACCTGAAATTAACATACCATTGTTAATCAACTATAATCCAATATAAAATAAGGTGAAGTCTCTCTTGTATCCCTTGCAGAAGAATATTTGATGAAACATACTCGTTCCATTGATCCTGAACTTTTGAACCTATGACCAAAAATCAAAAGGAAAGTGTCTCCTAAGCTGCATGAAAACGAACCAACACCAGAGGCGTGCTTTGCCATGGAAGTGAGGTGTGTACTGTAGCATTTCCTTCCCGTGCCAGGCAGCCGATGACTCACAGGTGAATTAAAAAAAGGGTGGGGCTCTGGAAGCACACAAAATGTGGTGGGCTGAGCACAGGGGACTGAATTTGGATTAGAAACAATGGCTTTTCTCTTTGAATCAAATTGAAACAATTTCTTCTTGCACCTTGATGATGCTGAAGTACCATCTCTGGACCCCAACCAAAACTTCTCATTCCCTGAACATGGACCAAAGAGTGCCTGTCATTCAGCAACCTGAAGAAGCAGAAAACCCCCCTACCCAGAAAGAGGGAAAGTTGCCGAGGATGCCATTGTTCTTCCTTCCCTGTGTGTTTATCAGGATTTGGTTCATGGCTGTACAGACCTATTCTCCTTGCCTCCTTCCCTCCTCTGCCTGTCACCTTATAAAACCACTCACAATTTATGCACATCAAGAGCAGCCTAGGTTCATCTTCAATCTATAACCTGGCTCATCTTTTGCTTGCCTTTGAAGACAGAATGTGTCCTTAAAGAGATGATGCTTAGTTGAATGTATACAGTTTTTTTTTGCTGGAATCTTTGATGTTCATGGAAGGCAGAGCATATCTGATTTTCCATGAAAACCTTTTGCTTCCTGGGAAAGTAAGCATAATGTCTCCAAACAACCAATTCCCTAAGAGTATGACAACACAACAATTTGTTTCTTTGCTTCCAAAAAATCTGATAACATCCATGGTCACAGCTATAATTATCTGATTAACTTTTCTTATGTGGCATATAATGTTGAAAAAAAAGTAACTTCTCCCAGAGCAGGGCTAGTCTTGACTAGTTTTTACCTGTACTCCTGAATCAACTATTTAAAAATTCCAGGCATTTTTTTTTAGCCATCATTATTTATGAGTCCTAAGTAATGGCTGGGTGCAAAGCATGAGTCATCTGATTGGTATAAAGATTGATATTACACTTAAAAAAAGAAAACTGACATTCGTGACCTATTTATTTCAGCCATTGTATCATTTTCCCAGGTCACTATGTGGAGAACTTCTGTATCTTAGTCTGTAGACACCTGATTCAGTGGTTTTGTGAAGAATTGACCCATGGGAAGCATAACCCCATAGACAAAATGCCAGCCCCTTTTGCATAAACTTACAAACCAATCCGTCAAACCTTACGTCGGTTGTGAGATTTTCCCAAGTACCCCTAAGTTATTTGCATGGTTTGGCAAAAGCTGTTATTGCCAAGGGCTCCTTCGGGGTTTGTTTTGGATTCTGTACTATGAAAAGCAGTATTGTGTAGAGGCTCTAGAAACTGGCAGTGGACAGGTGTGTGTCTTGCCCTGGATTGGCCATTTTGAGATATTGGGCAAGTGTGCCTCAGTTCTGTTCTCTATTCTATTAAGTGAGAAATGTGTTACTAAGATCTAGAAAATGAGATAACATGCTTCTCTGAGATCTGAGATCATTTCTGCCATGATTATTCCAGTGTTTGAGACGATCTGGAGCCTAGTTTCTTTCAGACTATCAGAGTAGGTGACTGGGAAACATGCCATGTTGGAAGACCTAAGAATCCTTAACGCGTCGTCAATGTCATTGCCTCGGGGAGGCTCAGCAAAGGAACCAAGAAATTAATTGACTGGTGCTCCCCTGCTGGGTCTGGAAGCAAGCCTTCATGATGGCACATGTTTGAAGATGAAGTTGAGGCTGCACAAGGGCTCAGAAGAAGGTAATTCTGGGGAGTACACATGCTACATGCCATACGGATGTAAAGACAAAGGTCAATGATTTTTAAAGAAAGATTTATAGGAAGTTGTGTCTGGTGTGCCATGTAAAATCACTTTGCTGCCTGGCTATGGAAATCTAAGGTAGAAACTAACATTTTGCAAGACTTTTAGAATCTTACAGATTTTAAAAAATTACTAAAACTGACTCCCAAATCTGCTCTTCTGAGTAAGTGTAATAACCAGAATAGCACTTTTTCTCTTGCTGTGAATTAATCTGCTGAAGAATAGAGGTGCTGATTTTTTTTTTTTTTTTTTTACTTCCTACCTATTCTTGTAAAGGAACAGTTGACAGAGTTGTATGCACTGAGTAAGGGTTTGAAAAATACCTACGTGTCCAGTCCTTTGAGACGTTCCTGAACTTAGAGTTAAAAATGTCTGGGATTCTTGTCCAGCTCTGTCCCCATCATCCATGTGTCTTTGGTCTCATTATTTTTCTTAGCTCTGTTTTTTTCATCCCTAAAATGGGTCATTAGCACTCAAAACTTCACAGCATTGCTGTGAGAGTCCAACGAGACGTTGGATATAAGGATCATTATAGTTGATGCTGAAGGTTAAAGGGGCAAAACATTGGTTGCGTTTTAAAGAAATCATTCTAACCATGCATGCGCCACCATATTTACTTCTTACAACGACTCTATTGGGCAGGCACTACTATTATCCTCATCTTCCAGATAAGGAAACTGAGGCACAGAGAGATTAAGCCGCTTGTCCAAGGTCATAGAGCGACCGATGTGAAGCTGAAATTCAAGCCCAGGCAGTGCGAAGGGGAGGCCCTGCTCCCAACCTCTATATGATGGTTCAGTTTACTAGGATAGTAGGGCAGGAGGTGGCAACAATTTATGTGATATTAGGGGTCAGAAAATCCTCCTATTACTTGCCACCCGTGTGAGTGATTATCTGACCTCTTTGAACATTGGGTCCTTATACGTGAAATTGGAAAGCAATAGGTGAGAATTAACAATACTTCAAAAAGCGTAAATACATGGTGGGACCTTGTGTGTGGCAGCAATCATTAACTGTAATTAATACTGATTTCTCTGACATGGTTTTCTAAGATAGGCAAAGAAGGAGGCTCTCTCCACGTGGCTCTTATTTTGGGAAATAGGAGAGGTCTTTACATCTTCCATGAGACAAATGCAATTTTGCATCATCAATTTTGAAATTGAAGCTAAAGAATTTGCAATAGCAGATACCACTCTGAGCCATCAAATACTGTAGTCCCTTGCTGTTTGATTTCACAGATTGGAGGTTTCAGAAACAAATGCACCTTTCCAGAAAGGGCCTTGGTCTGGGTATCAAGAGACCAGAGTGGGGGAGGGTGCCTCACACTGGTGTGACCTCTGGGACAGTCACTTAGCTTTCTTGAGCCTCATTCCTCCATGTGTAAGAAGACAGGGCATGGTATGGAATTTTAAGAATTTCTACAGTGAGTTCCCTTCCTGCCAGCTGGATTATACTCCAGACAAAAAGGGAAAATGGCTCTTGAATCCGTCAGAATTATAGGTTTACAACATGGGAGTTTCTCGAGTGAGGTAGCCTCCTGCTGAGTCTTTCATCTCACTAGATGAATTTACACTTGATTCAGCTCACGGTTTTATAAAATATTTGCACAGTCAAAACTATATCTGCAAATTTTGTCTCAAAAGAAGAAAAAAGAAAGAACGATGGACAAACATTGAAATCTGGTTAATAATTTGCATGTGGAAGAGTTTAGGGGTGAAGTCTATTGATTCTCCAACTTTCTTTGAAATGCACCAAACATATGGTTTGATGGCTGGATAGAGGGACAGATAGACAGACAAATGTGTGATGAAACAAATATAGTAATATGTTAATTGCAGTTTCTAAGTGGTAGGTATATGAGTATTCAGTGTAGAACTCTTTAATTTTTCTGTAAGTTTGCAAATAGTCACAATAAAATGTTTGAGGAAAAGGCATTTTTTTTTTCTAGTGATAAAGATACAGACCCTGGGGCCAGTCTACACTAACTAGAGGTTTAATCTTAGACAAACTTACTTAACTTTTCTGTGACCAGTTGCCTCATATAAAAAATAGGGATAGTAATAGTATTAAAGTCATAAGGTTGTGGGAATCAAATAAGTTTGTATTTAGAAAGTTCCTAGCATATAGTGTGATGGAAAAGTTTGTTAATTGAAATTTTAAAAATCATTTCATATACAGGGTTATGAATGGGAAAGCAGATTATTCTGATTTTTCTTGGACATTCAACCCTGAGAATGCAGAATTTTATTAAAACCAGATGACAGGTCTATATACCTTGAGGTATTAGTCATTTTCCTTCTAATCCAGGCATATTTCATCTCCTATTAAGAGGTAGTAGAATCATCAGGATAAATCAATAATATTTAATTTCTATTTTCATCTCCTTCAAAAAGTTCCACCTCCTTAAAGCATGTTCCCTGACCCCAAACTTAGAGTATACATAATATCTGGATATTGATATAAAAGCACGTAGTTACCTGGTCACACAAAAATCTAGTGATTTAGTGATTTTTAAAAAGAAGGCAGTGAATAGTAGTCATGTTCTCCAACAAAGGATGGGAAACCTTTAATTAATAGGTAGGTAAATTACTAATAAATTAGTAATTAATTAGTGTATTAATTAATAAGAGGTTATACACCTTGAAATCTGCAAGAAGCTTGTGTATCTATATGAGTGGGGCCTTTTCAGTCTTTTAAAGAACCAGGCCTGTGGACAGCAAATGGCAATTAAAATAAACAAAACAAACTGAAATCCGAGTTCTTACAAACACTAGATTAGTAAAAACAGGTGGTCTTTAATCATTGCACAACTATTATTGAGCACCTATTGTGTACAGGCTCCGTCTAGGTTCTGGGGATTTGGCAGTGAGATAGAAATCTCTGCCTGGGTGGAGTTCCCATTCTAGAGCCAGAGGCAGACAATAGATAGGAAATAAATTCAAGTGTGTGTGTGTGTGTGTGTGTGTGTGTGTGTGTGTGTGTGTGTGTGTGTAGATGGTGTTAAGTACTAAAGAACCAAGCAGGATCAGGAAAGGGAGTCAGGAAGAAAGCATGTTGCAATTTTAATAGGATTGTGAGTAACATTTGACTTGAAAGGAGGGAGGTGCAGGCACCTGGATTTCTGGGAAGTGCAAATGGGAGAGGATGTGGGAATGTCCTGAGGTGGGAGGATGCAGGGCTGCTGGCTCTAGTGTGGCTGGAATACACTGAGCACTGGGAAAAGGGGCAGGAGATGAGTCAGTGAGGACCAAGCCATGGCTCCTTGTGGCCAATGTAAGAATTGCAGCTTTTACTCTGAGTGAAATGGGAGCCATGGGAAGGATTTGGGCAGAAGATTGAGATTTTGATATCATTTCAACGGGATCATTCTGGCTGCTGTGTTGAGAATAGTCTTGCTGGTGGTAGTGGACAGGATGGCAGGGGTGGAAGCAGGTTATGGCAATTTAAAAATATGACCATGAGTTCTTTATTAATCTTCCCGTTAAGAGTTGGGAGGGTCCTATCCCCTTGTACCTGGTGGGCTTGTTTGTGACTGCTTCAACAGGGTAGATGTGAAGCTGACCTCTGAGGCTAGGGTATAAAAGGCCATGAGATTTCTTCATTTACTAGAAAACTCTCTAGAGCCCTCCCTGCTGTAGAAGCTGTCTGAGGCAATCCTACCCATAGTCCTGGCTTGTCCTTTTTTTCAGCCGACCCAGCTTGGACATGGTAGTGAGGACACCATCTTGCAGGCGAATCCTCCTGGCTCAGCTGTTCTAGGTCCAGCCGATCGAGGCCCCAGATATCATGGAACAGGGAAGAGCTGTCTCCACTGAGTCTTTTCTGAATTCCTACCCAGTGGAATCCATGAGCATAACAAAATGGTTGTTTAATGTCATTCTGTTTTGGGATGGGTTGTCATTCTGTAATGAATAACTGGGACACAGGGAAAAGGCATGAGGCTCCCGTAACAATCAAGGTGAGAGGTAGTGGTAGCTGAGACCAGAGTGGTTGCTGTGGGGAGCTGAGGAGTGGTCAGATTCTGGATATCCTGTGAAGGTAGGATCATGAATTTGCTGACTCATTGAATACAGAAGGAAAAAGTCATGAATGATACCCAGGTTTTTGGTTTGAGCCACTGGAAGGATAGAGTTGTCATTTACTGAGATGGGAAAGACTATAAAGGAAACACATTAGGGACAGAGGGAGGGAGTATCGGGGGCTCAGTTTTGGACATGTTAAGTTGGAGATGCCTTTGGTCATCCAAGCGAAAGATCAAGGAAGCAGTTGGAAATGACATATATATGTGTGTGTGTGTATATGTATATATATATATATATATATATATATATATATATATATATACACACATACACATACACACAGCTGCACATATATACATGTACATATAGTAATGAGACAAGGTCAGATCATCAGAAGAAATCTGCAGTTAGAAAAGAGAACGGGGGCTTCCCTGGTGGCGCAGTGGTTGAGAGTCTGCCTGCCGATGCAGGGGACACGGGTTCAAGCCCTGGTCCGGGAAGATCCCACATGCCGCGGAGCAACTAAGCCCGTGCGCCACAACTACTGAGCCTGCGCGTCTGGAGCCTGTGCTCCGCAAAGAGAGGCCGTGACAGTGAGAGGCCCGTGCACCGCGATGAAGAGTGGCCCCCACTCGCCACAACTGGAGAAGGCCCTCGCACAGAAACGAAGAACCAACACAGCCAAAAATAAATAAATAAATAAATTAAAAAAAAAAAAAAAAAAAAAGAAAAGAGAACGGGTACAAGGACTGAGCTTTGGGTCACTCTATTGTTCAAGGATCAAGGAGTTGAGGAAAACCAGGAATAGACACTGCAAAGGAACAGCTGGTGATATAGGAGGGTCATAACCTGGAAGCCAAGAGAGAAAAGTGCTTGAAGGAGGAGGAGTAATTACTTGTGTCAAGTGCTGCTGACAGACCAAGTAAAATGAATCCACCATTGGATGAGGGAATTCAAGGATTTAAGACTATCATTTATTGAGCACCTATTATGTGCCAGGCATTGTACTGAACACTCTTACAATAGCAGTAGAGGGGTAACAGCTGCAGGCAGACTTTAATAGATAATAGCCACTATTTATCAAGTATCTACTACACATGTGATAGTTACTGGGAGCCTTACATACACTCTCTCATCTAATCTTCACCATTGCCTTGTGAGGTATGGACCAGAGCCGTGACGCTACTTCCCCAATGTGGCACAGCTAGTAGGGAGCAAAGCTAGCACTCATACCCAATTCTGCTGATGTCAAAGCTTGTCTTCCTGCTATCATTCTTCCTTAAGTGGTTCCCTGGGAAATCCTGAGGGGTGCTGGGGTATGAAAAGCCACCAGGAAAGAAATATCTTCCTGGGGAGTTCATTTATACTCAAGGTTTTCAAGGAGGATATAAAAGTAGTTTTATAGTAAAATAAATATTATTAAAATAGTATTATAAAGTGGGGTACAAAATTCTAATATAAATTTTTAAATAAATTAATACCACATGTGGCCTTGTGGTCTGAGTCACTTTGGCTTATGTTTGGTTTTCTCTCCTTGGTAGATCAATTTATGAATCCCTTTACCCTGTCTTCTCTGGAAAGGCTGATTTGTTGGTTTTTCTGAGCAGGGTGTGAGAGCTGAGGTTCTTAACCTGGGGATCTGAGAAAGTCAGGGAACACATGAATCCTCTACCTGGAAAATTCTGTAATACAGAAAGTATCTATCAGCTTCTCAAAGGATTTTTGATTTCCAAAAGGATAAGCTCCACATGGCAGAGAAAGAACAGTCAGGTATAAGTTGTAGTTGACAGGATAATCATAATTTACACATAGCCTTTTCCTGGGCAACTTTTGAAGGCCCGGTTATACCACATCTAGAGAATAATAATGGTGACCAAGCTATATGAGTGCATTGTCTAACAAAAGGTTTGTGTGTCACTTCCTACAAAGTCTGAGAGATGAAGTTTGAGCAGTGAAATGGTATCAGTTCTACGACATTTTGTCATCTAATATTTGAAATCAGGGTTAGTCAGAGAAATCTAGTACAACTGGTTGGGTCATAATTGTTCTTAAAACTTGCATACTCCAGGATCAAGTATTAATATAACAACTCAGGAAAATTAAGATGTAAGATACATCTATTGCTTTTAAAAAATATAAAGTAAGTCTAAATTAAGAGGATCCAAATTCCCTGAATCACTCTATTTATGACCTCTTATTTTTCTCATCCTATTTGCCTATAGTTCAGAGATTACAGATTTGTGGCTGGTAGCAATGTCTCATTGAACTCTACACTATTGGAAATTTGAAGCATCAGATGCCAATACTTAAAAATCAGGATATTCTCTCTCCCTCCCACTCCATCTGGATTTCCAGTTTCTTTTGAAAAATCATAAGATCTGTCAACATAGGATATGCTTTCTCTCATGGTGACAATGAGCTTTGTTCAGGTAAACCCATGCTGACCACTTCCTGTTGTCCACACCAGGCCTTACCAGCCTGCTGGGCATTTGTAATCTTAACCTCTGCTGTAATCAAATGATCTTCAATGTGGCAAAACTTTTGGTTTAAGCAGGATTTAGAGGGAACTGTGATGGATGAAGTACATTGTGGAGAACAATTCTGAATACTTCTCTGAACTATGTTCATAGTGTTTGTTTGTTTGTTTCCAAAGGTTTAATCTAAATTGTGAATTACTGGGCCAATGACTTTCTTTCTAATATGGTGGCAACAACTTCTTCTCACATGAATTTACAGGTTGATATACTTTAGAATTCCAGTAAAACTACATTAGTTCAGGCCAGTTGAGACAAGGTGACAATACTTAGTAGAAAGATTAAATCAAGTGTATTTCAAAATAAATGTAGTGGATTTCTTGAGAGTAATTAGGTTAACGTCAATCTACCTCTACTTGTGTTTCTAAAGAGAATTATTTTCTAGGAAACTTTAACCAAGAGATAAAATTAATTTATAATTGGCAGATATTAAATATACTTTAAAACACGTATTCATTTAATTAACAAAACATCTGAACCAGAACACATACATGCTTCTTTGCCTGCTCTTTCTTCATAGATAAGGCAACAAGTTACAGACCTCCTCAGATTGAATAATTACACTTCAGATTTGACAACATTCAAATGATTGTGCTTTTGTATAGTTGATATTTGAGTTCATTGTATTTGGTTTTACCAGCCAGACACTCATCTTAAGCATAAAGTCCTTATGCAAAACACAAAATAGAACACAACAAAAGTGTAAAGCTTAGGGAAAGGCATCTTTGCCAAAGATTGATGGCCAAACAAACTCTTTCCTCAAAATGAAAGCACTGAAAATGGTTGTAATGAGACTGCACAATGATTTTTCTAGGCATTTTAAAGAAATAGAATATACATGTGTTTACATGTTTATTATTGCTTAGCAAACCACCACCATACTTAAAACAACAATCATTTGTTTGTTTGGGACTTCCCTGGTGGCACAGTGGTTAAGAATCCACTTGCCAATGCAGGGGACACGGGTTCAAGCCCTGGTTTGGGAGGATCCCACATGCCGCGGAGCAACAAAGCCCGTGCACCACAACTACTGAGCCTGTGCTCCAGAGCCCACGAGCCACAACTACTGAGCCTGCGTGCCACAACTACTGAAGCCCACGTGCCTAGAGCCCATGCTCCACAACAAAGAGAAGCCACCGCAATGAGAGGCCCGCGCACCACAGCAGAGTGTAGTTCCCACTTGCCGCAGCTAGGGAAAGCCCGCGCACCGCAACGAAGACCCAACGCAGCCAAAAATAAATAAATAAATAAATAAAGGTATTAAAAATAAAAAGTCTGATAAACAAACCCAGCTTTAAAAAAAACCCAATTATTTGTTTGCTTAAGAATCTGTAGTTTGGAGCTTCCCTGGTGGCGCAGTGGTTAAGAATCTGCCTGTCAATGCAGGGGACACGGGTTCGAGCCCTGGTCCAGGAAGATCCCACATGCTGCAGAGCAACTAAGCCCATGCACCACAGCTACTGAGCCTGAGCTCTAGAGCCCACGAGCCACAACTACTGAAGCCCGCGTGCCTAGATCCCGTGCCTTGCAACAAGAGAAGCCACCGCAGTGAGAAGCTTGTGCACCTCAAGGAAGAGCATCCCCCGCTCGCCGCAACTAGAGAAAGCCCGTGCGCAGCAATGAAGACCCAACACAGCCAAATAAATAAATTTATATATAAAAAAAAAGAATCTGTAATTTGGGCAGAGCCCTGTGGGTACAAGTCATGTATACTCCATGAAGTATAATTGGAACAGATAGACTCCAGGGCTGGAGGATCCACTTCTAAGATAGCTGACTCACACAGTTTACAAGCTGGTGCTGCATCTTGCCTAGGCACACAGCAAGGATACTTGGTTTCTCTCTACTTGGGCTTCTCTTGAGCTGCTTGGGCTTCCTTCCAATGTGGTGGCTGGGTTCCAAGTGTGAGTGTTCTACGAGGACTGTGTTCAAGCTTCAAGGTTTTTGGTAAAGACTCAGTTTGTTTAAGGTCCTCAAAGCAAAATGGCCTAAAACCAGTGACTAAGGGTCATGATAGTAAAGACAACTTCATCCATATCACAGAGGGGAAAACAGGCCCTTGTCTGCCCTACTGCACTAAGAACTCAGCAGGGTTTCTTCTTTCTGGAACATACTTTTTAAGCCATAATTGAGGCTCTCAGTGGGAGCCAATTTCAACTGAGTAACACCTAAATATATCTGAGCAAATAGGTTCTGGATGGTCCCTCCTTCAGAAAGAGCTGTTGGAAAAGGCAGTAGCCTCCCTGATATGTCCTGATGCTCTTAGGGAAGCTTCAGTGTCCAAAGATATCCACAGTCTTGTAGGAGCACTTAGTAATGAACCTTTAGGATCCTGGCTCTTGTCCTTAGGAATGGTTGTAACCATTTAGCTAAGTCTCTAACCTCAGACACTAGAAGGTGGTTATAAAACCAAGATAAAAGGAGAGAGAGAGAGAGAATGGCTTTGACGGCATCTCTACCCAAATGAGAGACTTCAGGGTCAGAATGGTCCAGAGGGTGAGAAGGCCAGTGGCCAGTGTTACAGCCATTTTAGGGGCAAAGAGTGTCTTGAGTGGTAGTGGTCTGATTCGATACAGTGACGAATAGATGGGTATTAGTATGATTGCCCTCGTGCAAAGAATAAGAGTTGAGTATTTTCTCTTCACATTATACTCATCTGGGAGAGGCCAGACCTGAGGTTTTTGGTAGACAATTCCAAGGCTAGGGCAATGCCTTTTGTCAAGAGGGGAACCTATTTGGGGGACCACAGCCTATTCACACACAACCCAGGCTCCAGAGTGCCCACTCCCCACACACCACTCTTTCATTCCAGTGGACACACAAATTTCCTTCACTGAATGGCGGGCTGGCCCCCAGCCAGCCTCACCTGTCCTGTGGTCTTAGAACAATCTCACTGCCCTACCTCCCCACCCCTGACCCCGGTTCTCCTGCACAGGTTCCTTGCCCAGCTTCTCATTTTGCAACGGTAAAGCTGCCTGTTTGGCTCTGCTAATCTGTTCCCAAGCAGGTGAACTCACCCCTGCTGTTCAGAGCAGAGGGGCTGGGCATCCAATGGGAAGCTGGCGATGGCCTGCCTGTTCGTAAGCAGCTTGCAGACCCGGCTCCCTCTTTGAATGAGCTGACAACATTTCTTGGGTTCCTCCTCCTCCTCCTCCTCCTCCTCAGTACATTCCCCTCAAACATTCTGTCAGAGCAGGAGCCAAAAATTTTAAAAAAAGTATCACATGGGAAAACAATTCAAAGTCTGTTTGGTTCCTGTGTGCAGCCTGTAACAATAAGCCGCACTTTCTGAAGTGTCTTAAAAAGGAATGCTTGTGATGTCAAGTTTCAAAGAAAGACTTTGGCCCCAAATCAAGCTGTAAGCTATGACAAGGCCCCACCAAACACCAAAAAGAAGTCCCCTTTCAATCAGAGAGGCATTCCTCATGTACCAGGGGAAAATGCCGCTTACTCCACATAATCTCAGCAGCGTTTACTTTCACTTCCTTTATTTTTCCCCTATGAAGTATGGTGAATGTAGTCTGTTGTGATTTCCTGATAGACTGAAATTTAGCTGGAGAGTTTTAGCTTTCACAACTGTTTTCTCCAAAATGCTTGAGAGAAAACAAAAGTCTAGCAGGGATGTTTTTATGTTAAGGGTTTAAGGCTCTTGGATCTACGTGTGTCCTCTCTTGTACAGAGAAGAAATTCTCTCCTTAACCCACATCCAAACTTTTTAGTAGCCAAGCATTTGAAATTAGCTGAAGTGAAGAGTCAAAACACAGAAAACACTTCCTGCCAAGAACTTTCAGCTAGGACAGCTTCAAACAGCTTTACAACAAATATTGAAACGTTCAGGTCATTCAGAGTAAGGGGGAGAGATTGCCTCTTACCTGGGCTTCTTTCACCATCCCGTTCCTTGTGCAGTTTTTTCTGTGACAGTGGTCACTCTGATTGTGAAGTGTTCCATTGCAAACAGCACCACCTCCAGGATCAACCATTTGTGTGAAATTGATGGAAGCGGCAGGTTTTCCTCCAAAGGCTCTTGGCAAGCTTGTGTTTTGAAGCTGGTGAGGGAATGGAATAAAGCACTTCAGACTGAGTGCTTGAAGGAATCCTACCAATCAGGCTTTTCCAGAAGAAGAGCGACAGCCTATCTTTTGGGAAGATCTTTGAAACTAAAAACAAATGATTACCTTTACACTCTTCAAATCAGAATGTGGCCTCCATGGTAACAGAACTGCTCCTGAAACTACAAAGGAGATTGCCAGCTCCTTGCCTGGACTGAGGCAACCAGGAGGCTGCAAAGCCAGTGGCAAACTGCTAGGAGGCCAGCAGGGAGGTGGAGAATCTTTTAAAGACACACACACACACATGCCACTGTACACTCCCCAGGTGTCTCCTACGGAGGACAGTCAGTGCCGAATTGACGTCTATCCCCTTCTCACCTCCCTCCTGCATCTAATTACATTTTTGTTTGTAAACCAAGGTCAAAGTCAACACTCCTTTTTGAGGTAAGATAACATTCAGAAGTGGTTGCCAGGGGCCACAGGGAGGAGAGATAGGAAGCTACTGTTTAATGGGTACAAGTTTCTGTTGGAGAAGATGGAAAAAGTTGGGGCGACGGAGGACGGTGGTGATGATTGCCATGTGAATGCCACTGAACTATACACTTCAAAATGGTTAAAATGGTCAATTTTATGTAATGTATATTTTACCATAATACAAAAATGGCAAAAAAACAATTCAGAACCCACCTTATGTTAAAACCAGTGACATCGGGACTTCCCTGGTGGTTCAGTGGTTAGGAATCCACTTGCCAATGCAGGGGACACGGGTTTGAGCCTCGGTCTGGGAAGGTCCCACATGCCGTGGAGCAACTAAGCCCGTGCACCACAACTACTGAGCCTGCGTGCCACAACTACTGAAGCCCACGTGCCTAGAGTCCATGCTCCGCAACAAGAGAAGCCACCGCAATAAGAAGCCCGTGTACTGCAACAAAGACCCAATGCAGCCAAAAATAAAATAAATAAATAAATTAATTAGTTAAAAAAAAATTTCTTGGTGAAAATGAAAAACAACAACAACAACAAAAATAACAGTGACATCAATGAGAGGTACTGACTCATCCAGAATTCCGGTAAGACAGAAATCTGGGAGACAGGATATTTGGTTTCTCATTATGGCTGCATCACCTTGATCATGTGACCTTGGGAAAGCGATATTTCTCTCTTTTTGCCTCAGTTTCTCCAGCTATAAGATGAGATGAAACATTTTTTATGAGCTAATGTCTGATGCAGTAGTTTGTTACAGACACAGGTGTTGTGAGGCAGCATCCTAATCCTGACACCTCTGGTTTACTCATCAACTCTTATTCTCTCAATGCACCAGTCACCAGAGAGGTCTGTTTTCTCCTCTCACCATCTAAAGGCATTGTGGTGACATGGTTGGTTGGACAGTGTCAATCATTTACAGCCTGTTGAGTCCTCCCAGGCTCGCCCTCATGGTTCTCCTGAATGGAGTCTTCTTTAACATCAGGCACTTAGAAAAGAAACCCATTTATTGGGTCAGTAGGCACAAACAAGCAAGAAACACAACAAAAAGACAGACATAGTCCAGTTGTCAGAGCCTCATTTCCTGGCTCTCGCTTCTCTTGGGCAGGGTTTGTTTCCCCTCTAGGAAGATGTGGCAAACAGAGGAAGTGATCATAATGCCTCTCCCAAGCATGATTAGCCTGTGAAGGTGTCCTTTTCCCCCATCCCACAGAGACCTAGAGGAATAAAATAAGGTCTTGGGCCAAATGATGGAATTAATACCAAGTGTGCCCTCCCTTTCGTGTTTCAAGATGAGAATTTTTATTGCATTTCTCCCAACCTTTGTTATCAGAGCAGAACTTGTCTCTTCGGTGGCTGTTACAGTAGGATTTGGGAGTTGAAACTGTGTTGGCTTATTTCCTTCTAGATTTAACACAAAAAAGAGAAGAAAAGGGAAGAGGGAGCACTGATAACTGCCGGCGTGACTGCCTCAGTTTAGAAAGACACACTGAAGACATGGTGTTATTTTGACTGAGCTCTACTGACCCTTACGAAGTTATTTTTTGAATAAGGATTTTGAGATAAAACTTATGAACCTTATATGTTTCCTCCCCTTCTCCTTTTTTCCCCCTCTTCTTCCCTCATCACTGTCCTCTTTTGAATTTCCTCTCATCCTTCTTCCTCCTCTTCATCTTATTCTTCTAATTTTTCTTTTTTTTTTTTTTTTTTACAAGGGGAAAAAAATCACAAATAAAGAAAACATATCAAGGGGAGGGGAGAGGGATAAATTAGGAGTTTGGGATTAAAATATACACACTACTATATACAAAATAGTTAATCAACAAGGACCTACTCTATAGCACAGGGAACTATAGTCAATATCTTGTAATTACCTATAATGGAAGATAATGTAAAAAAGAATATGTATATTTATATGTACATGTATAACTGAATGACTTTGCTGTACACCTAAAACTAACACAACATTTTAAATCAACTGTATTTCGATAAATTTTTTTAAAGAAAGAAATGAAAGCATGTCAAAATGCTGAAATCTTCTTCTTTTTTTTCCCTTCCTAATCTCAATTGCTAAATTTAGGTAACCATACATTAACCTTCAGGGAGTATCTACTACATGTTCTCACTTTTGAAACTTGTCTACTTGCCATATTGGAATATGTGAATTTCTGTGTGCACAGAATCATCCTAACACTCCAACCATCTGGCATCAGGTACCGTGGATGTGTACAATCAGTGTGTCTATTGTTTCATATCACCTCCAGTCAAAATAAGTGTGGAGGTCTGTTTGAGTGAGTGGTTGCTTTCAGTTTTAAGATATCAATTGCTATTGGTCTGAATGTTTGTATCCCCCCAACATTCACATGTTGAAATCCTGGCTCCCAAAGGTAAAGCTGTTAGGTGGTGAGGCTTTTGGGAGGCCCCTTATAAGAGGACCAAGAAGCTCCCTTGGTCCTTCAGCCATGTGGGGTTACCTCGGAAAGGTGGCTGCTTAGGATGCAAACCCTCACCAGACACCAAATTTTCTAGTGCCTTGATCTTGGACTTCTCAGCCTCTAGAACTGTGAGAAATAAATTTCTGTTGTTTAACAGCTACTTAGTTTATGGTATTTTGTTACAGCAGCCCGAGTAGGCTAAAAACTCAATCAACACTAAAACACAAACTAAATATCAAGTATGATTCTGTGTCTCTGAATAACTAAATGTATTTCAGATCAACCAGTAAACTCAACAGATGTTTGAATAACTACTATATATTGGGCTATTTGCTCAGCCCCTTTACACAACAATGAAAAAGACTGTTGCAATCTCCACCCTCACAAGACCAAGAGCAGCACCTGCATATCTTCTACTTAAGAGATGTCTTAATTGAAGCAGCACTATTTACAATAGCCAGGACATGGAAGCAACCTAAGTGTCCATCGACAGACGAATGGATAAAGAAGATGTGGCACATATATACAATGGAGTATTACTCAGCCATAAAAAGAAATGAAATTGAGTTATTTGTAGTGAGGTGGATGGACCTAGAGTCTGTCATACAGAGTGAAGTAAGTCAGAAAGAGAAAAACAAATACTGTATGCTAACACATATATATGGAATCTAAAAAAAAAAAAATAAAAAGGCTCTGAAGAACCTAGGGGCAGGACAGGAATAAAGATGCAGGATGCAGATGTAAAGAATGGACTTGAGGGCACGGGGAGGGGGAAGGGTAAGCTGGGACGAAGTGAGAGAGTAGCACTGACATATATACACTACCAAATGTAAAATAGATAGCTAGTGGGAAGCAGCTGCATCACACAGGGATATCAGCTTGGTGCTTTGTGACCACCTAGAGGTGTGGAATAGGGAGGGTAGGAGGGAGGCTCAAGAGGGAGGGGATATGGGGGTATATGCATACATATAGCTGATTCACTTTCTTATACAGCAGAAACTAACACAACATTGTAAAGCAAGTATACTCCAATGAAGATGTAAAAAATAAATAAATAAACCTGCCCATTAGTGTATTAGAGGCAAAGATCTAATTAGTTAATGATGCCCTTGTGGTATTTCCTGAAGGGACGTTTTTTCTTGCCTAGATACCAGCTTCTAGGGGTAGACAAGAAGGGGGTGCTCAGAGGCTTGATAATGTGTTCTGAAAAAGCTCTGGGAACAACTTAGAGATGGAAAGTTGGCAGAAAATGGAGGAAACAAAACAAATGGTCAGAATTGTACAATGTCTAGTAATCCATTAATTCTCAGTGATTCAATCTTTACTCATATAATAGTGGGTGATGCTGATGCAAAAACTAAAGTTCCAACAAGTTAGATGACTCTTCCAAAGCCACATGATTATGTGACAGAAGTATGTTTTGAATCTAGAATTTCTGGGTCCAGAGCAAGTCCCAGATATGATATCTCTCTTTCAGCTGTTATCTTGAAAATCATCAACCACCAAGAAGAAAAGAAAAACAGAAACTGTTATGATTTGGGAAATTTCATTGAATTGGCCAAATAATAAAAAATATTTTATTTTGCATTCCTAATCCATTAAAACCCTGTGATTTATTAAAAAGATGTAATGACATCGCAATATCTACTGGAATTTGATACTCTGGGATTCCTCTACAAGGAAGTACATTTCTCAAAGAATTCAGTCTGGAAAAGTTCTCAGTGTAGAGACAATTCAGTTCCAAAGCTTTTCTCATCCATAGTTTGTAAACACCACGAAAGAAGAAGGATAGATACCAACATTACAGATGTCAGATATTAGTCTGTTTTTTTCTTTCTATCAAGACATTCGCTAATAGGATGGCAATGCTATTTTAAGTTAGAAAAAAAAATAGTTATTGATTATTACCCCAACGTCTGCAACAGTGGGAAAATTCTGCTTTTCTTCATGGAATAATTCTTCAGGGACGAGTGCCACCCAAGCCCTTATAGTAGCAATTACCTTCAGAATGTCCCTTAGCAAAGAACAGGCAGCTTCTCCTACCAGTGGATATCCCAACTCCTTGCTTATGAAACCAAACATCTATTAAAGAAACTCGAAAACCTTCAGGGCTCAGACTCTCAAAACATAGACTTGGTACTTCTAAGAAGTACTTGAAAGCCACTATTATAACTCTAGATACTTGAGGATGAGCTTCTTGAAGTCACTGTATTTTGGAGGCAAGGGAGAGCTACCCAATTTTGTTAACCTCTCAAGCATTTTTATTTCTGTCAACATGACTTTCTTTTTTTCCATAAGGGGTTCTTTGTATAAAGGCAATGAGGACTTACCTACTAGGTTTTTATTTTTTTTTGAATTTTATTTATTTTTTTTATACAGCAGGTTCTTATTAGTTATCTATTTTATACATATTAGTGTATATATGTCAATCCCAATCTACCAATTCATCCCACCCACCCCCCCACCCCCCTTTCCCCCTTTGGTGTACATACATTTGTTTTTTCTACATCTGTGTCTCTATTTCTGCCTTGCAAACCCGATCATCTGTACCATTTTACTAGATTCCACATATATGCATTAATATACGATATTTGTTTTTCTCTTTCTGACTTACTTCACTCTGTATGACAGTCTCTAGATCCACCCACGTCTCTACAGATGACCCAATTTCACTCTTTTTTATGGCTGAGTAATATTCCATTGTATATATGTACCACATCTTCTTTGTCCATTCGTCTGTCAGTGGGCATTTAGGTTGCTTCCATGACCTGGCTATTGTAAGTAGTGCTGCAATGAACATTGGGGTGCATATGTCTTTTTGAATTATGGTTTTCTCTGGGTATATGTTCAGTAATGGGATTGCTGGGTCATATGGTAATTCTATTTTTAGTTTTTTAAGGAACCTCCGTACTGTTCTCCATAGTGGTTGTATCAATTTACATTCCCACCAACAGTGCAAGAGAGTTCCCTTTTCTCCATACCCTCTCCAGCATTTGTTGTTTGTAGATTTTCTGATGATGCCCATTCTAACTGGTGTGAGGTGATACCTCACTGTAGTTTTGATTTGCATCTCTCTAATAATTAGTGATGTTGAGCAGATTTTCATGTGCTTCTTGGCCATCTGTATGTCTTCTTTGGAGAAATGTCAATTTAGGTCTTCTGCCCATTTTTTGATTGGGTTGTTTGTTTAATTAATATTTAGCTGCATGAGCTGTTTATATATCTTGGAGATTAATCCTTTGTCCATTGATTCGTTTTAAAATATTTTCTCCCATTCTTAGGGTTGCCTTTTCATTTTGTTTATAGCTTCCTTTGCTGTGCAAAACCTTTTAAGTTTCATTAGGTCCCATTTGTTTATTTTTGTTTTTATTTCCATTACTCTAGGAGATGGGTCAAAAAAGATCTTGCTGTGATTTATGTCAAAGAGTGTTCTTCCTATGTTTTCCTCTAAGAGTTTTACAGTGTCTGGTTTTACATTTAGGTCTGTAATCCATTTTGAGTTTATTTTTGTGTATGGTGTTAGGGAGTGTTCTAATTTCATTCTTTTACATGTAGCTGCCCAGTTTCCCCAGCACCACTTATTGAGGAGACTGTCTTTTCTCCATGGTATATCCTTGCCTCCTGTGTCATAGATTAGTTGACCATAGGTGGATGAGTTTATCTCTGGGTTTTCTATCCTGTTCCATTGATCTATATTTCTGTTTTTGTGCCAGTACCATATTGTCTCAATTACTGTAGCTTTGTAGTATATTCTGAAGCCTGGGTGTCTGATTCCTCCAGCTCCATATTTTTCCCTCAAGACTGCTTTGGCTATTCGGGGTCTTTTGTGTCTCCATATGAATTTTAAGATTTTTTGTTCTAGTTCTGTAAAAGATGCCATTGGTAATTTGATAGGGATTGTATTGAATCTGTAGATTGCTTTGGGTAGTATAGTCATTTTCACACTATTGATTCTTCCAATCCAAGAACATGGTATATCTCTCCATCAGTTTGTGTCATCTTTGATTTCTTTCATCAGTGTCTTATAGTTTTCTGAGTACAGGTCTTTTACCTCCTTAGGTAGGTTTATTCCTAGGTATTGGGGATTGCATCCATAATTTCTCTTACTGAACTTTCATTGTTAGTGTATAGGAATGCAAGAGATTTCTGTGCATTAATTTTGTATCCTGCAACTTTACGAAATTCATTGATTAGCTCTAGTAGTTTTCTGGTGGCATCTTTAGGATTATCATATCATCTGCAAACAGTGACAGCTTTACTTCTCCTTTTCCAACTTGTATTCCTTTTATTTCTTTTTCTTCTCTGATTGCTGTGGCTAAAACTTCCAACACTATGTTGAATAAGAGTGGTGAGAGTGGACATCCTTGTTTTGTTCCTGATCTTAGAGGAAATACTTTCAGGTTTCACCATTGAGAATGATTTTTGCTATGGGTTTGTCGTATATGGCCTTTATTATGTTGAAGTAGTTTCCCTCTATGCTCACTTTCTGGAGAGTTTTTTTTTATCATAAATAGGTCTTAAATTCTGTCAGAAGCTTTTTCTGCATCTATTGAAATGATCATATGGCTTTTAATCTTCAGTTTGTTAATATGGAATATCACATTGATTGATTTGTGTATATTGAAGAATCCTTGCATCCCTGGGATAAATCCCACTTGATCATGGTGTATGATCCTTTCAGTGTGTTGTTGGATTCTGTTTGCTGGTATTTTGTTGAGGATTTTTGCATCTATATTCATCAGTGATATTGGTCTGTAATTTTCTTTTTTTGTAGAGTCTTTGGATTTGGTATCAGGTTGATGGTGGCCTCATAGAATGACTTTGGGTGTGTTCCTTCCTCTGCAATTTTTTGGAAGAGTTTGAGAAGGATGGGTGTTAGCTCTTCTCTAAATGTTTGATAGAAGTCACCTGTGAAGCCATCTTGTCCTGAACTTTTGTTTGTTGGAAGATTTTCAATCACAGTTTCAATTTCATTACTTGTGATTGGCCTGTTCTTATTTTCTATTTCTTCCTGGTTCCAGGGTCTGTTGTAACTTCTCCTTTTTCATTTCTAATTTTATTGATTTGAGTCATCTCCCTCCTTTTCTTCATGAGTCTGGCTAAAGTTTTACCAATTCTGTTTATCTTCTCAAAGAATCAGCTTTTAGTTTTACTGATCTTTGCTACTGTTTTCTTTGTTTCTATTTCATTTATTTCTGCTCTGATCTTTATGATTTCTTTCCTTGTACTAAGTTTGGGTTTCCTTTCTTCTTCTTTTTCTAGTTCCTTTAGGTGTAAGTTTAGATTGTTTATCTGAGATTTTTCTTGTTTCTTGAAGTAGGATTGTATTGCTATAAACTTCCCTCTTAGAACTGCTTTTGCTGCATCCCATAGGTTTTGGATCATCATGTGTTCATTGTCATTTGTCTGTAGGTATTTTTTGATTTCCTCTTTGATTTCTTCAGTGATCTCTTGGTTATTTAGTAACGTATTGTTTAGCCTCCATGTGTTTGTGTTTTTTACATTTTTTTCCCTGTAATTGACTTGTAATCTCATAGTGTTGTGGTCAGAAAAGAGGCTTTATATGATTTCAATTTTCTTAAATTTACCAAGGTTTGATTTGTGACCCAAGATGTGATCTATCCTGGAGAATGTTCCGTGTGCACTTGAGAAGAAAGTGTAATCTGCTGTTTTTGGATGGAATGTCCTATAAATAGCAATTAAATCTATCTGGTCTATTGTGTCATTTAAACCTTGTGTTTCCTTATTAATTTTCTGTCTGGATGATCTTTCCACTGATGTAAGTGAGGTGTTAAAGTCCCCCACTATTATTTTGTTACTGTCAATTTCCTCTTTTATAGCTGTTAGCATTTGCCTTATGTATTGAGGTGCTTCTATGTTGGGTGTATATCTATTTATAATTGTTATATCTTCTTCTTGGATTGATCTCTTGATCATTATGTAGTCTCCTTCCTTGTCTCTTTTAACATTATTTATTTTAAAATCTATTTTATCTGATATGACTATTGCTCCTCCAGCAATACTCTTTTGTTTTGATTTTCATTTGCATGGAATATCTTTTTCCATCCCTTCACTTTCAGTCTGTATGTGTCCCTAGGTCTGAAGTGGGTCTCTTGTAGACAGCGTATATATGGGTCTTGTTTTTGTGTACTTTCAGTGAGCCTGTATCTTTTGGTTGGAGCATTTAATCCATTCACATTTAAGGTAATTATCAATATGCATGTTCCCATTACCATTTTCTTAATTGTTTTGGGTATGTTTTTGTAGGTCCTTTTCTTCTCGTGTTTCCCACATAGAGAAGTTCCTTTAGCATTTGTTTTAGAGCTGGTTTGGTGGTGCTGAATTCTCTTTCTCTGCTTGTCTGTAAAGCTCTTTATTTCTCCATCGAATCTGAATTGGATCCTTGCTGGGTAGAGTAATCTTGGTTGTAGGTTCTTCCCTTTCATCACTTTAAATATGTCATGCCACTCCCTTCTGGCTTGTAGAGTTTCTTTTGAGAAATCAGCTGTTAACCTTATGGGAGTTTCCTTGTATGTTATTTGTCATTTTTCCCTTGTTGCTTTTAATAATTTTTCTTTGTCTTTAATTTTTGTCAATTTGATTACTATGTGTATTGGCATGTTTCTCCTTGGGTTTATCCTGCCTGGGACCTCTGTGCTTACTGGACTTGGGTGGCTATTTCCTTTCCCAAGTTAGGGAAATTTTTGACTATAATTTCTCCAAATATTCTCTCGGGTGCCTTCTCTCTCTCTTCTCCTTCTGGGACCCCTATAATGCGAATGTTGGTGTGTTTAATGTTATCTCAGAGGTCTCTTAGGCCGTCTTCATTTCTTTTCATTCTTTTTTCTTTATTCTGTTCCATGGCAGTGAATTTCACCATTCTGTCTTCCAGGTCACTTATCCGTTCTTCTGCCTCAGTTATTCTGCTATTGATTCCTTCTAGTGTATTTTTCATTTCAGTTATTGTATTGTTCATCTCAGTTTGTTTGTTCTTTAATTCTTCTAGGTGTTTGTTCTTTAATTCTTCTAGGTCTTTGTTAAACATTTCTTGCCTCTTCTTGATCTTTGCCTCTATTCTTTTTCTGAGGTCCTGGGTCATCTTCACTATCATCATTCTGAATTCTTTTTCTGGAAGGTTGCCTATCTCCACTTCGTTTAGTTGCTTTTCTGGGGTTTTATCTTGTTTCTTCATGTGGTACATAGTCCTCTGCCTTTTCATTTTGTCTATCTTTCTGTGAGTGTGGTTTTTGTTCCACAGGCTGCAGGATTGCAGTTCTTCTTGCTTCTGCTGTCTGCCCTGTGGTGGATGAGGCTATCTAAGAGGCCTGTGCAAGCTTCCTGATGGGAGGGACTGGTGATGGGTAGAGCTGAGTGCTGCTCTGTTGGGCAGAACTCAGTAAAACTTTAATCCATTTGTCTGTTGATGGGTGGGACTGAGTTCCCTCTCTGTTGGTTGTTTGGCCTGAGGTGATCCAGCACTGGCGCCTACAGACCTTTTTGTGGGGTAATGGTGGACTCCAGGAGGGTTCACACAAAGGAGTACTTCCCAGAACTTCTCCTGCCAGTGTGCTTGTCCCTGCGGTGAGCCACAGCCACCCATGCCTCTGCAGGAGACCCTCCAACACTAACAGGTAGGTCTGTTCCGTCTCCTATGGGGTCACTGCTCCTTCCCACTGGGTCCTGATGTGCACACTGCTTTGTGTGTGTCCTCCAAGAGTGGAGTCTTTGTTTCCCCCAGACCTGTCAAAGTCCTGCAATCAAATCCCACTAACCTTCAAAGTCTGATTCTCTGGGAATTCCTCCTCCTGTTGCTGGACCCCCAGGTTGGGAAGCCTGACATGGGGCTCAGAACCTTCACTCCAGTGGGTGGACTTTTGTGGTATAATTTTTCTGCAGTTTGTGAGTTACCCACCCAGTGTTATGGGGTTTGATTTTATTGTGATTGTGCCCCTCCTACCATCTCATTGCACCCTCTCCTTTGTCTTTGGATGTGGGGTATCTTTTTTGGTGCGTTCCAGTGTCTTCCTGTTGATGATTTTTCAGCAGTTATTTGTGATCCCGGTCCTCTCACAAGAGGGAGTGAATGCACATCCTTCTACTCTGCCATCTTGAACCAATCTTTATCTCCTGGGCTGGTCCTCCCAACCCAGAAGGGGTCAGGGGTGAGGGTGGGCTAATGCCCTTCTCCTCAAAAACCAGCCTCACAGATTCTTCATCCCAGATTTCCATAACTAGGTTTTAAATTAATATTTGGCATATTAAATTATAAATTGGGACCCTAGTAAAGTTCAATCTATAAACCTTATAACTTCTGTGTGAAATAAGATCAATTACTTTTGTGATTGTTGATTGAATAATATGTGATTGACATATGTTGAGTAGGCTAAATTCTTAAAGGAACAGTGCCATTTATAAACTTAGTTAATGCTCTGCCTTCAAACTTTAAAACTTAATTAAATGGCTTTAAAATTTAAAACATAAAAACACTTGAATGTATTTTATTTTCTTTTAAGTACTTCAAATGGCTATTGGAGAAACTTTTATCCTGAGCAAGCAAAACCTTGCCAAGTACAAACATGAATCATATAATTTTAATATATTTAAATAAATTTATATGGTAATCAAATTCAAATATTGGGATACTGTCTATAAACTAGTTAATAGTTTATAAACTAGTTAATATTATAAACTAGTTAATATTCTGTTACATATACTAACTTAAATATTATAGATTCTTTGGCTCATTCACACACATACATTATTCCTAAACTTAATAAGCAAGTATTAATACTATGGGTTTGATTTTCTTTATTATGTCCCTATTCACATCCATATTCCCAGGATTGAAAATGCAGTCACCCGACTTTAAGGAACAAGTGTACCCTTTCGGCAAAGTTGAGGTTCCTGATATCGTTCCTAAGGGGAAAGAGAATCAACACAGGTGTGAGGGTTCCAAGGGCCTTGGAATTCAGGAAGGTTGACCCAGAGCCCCAGTGACTGGTTGGCCCCATATTTGCCATCATGTCAACTGGGAGCTCTGAGTTCACACTGCCCAGCAATCTGCTCCTGGTTGTTTATTTAGGAAGAACATATTCTGTAATCCTCCACCACTCATCTCTTTATTGTCACACTGTTTCTTGCAATGCTTACACATTCTTCTCATTTAAAAAATCTAAAGTCATTTTACAGCATCTTCATGGATCCTGCTTCTTTTCACACAGTTGTTCCGTTGTGTGTTCAGGCCTAGCTCTTTGGTTGTTTCCAAGATGATTTCAGTCCTTCTGGTTTCATGTATTGCTCTACCACAGACATCAAGTTCCTTCATTAGCTCATACAATATAAGATCAGTGTATTTAATAAAGCAGAACTGTGATAATCAAGTCATCTATAAGTCCTTTAGATATTTTACAGCCTCAATTCTTATTATCAGGCTTATGTGGGCATAAGGAACTGGACTGAATAGATATCAAATTGATGTCAAAATATGGATTTAAAAAAATTAAATCCCTGAGATAAACTTATTTTAATTATATTTACTTTTTAATTTAAAAGTAAAAAGGCATAACCAAATTACTGGACAGCGTTGACATGGTGTCTTGATAAAGTTTTACTTTGTTATCTCTTTAATGGTTGAAATAAAATGAATAATATATATGTGAAACCATTTATCCCGTAAAGAAGCAGATTTCTAGTAATAAAGAAACTCTTTAGATGTGTCTATTAGATGCAGTTCAATCAGATTCCTCGCACATTAATGATTGCCTAAATGGGCCAATCGCTGTTCTTAGCTCTTAGGAAATAGAGATGAATCTGACACAGTCGGTACTTTCAAAGAACTGTGGGCAAGAGAGACACGTCAAGAGCTCTAGTCCAATGTGAGGGGGGTGAGAAAACCAGGGAGCATAGGTAAGGGAGCACCTAATTTTGCCAAGTCATGATAAACCACACATTGGGGGCAGGATTTGAATAAAGCTTGGAACATGAATAGAAGAGGGTCAGGAGACAAGATGGGGAAAGAATGTTTCAGGTAGAGGGAGTGGCACGAATGCAAAATGTGAGGCATATATGAGAAAATATGTGAGAAAAGAGACCTTGTGAGAATGAGGAGAGACAGATCAACTTTCTCCAAGTGAGGGGGTAAGTCTGGAGTCCTCTGTGAATGGCAGAGGGGATGTGGAGTTGGGAGAGCATGAGGAAGGGATGAAGGCAGGTGGTGGAAGGAAACATCACAGCCCTCTTTTTTTAAAAAAAATTTTTTATTGAAGTACAGTTGATTTATAATGTGTTAATTTCTACTGAACAGCAAAGTGATTCAGTTATACATATGTATATATTCTTTTTCATATTCTTTCCCATTATGGTTTATCACAGGGTGTTGACTATAGTTCCCTGTGCTCTACAGTAGCACCTTGTTGTTTATGCATCTTATATATAACAGTTTGCATCTGCTAATCCCGAACTCCCAATCCTTCCCTCCTCCACCCTCCCACCTCCTTGGCAACCACAAGTCTGTCCTCTATGTCTGTGAGTCTGTTTCTGTTTCATAGTTAAGTTCATTTGTGTCACATTTTAGATTCCACATGTAAGTGATATCATGTGGTACTTGTCTTTCTCAAATCCCAGGTTTGTGGAAACCTGGCAGAGCAGAGATAAGATTGCTCACTTTCTACTCCCTCCAGAGTGGGCTTTTGTGTGAACAACCCCAGAATGGAGAAAGAGAGGGACAAGGGGAAAACATGCTACATGTGACCAAACCAGAAGCCTGAACTGACCAAGAAGTCATTGAAATTCTTGGAGAAAATCCAGAAAGTGACCACATCAATTTGTCTGCTCTCAGATGGAAATTGTTACTTTTAACCAAGGTGAAGTTAAGTTTAGTTTTAACATCTCTGGGGTTTGTGCACTATTGTGATTGAGAAAGTCAGGAATAACACATCTTTACCACCACCTACCTTTGCTTGAAACAGGTCATACCCACCATAGCGGATGCAGTCAGTGCCTCATTCACAACTTTGGCTTCCCCCGGGGTCCCCGAATTACAGTTCCCTGACTTGCCAGCTGCCTCCTGCATCTCCCTGTGCCTGTGCAGGTTCTCTGACCATGGGGTGTGCTCTCTGTGCAGTGAGGTCAGATGTGCTGGACAGTCACGTCCCTAGGAGCAATCCTCAAACAACGAAGGAAAGGAGTTGGTGTATAAATGCCCCATACTTTTTCTTCTCTATGGGACAATTCTGAGGTGTGTCCACAGTCTCCCCAGAGTCCCCAGTGGGAATGCGCCCTGTTCCCTTGGCAGTAACCATCATGTGAAAGCATCTGTTAGCTTTCCTCCTTTCCTTGTCTTATTTATCACTATTCTTGAAAACACCTCCAAATAAACTGCTTGCACCCAAACCCTTTTCTCAGAGTCTATTTGGGGGAAACCTAAACAAAGACAGACAAGTCCCAGTTAGTCCATAAGATCTATTGATTGGAGATCCAATTAGCTCTTTTGAATTATCAATAAGAGATAGTACATGAAAAAAACTCAATACGTTCATTGAATAAAAAACATCAATAAATTTAGGAGAGAGACAGGAAAGCTGTGCTCTTGTGCCTCCCATAGGAAAGGTTTACGGGATATTTGTGAGAAGAGGGTCTCTTACACCCTAGTTAGGGGAAGGAAAGTCATGCATTTTGAGTTATAATATCATAAAAGTGCTAAACATCTGGATGAGGAACAGGCTCCACAAATTCTTTTAGCATGTGTTTTATCTGCAGAAAAAGTAAACTGAACTTATCTGTTCTTTAAAGATTTGATGGACAGAAATCCTGTTTTTAGCTCGAAAGGGATGATAAATGGAAATTATATGTTCAGTATCTTTATTAGTTTTCTATTGCTGTGGTAACAAATTATCCTAAACTCAGCTGAACCAACATAGATTCACCATCTTACAGTTCTGTAAGTCAGGAGTCTGACATGGGTCTCACTGGGCTAAAATCAAGGTATCAGCAGGGTTGCATTCCTTTCTGGAGGCTCTATGGAAGAATCTGTTTCCTTGGCTTTTCCAGCTTCTAGAGGCCACCTGCATTCCTTGGATTATGGTCCCCTTCCTCCATCTTCAAAGTCAACAATGTTGCATCTTTCCAACTTTTATTCGGTTGTACATTTTTGACTGACTACAGCTGGGAAGGTTCTCTGCTTTCAAGAAATCATGTGATTAGATTATGATGATCTGGATAATCCAAAATAACGTCAGAATAATGTCAATCACATGTGCAAAGTCCCTTTTGCCATGTACGATAACATAGTCACAAGTTCCAGGGATGAGGGTATGGACATCTTTGGGTGGGCCATTATGCTGTCTACCACAGTACCTATTACTACTAACTTAAAATATATAAGACAATCACAGAGGGTAGCTTTCATTTATTGCTTTTATTTTTTAAAGAAATATTGTAAATGCGTATTTTTAAAGGCTTTCATAGGTTCATTCTCAAATTGACCATCCCAAACCTTTTTAAAGCATTTTTTAATTGCAATTTAATATTCATAGACAAAAGAACACTAAGTGACAGCTCAATAAATTTTCAAAAAGTGAACTTACCTGGTAACTACAATCAGATCAAGAAATAGGACAAGTCTAGCATACAGAACACTTCTCATGCTCTGCCCCACTCATCGTTCCCTTCTCCCCCCCAAAAAACCGGTATCTTGATTTCTATCACCACAGATTAGTTCTGCCTCTTAATCTGATACAAACAGAATTATACAGACTATATTCTTTTGTGTCTGGCTTCTTTCACTCAGATATTGTCCTGAGAGTTTTCTGTGTTGTACCAATAAGTTGTTCATTGTCACTGGTATAGAGTTTCCATTTTATGAACATATCATCATTTATTTATCCATTCTATGGTGGACATTTGTGTTGTTTCTAGTTTTTAACTATTACAATTGTTGCTACTGTGAATTTTCCAGTATATCTTTTGGTAACCATATATGTACATTAATGTTAGGTATGTACCTAAGGTACCCAAAGTGTGCATGTGCTCATCTTTGGAAGATATTGACAAGTGTTCCAGGTGTTTGTGCCATGAACATTCCAGTGGTTCTACACCCTCCCCAACACTTGGTATTTTCCGTCTTTTAAATATGTTAACCATTCGGGTGAGTGTATATGGTATCTCATTATGATCTGTTTGTTTGTTGTTTTCTTTTTTTTTAAGGTAGAACTTACAGATAGTGAAATGCACAAATCTTAAGGGTACAATTCAATGAATTTTATCAAACTCTAAGCTTGTTTGAACTTTAAGATTCTACTTTGTTTGTGCATTTTTCTATCAAGAGGGTTTTGGGAGAATTAAATCTCTTGTGGTTGAAGAGGGAAAACTGTGTTTACTTCATGATCTTAACCCACTCCTTCTAGAGCCAGGTGTAATAAGGAGGCACAAGCAGGCATCCAATCGAGTCTGTGGACTGCTGGACTGACTGAGTCAGTACAGGTTACTCATTTCATAGGTCATTTACTTACTGACCTGAGGGGACACATCCAAGGAAAGGAAACGCAGAGCCTCAGAAACATTACATAGCAGCCTGGCATCATAAAAGTTTGCCTATTTGGGTCCAAGTTCTTGTTGATGGTGCCAAACCACAAGTATGTGATAAGAATGAACTCAAGAGCATTCAGACTTCAAAATAGTCTCTTTCGTTCTTTTTTTTAGCTCTTGTTGCATTCCTGTATGAGTCACATACCACCAGATATTTATGTCATTGTTAAAATACGTTCTCCTCCCTGCCCCTGGCACACACAGTCTTGATGATTCACACTACAGAAAATGTGCCATGTGTCTTTAACTTGCCTGCAAGTAAAGAAGGTAGAAAAAGTAGTTGGCTTGTGAATAGACAGTAGCCTGGATGTTCTCTGTCCAATGAAACAGCCTCAACTTTTATTTCAGCAATACGTGTCTTGTGGGGGCTGGGTGGCGTAGGTAACTGGCTTTGCTGGAGTTGGGCAAACTGATTTCTCTGAATCTTGTTTGTTTCCATCTATAAAAGATGATAACAACCTCGAGGGCTGTTACAAGGATTATGTGAGAGAACATTGGAAAGCATATGGTACAAAAGTTTTGAGTCTCTCTTCCTCCTTTACCCACGGATACTGTTAGCGATGATATAATGACATTCATGGAGTTAAGAAAAAGAGGTTCAAAGACCACAAGCTAAGTTTGACTGATGATATAAAGTCATCCATCAAGAAGGCTCCACAAAGTGACTGTGACTCCAAATAATCCTCATCCTCTCATCACTTCTACCCAAGAAACCAGGAAGGGGCCGGGCATTGACAGGGACCACATTACCCAGTTCAAGTGTGAGGTCCACACTGAAGTGACCCAGGCTATGTCAGACCGTGACCTCCAAGGCTGACCGTGGTCAGCTCCCTTTCCTTGGCCAAAGAAGAAAAGGCATAGAACAGTGTTCCTGGGAGCGTTTTATGGGCCAGGCCTGGAAGTGGCGCATATCATGTTTTCCTAATTCCACTGGCTGCAACTTGGTCACCTGGCCACAGGTAATGGCAAGGGAGGCTGGGAAATGCCATCTAGCTGTGTGTCTGGGAAGAAGAGGAGAATGTAGATGTTGATGACCATTAGCCATCTCACCACAGATGGTCCATAGCCTGACCCAGGGTAATCTTTCTCACTGTCATGGCAATATAGTCATTGCCACATTGCTGTGGCAGCAAAAGCAGGTAAAGATGAGAAGCTCTCAAAAATGTTTATCCTGTTGCATAAAACCTATTTCTAGATCTCTTGAATGCAAAGACTCAGTGGGAGACATTTACGTCGCCTGTCTCTCACTTTGCTAGGCAGTGTATTTGGACTCCTAAGTGTGACTGGATCATTTAACACCCCTACTGGGCATGATCTGGTCTAAAAAGCCCACCTGGTTCCAGACACTTGAAGGATAAATCCATCCTCGGGTGGCCTGACCCTGGAGGTATATCCCAAGGTGATTCTGTGCCTTGGGATGGAGACATTTTCTAAGCTTCCAAGGGGCTTGAGGCTGAGCCTTTCCCATGCTGATAATAGGTTCAGGATCGTGGATCCTCGGAGATGACATGCATTGGGACTGTTGGGGGGCTAAATGTCTCTAGGCACAGCCATCGTATAGATAGCACATGTAACTCACAGCGCATGACTCAGCTGTGCCCAAAATATAACTTTTTCTTACAACTTAATGTTAATTTTGAGGACCTTCCCCCATTCCATCAGGTGGTTGAGATAATCTCAGTCCATTGATCTAGTTATGAGGAGCTTTCATGAAATCAGGTTGCTATGGAGACAGCAGGCTTGGAGAATGTCAGTGTCCTTGGTCCTTGACATATGCACCTGAGTATCTTCTCATTCTGCCCTCTGCCCCTTTCAGCTCTGGCAGATTTCTCTCTGCTTTCCCTGTGCCACCTGGGAAGGCACAGGAGTCATTCTGTTCCCTCTCTGCTAGGTTGGGGACCAGGGATCCTTACAAGTTTGCCCAGGGCCCTATCCTCTTCAGCTGTTCTCTCTCAAGGGAGTTTCTTCCTTTAAGGGGCACTGCCTGGGGGGCAGGGCAAGCATCTCCCACGGCCACCCACCTGTGCTTCCTCTCTCCTTACTTCCCTTCTTATCACCTTCTTCTCAACCTGGAAACATCTTTCTTCTAGTTCCTCAGAACTTCCCTCTCTCCTCAAACCTGCTACTGTCATTCATATGAGTCTTTTGTGTTCCCCCAAAGACTTCACTTTTGGAACACAGAATTCCAGAACAGGTTATTATTATTATTTTTTCATTCCTCTGCATTCTGTTCTGTAAGCTCTCTCTCCTAGTTCAATGAGAATAAAGCATCTTAACAGCTAAGATGAGGGATGAGGAGGAGCGTGATGATGACCATTAGTCAATACATTATTCTAATAATAATCCATATATATTAGAATAATATATATTAGAATAACACTCTACAACAATAATTCACCTACCTACCTTACCACATAGAAACGCATACATACAAAGAAAGCAGGTGAACATAATTTGCCACTATAGTATCTGAAATAGATGTGTGTGAGTTTAGGCATTTCACATTGTTTCCATTCAGCTACATACATACATACACTGAGGTATACTGTAAATAAATTTGTAAGAAAAAAATGGTCATGACTTGGAAATGAGCGAGAATAATTATGCAGTGTCCTCTCAATGGAGTGTAAGATACAGTCTAGAGAACTCTGAGGAGATCATCTGATTCTGTAAGTCTTTTGATTGATTTTCTGTTGCCTATTTTACAGTTCTGTAGGGATGGAAGTTAACGTGTAGAAAACTGATAGCAATGGTAATGATGATTCTTGTGGCTAGCACTGCAAATGAACATTGACTGGTAGAGGTACATCAATTTCTGCCAATTTAAAAAGATAACCCCAAACATTATATTGCATTGCCTTAGAGGACACTATTCAGTTTTATATTTATTAGAAAATCATTTCTGTATGTATCTATCTACACCAATATTTGTTCTTCAAATTCTTCTTTGATCCAGTTAACATAATACTGTTGATTATTAATGAATAAGTTGAATAAAATCCTTGATGTGTTCATTTTTATATTGGTTTGAAAGTTAAGTTTTTACTTTTGAAAATTATACAGTAGCTATTTGTCATATAAGCTCTTTCTTTGGTATCTAAATGGCCATTCTCATCCTCTCTTCGCTCCATCAGCAATATTCCAAACAGTTTCTCAGGGTTCTTCCACATTTCATTTAGTCTTCAAAATAATCTTTGCAATAATAAGCCATAAAATTTCCATTTTACACATTAAAAACTGAGGCTCAGAGAATGATTTGTTTAATTGTAGGTCTCAGGTAGTTAAAAAGTCCTCTGTAAGACAACTGTGTTTTCACTAATTATCAAGCATGATTCAAACCTCTTTACCCTTCTTACACTGAACAATTTTAAAGTCAAAAATGCTCAGGATTATGCAATCCTCCTGTAAAGTTAAAAGTAATGGAAGACCTTACGGTCCTCATTTTAAGCCTTTTCAAGAAAAAACAAACTGTTAACTTTGGAGGTTTAAATTCAAAGCGACAATCAAGACTGATGAGCCAATAATTTTGCATCTCTACTTTATAGAGAGTGACCTGTAGGACGCTGGGTAATGTATATCAGTTGCATCAAGAAATATATAATATTTAAGTGGCTAGCAATCAAGAATCCAGCTGTGAAGGCAAGGAATGTACATGTAAAATATCAATAGAATATATCCCTTAAGATGAAAAGACCTAAGCAACATTTTTCAGAAAAGGAATAGATGACTTCACAATTAATTAGTAATTGGTGATCAAATGAATTCTTTTTCTCCTCAGTGGAAAGAGAAAAGCGCAAATGATAATGATTTATATCAGCTTGGTGTTCAGATTCAAAATCGGTCAGTGAATCCTGATTATTTTCCTTTTTCTCACTACTCCAAACCACACAGAAGGTGTGATTCAGAGTTGAATGGTACCAGTAATGATGTACTTCTTATAATATATATAAGAATTTTTGCTTTCTTCAGACTGGCTTGTCTTCATTGCTTTTTTTCCTGCCCTGATCTCTTGGTTCATGACATTTTGCAGAGCTGCACTTCTTCTTGAACTTCCAGATAGAGAAAATATGTGGAATGACTAGACCTAAGGACAATCCTTCAGCCCTATGCCCCATCCAGTCATAACTTTCCTAAGGGTAGTCACTATTCTGACTTGTACCAGAACAGATTAGCTGGCCTTCTTTTTGACTTCATATTAATGCAACCATGCAAAATGTACTCTTTTGTGTCTCCCTTCTTTTACTCAACATTATGATTGTGAGATTTTTCCATATAGTTGTGTGTAATGGTAATTTATTCATTCTTATTGCTGGATAACATTCATTTTATAGAATCTTAAAATTGTTACCACATTATCATAGTAAGTTTCCTTTCCTGCCAGATTTGTCCTCTGTCATGTATGCACATACACAGACACATTGTGATGAATTCACTCTACTCTGAACAGAAATGGGGAAGGTAGGGTTGTATATTAACTGGGTTTTGACCTTTGAATAGGGTGTTAGTTGCCCAGTAACCACGATTGGTTAAATATCCAGAAGATATTGGTTGACACATTTAATAACATCATCTTCTCTTCCAAATGGCTACTTTTTTTTTTTTTCTCCTGTGAGTGAGCTAGTGCAGGAAACTTAAGCTGGCAACATACCAAATCTATACTCAATCTGTTTTTCCAGGTCTGGGAACCTGACAAAGTTCCCTCACTCCATTTCCAGCTAGTTAATATCTAGTGCTTGCCATATCAGTATGAGGATGAGTATGAAAAAATCACGCGTACATAATGAAATGTGAAAAAATTCACAGAAACATACCACAAGTAACATGGGCATCAATTATACCTCAGCTTCTTTTGAATGCAGAGGTAGGTCATCAGATATTTTCTTCTAATGTTTTGAAATTGAATATCACACAATTTACTCATTTAAAAGATACAATTCAATGGTTTTCACTCCACTCAGAGTTGTGCAATCATCACCAAATCAATGTTAGAACATCTTCATTACTCTAAAAGGAAACTCCACACCCATTAGCAGTCACTCTTCATTTCTCCTCAGTTTCTCCCTCCCCCTACCTCCCCACCATTTCCCCCTAGCTAGACAACCATTCATCTACTTTTTGTCTCTATAGTTTTACCTTTTCTGGACATTTCATATCAGTGGAATCACACAATGTGTGTTCTTTTGGGAATGGCTTTTTTCATTACTTTATTCCTTTTTAAGGTTTAATAATATTCCACTGTATAGATATACCACATTTTGTTTATCCACTCACCAGTTGATGGATATTTGGATTGTTTCCACCTTTTGTTTATTATGAATAATGCTGCTATGAACATTTGTGTACAGGTTTTTATTTCTCTTGAGTATACACATAGGAGTGGAATTTCTGGGCCATATGTTAACTCTATGTTTAACATTTGAGGAACTGCCAGACTGCTTTCCAATGTGGCTGCACCATTTTACATTGCACCCAGCAATGGATGAGGGTTCTAATTTCTCCACATCCACACTAACAGTTGTAATTATCTGGGGTTTTTTTATTACAGGTATTCTAGTAAGTATGAAGTGGTATCTCACTAGTCATTTCCCTGATTGATAATGATATTGAGCATCTCTTCATGAGATTATTGATTATGTGCATATCTTCTTTGGAGGAAGGATTCTATTCAAATCCTCTGCCTACTTTTAAATTGGGTTATTTGTCTTTTTATTATTAAGTTGTAAGAATTCTTTATGTATTTTAGTTACAAGTGTTCTGTCATATATATGATTTGCAAATATTTTCTCCCATTCTGTCGGTTGTCTTTTTTACCTTCTTGATGGTATTCTTTAAAGCACAAAAGTTTTAAATTTTGATGAAGTCAAATTTACCTGTTTTTCTTTTTCACTTGTGATTTTGGTGCCATTGAACTTTATTCTTAAGATTTCAAAGCATTTTTGAATTGATAATGCTTAAAAACCCATTGTATTTTTTTCCTGAAACTTGATATGTTTACTATCATTTCAGGGAAGAATTTCTAATGGCAAACCAGTCAGTGATTTTCTACATGTTTTTGGGAGGTTGGAATTCCCACTTTTGCTTAGGGCTGGTTTGAATTAAAAAATTGTTTAAAAAATGCAATGGAATTTTTTTTTTCTAATAAGAAAAGTAAGAATGACCAGGAAATGAATGACCCTGGAATCAATCTCAGGAAAAGAATGTTTGGTTGCCTATTGGCATCTGGTTGTCTTGGTGGGCAAGATGAGACAATCCTAGTATTATGTACATACTTATTCTGGACCCCAGGCTGGGCTAAGCACTGTGGGGGGGGGGGGCTGACAAGCAGGATGAGCTCTGTTCTACTTAGGATCTTACAAAGTAAGTGGAAGAGACTCAATCTAACACACAGGAAGCAATTTATAAACAATCTTTCTAATTCCCAGAGCATCCAGTTTAATGCACTTTCAATAAGTCCTAAGTAAATGTGTAGAAAATTAACTAAAAGATGTTATAGAATCAGAGACTAAATTATGTGGTATGGGTTATAATCATAGTGTGACCTTGGGCAAGCCCGTTCACCATTCTGAGCTTCAGTTTATTCATCTATAAGTGGGGACAATAATAATGCTTAGTTCAGAGGGTTGTAAGGAAGGGCAAAGGAGACTTTGCCCATGCAAGTGTGCATGTAACTAACAAGACTCATAGTTGCTATGGGAACAGAGTGGGAACAGAGACAGCAAGGAGGAGGGGTTCAGACATGGGATCTGGAATTAAACAGAATTGGGTGAAAATTTAGTATCTGTGTGCAGTGGGACAAGTTGTTATTTGTAAAAATTACTTTATTAGATTGCTGTGTGGAGTTTTTTTTGTTTTTGAATTTTATTTTATTTATTTTTTTATACAGCAGGTTCTTATTAGTCATCAATTTTATACACATCAGTGTATACATGTCAATCCCAATCACCGAATTCAGCACACCACCTCCCTGCCGCTTTCCCCCCTTGGTGTCCATACGTTTGTTCTCTATATCTGTGTCTCAATTTCTGCCCTGCAAACCAGTTCATCTGTACCATTTTTCTAGGTTCCATATATATGCGTCAGTATACGATATTTGTTTTTCTCTTTCTGACTTACTTCACTCTGTATGACAGTCTCTAGATCCATCCACGTCTCAACAAATGACACAATTTTGTTCCTTTTTATGGCTGAGTAATATTCCATTGTGTATATGTACCATATCTTCTTTACCCATTCATCTGTCGATGGGCATTTAGGTTGCTTCCATGACCTCGCTATTGTAAATAGTGCTGAAGTGAACATTGGGGTGCATGTGTCTTTTAGAATTATGGTTTTCTCTGGGTGTATGCCCAGTAGTGGGATTGCTGGATCATATGATAATTTTATTTTTAGTTTTTTAAGGAACCTCCATACTGTTCTCCATAGTGGCTATATCAATTTACATTCCCACCAACAGGGCAAGAGGGTTCCCTTTTCTCCATACCCTCTCCAGCATTTGTTGTTTGTAGATTTTCTGATGATGCCCATTCAAACTGGTGTGAGGTGGTACCTCATTGTAGTTTTGATTTGCATTTCTCTAATAATTAGTGATGTTGAGCATATTTTCATGTGCTTCTTGGCCATCTGTATGTCTTCTTTGGAGAAATGTCTATTTAGGTCTTCGGCCCATTTTAGGATTGGGTTGTTTGATTTTTTAATATTGAGCTGCATGAGCTCTTTACATATTTTGGAGATTAATCCTTTGTCCGTTGATTCATTTGCAAATATTTTCTCCCATTCTGAGGGTTGTCTTTTCGTCTTGTTTATGGTTTCCTTTGCTGTGCAAAAGCTTTGAAGTTGTATTAGGTCCCATTTGTTTATTTTTGTTTTTATTTCCATTACTCTAGGATGTGGATCAAAAAAGAACTTGCTGTGATTTATGTCAAAGAGTGTTCTTCCTATGTTTTCCACTAAGAGTTTTATAGTGTCTGGTCTAACATTTACATCTCTAATCCATTTTGAGTTTATTTTTGTGTATGGTGTTAGGGAGTGTTCTAATTTCATTCTTTTACATGTAGCTGTCCAGTTTTCCCAGCACCACTTATTGAAGAGACTGACTGTCTTTTCTCCGTTGTATATCCTTGCCTCTTTTGTCATAGATTAGTTGACCATAGGTGTGTGGGTTTATCTCTGGGCTTTCTATCTTGTTCCATTGATCTATATTTCTGTTTTTGTGCCAGTACCATATTGTCTTGATTCCTGTAGCTTTGTAGTATATTCTGAAGTCTGGGTGTCTGATTCTTCCAGCTCTGTTTTTTTCCCCGCAAGACTGCTTTCGGGGTCTTTCGTGTCTCCATACAAATTTTAAGATTTTTTGTTCTAGTTCTGTAAAAAATGCCATTGGTAATTTGATAGGGATTGTATTGAATCTGTACATTGCTTTGGGTAGTATAGTCATTTTCACACTATTGAGTCTTCCAATCCAAGAACATGGTATATTTCTCCATCTGTTTGCATCATCTTTAATTTGTTTCATCAGTGTCTTATAGTTTTCTGCATACAGGTCTTTTGTTTCCCTAGGCAAGTTTATTCCTAGGTATTTTATTCTTTTTGTTGCAATGGTAAGTGGAAGTGTTTCCTTAATTTCTCTTTCAGATTTTTCATCATTAGTGTATAGGAATGCAAGAGATTTCTGTGCATTAATTTTGTATCCTTCAACTTTACCAAACTCATTGCTTAGCTCTAGTAGTTTTCTGGTGGCATCTTTAGGATTCTCTATGTATAGTATCATGTCATCTGCAAACAGTGACAGTTTTACTTCTTCTTTTCCAATTTGTATTCCTTTTATTTCTTTTTCTTTTCTGATTGTCGTGGCTAGGACTTCCAAAACTATGTTGAATAATAGTGGTGAGTGTGGACATCCTTGTCTTGTTCCTGATCTTAAAGGAAATGCTTTCAGTTTTTCACCACTGAGAATTATGTTTGCTGTGGATTTGTTGTATATGGCCTTTATTATGTTGAGGTTGGTTCCCTCTATGCCCACTTTCTGGAGAGTTTTTGTCATAAATGGGTGTTGAATTTTGTCAAAAGCTTTTTCTGCATCTATTGAGATGGTCATATGGTTTTTCTTCTTCAATTTGTTAATATGGTGTATCACATTGACTGACTTGCATATACTGAAGAATCCTTGCATTCCTGGGATAAATCCCACTTGATCATGGTGCATGATCCTTTTAATGTGTTGTTGGGTTCTGTTTGCTAGTATTTTCTTGAGGATTTTTGCATCTATATTAATCAGTGATATTGGTCTGTAATTTTCTTTTATTGTAGTATCTTTGTCTGGTTTTGGTATCAGGGTGATGGTGGCCTCATCGAATGAGATTGGGAGTGTTCCTTCCTCCACAATTTTTTGAAAGAGTTTCCGAAGGATGGGTGTTAGCGCTCCTCTAAATGTTTTATAGAATTCACCTGTGAAGCCATCTGGTCCTGGACTTTTGTTTGTTGGAAGATTTTTAATCACAGCTTCAATTTCATTAGTTGTGATTGGTCTGTTCATATTCTTTATTTCTTCCTGGTTCAGTCTTGGAAGGTTATACCTCTCTAAGAATTTGTCCATTTCTTCCAGATTGTCCATTTTATTGGCATAGAGTTACTTGTAGTAGTGTCTTAGGATGCTTTGTATTTCTGCATTGTCTGTTGTAACTTCTCCTTTTTCATTTCTAATTTTATTGATTTGAGTCCTCTCCCTCTTTTTCTTGATGAGTCTGGCTAATGGATTATCAATTTTGTTTATCTTCTTGAAGAACCAACTTTTAATCTTATTGAACTGTGCTATTGTTTTCTTTGTTTCTATTTCATTTATTTCTGCTCTGATCTTTATGATTTCTTTCCTTCTGCTAACTTTGGGTTTTGATTGTTCTTCTTTCTCTAGTTCCTTTAGGTGTAAGGTTAGATTGTTTATTTGAGATTTTTCTTGTTTCTTGAGGTAGGCTTGTATAGCTATAAACTTCCCTCTTAGAACTGCTTTTGCTGCATCCCATAGGTTTTGGATCACCGTGTTTTCATTGTCATTTGTCTCTAGGTATTTTTTGATTTCCTCTTTGATTTCTTCAGTGATCTCTTGGTTATTTAGTAACGTATTGTTTAGCTTCCATGTGTTTGTGATTTTTACATTTTTTCCCCTGTAATTCATTTCTAATCTCATAGTGTTGTGGTCAGAAAAGATGCTTGATATGATTTCAATTTTCTTAAATTTACTGAGGCTTGATTTGTGACCCAAAATGTGATCTGTCCTGGAGAATGTTCCATGTGCACTTGAGAAGAAAGTGTAATCTGCTGTTTTTGGATGGAATGTCTTATAAATATCAATTAAATCTATCTGGTCTATTTTGTCATTTAAAACTTCTGCTTCCTTATTTACTTTCATTTTGGATGATCTGTCCATTGGTGTAAGTGAGGCGTTAAAGTCCCCCACTAGGATTGTATTACTGTTGATTTCCTCTTTTATAGCTGTTAGCAGTTGCCTTATGTGTTGATGTGCTCCTATATTGGGTGCATATATATTTATAATTGTTATATCTTCTTCTTGGATTGCTCCCTTGATCATTATGTAGTGTCCTTCCTTGTCTGTTGTAACATTCTTTATTTTAAAGTCTAATTTTTCTGATATGAGAATTGCTACTCCAGCTTTCTTTTGATTTCCATTTGCATGGAATATCTTATTCCATCCCCTCACTTTCAGTCTGTATGTGTCCCTAGGTCTGAAGTGTGTCTCTTGTAGACAGCATATATATGTGTGTTGTTTTTTTTATCCATTTAGCAGGCCTGTGTCTTTTGGTTGGAGCAGTTAATCCATTCACGTTTAAGGTAATTATCAATATGTATGTTCCTATGACCATTTTCTTTATTGTTTTGGGTTTGTTTTTGTAGGTCCTTTTCTAGCCCTCTGCCTTTTCCTCTTGTCTATGTTTCTGTGAATGTGGTTTTTGTTCCACAGGCTGCAGGATAGTAGTTCTTCTTGCTTCTGCTGTCTGCCCTCTGGTGGATGCGGCTATCTAAGAGGCTTGTGCAAGTTTTCTGATCAGAGGGACTGGTGGTGGGTAGAGCTGAGTGTTGCTCTGGTGGGCGGAGGTCAGTAAAACTTTCATCCTCTTGACTGCTGATGGGTGGGGCTGGGTTCCCTCCCTGTTAGTTGTTTGGCCCGAGGCAACCCAACACTAGAGCCTATCTGGGCTCTTTGGTGGGGCTACTGGCAGACTCTGGGAGGGCTCACGCCAAGGAGTACTTCCCAGAACTTCTGCTGCCAGTTTCCTTGTCCCCACAGTGAGCCAGAGCCACCCCCCGCCTCTTCAGTAGACCCTCCAACACTAGCAGGGTGGTCTGGTTCAGTCTCTATGGGGTCACTGCTCCTTCCCCTGGGTCCTGATGCACACACTATTTTGTGTGTGCCCTCCAAGAGTGGGGTCTCTGTTTCCCCCAGTTCTGTCGAAGTCCTGCAATCAAATCCTAGTAGCCTTCAAAATCTGATTCTCTAGGAATTCCTCCTCCTGTTGCCAGACCCCCAGGTTGGGAAGCCTGACGTGGGGCTCAGAACCTTCACTCCAGTGGGTGGACTTCTGTAGTATAAGTGTTCTCCAGTCTGTGAGTCACCCACCCAGCAGTTATGGGATTTGATTTTACTGTGATTGCACCCCTCCTACCATCTCATTGTGGCTTCTCATTTGTCTTTGCATGTGGGGTATATTTTTTGGTGAGTTCCATTGTCCTCCTGTTGATGATTGTCCAGCAGCTAGTTGTGATTCTGGTGTTCTCGCAAGAGGGAGTGAGAGCACGTCCTTCTAATCGCCATCTTGGTTTCGAGTATTTTAAATAAGGTAAGATATTCGAAGAACTGAACACAGGAGGATCTTCTAGGTGAAGGAGGTAACAGGTGCAATGCATAAAAGTCCATGGTTCTCCCAGCAGGAGAGTATAGGTTCCAAATTAACAAAGAAGTAAGGTTGAGAATATCTTGGGAAGGACTAAAAATACACCCGGAGAGGTTAAACCAGGCCCCGCTGGAGTTCACTGAAGGACTTCAATCAACAACTTTTTGTATGACACTGGCCTCAAGCTGGGGAGAAAGTTGGGAAAAAACCCCGTTCTGGGAAACTGGAGGCCTGGGTTTAGTTCCAGCTCTACCACTAGTTAGCTGCAGGTCTCAGAACAATTATCTAACCTTCCTGGGCCTTGTTACCAGGTGAGTTCCCCAAAGTTTAATTTGAGAAACAGTAAGCTCCAGATTGACAGATCTGGTTTTCCTAATGGTGCCTCCATCAGACTGCTGCCAAAGTTTAGGAAACAAAGAATGTTTGGTCATCTGGAACTTGGGGCAATTTCCTAACACCTGCAGGACTTGGTGCTTTGGAACACCCTTGATGGTACGTAGCAAAACATATGATGTATATAGATAATTCAAATCAAATCCAAAATGGTGCGTGGCAAAATGTTCTAGAGCGTTCATGTGTCTTTCTGCAATGTGACAGACATTCTCATGAAATTCCTGCAGCATGTTTCTTGGACAGCTATTGATGTATGACGTACATAGAGAAAAGTGCTCCAATCTGAAGGGCCCTACTCTCCTAGTCTTCACAAACTGAACACATCTGACTAATTGATTTCCAAATCAAGAAATAGAACATAAGCAGGGCCACAGCACCTCGTTTTCTTCCTATTCCAGTCATTTCCTCGCCCAAGGATAGCCACTGTTTCTAATGGCATAGAGTGGTTTTAAAATGTCAAAAAAAAACCTTGATGAAAAATAGAGATTGCCAGGTCCTAATTTAGAGATCTTGACATGTCATTCAGAAATTTAGACATATATATATGTATAACTGGTTCACTTTGTTATAAAGCAGAAACTAACACACCATTGTAAAGCAATTATACTCCAGTAAAGATGTTTAAAAAATAAAAGAAAGAAATCTAATCCTTTGCTTGTGCCTGGATGAATAGGTACTACCCTTTTGGAAAAGAGTTTGGTACAGTGTCTCAAGAACTCTTAACACATTTATTCTATTCCCTTCTTGGAAATTTATCCAAGGAAAATCTGCATAAAAAAGGATGACTTCATATTTATGAATATTTTCACTTCACAGTTATCTGTAATTATTAAACAAGAAAAGTAGCTCAGACATTCTACAATGGGTGAATCATTAATGAGTTCACAGATACAAACCATGAAACATTAAGCAGCTGTTAACAGGGAAGACAGGGAAAGTATTTATCTTCTAACGTATCCTAAAATATTGAAAGTGCAAAATTACACTATGCTAAACCATATCTTTGTAAAACTGAAATGCATATGGACAAGAACTGGAAAATATTTATGGAGAGATGTTGGCTGTTTTCTATATCTGTTATGTTGTAAAATTGTTATTGTAATAAAAGTCTGATGGGGTAAATTAGAACATGTAAGCTTTTCTATTTAAAAGGAACATTTTATAATAGTACATCAGGACTTTTAAAGTATAAAGGAACAAGAAATTACAAATCTATCTTTTTAAGTCTAAAAGTCCACTGACAGCTATGAGAATGACAAAAATGCTAAAGTACAGCGACCTCCAATGTTGGCAATGATTCAAGCAAATAGGTACTTTCATACATTGATGCCGAGTGTAAAATTGCTGCTACCTTTGGAAAATAAACAAGCATTAACTGGTAAAATAAAAATGCTTGTGCAATTTGATCCCAAATCTTGCTTGTAGCAATCTATCCTTTGTAAATAAAAGTACCAGGACTCAAAGACATATGTATCACATGTATCAAGTTGTTCACAGCATTGTTTGTAATAGAAAAACAAACAGCCACAAACAAACAAAAAACCCAGGACACAACCTGAATGTCCATTAGCTGTGCAATGATTGGGCAAATTGTGATACACCCATAGAATGAACAATTTTGCAGCTATGATAAGGAAGGACTTAGATCTCTAAGACTGACTTGGAGGAACACTCATGAATGATTGCTAAGTGAGAAAAAGAGATTGAGACTAATATGAATAATATTGGTTTTGTAAAAACATTACAAAATACCATACACACTTGTGGGGCATAGAGAAATATACAAAATTATTCTCTTGTTTACCTGGGAAAATGGGATGAATATTAACTTTTTCTTAATGTATCATCAATGAGTAACTAGGTTACTGAGTAGGTGTTACTGGGTAATTTCTGAAAAGAAATTTAATAGAAAACATTTTTAAATCAACGATTTTCCCAAAGCACTTATACTTGAATACTGATCAAGAATTTCTCTGACATAACAAACTGTTAAGTATACATTTATTACTAATGAGGCTATTTCATCTAATACCAAATGGCATATAAGAATCTACAAATGATTCCTCTTGTGCAGTTTCATGAAGAATCCAAACACTTCTAGAGCAAATGTAAAGCTAATTATGAATATTCATTTTATACATGCTCATTTTTGGTGCTTATAAGGACTATTTTTTGTTTGAGTTTTTTAAAATGGACTTATAGCATCCTTAACATTTTCACTAAATATTTTCCTAAATATTGTTCAAGAACACAGCGTGGGATAAAGTGAGAGTGAGAAGCCTCTCTTGATTTCTGACATTTCCCAATATCTGAGTCTCACTTTCAGCTGGAAAATGCTGTCCCTCCCTCCTTTGTTTCCTTAGAATGGGGTGGGGCAGAAACTTGAACCAGCATCCAGATGTGGCCGCTGGCATTCTCCAATTCTCAACCCTGTTCACATCCTCCAAAGTGGCTTAACTGGAGAGGCAGGACTCCCTCCCACCAGCTTTGTCCCCAGCAACCACCTGCTTCATGGTAACAGGTGGGATAAAAGTTCTTCATTCGTCAGTAAGTACAGTGTTGGAGCCCTAAAGAGAACAGAGGAAACACTTCTTGGATGCATTACAATTGGGTGTCTGGCTCCCAGGGTCTATCACAGGCAATGTCCTAAGAGTCACATGTTCCTCTTGCCAAAAGATTGTCTGACCACGGGCCTCATGCCATTAGCCAAAGCCACTAACAGAGCATTGTTGATGCACCAGAGACATTTTTACCTATGGGCACAAACTTGGTTAATTTTTTCTTAACCTACATTTCTTTTCCAATGTTTACTATTCAGGTGAAAAACTGACATGTGATTTCTGCCTCTTTCTTTTCCAAACGATAGGGTACAAACTCAGTTGTACATTACACTGAGTTATGAAATACCCTAATTACAGCAAAAGAGGAGTTATTGCCTTGAATCTCAGGGAACATTTGACCTAAACCTCTCCCTCCTGTCCCTCCTGTAAATATTCCATACAGACTTTGTTCCCAAATTTTGTCAACTATTTTGGAATACAGCATTACAGTATTTTAGGCTGTGGGATGGAGTCACCCTAAAAGGGCCCTTAATTCTTTTTTTTTTTTTTAAATTGTGGTAAGAACAGATAACATGAGATCTACTCTTTTAACACCTTTTTAAGTGTACAGTACAGTAGTGTTAACTATAAACACAATGTTGTACAACAGGTCTCTAGAACTTATTCATCTTGCATGACTGAAACTTTATACCCTTTTAACAGCATCTCCCCCATTTCCTAACTCCCCCCACCCCTGGCAATCACCATTCCATTTTCTGTTTCTTTACCGCCTTAGATTCCTCATATAAGTGGAATCATGCAGTATTTGTTCTTCTGAGATTGGCTTATTTCACCTAGCATCCTGTTCTCAAGATTTATCTGTGTTGTTGCTTATGGCAGGGTATCCTTTTTCTGGATGAATAATACTCCACTGTATGTATATTCCTCATTTTCTTTATCCATTCATCCATTGATGGACATTTGTGTTGTTTTCACATCTCAGCTCTTGTAAATAATGCCACAACAAACAGGGGGATGCATAAACCTCTTCAAGATCCTGATTTTAATTCTTTTGGATAAATTCCAAGAAATGAGATTGTGTAAAAAGATTTCAATTTTCCCATACCCTTGCCAACACTTAGTATTATTCTTTTTGTGATGATGGCCATTCTAAGACGTGTGCTCATCTTTTTTTTTTTTTTTTTTTTTTTTTTTTTAAATTTATTTATTATTTATTTTTGGCTGTGTTCGGTCTTCGTTTCTGTGCGAGGGCTTTCTCTAGTTGTGGCAAGCGGGGGCCACTCTTCATCGCGATGCGCGGGCCTCTCACTATCGCGGCCTCTCTTGTTGCGGAGCACAGGCTCCAGACGCGCAGGCTCAGTAGTTGTGGCTCACGGGCCTAGTTGCCCCGCGGCATGTGGGATCTTCCCAGACAGGGCTCGAACCCGTGTCCCCTGCATTGGCAGGCAGATTCTCAACCACTGCACCACCAGGGAAGCCCCTACGTGTGCTCATCTTGAGTACTGTAACCTCTTACTGTAATCTAGACCTTTCATAAAGGTATTTTGGTCCATATAGCATTGTAAAATATGTTTCTATGAGGAATCAAGGACTGGCACTATTCTGCCTTCTTACTGATGTCACTCACATAGATATTTCTAGGGACCATTTAACTTTTTTTAATACTTTTTTTTTTTAAGATTTATTGATTGATTGATTGATTGATTGCTATGTTGGTTCTTCATTTCTGTGCGAGGGCTTTCTCTAGTTGTGGTGAGCGAGGGCCACTCTTCATTGCGGTGCGCGGGCCTCTTACTATCGTGGCCTCTCTTGTTGCGGAGCACAGGCTCCAGACACGCAGGCTCAGTAGTTGTGGCTCACGGGCCTAGTGGCTCCGCGGCATGTGGGACCTTCCCAGACCAGGGCTTGAACCCGCGTTCCCTGCATTAGCAGGCAGACTCTCAACCACTGCACCACCAGGGAAGCCCGACCATTTAACTTTTAAATGATAATTTCTTTTTTTTTAAAATGAGGCTAATTGTAATGAAATAGAAATATATCTGTATCATGATTTTCTACTTTATGTGATAATATCTTACAACAATCCTATGAGGGAGAGAAAGGCAGTTATTTTATTTTTATTTTATGAGTTGGAAGATTTCAGCCAGAGAGGTTGAGCTAATTGCCCAAGATCACACCGTGTGAATGATGTATGCACACAGCTTTATCTGAAATATGAGAAAGTCTCCCCTATTCAATAGCACATGGGGAAATGTATGACACTTCTGAACACTAATCAGTTGTTCATTCTCTCTATCTACCTAAGGCCCAGAATCTCCCAGTTTAGCAACTCCATCAGTGTCTTGAATTGGAGCAAGAAGGAGTGTCATTCTACACCAACCCTCCCTCCCCGCCCCACCCCGCCCCATTTCATGTTCAAATGTATTGTTGTTTGCAGTGTCTTTTGTGTTGGAAACTGCCCGAATAAACACACTCACCAAAGGAAAAAATATAAATGGGAATATCTATGTGACATTTCTTCACTCAAACATATATACACTTATAGTCACATAAAAGCTGATCCTAATAGGGCAGTTGTGAAGGCAATTTTTAAGTGGAATGTTTAAAGGGCAGTCTTGATAGTAACAGACAGAATAAATTATGTGGGTTTTTTGGTGATGGCTCAATGCAGCAGAAATGCTGTACCTTCTTTCTGGAACCCATTGACATTGCTCTATTCAAAGAAAGTATTGTTCTCATTTATACTGGCTCTTTTTTTTTGAGGAAATTCACATGGCAATACACAGAGAAGATGCAGGAGGAGTCACAAGCAGACTAGAAGGATGGGAATGGTATTTTATAATTTATCAAGCTAGAGAATTCCTCAAATACATTTTATTAAAGAAGGAAAGAGCACAGATTTTTCTTACTTAACCTGTAGTTTAGAGGCTGCAGCAGCACAGGACTAAATAATGTTCATGACAATAGTCATCAAACACCTTTTTTCTGGCTCCACCTCCCAGTGTCCCTACAAGAATAACACCTTCTTTCAAATGCCTCCTGAATCTTTTTTGAATATCCTTGCAGGTTTCTCACATGCATTCTGCAAATAAATCTTCTTGTTTTGAAGAAGGAGGTGTGTGAGGACAGAGATCCCCATTTCCTCCCCCAATGCCTCGACTCCTTATGCTAATCAATCCCCACGTGTCCTGGGCATTGCCACTGTCCAGTGCCTGGTTATGTCCCTATAGAGGTAGCTGATCTGTGCCATCAAGGATGCCAACATTTATACTGAGAGCGCCAGTTCTTGGTCCTACAGACACCGATACTGTTGGGTAATTGTTCTCTCAATCTCATGGAGAAAACACTGAACTGACTTTATCTTTTCACTCATTCTTCTTTGAGAGTCTCTATCTACGTTGGGCCTCCAGCATACTCAGAGGTTACACTGAAATGCCACCACCATACTGCCTCTGTGTGATACTGTGATACTGCTCCGTTAATCTTGAACCAAAGACGTGGTTTAGACCTTCTCAGATTTCCATTAGAATTTATCTTTGTGATCCCATCTTAAAAGCCCTCGGAACATGTCCAGATACACTGAAGTCCTTAGAATATATATAGTTTAAACTCAAATTGGGCCCCTTCTACATGAACTAGATTCTGAGTCATTGGAAGCACTCCAGTTCCAAAGGCAACCTTCTTGAGGCCATAAATAATCTGAAGGAAAAGTTTCCCAGGTGGAAGCCCTATCCCCCTGAATTAATAGTGAGTAGGCTTTGGAGGCATAAACAATGGTGAGTTAGTCTTTTCATGATCTCATTCTTCTTGAAGGGTAAACTGGGCCTGCCCAGAGGCCAAGGATCTGGTGGAGGAATCAGTGATGGCTTGGGGTCCACAGTGGCCTGGAATGCCTCTTCTAGTCCTTTCTAGAGCAAGCATGGGAGGTTTTCATCATAACCTTCAGTGTCCTATGTTCTTATTGTAGATTTGCTGCCTTGGCAGGGAGGTGATATAGAAATGGATTTGCTTTTATTTTTTCCCCCTTAACCTCCTGGTTTGCCCAAGGAGGCTTGATTTCATTTGTAATTTGGTATCTGTTTAGGCAGGAATGCCCTTAGATTTCACTTACAGAGTAGAGTGGATGAGAGAAAGATGTGAGTCTGGAGCATCTGCTCCCACCCAGGGCAGAAATGACTTTTTGATGTCTAGAGGCTGGAGAGCCTAATGGGGTTCACCTTGTACCTTTTAAATATCATACCACCCCAAAGCCTGGCTTTTTCTGAAGAATCTTCTGTTAAATGCTCAACTGTTCCATCAGGTCATGTCTCTCAACCCAAGTGGCATTGCTAGATAAGCTTGGAAATATTTCTTTGAAGTTCTCAGATTTTTTTTTTTTTTAATTTTTATTGGAGTATAGTCGATTTACAATGTTGTGTAAGTTTCGGGTGTACAGCAAAGTGAATCAGTTATACATATATCCACTTTTTTTTTTTTTAGTTTCTTTTCCCATATAGGCCATTACAGAGTATTGTGAAATTCTTAGATCTTAATATTTAAAAACATTCCCCACACATACTTCCCTTCATACTCACTGAGTTTGTATCCATTGGGCCTCTTACCACTAGCACCTTCCTAAATGATGTCAGACATGTGCCAGCTCATTTCAGTCCTGAAATGGTGTTCTGATCACCATTGCCCCAACTGTCTTTATCCTAGGTGTGGCATGCAGCTGTGAGTGTTCTTGGGCAATCATTTGACGTCTCTGGGCTGATTCATCTTTTTCTGACCTACTGAACTGAAACCTAGGGAAGGCACACAGCAGATATCCAACAAAGTTGTGCTCACCGAATGAATGAGCCTCAGTTTATTCATCTGTGAAACAAGGAGGCTGGTGTAGGCCTCTTATAGGCTCTTGTTTAGCCCAAACATTTGATGATTCTTTAAGTCTTTATTGTTGTAGCTGCCTAGGATACTGGGCCATGTGTGGTATAAACAGGATAGACATGACACACCCTGCAATTAACTTTCTACTTTAAGCAGGGAACATTGATATGCACATATAGTTAATGTCACAGAATGAAGACACATTCATTATACACAAAATGAGCTTCAGGATAAAAAGTTTTCTTTTTAAAAGTATACAAATATTTTCAGAACATTCTTTAAGTAAATTAATGAAAAGATAATGCATTTTTTAAAAGTCCTTTTTTTTTTGAGAAAATAAAGCAGTTTCTTTATTTTAACTGAATATTTACTATTTTTTCCCATATGGTTAAAAACCAAAAGTGGTAGAGAAGACTGATGGAGATTTATTCAAGTATGTGGCATAAATATTGATATGTCCATTTTTTTTTTCTTATACAGAGGGTTTTCATTAGTTATCCATTTTATACATGTTAGTGTATATATGTCAATCCCAATCTCCCAATTCATCACACCACCCCACCTGCCCCCTCCATTTTCCACTCTTGGTGTCCATACGTTTGTTCTCTACATCTGTATCTCAATTTCTGCCCTGCAAACCGGTTCATCTGTACCATTTTTCTAGGTTCCACATATATGCGTTAATATACGATATTTGTTTTTCTCTTTCTGACTTCACTCCGTATGACAGTCTCTAGATCCACCCACGTCTCTACAGATGACCCAATTTTTTAAAAGTCTTGAATCACTTTCAAGGTGAGTTGGTTGCTGTCTTGGTATTTATAAGCTTTTTTTTTTTTTTTTTTTTTCCACACACACACACTGTATTTTATTTTCACAAGAGATAAATAGACTGACACCAAGCATTGTACATGGATGACCACAACAAAAGCAACAATGATTGCAATTACCAAACATGAAACACACTTATGCCCTATGTCATACTATTGACACACTATGTCATAATATTGACATTCAGTCCAGTAATCCTCCACTGTAACAGCTCCTTTACTTTGCAGTGAAAATTGATTTGTATATTCTTTTCCTCTGAGTCCTTGTGGGATTTTTTTTTTTTTAATTCAGACAGAAAGTCACAAAAATTATACTCATCCTCATCAGTTCACTCAGTCCCATGTAATTAACTTCTTTTTTTTTTTCATCTTGATCTTTTGTTAGCACTTTTATGAGTTCATCAGTTTTTCATTAGAGTTCTGAAAATGCTTATTCATTCAGTTCAGCAGTACAGTCAGTTACCAGAAACCTGTACTTGTCAGAGTCTTTTCCATGAATTTCTTGAAGATGAAACCTTTTTATAGGAACATATTTGCAAAATCATCAGAGTACACCCAGAACTGTCTGTAAATGACAAAAGACTTAAAAATGACCATGGTTAAAGATTTGATGAAAGTTCATAATAATGCAGTTGACAAGAAAATTAGTTATTTCTGAGATATACATTTTAAAGTAATAACTAGGATTATTACTTATAACATTATACCAGAACATATAAGATTTTTAGACGTTTCCTGTAATGTCCGAAACATTTATATTAACATATTTCCATACATATTTCCATACAAATACAAATATAAAATTTTTAGAAATTTCATGTAATGTCTGAAACATTTATATTAACATATTTCCATACATATTTCCATACAAATACAAATATAAGATTTTTAGAAATTTCATGTAATGTCTGAAACATTTATATTAACATATTTCCATACATATTTCCATACAAATACAAATATAAGATTTTTAGAAATTTCATGTAATGTCTGAAACATTTATATTAACATATTTCCATACATATTTCCATACAAATACAAATATAAGATTTTTAGAAATTTCATGTAATGTCTGAAACATTTATATTAACATATTTCCATACAAATAACCCAATGAAAGTTTAGTATTAGTTGTTTTGTTTGTTTTTTTATACTGCAGGTTCTTATTAGGCATCAGTTTTATACACATCAGTGTATACATGTCAATCCCAATCGCCCAATTCAGCACACCACCATCCCCACCTCATCGCAGTTTTCCCCCCTTGGTGTCCATATGTCCATTCTCTACATCTGTGTCTCAACTTCTGCCCTGCAATCTGGCTCATCTGTACCATTTTTCTAGGTTCCACATACATGCATTAATATACGATATTTGTTTTTCTCTTTCTGACTTCACTCCGTATGACAGTCTCTAGATCCACCCACGTCTCTACAGATGACCCAATTTTTTAAAAGTCTTGAATCACTTTCAAGGTGAGTTGGTTGCTGTCTTGGTATTTATAAGCTTTTGATGAGAAAAAAATATACAGTTGTGTTAGGAAGCTGGTTCTAATTTGAAATTCTTATACCTAATGTGGGACAAGATACATAGACCAATATGGGCTTGGATTCTGGATCTGATCTACTCCTTACTCAACTCTGAGCTCTCAGCCATTCAGAGACTCAATTTCTCCATCTGTATAATGTACAGCAAATATACTATTTCTCCTATGCTTCCAGACTTTTGGACACTCCGTGGTATATTTATTATATTTTTTCCAACTAACTATTAGACACATTGTTTTAAATGCAATGCTTATTGTTTGAAAAAGAAACTGGCATGCTGTTTTAAATATGTTTATTCTATGGTTTCTGCCTTTTTAAGTATCCTATAGTTGCAAGGGATTTCCATTTATGGAAGTGAAATGCATATTAATGGGAAGTAAAATACTGTCCTTACAGAGAGGGCACAAACCCCCCAAACTGACCCAGAAACACTCTCAGGAACTACAAGCATTTAATCTTCCATAAAGTAGACAACAGGTTATTGAGGATAAAGTGAAAAGGACCAAAGGTAAATACGGTTAATAATGATGGGCGTGGAAGCAAGATGCTTATACTGACACTGAGAGCTCAGAACTACCATCGACCACGGCCAGGCTGAGAAGCTCCCGATGTAGCGGGGATGGAGCTCTTTGCCTGTGGAAACCCCATGGGGCTGCCAGGCTTGTGCTGCCTTTGTCCACATGTGATTGAGGAGTCTCCTGATAGACAGTGAGAAATGGCATCATCTGGACACAGAACTGTGTCCTCAAAGTCCCTAACATCATCAAGTTACCAGTTAGCAGGTTGGTTTTCCTTCTACTGGGATGACCTATTATGAGCATCCAGCAGCATAGAAACAGAGCCATCCACCTGTCCCATCTCCTACCTATTTACATGGGTCAGTTCTGGGTGACGCAACCTTTCCAGTTAGGGATCCTAATGTTGATGTTGTAGAATTGCCCCCCTTTTGCAGTTGGGGGAACTGGGGCTTAGAGCAGCTGAGTGACTTGCACAGGAAGAACACAACTGGCTAATGGCAGAACTGGGGTTAAAGCCCATCTCCTCTGACCCTAAATCCAGAGCTCTTTTCACAAGATTATGCCTATCCTATACAGAATATAAATCTAAAAGACGAATGGTTTATATATCCATCCATATTCTTAAAAGGAAGTATAAATTTTGTGTATCTAGTGGCAATAACTTTGGGAGAAGTCACTCTATGGATGGGTCTACTGCTGAATGGATGTTTCCCTGACGTTCAAGGAGAGGTCCAGTGCCACAAATAACAAAAACAAGAGGCTCAGAGAGCTCAGCTGTGAATATGTGCTGGCTTTGGCATGAATTCAAGAGCCAGTGAGAGTCAGAGTCACTCATTAGGGCTGGTGGGCAAGGCCATTGCAGCTGAGATAAGATTTATCCTAATGAAACCTTCTGGGGAGTGCTTCATGCCATTTACTGTATTGTTCATGTTTTTTGACTTGGGCAATCCTACAAACTATGCTACTTCCTTTGCTGTGATGTAGACAGGTGGATACCACACATCCAGGAAAAAAAAGAAAAGAGAGAGAGAGAAAGAAAGAAAGAAAGAAAGAGAAGAAAGAAAAGAAAAGAAAATGATGTCAGAAGCTTAGTACTTTCAGGAAGAAGAAGACTGGCTCTCTTTTAAACTTCTTTTATACTATTTTTTTCCTTTGGCTATGGCATTCTGAATCATGTAGCCAAGAATTCCATCCCCTGATGTATATATGATTCTAATAGTTATACCTCATAAAAGCACTTTTGTATGGATAAATAAAGGTCTATTTCTCTTCTGTTCTGTTTCTCTTCTTGTAGCCACTAGCCACAAGTGGCTATTTAAATTTGAAACAATTAAAAGGAAATGAAAATAAAAATTCACTCTTTTACTCACATTAATGGCATTTCATGTGCCCAAAAAACACATGTGTCAAGTGGCTTCCATATTGGCCAGTGGAGATATGGAATATTTCCATTATCACAGAGCATTCTGTTGGGACATGCTGGTCTATTTGATAAAGATCTATTAAATAATAGTGAAAGTTGTGAATTAAGTAAAATACCTAGGATCATCTAGGAGATAAGTGACAGTGCTAGAATTGCAACCCATTTCCACCAGGTCAATGGCTTCTTCTTCCACATCCATTCCTCAGCATGAATTCTAAGAAGCATATTTCCCTCCTCACCTCTTTCTCAGTCATCAATAATCCTTAATATGTTCTCTATCATCGAGGAATCTATGGATATCTCTTACCCTTTGTCTATAATCTCACTCCCTTTTCTCTTCATTGTTTTAGGGTAATGCAATCACACACATACACACAAATTGACCCCGGAGGATACAGAGATAATTCACGGCACAGAGGAAGACTTCGAGAAACATACAAATTTAAGAAGATGTTGTATCTATAAAACAAGAGCAGGATGCTGCAAAAAGGAAAAAAAAGTGTATAAAATAATCCTTTTAATTTAAAAAAGGGGAAAAATGAAAAAAATATCAAAATGTGGGGCAACAAGAAGAGAATATGGAATATTTTAGAGAAATAGTAAAAGAGGTCGAATGGCCCGCAAGTAGTAGTGCCTGAAAGATAGAACAGAGGGAATAGAGGGGTCTAAATGGTCTAAGAAGCAACATGAGGATTTTTTCTGAGCTGAAGGGGAACCAAATTCTTTAAACAGAAAAGACTCACATTTAGATCCTGATTATGAAAAATCAGAATAAGGATAAAAAGAGCAAAATATATTTTGGCAATAGAATTATCATCAGAAACATGAGATACTAGAACAATAATGGAACAAGGCCTTCATATTTCTGAAGAAAAATCATTTTCCTTCCTCCCTTTCTTTTCTTTTCTTCTCTCCTTTCTCCATCCACCAGTCCATCCACTCATCCATCCATCCATGTTAACCCATCTTTCTGAATTTTCCATTACACATATAGTCCACATATTTCCTAAGCCATCTCCTTATAGCAGTTGACATGTGCATTTTAAACAGATCTGTCAAGTTTTCCCTCTTAAACCTGAACAATATTAACTCTTCTAGTATGGTATTTGCTGGTATGTTTTCATACCATATGGGGAGTTTTTCCCTTTTGAATTGTTTTTACCAATATGAATACTCACAATACACATTATTCTAAAATTTTCTTTTTCTCATTTAACATACAAATAGTACACAATGTCAAAACGGATCTAATTAGCAGTAATATTTCCTTGTAGATATTTACCACGATTTATTCAACCATTTGCCCATTGAGTCATTCCATTTATTTCCAGTAACCATGTGCTAGTCTCTTAGAGTAGTGGAAGCCAAGAGCATTAACAAGTATTCAGAGTGGGGAGCTGGGGAGACCCAAATTATCCTGGTATATTTCAAGAGTTTGCATTCTGTTTCACTCTCACACAGTCTCACCCTTCTACATGGTATCTGCACAGAATTTTGGTATTTCTATACAGAAGTATTATCTGCTTACCATTGGAAAATACACTTCCAGGTAACAGCTTAGCTTTCCTCCTAAAAAGAGGTACATGAGTTATACACAGTACAAGGCTATATTTTCCTTCTCAAATGGATTTTGTATTGCCCTTAACTCACTTTTACTCCCTAAGCAAGTCACAAGAATAACAGATTCTACAGATTTCTATCTTGCTTTTGAACAGTAAATATAATTTTTGACTTCCAAAACAGGTAACATTAAGTATACACTTCTTAGAGCTTATCTGGGGGAAAGATAATGAATCGTAATTTAATTTTGCTTCCTAAACTAATTACATAAAGCTATAACGACATCTTTTTTACATGAGCTCTATCTGCCCTACAGATAGAAGGACAGATTTCTGTAAACACTATATTACTTCTCAGTGTGAGAACAAATCAGTTTTGTCCCTAAAGCAACTTTTATGAACCATGAACTTAATTGAAACAATATTCTCTAAAAAGAGTTTACAATGAATACTTTTGAAAATATGACATTTGAGCATAATACTGGCTTTTTCTACAGCAGGACTTTAGTCCTTTTAATTAAAGATTTCTTTAAACAAACCACTGGTTTTTTTTTTTTTTTTTAATTTTTATTTTTTTTATTTATTTATTTTTATTTATGGCTGTGTTGGGTCTTAGTTCCTGTGCGAGGGCTTTCTCCAGTTGCGGCAAGCGGGGGCCACTCCTCATCGCGGTGCGCGGGCCTCTCACTATCGCGGCCTCTCTTGTTGCGGAGCACAGGCTCCAGACGCGCAGGCCCAGCAATTGTGGCTCACGGGCCCAGCCGCTCCGCGGCACGTGGGATCCTCCCAGACCAGGGCTCGAACCCGTGTCCCCTGCATTGGCAGGCAGACTCCCAACCACTGTGCCACCAGGGAAGCCCCCAAACCAGGTTTTATCTTTTCCCACTGACTTCAGAATTTTGGGCCACAATTTAGCATTTGATATATAGGCTATTACTAAAGTATTAATTTTATAACATTCACTATCTCTTACAAAAATAATTACATTAATTAAAAAATCTGAGTATATTATTTTATCTTTACTGTAGGTTTTTATTGGTTTTATTGCTCACTCTTAGGTGTTTTTCAACCATTATTTCTGCCATTTTATTTTGATTCATTCCTCAGATATAGTATTTGAGTGTTTTGATTTGTTAGGTGTTTTTCTCAGGGAGGTTGAGTGGAGGCTACATTATCAATGCCCTAATGTTTTTAACTGAGATGTAATTAACATAAAATAAAGTGCAGAGTTGTCACATGTTCAGATGATGAGTTTTGGACAATTGTATAATATGTGTAACCACCACCAAAAATAAGATGCAGAACATTTACACCATCTGAGAAGTTCCCTCATGTACCTTTCCACCCCATTCTCCATCCCTCCCTTTCTTTTCGTCCCTTAACATCCATTATTTTTTAATTTCTATTTCCATAGATTAACTTTCCCTGAATTTGGATTTCACGTAAATGGAATCACATGGCCCAGACTCTTATCTGGCTTCCTTAACATTAAACTTTTGCGATTCAACCATGTTATTGTGTATGTCAGTAGTTCATTCCTTTTAATTGTTAAATAGCATTCCATTATATGAATACACTGCAATTCGTTCACCTAATTTTTTGTTGATGGACAATATTTTGAGTAAGGCTGCTGGAAATATTCTTATATAAGTCTTTTAGTGGACATATGTTTTCATTTCTCTTGCGTAAGTACTTAAGAGTGAACTTGCTGGGCCATAAGGTAGAATTAAACTTTATGAGAAGTTTGCCAAACAGCTCTGAAAAATGATTGTTCCACTTTATACTCCAACCAACAGTGTGCTTTATACTCCAACCAAGATTCCAGGTGCTGCACATCCTTGTCAATACTTTCTCTTATAATGCATCCCATGATAATTGTAATGGTTTCCTGGTTGTTCTACCTTTTATTTTTATTTTTTCAGTTTCTCTCACTCTAATGGATCCTACATGCTTCTCCAAGGCTCACTCCCCTCAGGCTCAACTCCAGTGAAATAATACTCAGCTCAAATTCTTTGAATGGTATCCTAGTCACAACCTCAGCCTGACAAGTGAAGGTTCTCTGTGATCTGACTCTTACTTAAGTTTCTGATTTTATCTCCCAATCTCGAATACATAAATTCTATACAGCTTACATTCCAGCCAAACCAGCTGTCTCCAAACATGCTGAAAGATTTCTGGCTTCCCTGCTTTTTTCATGCTGTCTGTTCTCCATGCTCAAGATTTCCCTGACATCTCTTATCTCCACAGTCTGTCCATTCCCTAGGACTCAACTCAGATTGTAACTTTCTAAGACATCCACTCTCCCAAACATGAAACTGAACTTCAGAATCCCATTAGAATTTGATGTTTAACTTTGTTCTAGGATCTTTCAACTTTTATTAAGTCATTTTCTCTATGCCTTTAGGTCCTTTACTAGTTGCAAGCTAGTTTGAAGGTGAGAACATATTACATTCCATTTCTTCTCACAGTAAGCCCTCAATTACTCTTTTAAAAATTTTTGACATTTAAATTGAAATATAGTTGATGTATAATATTATATAATTTACAGGTGTACCATATAGTGATTCCAGTTTTTAAAGGTTGTACTCCATTTATAGTTATTATAAAATATTTACTGTATTCCTTGTGCTATACAATATATTCTTGTAGCTTATTTCATACCTAATAGTTTGTACTTCTTAATCCCCCACCCCTATATTGCCAATACCTACTTCTCTCTCCCCACTGGTAACCACTAGTTTGTTCTGTAATATCTTTGAGTCGGCTTATTTTTGTTATATTCACTAGTTTATTGTATTTTTTTAGATTCCACATATAAGTGATATCATACATATTTGTCTTTCTCTGTCTTACTTATTTCATTTAGCATAATGCCCTCCAAGTCCATCCTTGTTGCTGCAAATAGCAAAATTTCAATCTTTTTTTGTGGCTGAACAGTATTCCATTATGTTTATATACATACCACATCTTCTTTATCCATTCACCTTAAATGAAGGAATGAGTAAGCTGAGTGAGTTGTAATGAAAATGGTGAATGCTGTTTATGACCAGTGGTGGACATTCCCTTTTAATTTAATTTTATTTTGATGTCAGATTATTTAAAACTAGTTACTCAGAGAGGTTATCAGACCCACTTATCAGATACTATTTGTATAAAAAACAGAAGAAGTGACAAAAGTATGGGCTGTGGGATCAGGCAGACCTGTGTTTCTATCCCATTTACCAGCTGTAAGACTGTGAGAAAGTCACTGAATATTTAGAGCTTAAATTTTCCTCACTTATCAAGTGAGAATCGTATTACTTTGTTGTCTTCTTGTGACAATTAGATGAAACGAAGTAAATACTCAAAACATGTTAGAGTTATTGTCTTTTCTTTAATACAGCATACCTAAGGACTAAGTGAGGTATTACACTTTGGTATTACACACCCACCTTCTTAAAAACCACTGGGACCAGGCCCTGCTCCAGGTTTCCCACGAGGAGACACATCATCCCTACTATCCATCACAGTCAGCCAGTGCCCCTTCCTAGCCCACTAAAGAAGCACTGGGAGAAGTGGGGCATTCATAAGAAGTGTGGGTGTCAGTCTGGTGAAGCACTTTTTCATGACAGTGATGCTTTCCGATCTCCAAAGCCAAGTGATGGGATTTCTAAGAAAATTGCTCATAAGGAGGGCGGATGCCTGCAGAGGGGAAAGGCTGGGTCTCTTCCCCAGATGGACATCTCCCCCAGACAAGCAGGCTTGCCCATCAGTCCCAGCCTAACTGAAGATGGAGAGAAGAGGCAAGGGGCAGGAGAGAGAGCAAGGACCGATGGTGGAGATGTTTGCACACCCACAGTTGGAACACAGAGTTGCCTACGGTGGCATCACAGAGAAGAGCCAGTTTTGTGTCGTCTGATTAATTCTCCACTGAAGATGGCTGTTCATATGATATTGCTTATTTGTGGAATCTAAAAAAAAGGGATACAAATGAACTTATCTACGAAACAGAAATAGAGTTACAGATGTAGAAAACAAGCTTATGATTACCAGGGAGTAAGGAGAGGGGAGGGATAAATTGGGAGATTGGGATTGACATATACACAATACTATATATGAAATAGCTAACTAATAAGGGCCTACTGTATATCACAGGGAACTCTACTCAGTACTCTACTCAATACTCTGGAATGGCCTATATGGGAAAAATATCTAAAAAAGGGTGGATATATGTATATGTATAACTGATTCACTTTGCTATACACCTGAAACTAACACAACATTGTAAATCAACTGTACTCCAATAAAATAAAATAAAATAAAATAAAGCAAAGTCTGTCTACCAGGAACGAGTGTGCAGGATTTTCCACCAGGAAAGCAAGATAAGAGAAAGTGGAAAGGAGTTGAAGTGAGGTACACATCAGCAAATAGTGTAGTAAGGAGACTCCAATAAGACCTTTGAAAAATGTCATGCATGAAATCTGTGAGAGGGCCAGCGTTTGAAAGTCTCTTTCTCTTGGAGTGTTTGGTGGCCAGTCAGTGGTAGCTCAGAAGCAGCAGCCACCACAGAGAAACAATGACAAACGTACCCGGGAAAAAGGCTTTTACTATTTTCCCTGATCCCTTCTTCCTCACCCAACACCAGAGTAGCTTGAGGTTAGAAGAGGACCAAGGGCGATCCCAGAGGTCAACTGTGTCTTCCCATTACCGACTCCAAGGTGCAGGAGTAGAAAAAAGGAAAGAGAGGACCACGGTCTCATTCATTCTGAAGTTGGGGCCTTTGCTTGGAGAAGGGGAGAGAGGATAGATATAGATATAGATACAGATATAGATATGTTATGTATACATTTATATATTTTAATTGAAGTATAGTTGACTTACAATGTGTTACTTTCTGGTGTACAGCAAAGTATATATATATATATATTTTTTTTTTTTTTATTTTATATATATATATATATGTATATATTTCAAATTCTTTTCCATTATAGGTTATTACAAGATATTGAATATAGTTCCCTGTACTGTATAGTAAATCCTTGTTGTTTATTTTATATATATAGTGGTGTGTATCTATTAATCCCATACTCCTAATTCATCCCTCCCCCCCTTTCACTTTTGGTAACCATGAGTTTGTTTTCTATGTCTGAATCTGTTTCTGTTTTGTAAATAAATTCGTTTGTACTATTTTTTAGATTCCACATATAAGTGATACTTATATGTGGAATCTAAAAAATATGATATTTGTCTTTCTCTGTCTGACTTACTTCACTCAGTAATATCTAGTTCCATCCGTGTTGCTGCAAATGGCATGATTTCATTCTTTTTATGGCTGAGTATTATTCCACTGTGGTATTATTCATACCACATAATTAGATATTTAGATAAAAATTTTAAATGAATATAATCTTGGTAATTGAAAGTGACTAGAAAGTCATGGGATCTGCCCAAGATGTACCTAAGGGACTAGACAAAGAGATCCAGCAGAGTTCCAAGCAAAATAGTAGTGTGGGAAATAGAAAACACCTTTCCTTGTTTTTACCCGCCCAAGTTGAGATTTAATGAACTGGACAAAAAATGCATTCCAAATAATGAAATTCTCACAATTCAACCTTGCAAGTAGTCAATAGAGGTACACAGAATTTTAAAAATGTTTCACTATAAGTTACCCACACAGTATACACACTTTTAAATTACTTACTGAGAAGAGAGTGTATTCTCCTGTGAATATTCGGTAGGTCTTTTTGTTTGTTTTGGATCAGTTTTTTACCTGGTGAAGCAGATTCTGCTAACTGCCTCCACAACAGTCTTGGTTACAGAGCCCCGTTTGGGAGTCTGGGGCAGTGTCCTGCCCTGGGAAATGGGTCTAACCCATCTATACCCATCATGGTGTCCCAGCTCCTCTGACTGGTGACCTTTCCAGGGATAGACTGACCCAGGAGCGAGTTGAAAGCCTATGTCAGCTGGGACACGTCTCGAAGAGGTTATTTCCGCCCTCACAAAAATCCACAAGGGGGAAAAAAACAAAAAAAGCAGCCCCCCGCCCCTTTTTTTGCCTTCTCTGTGGTGTGGCAAGAACCTGATTCTAGGAGCTCCCGGAGGCATCTCGCACCCACAGGGAAAGTCCTGCGGACACCTGTGGGAGGATGGGCTACAAGAGGGAAAGCCTTTTTCATCTGCGAGCGCATAGCGGAGATGCTGAGCCCGGCCGGGATTCGCCTCCGCGCACCTGTTGGGAGGCAGGTGCGCGGCGTCCTCCCTGCGGGTCAGGACAGCGGGTCCCGTTCCTGCGCAGGAAGCGGGGCGGATGCGCTCGCCCAGTCCAGTGGCCTCAGGGCTCGGGACCCGCGGCTGGGGGTAGCGGGAAGGAAGGGCGGCTCCTCCGGAGGCTGCAAACTGCGGAGAGCGGAGGCCCTTTGAAGTGCTCAGTTCAAGGGAACGGTGGTGGTTTACTTAGTGCCCGTGATCCAGAGATGCTTCATCTGCTTAGAGCCACGAAGGCCATGAGTCTCACCCAGGAAGAGCGCCCAGTGGCCTCTGTGGTCGCTGTACCTCACCCTGAGGGTCCTGAGGATCTCTAAGTTCCTCCTGGACAGAAAGAAAAAAAAGAAGCTTTATTCCGTGGTTCCAGGAAAATGCCGAGAGGGCTGAGCTTGGACTGACACCTGGTGGTTGACCAGGAAACAGGCGCGTCACTAAGAAACGACTCCCGCAGACTGGCAAACGGGTGGGAACAGAGGCGCCCTGAGAATGGAAAATAATAAAGACCATTTAATTTTTTCGGATTGTGTGACGCTATTCTTTAATAGGATTTAAAGGATATCCAGGAGAAAGCTAATATAATATTTAACTATAATTGATTTTTGGCTAATCCAAATGGCACAGGTTAAAGTTACCTCCAAATATGACTAATTCTGCATCCAGTTAATTTCCAGTATATGGGAGGTCCTCCTTTACTGTTCAGCGGTCCCTGACCTGAGCCCCCCGTGGGTGCTGGAAGGTATTTCTGAGAATCCCAGAGGAGTGCTAGAAAGTTCTTCAAGCCCACCTGTGCCCCTCACACCTCAGGCTCCAGGCTCAGTTCCTTCCGTCTCCTCCTGCGGGTCTCTGATCCCCTTTCCATGCTGTAGTTATTCTCTCAAGTCTGTTATGTCAAAGAATGTGGACAAGGATGATTCTTCCAATCATAAGTTGAAAAAGGGCTGTGAATCAGACAGACTCTCCTGACACTTGAGGATAACATATAGGAACTACCATGCCCAAAGGGAAAATTTTAAATTCTGTATATTTTCCTAGAATTCATTAGCCGCAGTTTCCCTTTGATTGCTCTACTGGCCATATCTCCTGGCCTGATGCTATGTCCTTGTGCTTTGTCCCAAGAAAAGCACAAATTTTTGTGTCCTCCAGAACGGAAGAGCCCGAGCACGGCCTCTGGTCCTTGTCTGACCAAGCAAATCATGAAATCACATCACACAAAGCTCTGCAATCATGTACCCGCCCACAGCTGTGCTGATCACATATTTAAACAGGGCATCTACCATCTCATTTTGAAGCACTTTGATTACATTACCCATGTTCAGTTTCCCAAAGAATAACGGGCCCCTGTCTGTTACACATTTCATGACAAAAGTGGTTCAGAAAGACGGTTCTTCTCAAAACCAAGTGAGTCTATCCTGGTCCCTAATTTAAACTGTTACCTTCAGAGCTACATGTATTTTAATATAGATGTTTTTTTGTTTTTGTTTTTTTAAATCTCACTATATCACTATATGCTGATGGCAGAGTTTTACTTCCCTAGGCCTCCAAATGAAGACAGTAATACATCCTTCAATGAGTAAGGATAAAATGAGATAATTTATATCAAAGCATCTTGTAAACAATGAAGGGTTATATAAACACAGATATGCATTAAGTTTTATTTTCAAGTCTCGTTAACTCAATACTTCTGAAGCTGATAAATTAGAGTTCTTTAGTTACAGTGTATGATTCTGTGTTAGTGCAGGGCTACTGGGGGAAATGCTAAAATTACTCTTCATGTATTTTACATTAATTCATTTCAGTATGTTAGAATTAACATTTTGAAATATATGAATGTGCTTTTCTATTTTATGATTCTGTATATATGGCCTTCTCCGTAGTCACCTGAAGTACCCTGTCACCTTGGGCAGATGGGTAAAGTGAGGGTTTGGGAGGATGGGGAGAGATGAGAATTGTTATAGCAGAAATTGAAAGAGAACAGAAGATAATCTGATACATAAAATGATTGTTGCTGTTGTTTTTAAATAGGAGTCTAGAGAATCAGTCTTTATTATGGAGAAAGAATCTTCTAAAACTCCTGTTAAGTCCCACTCAACAGATCAAGATTTGGACCTGGAGGCTCAGATCATAGAGTTTCTTCTGTACCCCTTCCATCTGTGACCACTAGGAGGGGGTGAATGGGTAGAGAGTAGAGGAAAGAAAAGCCCAGTGGGAAGGTTACCGCCCTGGGTGGGATATAATATCGAAGAAAGAAAAGCCTGAAGATTGTTGCTTTAAATACTCAAAGTTTGTTTTAAAGACAGGGAGGAAAGGAGATGCAGGGAACATATCAGGTGTTGAAGTTCTCATTCCTAGTAATGTGGCTGGCTTTTTTAAAGTTCAGGTCTATGGATAGGTCTGGGGTAGCCCAAGAATGTTGCGGCTGTGGCCTGCTTCCCTGGGCACACTGGGTAGAATCTGCAGGCCTCTAAGAAAAGCACTGCATGTGGCCACTTCCAACCTGGCAGTGGGCAATGGTGCTCCTGCAGGGGCCAAAGACTGACACAGTGGGGAGACAGGGGGTCAGACGTGTGTTTGATAGCGCTTTCAAGACCAAGTTCCCATTTATGACCCTGGAGAAGATAACTTCACTGTGTTGAAGGCAGTGAAATGTACTTAGGCACTAGGAAAGGGCTTGAAACTGGGTATCCCTAAGCTGTCCTCAGTTCCTATGTAGTATGGATGGGACTGAGAAGCTCCCACAACCCCCTTCAGAGGAGAAATAGAGAAAACTGGACGCAAGGTCAAGGCTCTTGCCTGAAGGTCACTGTGATGGAGAAAGAAGCACGATGTTGGAACCGTTTGGGCCAAGATCATGACCAGATACCGGAAGGGATTCACAGCGCCATCCAGAGCTGATGTGCTAATGGGGGCCCAGTTTGCAGGGGCACATGAGTGACAGATGTCAGCAGCTGATGACAGCAGGGTGAGCATTGACTCTTGTCCCAGAACCAGTGTGGAATGCAGATCTGAGACCCTCCTGCCTTCAAATCACGAGGACACTTCTGTCCCACAATCTCCTTTAGATGCTCTCTTGCTGAGCACAGAGAAGGGAGAAAGGGGTGCAATGTGACAGATTGAGCATTTTACATAATGGACAATTTTATGCGCAGCTTAAAATATTGAAACAGATTGGGGTTACCAGATTGAATTATATCAATTACCCCCCCACCCCCAGGTTTAGTAACAGGGAGGTGGCATGAGGCAGGTGGTTTTGGGGTACTGGTAATGTTCTATTTCTTGATCTGGGTGTTCACTACATAAGTGTGTTTACTCTTTGAAAATCTATGCAGCTGTACACTTAAAATATTTGCATATTTTTTGATGTACGTTATTCTTCAACAAAAAAGTTTGCTTGAAAATTCTAGTGCCTCTGAACTTCCATGCACAATCACAAGCGCACATACAGCCCAGCAGGTGGCACTTGTGAGAAGCAATAAGTCAATTTTAGAGAAATAAAGATGCCACGTTTCCCCATACATTTGAACGCACTGCAAGTAATGTGTGAATTCATTTCATGTGCTTTTGCTAAAGAAATAGAGTCCACGAACCTGGAAGGCTCCCCAAATAGTGGCTGTAAGGAAAATCTCAGGCTAGTTCTACATTTAATACTCTGCAGAGTAGTAAGTTAAATAGGATCAATTTCAGGTGACAGAAATTGAAAAAGAGATTTAGTCATCATTATATCTGCATACAAGCATACCTCAGATATAATGCAGGTTCGATTCCAGACCACTGCAAGAAAGTGAGTCACATCAGTTTTTTGGTTTCTCAGTGCATACAAAAGTTATGTTTACACCATACTGTCATCTATTAAGTGTGAAATAGCATAACGCCTAAAAAACAATGTACGTACCTTAATTAAAACTACTTTATGCTAAAAAATGCTAACTGTCATCTGAGCCTTGAGCAAGTCTTTATCTTTTTGCGATAGTAACATCAAAGATCACTCATCATACATCACTGAAACAAATATAATAATTATAATGAAAAGAGTTTGAAATATTGTGAGAATTACCTAAATGTGACCCAGAGACATGAAGTGAGAAATTCTGTTGGAAAAATGGTGCTGACAGACTTGCTCGATGCAGGGTTGCTGTAAACCTTCGATTTGTATAAAATGCAGTATCTGTGAAGCCCACATATGATGCCTGTTCTATCATATGTGTTAGTAGTTGAAACTCATTTCTTACATTTCATTGTTATTTTGATATATTTTTGGAACTATCACATACTTTCCAATGCCCTTGGTGATCTTAAATGAACTTTAACTAAAATCTTCCCCAAGCTGGCATTAGTCTTATAGTACAGCAAAGTCTAGTGGAAAAGAGAAAAGAGAAAGAAGAGAGTGGGTCAAGTCCGTAGCTCTTAGCAGTCGTAAGGTGAAGGACATAATCTCTCAGACTGCTTCCTCACCAGTGAGATAATCCTTATTCTCAGAGCCTCATGAGAATAAAGGACATGGACACTGCACTCACGGGACACCTCTGGGTGATTACAGATCTGTCTCGAGACAAGAAAGACAGAACCTCCACGATAATCTCGTATTTCCGGTGCTTTGGTACCTCGCTTGAAGGTCTAAAGGAAGCAGCGCTGGCAACGTTAACACTCAGTTGGCCCCTGATTAATGATGCTTAATAATCTGTCACTCAAAGCGATGTATCTGTAAAACAGCTTGTGTTATGTGGAAGTCAACTGCTGGGTCTGATACAAAGTAGGAGTACGATAGACAATCCTTTCTTTCCATTCAGCCTTGACACTGTTGGTGCCCATACAATTCCCTCTCTCCCACCACAGATTCCAACTCCCAGCTCTTGTGTCACTGTACAAGGGGGGTTTTCTCTACTCAGTGAGGCTGGCTCTGCCTGCCCATGGAAGGTGCTGGAAGCAGCACTCAGTCAGTGTCCCAACTCCCTTGCCCTTGGAGAGAGAAGACACTGAAGCATATGTTCTACACTGCCTTCCAGAGCTCTGCAATGGGACTGAACGGCAGTTACTCCAGCGATAACTGTCCTGATATCATTATGGGGTTACTTCCCTTCTCTGTCCCACTTCCCCACTGTCCTACCCATGTTTCCTTCACCTCCCAGATGCACTAATTGCTTCAAATTCCTGTCTTATTGTCCACCTCTGGAAGATCCCAAACCAAGACAATGACAAATAATATTGGCTCCAATTTTTATCTCTTGAATTATTGCCTCATTGTATTTTTTTCCTCTACTATCCAGACTCCAGACCAAGGATCAAAGGTTGTATGACTGAGCTGAGAATGAGGTATTGCTTTATTTTTGTACATACATGTATGTATTCACTAGTATATTTTGTAAAATTCATCATTATTGTTTAATACCATTTAGGTTGCTTCTCCTCCCCAAAATGCTGATTGTTTTTGGAGCTCACCATAACCCCAAAGAAATGACTAGAATGTGTAAAAGGTAACAAAGATGCATGTTTTGTTAAGGTAAATAGATTTCTGAATGTGCTGATCTATCAGGGAAGGATGAGATCATTTAACAGTGGGATTCATTCTACTGTGCGATTCTTCTGTCTCTCCTATTCAGCCTTTCCCCATTTCTTTCCCTTCCTTTTATTCCTCCACATTCTTTCCCTAATCTTTTGTTTTCCCTTGGACCTCAACTTCCCACCCCACTATAAAAAAGTATCAGAGAGATGGCCAAGAGGCACATGAAAGGATGCTCAACATCACTAATTATTAGAGAAATGCAAATCAAAACTACAATGAAGTATCACCTCACACGGGTCAGAATGGCCATCATCAAAAACTCTACAAACAACAAATGCTGGAGAGGGTGTGGAGAAAAGGGAACCCTCCTACACTGTTGGTGGGAATGTAAATTGATACAGCCACTATGGAGAACAGTATGGAGGTTCCTTAAAAACACCAAAAATAGAGCTACCATATGATCCAGCATTCCCACTACTGGGCATATATCCAGAGAAAACCGTAATTCAAAAATATACATGTACCCCAATGTTCATTGCCGCACTATTTACAATATCTAGGACATGGAAGCAACCTAAATGTCCATCTAGGGAGGAATGGATAAAGAAGATGTGGTACATATATACAATGGAATATTACTCAGTCATAGAAAAGAATGAAATAATGCCATTTGCAGTGACATGAATGGACCTAGAGATTGTCATACTGAGTGAAGTAAGTCAGACAGACAAAGACAAATATCATATGATATTGCTTATATGTGGAATCTAAAAAAATGGTACAAATGAACTTATTTCTAAAATAGAAATAGAGTAACAGATGTAGAAAACAAATTTATGGTTACCAGGGGAAATGGGGGGGAGGGATAAATTGGGAGATTGGGATTGATATATACACACTATTATATATAAAATAGATAACTAATAAGGACCTACTATATAGCATAGGGAACTCTACTCAATGTGCTGTAATGACCTACATGGGAATAGAATCTAAAAAAGAGTGGAGATTATATATATATATATATATATATATATATATATATATATATATATATATATATATATATATAACTGATTCACTTTGCCGTACAGTAGAAACTAACACAACATTGTAAATCAACTATACTCCAATAAAAATTAATTAAAAAAATAAAACAAGTGTCAGATGACTCATCCAGAAACCTGTCACAGAACAAACATACTCACTCTTGTATGACAACAAGTTTTGCAAAGTCTTTTTTTTAAGCACTAAGTTAAATTTAAAAACAAAAACAAAAAACATTGGTTTCTAAGTACATCATGAGCTGAAGTCTTGCTAATTAGAATATTCTTTATGGAGAGCAGACACACTATGGCTTAATCAAGACAGAGATGAAGAGTAATATTTTTAAAAAATGAACCACTTTTTTTTTAAATCTTCAATTTGAATGTCTGCTATCAAATAGTTTTATGTGAGAATAAGGACTGGCTTATAATCACTACATCACTTGGAAACCGAACCCTCCATCACCAAGAGTCTACCATGAAATATTTTTTCTTTGTTCCAAGCAAGAGGAAAAGAAGACATTCTATCCCTGAGGCCAGGGATTTGGTCAATAGCAGTGACACTAAATCTGGGCTTCTCTTTATAACTGAAATGCCAGGAAGAGAATTTTTTCTCTCATTTGTTTCTTCTAGATAATCCAGGTTGATGTTTGAAGAACTCAGAGACCTTTTCTGAAAGGGTGGAACCGAGAAATAAAAGGAAGAAACTTCTGTTCTTACTGTAAATGTTTCCTCTGGAACAACAGAAACAGAAGGGGTGGTTCATGGCTCCATAAATCTTCTTCTGTACAGTTCAATAGGGAATCAGAATTCTCAGGTTCTGAAATGCTCTCTGAGGATTAGGGGCTAAGGTTTTACAGAGGTGGTAGCACCTCTAATTTTTCTGTAGGGAAAGAAGTTGACCATAAAAACATAGGATATGTGACTAAAATATAGTGTGTTTTGCTGCTGTGAGCATCTTCTAAATTTTTATAGCCTGAATTTTTTTCCTTTGCAAAACAAGTCTTACACTTTCCTCAGTTAAGTGTGTTTGCATAGGTCCCTGACAAAAATGCTAGGATTTCTAAAATCTGCTGAGCACAGAGGGGCCCTTTGCTGAAGAGGGACTCGGCAGTCCCTGTGGTGAGAAGCCCACTTCCCACACTGTGGGAATTTTCCATTCGGTGGGACTTGAAGGTCCCTGGGTGCTTGAAGTGTTAATATAAGTGTGTTTGTTGAAGACGGCATTTCCCACAACCTCCATGAACTGGAAAGTTTTATTTTTATCTACTTTGACCACAGTTTTAAAGCTCCTTAATCTTCTTGTGTTCATAATTTGAGTAGAGCTCTCCATCAATCCAACATACATAACAAGCATTCTTTTCTTTTGTAGGAGATGTAAGAAAAGTGAATCAATTCTGTAAAAAAGGAAACATTTTTGGTTTAAAAAAAGGTACTGATTTTCTTCATGTTATTCAAATCATTCACAATTAAAAAGAGAATGTGGAGGTGTTTAGGACTCATTATTCATCATAAAGTTGTAATGTACAGGCTGAGCAAGAATTGAAAGTTAGAGACAAGACTTTCTACGCTCTGATTTTTAGTTCAGACTTACCCTTTATTGTTCAACAGTGTTATGAGCGTTGAGAAAACAAAGATTTCGCTGGTATAGGCTCCACCCTTTGGATGGGCATGTGCCTGACAATCAACAATGTTTGACTCTCTTAGGGGCATTTTACTGTGTTCTCAACTCCAAACCTCTGTGATCTCTTTACTTATCCACACTCTTAAGACACAAATTACTTTGATCTCTCTCTCATCTGAGCTACTGTCACAAACAACACATGAATATATATCATTTATCTCTGTAAAAATTTTTGAAACCCAATTTTGAAAACCTGACATTATTAAGTGCTTCAAGAATATAGACCAATGGGAACTTATATGTACCTCTAGTGGGAAGTAGTGTTGTTATAATGCTTTGAAGGATAGTTTGCTATATCTGGTGAAACTGAAGTTTTGCATATCACATGTCCACTTATGCTTTCTGATCCATAAAAATAATTGTCTATCTCATAGGGTTGATATGAGGATAAAATGAGTCAATGTATATAAAATACTTAGAAGTTCCATTTTTAGGTCTTAATAAGTTGCAGACTTTGTTTTTAGTAGTATCAATGTTATTATAATTAGATATCGCCCTAGAGAAACTCTTACACATGCCCACAGGAGACATGTACATGAGTGTTCACAAAAATATTGTTTGTAATAGCAAAAGATAATTGGAAAGAACCTAATAATAAAAAATGGAATGGATAGAAATATCATGCTATATTCATGTAGTAGAATATTACACAACAGCTACATGTACCAATATGGATAAAATTCAAAAATATAATACTGATTGAAGTAAAATGATTTACAAAAAAACCCCTAAATTATGATAACAGTTGCATGTCAGTTATAAGTGTGTAGACAATCCTGCATGCTTTTAGGGATGAATATATATGTAGAAAAGTATAAAGAGACTCATAGGAATAATAATCCCCCAAGTCTAGAGTTGCTACATTTTGTTGGGAGAAAGAGTTCTGTGATCAGGGATGAGACCTTGAGGGGCTTCAAGTGGATTGAAAGTGTTTCATTTGTTTATGTGGTTTGTATGTAAATGTGTGTTTGTCGTATCATCCTTTATGTCTCTCAACAAGTATTAAATATTGGTCAACAAAATAAAAAAGCAACAAATAGCAAGAAAAAAGAATAAATACCATATTCAGGAATCAGGTTTTCGTGTATTTATTGGGAAAAATAGTATTTGCTAACTTAGTAAGGTGGCCCTTTGACTTGAATATATAAGTTTTATATAATGATGTCTTGAATCCTTGCAAAGGAATTGAAGACCAGTGAAATCCAAATGCATCATGAAAATTCATGGAGCAGGTACTTACTAATGGGCACTCATAGGGTTAATGATAGCAAGACAATTTACCTGAAGCTAATTACACCAACTGAGTGCGAATAAGACTGCAGTGAAACTAATCGTTTTCATTTATAGTTGTGTCCCCCAACACTTCCCAGCCTTCCCTCCCCATGGCCAATGTGTAGGTCTTTATCATAATTCATTGTCCATTTATGTCTGGACTCTTTTTATGTTGTGGTCTGAATGTCCATCACCAAATGTCCATGGCAGTATTTTCTTTAACATTTAACGTTTCTAGAGGGCTGGGATTCAATTGAAAGCGCCCATCACAGCCCACTCATTCATCAAACAGACATTTATTAAGTGCCTACTGTATGCCCAGCACTGTAACTCCTGTCAATTGAGTCTTTATTAAACTACCCCGATAAGAGATCCTCCCTAATCAGGAAAGAAAGACAAAAGAGTAATCGTGCACTGAGAGGAGGAATAGTGATCTGAAAGACCTTTGTTTGATGCTAAGAGCTTTTGGCTCTCACCAGCTCTACTTTAATACCCAAGTGTTTATGTCTTCTGTACTTTTATATATTTTTTTCCCATTGCCTGAAGCCTTTACAATAATCTCTATACAGACAAAAAAATACCACCCATAATTAATATAAGGCCACAGTAAAGAATGAGAAACAGTTCTTATTGAGATCAGCTTCTCTTTCCATTCAGCATTAGTTAAGGGACTGATTTAAAAAGCAATCTTAGACACCATGTTCTAATCCATAAGATCCAGAGACGTTAACATGGAGCTAGTTGAAGGAACACTTCCAATGTATGACGGGCTCTGACAGAGCTGAGACCTGTCACGTAACCACAAGTGGGGTTTCTGAAGTGGAAAGTTGCCTTCAGAAAATCCCTGCAGTTGCGTAAATGTTTAATTCATTGTCCTCCTCAGTTAGCTTAAATCCTCCTCAGTAAGAATGGCAGTTAGAAAGGAAGACTTTGGAAAACGAAAATATGGGAATCGTAATGGATCCTCCAGTTCAGGGGTCTGTGAACTTCCTGTAAAGGGTCAGACAGTAAATATAATTGGTTTTGTAGGATATATTATTTCTGTAGCAACTGCTAGACTTGACCATTGTAACATGAAAACATTTGCAGACAGTACATAAATGAATGGGCATGGCTGTGTTCCAATAAAAGTTTATTTTCATAAAAAGGCACAGGGCTCAAACTGGTCTGCCAGCAGTGGTTACTGACCACTAGTGTAGTTGGATCCTTTTTTTATTTTTTAATATAAAGGATCATGAATATGCCAGCCAGGCCCATGCTCTTGGTGTCGTCTAGAGCCGGGGTCCCCAACCCCTGGGCCATGACTGGTACCGGTCTGTGGCCTGTTAGGAACTGGGCCGCACAGCAGGAGATGAGCGGTGGGCAAGAGAGTGAAGTTTCATCTGCCGCTCCCCATCGCTCCCCATCACTCGCATTACCGCCCGAACCATCCCCCACCTCACCCCACCGCCTTCCGTGGAAAAATTGTCTTCCATGAAACAGGTCCCTGGTGCCAAAAAGGTTGGGGACTGCTGGTCTAGAGGAAGTTAAGACTAAAAGAGCAAGAAACAAAATGAGATAGAACATAGTAGCATTGACTAAAATGAAAACATATGCACATGTTACAACACTATACATTTTAAATGAACTCATACAAAATAAATGGCATATTAAACATATAATGATTTCCTTTGGGGGAGGCTAGGGAAAAGGGGGTGGCAAATTGGAACAAATAAATAAAATAAGAAAAGAGATTTGAAGGGATCAATGATTATCCTGTGCTTTGAGCGGAGCTCCTGATGCATTCCACCCCCTATCTTGTGTCTTTTCTTGTGTCCCCATCAAGAACAGACACAAGATAATACAAGAGCAACACAAAGTTTCATCTGGATTTGAATACAAAGAAGGGCAGCCATGTAAAAAGACTTCTTGAATATAGATCATGACTTATCATGAGTACAATATGACATAGCCTCATGTATAACTCTATTTAATAAATGCTGAAAGCAATCCAAGTGCAGTGCAATATGCCATACTATGATGTGTACAAGCTACAAAAATGAACTAAATATCACCTCTAGAGGTTCTCCATCTTTTGCAAGAAAATAATGCCTAAATAAGTGTTATGGAAGGTGTGAGGTCACTTAGGCAGGGGCTGCATAAGTGTTGAATGCAGTAGGGCCTTATTCTGCAATAATTATCCAGATTAAGGAGTTTGTGACAGATTGTAAATCAAGTACTATTTTCTTCATTGAAAGAGTCTTGTTGTAAAAAGAAAAATCCAGTTGAACTCAACAGTGTACTTAGAAAAATAGTAAAACATATGAATTCCATAAAGGCTAATCATTCAAGATTATTTTCTTTTGCAAGTGATAATGTGGAAGGTGATCATAAGCACCTGTTAATGTCTGTGAAGGTCCATGTACGTAGACGATGTTTGAACCCTAGAATGAACACAGTGTTTCTGAAAGGTAAGTAACCAATTTGATTCTGACTTTAAGGATGGAACTGGACAGTCTTGCTTATTTGTGTCATACTCTGGGCATTTTAATGATCTTAATATTGTCTTGCAAGGAAGTTCAACACGTCTTTCCATCGCAGATAAGATTGAAGGGCAAAAGCCCAAGTTAGATGCTAAGAGGAGTCATCTAGTCTGCAGAGTAATTCCATGACTTAACAACAATTATAAAACAATCCCACAAACAAAAACCTGTTATATATATGGAACCCCTTCTGCTCCTCTCCCATGTCTTTCCTGGGCTGGTCCTAGATCTGGCCCCTGGGGACACAGGAACATCACGGCTCCCTCTGCCATGCCTCTGTCCCTGGACCCCCGTCTAAGCTCCTTAGACCCACATCTCCTGTTCTCCACGTCACTGCTACCCTGATCCCCAGGTTCCCAGCCTCAGAACTCAGAGCATTCCCTCCCCATGTCCAAGCCCCTCAGGCTTTCTCCCCAAGGCAGAGCTGCTCCGCTTGAGTCTCTGCTTCTTCTCCCTGCACCTGCTCATCACATCTGCACATCTGGGTTGTCAACTCTTGAGCGACAAGACTGGGAGTGGGTTGGACACAGCAGGGGTGGCCAAGGCAGTTGAGGCTTGTTTACTGTCATCATGGAAACCCCAGCAGAGTGTGAGGGAAGGCTTTTCAAAAGGGTGGGGTCAAATGCTGCAGGGCAAAGGCAGAGCTGCGGGGTGGCCCCAAGTCTTTGACCCACACCCAGTGCTTTTGGGCAACCCTTCTGCTTGACTTCTCCGACCCAGCTCACCCCGTGTCCTGGAGATGAGCCCCATATTGGCTCCTGAAATCTTGGGATGTCTAGTTCCACCCTGGACAGATGGGGGTGAGATGGCGAGAGGGAGGCAAGAGCTGGAAGGAGACGGAGATGACTGTTGCTGGGTGGGGCTCTCTGCAGCAGGGGCAGCAGGAGGGAACTTCCTGGGATGGAATCACTCATGGAGGAGGGGGAGTGTGAGGTCACAAGGGTCTCACTGTGACCCACCCGGAGTAGGGCTGGCAATTGGCTGATAAAAGGCAGGTTGCTATGGCCTGAGACCAGCAGAGAGAGGCTGGACACGGAGGGACGGTGTGCTGGCTCCTGCTTCTCCTGTTAGCCCCTTTTACCGTGCTCTTTCCAAGACCCCTCATGCCTGCATCCTCTCCCAGGTAACAAGACTATGGTTTACAGCTTCACTCACACTCTCTCCCTCAGCTTCTCTTGGTTCCCCACTGCACTGGGATTCCCTGATACTTTGTCTGGCACCAGCCCCTTCATCCAGCATCTTTGGCTTATTAGCTGATCCCCTCCTGTGTGTCCTGTCCACCTGGACACATAAGAAGCTTCAAAGTCTGAATGACTATGATGGGATGGTCATTTGAGTTTCCTGGATCACCATGCAGATAAGAACTGTGTCCTGTCAAAGGTCATTTTGAAGATGGGGCTGAGGAAGAAATAGGTTACCAAGGACCCGTATGCAAGTGTACCACAAAGACACTGCTGTTTGTAAATTCTTGCAGAGCCTGCAGAAGCTGCTAGAAGGAAAGGTCTCAGAAACATGGCTTGTGTCCTGGCAAGTTCACCTTGGTGAAGTCTCTGGCCCCCTAGATGGCAAACAGCCTTCAAGGGAAGAAGATGTCTTGCTGGTCACTCCTCAACCACTAGGAGAAACTAATGCCATGAAACCTTGACAAGTCAGAAACTGATGACACAAGAGGAGCCTCTCTGAAGACAGCAGAGCCCAGGATAGACAAGGGACATTGCTTGTATGAGGAAAAAAAGCAGCCACTGGAAGATGCACGGATATGTCTTAGCGGAAAAGTTCAAGACACACATAGTTACTGCTGTTTTATTCCTGATGTATCTGGTCTTTATAAAGAGAAGATAAGAAGTTTCTCAAAAACAGACTGAGAATATAAATGACATCTGAAGAGAAATCCAAGTAATTTTTAACACTACCAGGTTATAATATTTTAATAAGAATCCCACATGGGGCTTCAAAAAACGTTACAGGGGAGGTGGGGGGAATAACCCAAGTATCAGAAAATATCGAAAGTACAGTGAAAAAACAAACAAACAAAAAAACAAATTTAGTCCTCAAAACATATATTTAAATTTATTGCTATATTTGAAATTGGTTACAATATCAAAAACATGTCCATGGAATAATTTAAAGATGCACACTTTTTACTAGAATGTGTCAATGCTTAGTTGATGAGAAGAGCAACTTTAGGATTTCAGAAATAATGACATAATCTCATACTGACAGTGTGAATTCCCATCAGCCAATTCTTATTGCTTTCCATCTTTGTTGTATAGGTACAGCAGTTTTAAAGGGACAACATTTGAGTCAAGACAGTTATGAATTCTAATCAGTACAATTACCAAGCACAACAGAGGATTAACAAGAAGCTCAGTTCTCAGAGAAGCACAAGTAGCAGTCAGCCATGACTACGCTATCCTACACCATCATGAGCATACCCCCAGCCTTTGGTGGATCCTGTACACTGGCTTGGCTAAAGATGGCTCCTGTGCCTGCACCAAAGCACTTGGGCAGTAGAAGAGAAGTCTTAGTTACCTACCCTGAGAGACCACCCATGAGGTCTGGACCAGGTGTTGGTTACTGCTTACCCCTGAAGGTACATAACGATTATAGTGTGAGGGTGCTTCCCACGGACACAAAACCCGAGCTCCTTGAGAACTCGACTTTCCTCCTTTATAATTTGTTATTTAATAATCTTGATCCAACGGTAGAGGCACACATTTCTGTTTCTCTCTCAGACATTGAAGACAGTGAAACACGTTGATGTCTTGTATCCGCTTTGAGCCTCTTCTGTTTTGGAAGCCAGGTGAATACAGCCCAGTAACACGTGTCCCATGGATGCTTCAGAAAGGATTTGGTATTAAAGAGTCAGTGGACCAACACCTGTCCGGTAGCCATGCCTCTGTTTTTTCCTTCAAAGGGAATCACTCAAATCTAATCATGTCCCTTTCTTTACTTGAAGAAAGAGAACCGAATAATTTCTTATCATTAGTTTGGGAACTATCTACAATCAGTATGGACCTTCTAGGTGAGGTAAGTCTGATTTTACTTATAAAATCATACTTAAAAAGAAAAACTAAACATTACAGAGATGGATTTGCTATCAGAAACTTGAATTTGCCCTTGAAATGTAAGCTTTGACCAGAAATTAAAATATTTTCAGATGGCTGAATTAACTGCCCTTACCTAGACTTGTCAGCTGACAAAAGATAATGTCAGTAGTCATACTGATAGTAGGTATGATTTTAGTGTAGTTTATGTAGTTTAGTGTAGTTTAGTGTAGTTTTGAAATGCTTTAGGAACAGAGCTGTCCTGACCTCTGCAGGATGGTGAATTAGAGACATTGGGATGCTTTGCTCTTCCCTGAAGTTATAACAAGCCATAATAAAATTAGAATTTTATAAAAATGCTTTATGATATTATCCACAAGTTCATAAGGGTATTACCGAGGAAACTGTAAGGTAAGACATAGACATGGTTGAGGTTTTCCTTCTGGAAAACTATGGCAGTAGCAATGAGGGAGAAAATATTGCTTGGTTTTGCATCCTTGACTTGGAGAATCCTAACTTGTCTCTGCACTAATGGGGACCCATATTTCACTGGTACTATGATGAAGAACTCTATAAGCTTTACCTTTTATTCAGAAACTCCATTATATCATCTGTAAACCTCAGGGAAAATACAAATCAATGGCATTTTAAAACTATGGTGATTAAAGCTTTCAAAAACCCTCAGACTTCTAAGACTGTATTCCCATTAGCCTTGATGGCAGTAAGAACAATTCCTTCTAGTGCCCAGAAACTAACTCCTTCTGCTTTAATAACAAGCTGCCTTATGAGTTTGAGAATTACTTCCAGCTCTAGATTCTACTCTACTATAAGCTGACATGAGTAATAACTGCAGGGATCTCATACAATACTTCTGACTTTATCACCAGTAGGTGCAAACAATTTCTCAAACAACCACTGAAGCAGTCACTGGGTGATCTGAGACCTGAATATCTGGTCCTTTGAAAAAGCATCAGAGAAAAATGGCCCTTGACCCTCGAGTAGAAGAGGGTCCTGTACTGTAAATTACTGACAGAGTGAAAGTTCAAGGTGATGGTCTTTAGGCTTGTTTCCCAACTTAAAAGACATAAGTCACTTCCTCCTATCTACTGGATGTCACTCCCTCAGGAGACTTGAAACTGAGGGTTCTTAGGAATTCTCCAGATGCTGCTGAGTGCAGAAGTGGATAGCTTTCACCCAAGGTGTCAGAATAGGATACATTTTCTGTCCATCAGCACCCTTTCCCTTTCTCTCCTCTCCTTCAAATCAAATCACGCCTGGGGTTGTCCTCTGACAACATCTTAATATGATCTTCCTTATCTTCATCCTGTCACTTAAAAAAAAATTGTATTGGAGTAAAGTTGATTTACAGTGTTGCGTTAGTTTCTGCTGTACAGCAAAGTGAATCAGTTATACGTATACATATATCCACTCTTTTTAGATTCTTTTCCCATATAGGCCATTACAGGGTATTGAGTAGAGTTCCCTGTGTATACAGCAGGTCCTTATTAGTCATCTATTTTATATATAGTAGTGTATATATGTCAATCCCAATCTCCCAATTCATCCTGTCACTTTTGACCACTCTTCCCCATGCCATGATCTTCTGCTACTTAAGAAAAAACAAACCACTGTGGAATATTTTTCTCTTCTGGATAAAAATTTAACAACTGTTCTTGTAAACACTTAAGGTAAATTTCCTTCTACAGATCTTTCTGGTACATGTTTCTCTCACATAACTGATCCCAAATTCAGTCTTATAAGAACCTTATATTGAACCTTGACCCATGTCAACACAATGCTTCCGCTAAAAGCTATTACAACCCTCTCAAAAAAGCCTACCCCAGTGGGGACTAATGTTAGACTCTGGTTCAATAGTCAGATACACTCCAGACTGCTTTACAGGAACTGCTTAATTCCTTGAGGGATAAAATATTGGGTTAATACTATTGCAAACTAATACCCAATACTCCCAATACAGTTCATGCCCCATTAAGATCTGCTGCTTCCGCGGCCATCAGGATGATCCTGAATACGAGTATAGCTTAGTATGTATCGTCTGTCTCATACTCATCCTGCATATTCAGGATAATTGTTAAGAGACTTTCAGATATTTAAAATTACTACCCCTCCAGGAGACCATGTTTTCCTGAACAAAAAATATCCAGAAACCTCCAGAAAGAGGCAAACAGAGACTCTTTGGGAGAACTCCAAGAAGGATAGCAGACACATACAATGGGGTAACACACATACATTGGGAATGGCGACTCCCATGGTAGGGATAATGCAACTGGAAAAGTTGCATTAAGTTCAAGACTTATTTCTGACCCTAGCAGATGTTGTGTAGGACACCATTTCTTCTTTGGAAGCCCAGCAAACCAGTTTAAATTTATTGGCCAGAGTTGACATGAAGAATCATAATATGTGAATTTTCTCTTTAGTAGCACTATAGCAAACACTTCTTGCTGCACCGACATACTCCAGGCAAGTAAAATAGCCTGTGACTAGGCTGCATCTCTGTCCCTCCTCCCCATCTCATTGCGGTTCCTTCTTTATAGCTTTAGTTGTAGAAGATATTTCCTGCTAGTCTTCAGATTGTTCTCATTGCTAGGTGTTCTGTAAGTAGCTATATTTTTGGTGCACTCGTGGAGGAAGTGAGCTCAAGGTCTTCCTATTCCACCATCTTAGCTACCTCTTAGGCTTCTGTTTTGAGTTGCATGGTTTTTATTTTATTTTCTCACTGTACAAGATTCAACGCCTTCCTGGCATTGAGTGGCAATAGCTCAAGGTGATTAGCAGTGAATCATAACAGATTTCACTGAGTGTCTTCTTACAGCCTGTGATTGCTCTCTTCAATAGCCTGCTGCTGGGTTCTATTTGCTCACTTCACTCTATCAAAGGGGCAGAAAAGATTTCTCCAACACTTGGCACTGCTGACAATTTCTCAGAAAACTTCCAGAATCTGTCCATGGCTGCGGCTCCTCTTCCCCGTGTGATGGGGTACTCAACGGGCAAGAGCCCGGGCCGGCTTCTGCTGGCGGGTCTCTGTGGCTCCTCCCTGCCTGGCAACAGCTCAACAGTAGAGCCTGGGGAAGAAAAGCCTTCCACATTTTAAATAAGATTTCTTCAAGCCACGCAATCATAGAATCGACTCTACTTCCTGACTGCATCCACTGCAGAGCAAGGATTCAATTCCTTGAACTTCCCCCTAGGCCACCCAACTCAAGCCCAGATCCTACAGTATAGAAACTTGCAAACTTGGTGTTTCCCTTGTTATAATGAGCAATAAATCAACTTGTTCAACCATAGGTCTGTTCCTGGTGCTCACTGGCTGGAGAGCATTGACAATATAGAACGAAGAACCCTTCTAGGGGTACGTCCCTGGAAACCTGGTTAGAGACACACTTCCAAGGACTGTGGCTTAAACAAAAACTGAAATTACCACCAAAGAAGAGAACTTCAAGTCACAAGGTCAAGTTGTGACCTCCCACTGATTGAACTGCTTATTTTAGTTTACAGTCAGCCCTCTGTAGTCATGGGTTTCATATCTGTGGATTCAACCAACCATGGGTTAAAGATATTTGAAAAAAAAATTCCAGGAAATTTTAAAAAGCAAAACTTGAATTTGCTGCATGCTGACAACTATTTACATAGCATTTACACTGTATTTAAATACCTTGAACAGCACAGTTTTGATAAATACCTACAGGGATTCACAGATGTGGAGAGCCAACTGTAAAAATTATACTCAGATTTTCTACTGTGGAGGTGGGGGATTGGTGTCCCTAACCTCTGCGTTTTTCAGGGGTCAAATGTACAAGCATTTACATTGTATTAGGTATTATAAATAATCTAGAGAGAATTTAAAGTATATAGGAGGATGTCTGAAGGTTATATGCAAGTACTACACCATATTATACAAGGGACTTGAGCATCTGCAGATTTTGGTATCAAGGGGACCGCCTTTTCACCCCGCCCATGGCAGACAGGCCAGTGTCCTAAGTTCAGATTCATCACCCCAGGCCCTAGAATTCAGCCCAAATTATTGATCTCTGCCACAAGCATTGTGTTCAAGGAAGGTAGACACTCCTCATACCCAGGGCAAAGAAAAGCTGCTTTTTTGTTTGCTTGTTTTTGCCTTCTCTGTGGTGTGGCAAGAACACGATTCTAGGAGCTCCCGCAGCCATCTTGCACACACAGGGAAGGTTCTGCTGACACTTTGGGGAAGATGGGCTACAAGAGGAAAAGCCATTTTCATCTGCGAGCGCATCGCGTAGATGCTGAGCCCGGCCAGGAGTCGCCTTCGCGCACCTGTTGGGAGGCGGGTGCGCGGCGTCCTCCCCGCGGGTCAGGACAGCGGGTTCCGTTCCTGCGCAGGAAGCGGGGCGGATGCGCTCGCCCAGCCCAGTGGCCTCAGGGCTCGGGGCGCCGGGGGCGGAAAGGAAGGACGGCTTCTCCGGAGGCTGCAAACTGCGGAGAGCGGAGGCCCTTTGAAGTGCGCAGAGTTCAAGGGAACGATGGTGGTTTACTTGGTGCCCGTGATCCAGAGATGCTTCATCTGCTCGGAGTCAAGGAGGAAAACGAAGAGGAAGGGAAGGAAGAAGTCGGTTCAGGCTCCGTAAAAAAGCAGACAATGGCTAAACTTAGGCTGACACCTTGTGGCTGCGCTGGAAAAAGGCGTTTCACTAAGAAATTAACGGAGTAGTTGGGGCATTTGTGCGGGGCGGAGGGAAGGCGTGAGGTCTGAGAACAAGAAGCTTGAAGCTTTAAAATTTCACCCACACTTTTTCTCCATTTCCTTTTTTTTTATTAGATGTCATAGTTCTTCAAGAGTCTTTTTCAGTATAGCTATAAGAAAGATACTATTTAAACTATAATGACTGCAGACAAACTTATTTCTGGCTAATAATTATTATGACTAATTCTGCTTCAGGTGAATAAACCATTCACCTAATATCATTTGATGACTCTTTCCTTTAAATGGTCAACACAATGCAATAAGCTTGAGTGATTCGTGTTGTTTTCTAACTAGAAGTTAAAAAAAGTATATGTGCCTCGTACATAACCTTCTTTATGGGTAGGATGTGTCCACATTTTACCTTGATGGAAGTCAAGCGATGCCTGAGGTCACACAGCCAGCAAGTGGTGGAGGAGGTCTTGAACCCAGATCCTGCAGACTCCAGAGCCCAGAGTGGAGCTTATGTCTCGACTTCCTTCTAATGGGTAGGGTGATAAGCAAGGTCCCCACTTGTCTCATTTAATGTTTGAGACCACCCTGTAAGATACACACTGTCACGCTCTTTTTCAAATGAGGAAGCAGAAACTGAGGGCCATGGACGTTGGTTTTGTGGGGATCTGAACCTTGTCCTATCTGTTCCCAGAGCTTGTCCTTCTCAGGCCTCCCCATTTAGAGATAACCCATCCTCAGTTGCCCTTCTCCCCAGGCCTTCCTCCCTAACTTCTGTACACCTCTCCTACATCCCTGGGCTGCAAGAAATTGTTCTTAGCCTTTGATGCTCTGGTCCTCCTTGAAATATGGGTTGATAAAGAATTATTTTTTTCCCAGGGACATTTGCATTATAATAGATAAGGAGCTTTTGAACACAGAAAGCCTTTGGGATTTAAAGGGAGCATGCCAGACTGCAAGAAATATATGAGATGAGGACTTTGGGGGCATGTAACAAAGATCTCCTTTAAAAATAACCTTGCAAAGACAGTTTTGTCTTTGGCAGCGTAGGGCTTCCAGACATCAGATGACATATCTGATATAATTGAAAATCCAACTGGAGGCAAACTCTTGTTTACTCAGCCTCCTGGACGGATTTACCACCAGACCAATGCAAATGCCACCTGTGAGGAGCTGGAAGCTGACCCTAAAGCAAACAGAAGGGGTTTTTTTTCCCTATCATTTTGAAAAACAATGTCTTTATAATGCCAGAATACAAGGGGACAGAACATTTTATTTCCCATTAACTTGTAGTTTTCATTTTTCTTAAAATAAATTTGAAAACCAGTGGCCAATTAGTTGGTATATATACAATATTTGTCTTCAGCATAGAATGACACTCATGGCACATTTATTAAGGGCCAGTAAGATTCTGCACCCAATTCCAATGTGGTGGGTTTTCCTCCACACTAAGCAATTCTCTGACACCACCTGGGTGTCTTACAACTCAGTTCTGACACTATCTACTGGGAAACAGCATCAGATTCCCAAGGTGAAGGGCTCAGTCCCACAAGATTGCCCCCCACTTCAGATGCCAATTGTAAGTTTAGGTTGTCACCTATGCTTCTGATCAACAGAGTCCCACAAACCCCTCCCTTCCTTGGGTTCAATTAATTTGCTAGAGCAGCTCACAGAACTCAGGAAAGCAATGTACTCACTAGATTACCAGTTTATTACAAATTAAAAGATATAAATCAACAGCCAGAGAAAGAGATGCATTAGGGCAAAATATGGGGAGAAAGTCACAGAGCTTCTGTGCCTGACACTCTCCTCAAATTATTACATGTTCACTTACCTGGAGGCTCTCTGAACCCTGTCTTTTGGATTTTTATGGAGATCTCATTACAAAGGCACTGTTCATTAAATCATTGGCCATTGGTGATTAAACTCAATCTCTAGCCCTTCTCCCCTCCCTGAAAATCAGGGGGTGGGACTGAAAGTTCCAACCCTCTAATCATGATTGGTCCTCCCGTCAACCATTCCCCATCCTTAGGCACAATGATGACTGTGCCTTTTTCCAATCACCTTTCCCTGTGCTCCCCATGCCTCAGACCACCGTGCTTCTTTATTCTTTATCCCATAAATACCTGAGCCCCTTGGCTTCAGGGAGGTGGATCTGAGATTGGTTCTCCCATCTTCTCACTGGATGCCTTGCGAATCAATCCTCTCTTCGCTGCAAACCTTGGTGTCTCAGTGTTTAGGTTTGCTGCACATCTAGGTAGCATTTGTACCCAGGTGTCCTGTGCTATGGGAGGCCCTCTTTCTTTTATCATCCAGTGGTCCCAAGTTGGAGCCCCCTTTGGGTGTGAGCAGGTATTTCTGAGAACACTGGAGAGCAAGGGAGTGTTTCACGGGTCCACTTGTGCCCTCAGCAGCTCATATTCCATACGAATGCTCATCCCCACCCCCCTTTCTGCTCTTCCAGGTCTGTGGCCCCCTTTTCCTCTTTGTATGTAGTTATTCTCTGTGAAAGGGAAATTAAGATGGAGTCAGTATTGCTCTAAAATAGAGCCCTGAGACCGTGAAGGATGCAAGTCTCAGCCTAGATGGATTTTACCTGAAGACATCATCCAGAACATCTGACAACCTATCTACTTATCAGACCTTTTCCCTAAAGTAACTCATGATTCCTTAAGGACAAATATTTTCTGACTGAAATCAGAGTCAATCACAATTCTCATCAGGCAATTTTTACAACCTTGTTGCTTTTTGTCTTTATAAGCCTCGACTCTCTCACTTCCTTGGAACACTCTTTTGGTTTTACCTGAATCTGGGTCTCCCAAATTGCAATTCTTAAGACACCCAAATAAACTCTTTTCTTATTTGCAGCCTCCTGCATCATTATCATTGTTATTATTTGGGGTTGACAGTTCTCTGGTCCGTTTTGACAAAGAATGTGGACAAGGATGATTCCTCAAAGAACAATTCACATGCGCTTTTTAAGTTCAACAGACCTTACTGATGCTTGAAGATAATATAAGGAAATCACAGTGCAGAAAAGGGAAACTTACAATACCAGATACCCCTTGCCTAGAATTCATCAATTTACTTCTGCTCTGGGACCCTCCCTGCCTCCCATTTCAAGAGTCTAAGTTTTCAGGATCCTCCAGAGTGCAAACCTACAACCTCCACCTCTGATCCTTGCCCAGGAAACAACATATCAATTCACATCATAATAACGTCTAGGGGGAGCTCTGTTCTGGGAGGATGGTGGCTTCTTGTTTCTAAACAGGACACTTCTTTCCCAGAAGCGCATCTCATTTCCGTTTTTTCACTCATTGAGTGTTTCTCCAGGGCACTGGAGTGTTTGGTTACCATCTGAACGACTTGCCTAAAATGTCTCCTCCAAAAAGCAGTCGTTTGCCCCCAATACACATTTCATTTCTACCTTTAAATCCACAAGAAAGACACACTTAAAATGTGTTTTGTTTTTGTTTTCAAATTCTAGCTCTATATTGGTTGGTGGCGAATAGATGAACTACTCTCGGCCTCCAAGTGAAGACAGCAAAACATAGCCCACAGAGGTGCTGTAAGGTTAAAATAAGGTAAGTATTCAAAAGCATCTTGCAAACTATAAAACACTAATGCAAGCTACTAATGTCTCTTTTTTGTCTTCAGAATTACTTGACCCAATGCTTCTGAAGTTGATGAATTAGAGTTCATTAATTACCAATTGTGGTTCTGTTACACGCAGGCATATTGGAAAATGTGCCGAAATTGCTTTTTGTGTATTTTTTGTATTAATGCACTTTGTGTCTCTTGAGATTAGTATTTTGAAATATATGAGCATGCTTTTTGAGTCTATGGTTTCTGTGTGTATGACTTCTTCCTCCTCTAAAGGAGTTTTGCTTTTTTTTTTTTTTTTCTTTTTTCTTTTTTGCTTCAAAGCAGGGGAATGAATAGAGTCCGGGGAGGAGGGAGTAAGGAAAACAGAATAGAATTAGGTCATTATAGCCAGTATTTAAAGAGAAAAAAATCTTCAGCTCTTGACATGAAATACCGGGTCCCCCTCACCCTTCCCACAAGGCAAGAATCTTGAAAATCAGGATTTTGAAGGCCAGAACGTATTTTCTAACTTTGAAGGACTTTGCTTTTCTTCCATGGTGGAGAAGATACCCCTTTTGTTATAACCACTGGGATAGGATGTAGATAATCCACAGTGAAGGAAAGAAAAGATCAGCTAGAAGAGTTAATGCCCTAGAGGAGAAGGATATGATGAGGAAGAAAGGAAAATTTGAAGGGAGATGGAGGGGGAGTAATAGGTTAGGTGCTGGGGATTGCTTCCTAAGCTGAAGTTGGATCTACTTGTGGGACAAGTTTTCATTAACCTCATTAGCTGGGTGTTCAGCACCCCAGGAACACTAGGGCGGGGCAAGCTTGCGAGGGCACACTACATGGAGCCCCTATTTCTGCATATGGCCACTGCCAATGTTGTTACTGAAAGTGGGGTCCAGTGTTCATGCTCAAGAGCCAATAAAGACCAAGCTTGGTGGAAAGGAAAGTTTGCTTTATTTTGGATACCAGCAATCGGGGGAGGGGAGGGTGGACACCTGTCCAAAGGCTGACTCCCCACAACTGACAACCAGTGGGCAAGAGCGTTTATAGACAGAGGGAGGGGGCTGCATGCAGAAACAGCACCGTCAGCTCTGACAGTCATCTTGAAATTGGTCATGCCATGGTCTGATCAGCGTCATCTCGATCGTTTTAAGTACAACTACTCTTCAGTTCCAGGATCAGTTTGTTCGCATTTCCTTGAAGCCAGTTCTTGGAATTGTGGCAGCTTACGTCATGGTTACACTCTGGCCATCATGTAGTCAACTTCTTCCACCTGGCGGGGGTTTCAGTATGTATAAGACAGCTCACAGGACATGGCTCAGAATATTATCTATAGCCCATGAAGAGGAACTAAAGGTCCTTAACTATGCTTAGTGACTAAATTATTATTATTTAGTCTTGTTGGACTGTTTTCCTTTGTTTCTGCATTTTCTCACTTCTCTGATTATACTTACTCTTTGGCTAAGGTTTTTCCACAGACAAAAGGCAGGCAGAGGACATGGGGGGCAAGGACCACAGGGTCCTGCTCCGTTTCAATGTGACATTAGACCATGGTGCTGACAGCAGGAGCAGAAGAGGGAGTTGGTGCAGACACATGTATCAGACCTTCCTTCTTAGGTTAGCAGCTGCTTCTCAGGATGTCCATACCCCAGCCTGGCACAGTCCCACCTATGACATTTTCCTGGTGCAGTCTTTTTAGGCAGACAGAGGGAGAGTTTGAGTTGGGGATGGCATGGATGGGACCTGAATGTTCCCATCCCCCTTACTCTCCTCCGCAAAGAGGGGAAAGAAAAATAGTCGGCAGAATGGGAGAAGGTCCCACCAGAGGATGACACTATGGTGGGGAAAAGAGGTTCTGTCTTGGAGGGCTGCAAAGTGACCACATGATCCAGAATCACGTAAGAGTCACTGCAGGGTGCTGGGCATATTCTGTTTCTGGATCTGGGTTCAGGTTATGGAGAATTTTGAGAAAGTTCACCCAGCTGTGCACTTATGATTTGTACATATTTCTGTATGTACATTATACTTCAGAAGAAAATGACTTTAAAAATCTGTACAGATCATCTGCACTCTACCCCACAAAATGAAATAACATACACACACACACACACACACACAAGCAGGTTGTAAGAAACATAAAGTCCATTACAGAGAAATTTTAAAATGCATTATTTTTTCCTGCACAGTTAACATTAGTGTGAACAAAAGTGTGCTTTTACTAAAGAGGAACACAAATTAGTGAACTTGGAAAACTCCCCAAATACAGTGGCTGTGATACCATAAGGAAAAAAATCAAACTGCCTGGATATTTAATTTTAGAGCAGTACCAGCCAAAGTTCTCTAGACTAAATTCCAGGCTACAGCAGTTTAAGGACAGATTTAGGCATTGTTGCATCTAGATGCCTTTTTAGATAGATTGCTTGTTGAAACAAATTTCATATATATTTTTAGTTATTTTTCTATATCTTTGGAAGCATCACATACTTTATAATATTCTTAGAGGTCTTAAGCCAGCTTTAACTAGAATCTTCCCTAATCCTAAATTGAACCTTCCCTAACATAGGATAAAATTCAGGAGGGTGTAGTGGAAAGCCCTGTAATTAGAACAAGCAGGGTCTGTATTGGAGTTCAAAGGACCGTAGGTGGATTGCATAACTTCTTGGGCTGTGTTATATAATTCTGACTCTTAAGTCCCTGAAGTTAGGTCAGATTTTGCAGGTTAAGGGCAAAATCCCCTATAAGACTGCCCTCATTTCAGACACCAGACACAGGCTCAGGGGTTCCTAGGCCATCTGTACTTCCAACCAATTGGATACAAATTTAGGGGTTCCCAGTGTCCCTTAAAGTTCTATAATTTGCTAGAATTCCCTCAGGACTCAGGAAGGGGCTATACTTATGATTAATTACAGTTTTTATCAAAAAGGTTACTAATGAGGAACACCTGAATGAACAGATGCACAAAGTGATGTGTGGGAGGATCCCAAATGTGAAACTTGCGTGCCCTCAGGACTGGTCACCTTCCTGACACACTGATGTATGATCGCCATCCAGGAAAGCTCACTTGAGATTCGAGTGTCCAGATTTTTTACAGGGATTTCATGATGTTGGCCTGATTGATTGAATCATTGGCCACATGATTGAATTCAGTCAAGCTCCCCTCCCTCCAAAGAGGTTATGCTGATATCATGTGACCTTCAAATAACATGGTTGGTCTTTCCATCACGGAGGACCCCCATCCTGAAACTAGGGTTCTACTGTGAGTTACCTCAATAGCATAAACTCAGGTGTGACCCAAGGCTCCCCACCATAAACAAAAAAGACATTCCTATTACTTGGGAACTTCCAAGGGTTTAGCGGCTCCTTCCCAGAAACCAGGGGCAAAAACCAGGCAAATTCTTGATCAAATAACAGGCTGTTTGTCCCCATGGTGTTGATGTGAGGATATCTATGAGATGAGACATTGCAAAACAGAGAACACCTTTTCCTGATTATAGATCCATCTAGAGGAACGAAAAGACACAGCTCTGTAACCTGAGTGCAGCTTCCTCATATTCTGTTTGGGCATCTTGCTAGAATGTCAAAAGGAAGCTGAGTTGGCCACATACAACTGAATTGTCCCCCGACTGTGGTCCCTCAATAGCCTGTCTTTGAAGGAGAGGATCTCAGTGTCTCAGCGGGCTGCTCTGTGGAATGCGAGGGCCAGATAATCCTTTTCTCAGACTCAGCACTGTTGAGCTCCTGCCTGTCGGTAAGCAGATGGTGTTGGTGCCCATCATATCTTCTTGTCCTGACAGCCTCAGTTCACTGGCCTTCACCTGCTGGTACCCGCATTTCTTTGTCTAAGGGCTTTCTGTGGCCACTGAAGCCTGTTTTGCTCCCGGGAGGTGCTGGGAACTAACACCACACTCCTCACCCCAGCAGCCTCAACCAATGACTTAACAAGACTTGGTGTGTACATTTCCCAGCTCCCTCACCCACTCAGGTGGGTTATTTCAGAGGTGCTATGTTCGGTACTGGTCCCAGACTTCCTGGAGTCACCCTGGTGACACCTGGCTTGACAATAAATTCCTTACTGGTGTTTATCACCCAAATAAATGCCCATAAATTCTTGACTCAGAGTCTGTTTCTGGGGAAACCTGTGCTAAAACAATGACCAATAATGTTAGTTCCCATTAGTGGCTCTAGATAATGTGCTCTTGATAAATGACTCTCATTTCTATTGTCCCTGAGATCTAGCCTCTGTCTTCACAAGCGGCCACACAAGACAGCTGAAGAGGAAGTGGGGTCTTGGTTTATTTTGGTGTGTGTGTGTATGCACAGCCTGTTTATTTTTCAAAATTAAATATTTCTTCAGCATTTGAGGGGCAGCTTTTTCCTTACTGATTTTCTGTATATTGATATATCCATACTGATATCCTGGAGTTTAATGTAGCCCCAAAGACATAAAACTAAAATAGGTTAAAGAAAGAAAAACTGTCTGTTCCTTAAGGAAAATGATCAGATTTCTTACCATCTTCATTTGTCAGGGAGAACTGTGATTTTATAAGAGATGAAATACAGCAAGTGTTTGTTCAGCTCTCTCCATTGTTCCTTCCCCTCCTGGTCCCTCTCCCCTCCTTTATCACTTCCCATTCCTTCCCTGCAGGTGGTCTTTTCTGGACCTCTCCCACCCCCTGCAGACAGCTTAAAATACTAAGTGAAGTAAGTCACACAGAGAAAGACAAATATCATATGATATCACTTATATGTGGAATCTAAAAAAAAAGATACAAATGAACATATTTACAAAACAGAAAGAGACTCACAAACAAACTTATGGTTACCAAAGAGGAAACACTGGGGGGAAGGATAAATTAGGAGTTTGGGATTAGCAGATTCACACTACTATATATAAAATAGATAACCAAGAAGGACCTACTGTATAGCACAGGGATCTATACTCAATATCTTGTAATAACCTATACTGGAAAAGAATCTGAAAAAGAACAGATTTATATATATATATATATATATATATATATATATATATATATATGTATATATATATATAAAACTGAACAACTTTGCTGTACACCTGAAACTAACACAACATTGTAAATCAACTACACTCCAAAAAAACCCAAATAAATAAATAAAGAAGCCAAGCTTTAGATAACACCTCCAGACACTGCCTCAGGGCTAACACATTTCTACATACCTCCTATATTTATAACATACCTCCTATAACAACATACCTCCTATACTTTTACCTTTTGCTAAATTATTTGGAAAAAAGAGTTCAAGTATTGGTAGTTAGAATATTATTTAGAAACTGTTGGGTGTACTTAGAGCCATGAGTCATAGCTGTAAGTCTTGAGTAACTTAAGAGGCTTCGACATAAATTTCCTAACAGGAATAGATAAAACTGGACTTGATCAAGAGTCGGATGAAGAGAAATATCTTTTAAAATGCACAAGAACTCTTTTTTTGGTTGTTTGTTTGTAAATCATGGCAGATACCATCTACCTTTAAGAGGTTTCATGCAAGAATAAAGCCTAGGGCTTCCCTGGTGGCGCAGTGGTTGAGACTCTGCCTGCCAATGCAGGAGACACTCGTTCAAGCCCTGATCTGGGAAGATCCCACATGCCGCGGAGCAACTAGGCCCGTGAGCCACAACTACTGAGCCTGCGCGTCTGGAGCCCGTGCGCCGCAACAAGAGATGTCACGATAGTTAGAGGCCCGCGCACCGCGATGAAGAGTGGCCCCCGTTTGCCGCAACTAGAGAATGCCCTCGCACAGAAACCAAGACCCAACACAGCCAAAAATAAATTAAAAAAAAACCCCAAAAAAACAAAAAACCCTAGCTTATAACAGTTAAATGGTTTGAAAATCTTTTCAATAACCAACAATCTACCGTGAAATATGTACTTTGCTTCAGGAAATAGGTGGGGCAGGGATAAGGCATCTTTTCCATCACCGAGCCTAAGTGGTTTTGTCAGTGACACCAAGCCTGGGCTTCTCTTTGAAACTGAAATGCCGGGGAGAGGTACTGATTTCTCTCAGTATTTCCCATTGGATAATTCAGGTTGGTATTTTAAAAACTCAGGTTGTTTCAAAACGGATGGGGCTGAGAGACAAAAAGGGGAGGTATTTCGGTTACTGTTGATGTGTTTACTGGAGCTGCAAGATCAGAGGAGATGGTTCATAGCCAGTAAAAATTCTTAAATTAAGTTGAATAGGGATTTTGGATTTTCAGCGTTCTGCAATTCTCCCTTTGAGAATTAGAGTGTAGTGTTTTATGGTGGTGATCGTGCCTTGAAGTTTTTCTGTGGAGAAAGGAGTTTGCCATAAAAACATAGGATGTGTAACTAAACTATAATTTATTTTGTTGTTAGAGCCTGTCTTCACTTTTTATGGCCTGCATTTGTTTTTTAGTAAAACAAGGCAAATCCTTTTATCCAGTCAAGCATGTTTTCATAGCTCTCTTGCAAAAATGCTCAAATTTCTGCAATATGCACAACACAGAGGGCCCTTTTATGAGGAAGACATTTGTAATAGCTGTGGTGAGAAGCCCACTTTCCACACTATGGAAATTTTCCAGTTGGTACCACTTTCATGCCCCTGTGGACTTAAAGGGTTAATGCTAATGAACTAGTGAAAATTGGTGTCTCCTGTGGTCTAGTAAAGTTGTGTTTTTTTGGTGGGGGAGGGGTTTGGGAGGTAGAAGGATGGTCTGATTTGCACTAAAGACTTTTAATCTTCTTATGTTCATAGTTTGGGTGTGTTTTTCCGTCGATCAAGCATACGTAATAAACATTTCTTCCTCCTAGAGGAGACAAAAGAAAATGAATGAATTCTGAAAAGTGATAACTTTAGGTTAAAAAGGGTGTTGTTGATTTGCTCTGTGCTGTATAAATTATTCATAACAAGAAGGAGAAAGCAGAGGTGCTTAGGGATACAACATTTATTAAAAAGTCGTAATGTTAAAAGTAGGGAAGTATTGAGAATTAGAGATAAGGGAATTTTCCATTCTCTGATCTCTAATTCAGATCTCCCTTTGTAGTCTTTGGCAGCCAAATGAGTACTGGGTAAAAGAAGAATTAGCACATGATGACTCTATTGCTTGGAAGGGTGTGTGCAAGACTATCAATTAGGCTTAATGCTTCAGTTAGGGTGTTTTTACTGAGTTTTCAACCTCTAACTTATTTGACTGCCTTTCCTGGTTCCTTAAATAGATTCATCTTTACTCTGATTTCTCTCTGTCTCTCTCTCTCAATCTTTCTTGATCTATATTTCAAACAGTCTATATTTCAATGAGTATAGTCTTTACTTACCAATCTTTATATGCATATTTGAAGACAAATTTTAAATGTGACAGTACCAAGTTTTAATGACAATGTGGAGGAACAGGAACTTTTATATATGCCTAATAGCAATATAAATTTTTATAATTTGGTAAAAATTTTTTTTATAATTTGGTAATATTTTATAATGTAGAAAATTTGCATTCTATAACTCATTGATTGCCCTCCAATGTCTTCTTAATTGGTGAATGGAGTTAATAATGTATCTCCTTCACAGAATTCTTAGCAGTTAATGAATTAGTAACTATAAAAACAAACTAATAAAATTTAGCTCTTAATATCATGAATAGTAGTAGTTATAGTAATGGTAATAGTATCTCTATTATTCTAGTTAACTCTGCCTCATAGAAAACTTGTACATATCCCCAAAGAGACCCAGGACATCATTGTTTACAATAGCAAAAACTTTTGAAACAACCTATTCATCAAAAAAGTAATGGATACGTTAATTGTGGTGTATTCACATAATAGGATACTATATAGACAGTACTTGGATCAACAGGGATGAATCTCAGTAATACATTGTCAGAGGAGGAATTTCCCCTTCTACTCCTCTTGTGTTCTTGTAGGTGGACTAATAATAAAATTGACACAAAACAGATTAACAGGAGAAAAAGAAATTTAATTCCTGCTCACAGAGATTGCATATGAATTGGACTTAGGAAGTGGCCAAAGCAGGCAGCTTTCATATATTTTAGACAAAGAATAAATTTGAGAGGAAGTGACTGGGCAAAGAAACTTAGACTTGAGTGTTAAATTAGTAAGGAACTTAAAGTTTGGGCTTGGGTAGTAAATTAGTAAAGAAGTAACAAAGTTTGTTTCTATAGGCTTCTCAGCCTTGAATTCCCCATCTCTGGGGGTAAGGATGTCTTTCTACCTCCTGGTACAGAAAGGGCACCTTTCACATGGGAGATTTATTCCCTGTTTTCAGGGAAACAGAAGAGTCAAAGTGTCCCTTTTGCATTGGCCATTTCTTAACTAACTTTAATTCATAATAATCAATATGCCATTGAAACACATTTAGGGGTGGCCTGCCTTGTGCCACAACAATATCATCGATTATTTAAAACTTCAGAAAAATAAAGTATGATACCATTTATATTCAGGCTACAATAGGCAAGCAATACTGTATATACTTTATCAGGGATAATTACAAATCTTTAAAATGCTTAAGGAAGATTTGGAAATAAAAATCACCAAATTCAGGATTGTTGATTCCTCTGATGGGGAGAGAGGGGTCTGTAATCAGAGATGAAATTTCGACTGGATGGTCGTTTTATTTCTTACACTGTGTGTTCCCTGTATTGTTCTTTACGTCTTTTACTGTATCCTAAATGTTACCTCCCTCCCCAAATAAATGAGCAAATAGCAACAGAAAAGAACAAATAATATAATTAATGAACCAAGCGTTTATCTATTTTCTGTGAATAATAGTTGTTTCTTAACTTAGTAAGACGTTGTGAATTGAATATCAGGTGTGTTCATACGAAGAAGTCTGGATAGAGCTTGAGTCTCTGCTGAGGTTGGAAGGAAACCAAACACTGGAAGTTCTTGTCTCCAGAGGACACAGTGAACAGTCATAAACTAAAAGAAGGCAGAGGAACTTTGCCAATCAGTGAGCTGAATTGCTCTGTCTATCCTGAACTTTACAAACTTTTTTGTTCCTGTGGCCCTAGGGCAGGCTTTGTCTATTTATACCTGAACTATTTTTACGCTACTGTCTGGATGCCCTTTATCATGCCCATGTCAGCATTTTCTCTCCTGTTTACGTTTCTAGAGGGTTGTATTCTGTCTGAAGCACACATCAGAGCCCATGTGTTTATTCAACAGATATGTGTTGAGAGTCTATTACGTGCCAAACGTTGCTAGATACTGACTCAACTCTTTCAAATTGAGTGTTTGATGGAGGTCTTTTGAATCTATTTTTATGAATATTAATTACTCAAATGAGAGATGGTGCCTAGGTGAGCCAAAAAGATGGAGATGCTCTCAGGACCTCTTTCTGATACTTGACGTTCTTTATCCTCAATAGGTCTTCCTTGAACCTCAAATTGGTGCCTGGCATGTTTCAAAAGGATCCCCTCAAACCTTTCACATTATGCCAGGATTACCATGATTATTATTAAAAATATGAGCATTTTACAGTTTTAGTAGGAAAAAGTGAGAAATATTTCCAAGATCAACTTACTTTTCCACTTAGCATCAGTCATAGGGCTGATTTCAAAACAATTTTACAGTCTTAACATGTTGTGGCTTAATTGTCCTAACTCGTAGTCCCGGAGAAGTAAACTTGGGGCCAGGCTGCATGTTGAAGAAGTATTTCAGATGATTGAACAGATTCTGCCAGCACCAAGGGTGCTGTCACATGACAGCAAGTGAGGTTTCTGAAGTGGAAATTTGCCTTTGGAAAATCCCTGCAGTCACAGGGATTTCTGCAGACACGGTGCCTGGTGGTTTGTTTGTTTTTTTTTCCAATCGGCTTCTTCACAGCTTCTATCTTCGGCACTGCATCATTGCCCTTTTATTTGCATTTACCCACAGAGTTTATGATATAATAATCATCATGATTATTATTTTTGTTATTACAGACAAGATTAAATCAAGTATTGTCATGTGCCAGGCTCTCTTTTAAGCACTTTAAGCTGTTCTAGCCCAATCAGTCGAAAACCACCAGGGATGAGCTTCTAGTTCTATTAAGTCAGATTATCATTTCATTGCAACAAGAAGGAGCACATGCTGGAGGAAGTGTGGTGTGAAAGGAAGGAAAACGTGCAGATATTATAGGATTTTGGAGAAGAGTGGAGTTTAGGCATAACTGAAGCAGCATCTTGATGGGCTCAAAACAAAGCAGGCTGTGTGTGAGGGGTCAGCATTAGGTTTGCACACCAAACATACCCAGTGTCCTTTCACTTTGAAACAGTAAAGTTAAGGCAGGTGTGATGGCCAGAAGCCCCTTTATTTGAAGGCCCACACATGAACTCTAAGTCCAGGCTGTCTTCCTGTATCAAAGTGATGAAGATTCTCTAGGTAAGAGGTAGAATGCTTTTGTGGGAAGCCTCCAGAGCAGAGACCAGACTGGCTGACTGCCAGCAAGGAAACCTTAGTCCTGCAACCTCAAGGAGCCAAATTCAGCTAGTAATCTGGATGAGCTCGGAGACACTCTTCCCCAGAGCCTTTGATTTCAGTGTTGTAAGACCCTTAGCAAAGGAACCAGGTGAGCCTATCTGGGCTTCTGACCTTCAGAAATGTGTGTTTTTTTTTTAAAAAAAGCACCAAAACCGGGCTTCCCTGGTGGCGCAGTGGTTGAGAATCTGCCTGCCAATGCAGGAGACACGGGTTCGAGCCCTGGTCTGGGAAGATCCCACATGCCACGGAGCAGCTGGGCCCGTGAGCCACAGCTGCTGAGCCTGCGCGTCTGGAGCCTGTGCCCCGCAACGGGAGGGGCTGCGATAGTGAAAGGCCCGCGCACCGCGATGAAGAGTGGCCCCCACTTGCCGCAACTGGAGAAAGCCCTCGCACGAACCGAAGACCCAGCACAGCCAAAAAAAATAAATAAATAAAATAAATAAATAAATAAATAAAAATTAAAAAAAAAAAGCACCAAAACCAAACCAAACAAACACAGAAAATAGGATGTTTAATTCATACCGTCTGATTCAAACAGCAGTGTTTCTAATAGTCTATGATTTTAGAGAACAAAGTTTCTCAGTAAGTGAGAAAGCAGTTGTCACCCAACGAGGAGTATTTTATGACACTTTACTACTGTAGTGTGTCCTTGGGAGGGATATTGTTTGCTATGAACTTTGCAGCTGGTTTTCTCTTGTCTGTTTTTTAAGCCTGATGAAAGGCCAGGCAGATTTTTTTTCTTTCTTAGTCCAAGCTAATTATTACTTTCTCAAAATGTTAACTTATTTAATCCTCACAACATCCCTATGAAGTAGGTAGTATTATTAGCCCACTTTATAGATGAAGGAACTGAGGCACTTGGAGTGATAAGGTGCACAAGAGAAGGAAAAAATATCATAAGATACGATATTTGTTTTTCTCTTTCTGACTTACTTCACTCTGTATGACAATCTCTAGGTCCATCCACATCTCTACAAATGATCCAGTTTCATTCCTTTTTATGGCTGAGTAATAGTCTATTGTATATATGTACCACATCTTCTCTATCCATTCCTCTGTTGATGGACATTTAGGTTGCTTCCATGTCCTGGCTATGGTTAATAGTGCTGCAATGAATATTGGGGTGCATGTGTCTTTTTGAATTATGGTTTTCTCTGGGTATATGCCCAATAGTGGGATTGCTGGGTCATATGCCAGTTTTATTTTTAGTTTTTTAAGGAACATCCATACTGTTCTCCATAGTGGCTGTATCAATTTACATTCCCACCAACAGTGTAGGAGGGTTCCGTTTTCTCCACACCCTCTCCAGCATTTATTGTTTGTAGATTTTTTAATGATGGCCATTCTGACTGGTGTGAGGTGATACCTCATTGTAGTTTTGATTTGCATTTCTCTAATAATTAGTGATGTTAAGCATCTTATATTAATGCATATACATGGATCTAGAAAAGTAGTATAGATGATCTTATTTGCAAAACAGAAATAGAGACACAGATGTAGAGAACAAATGTATGGACCAAGAGGGGAAACAGGATGGGGGGTGGGATGAATTGGGAGATTGGGATTGACATATATACACTATTGATACTATGTATAAAATAGATAACTAATGAGAAGCTACTGTATAGCTCAGGGAACTCTACTCAGTGCTCTGTGGTGACCTAAATGAGAAGTAAATCTGAAAAAGAGAGGATATATGTGTACATGAAGCTGATCCACTTTGCTGTACAGTAGAAACTAACAACATTGTAAAGCAATTATACTCCAATAAAAATTAATTATAAATAAATAAATAAATAAATTTTCTCTTAAAAGAAAAGATCATAAAAAGTGGTACCAGCTTCCATCCAGGCCATCTGTCTTCAAAACCAGGTGCTTAATTAACCCTCATGCTGTATTGCTAAGTCAACCTTTACTCTCAAGCCAGTAACAAATATTATCTTAACAAATGGAAATAGAATTCCTCATAGGGAAGAAAAATTTGTTTCAAACTTTCCTCAGGCCGGAATATGAGACATGGGTTAGTCCAGGTGATGGGACAAATAGAAAGGGTAATTGCGCTGTTCCGTATAATAACACCTGTACACATTCATTACATGCTAGGGGCTACCTATGTATATTAACTCTTTAACTGTTACAACAACGCTGAGAACTGGGTGATCCTCATTTTATGGATGAGTAACTTGTGGTCCACAGAGGTGAAGTAACTTGGCCAAGATCACATGGATTGTAAAGTGTAGGGCTAGGTTCACACCCCAGAGGCCCGGCTCCAAAGCTGCATTTCTTAACTATTCTGTTATATATACAAAGGAATACACACGAATTAGGGGGTGCAGAGACAAAAAGAACAGGTATAGAAGTAGAGATGATGTGTTGGCTGAGCCACACTGAAAGAGAACAGAAGGACTTCTGAGCTCAGATGGCAAATATTCATTTTGAAGTTGTTTGCATTGCTGTGATATTAACATCTGTCCCTCCAAGTCTGCTATATACATAAAGGTCTGGTGTAAATGGGATTCTTTGGTAGTAGAGTTTGGGATTAGGGAAAGAAAATGAATTTATACTTGGCTTTTTTAAAAAAGTCACAAGGTGTATAACGGATGGTATCTAATTCATGGGAGGCTGGAAGTAGTGGCCAGAAGGAACTAGAAAAACATAACCTCAGACGTCTACAAATTTTTAGGAGGAGGGGATTTGGAACTTTCCAGAGCACGCAAAGAACTTTCCAGAGCATGCAAAGCATGGAACTTTCCAGAGCATGCAAAACTCCATACTTTTTTTTTTTTGTAGAAAAGAATATTTTATTGAAACAGCTTTTCAATTAACAATGGAGCCAAGTACAACTTGACTCAAAGCTGTCCAACCAGCCTCAACTGCTAGTGAAATAACTCAAACATACAGGACAGGGTAGGACACATTTCTGCCAATGTGGCAAAAAAAAGAAAAAAAATAAGAGGAAAAAAACACAAGAGACAGACACAAGCAGGCTCCCCCTTGCCCTGGGAGTTGGGGTGGCAGCCCTGGCTCATGCTACAGTTGGGGTGGCTCCCTGCCTCCTATTTGAGTTAATGTTATTGAGATCTTAAGGAGCTAGAAAGTTTTAGTTGACACCCAGGTTGATGTCCATTAAGCAGTTTCAGAGAGAACATTTGAAGAGTTATATTTAATCGAACCAACGGGAAATGATATACTATTAACTGTCAATTATTTCTGACACTTAGCATAGTATCAGGTACATGGTTGTCCCTGAATACATAAATATTTGTTGAATAAAAATAGTGGATAAATGAATGAATGGTTGTTTTTAAACAACAGTAATTAATGGACAACAGTCAATTAATTATTTTGTTCTCTTGTGCTTACAGAAAATGCAAAAGTCTTTCCACCCCCTACCCCACACACAATTATCTTGTGAATTAGAGTGAGGCTACAGATGGTTTCTGATGCCTTCCAGTTTAGGAAGGTGGCACCTAATGTGTGTGTCATGACTGAGATCGATGATTAGGTGGTACTTGATTCGTAAAGTTCCACGTACTGAAGTCAATTTGATGAGATAATGTACGTTAAATGCAAAGCAGCAAGTCTGTCATGACTGGCATTTATTCTTTTCCTTCCTAAAATTTTGCATTAACCATTTTCTAAAATGGAAAACTTTATAATGTGTCATAAATTTTAAACCCCAATTTTCTGAACACATGGAACTCTTTTTCTTTTGTTGATTTATTTTCATGAGCGTTCTTTTACCTCACTAGTATTTACTGAGTGCACATTTTCAGTCTGTGATGCCATGTTGGTCTTGAGGGCAGACAATATGGCAGTATTCTTGGTTGCAAATAACAGAATCCACTCTCCTAGTAAAGTAATAAAATAAACTTCTTCCAATTTATTAGATCGCTCATAGCATGATAGAGAGCAAGAGAATTAGATATGGAGCCTATGCAGCAGGAATGATGCCTAAATGGTACCACTAAACACTCTAGGGGAGACCCAGGTGCTGCCACCATCAGGCACCAGCTCTGTAGGTTTCACCACAGGTGCTCTGGGCCAGGTGTTATTCCCATGTCCTCAGGCACTGTTCCATCTGAAAGAGGAGTTCTCTCTGCTACACTCAGTCACCCTCAACAGAAAATGGATTCCACATGGCACCTACTTTCTCTTCCAAATCCAAGTTGGGAATATGTGATTGGTGGAGTTGAGGTCACGTGTCTGTGTCTTAGTTATAAGGGAGTCTGGAAGAGTAAATACATGAATTCTGGCTTCTACCTGAGGAAGGAAGACTTATAGTGTGGGAAATTCTCCAAACACAGAAAGTCTACTCAAAATGTTCTGTGTAGCCACACACATGGCTTACATCCACCATGGCCATGGAATCATGTAGGACCGTATTCTGAGGGATATCTTGGATGAGGAGGAATCTCCTCTAAAGGATCTCAGCCTTCTGCCCTGTTTTACTTGGCCTGTCTTGGTCCTGTCTCTCACTATTAGCGATTTCTTCTCACTGCTGATTACAGGAAAAAAATGTTTATTCTTATTAGTCATGATAGGTACAATTTTTTGAACTCCTAATATGTTCTGGGCTCTGTGCAAGAGTTTTACGTATGTTTAATTTTGTTCTTCATAAAATCTTCATAAACCAATGAGATAGATAATCTCTCAGCCTTAAATTCTACAGGTGAGGAAACAGACTCAGAGCCGTTTAGGTGTCTTGCTGGGGTCTATGGTGGGACACAGAGTGAGTGACAGAGCTGAAATTTGAGCCCAGCTCCCCAGGACTCTGACACTAGCGCTCCCCTTGCCCATTATGTTAAATCTTTCCTTTAAGTTCACACATGATAGTTGGTCAGTAGACTAAGAATTGTCCTCCAGGTTGATGAATTATTTACAGATAACAAGATTGATACCTCTTTCTTCTACCAAAAGTGAAGCATTCTTCATTCATATAATTCATTAAAGATATGAACAAAGTGATTGCCACACTGTGACACCATGAGAGGAAGCTTCAGCTGCCTAGTGTCGGGGTCATTCTCATGTGAGTTCTGAATGAAGCAAGTTAGGACTACTGATCTCACAAGAAATGCATCCACCCTGTACCAATTCCTAGGGATTCAAGAATAAGCATGGTTCAGTCTCCACGCTGGGGGCTCAGAGTCAAGAGGGGTCTGAATTAGTTACTCTGTGGGTCTCATTTGATCAGTGTCTTCTAGTAACTCTAACTAGTGTCTATCTTTGACTCATCCCTGATTTCCTTCACTTTCGTCTTCTTAACCTAATGCAAAAGTGAAGTTGCAGCTTTAAGATTTCTCTTTCAAACTTCAATGACTACAGATTTGCCCACCAACTCACTTACCTAATGGATAAAGGCTTAACACAAGTTAGTGTCCATAATAGAGAGGATGATTACTACATCTGTCTTGAAGGGTCATTATGGATATGCAAATGTACATATCAGCATGGGTTTTGCTTTGACCAAAGATGTTGGTTTTTGAGGCTATTAGCAAAGTCTGATTCCCTGTAAAATTCACATATACTTTTAAAATTCAAAAACTCTTTTTCTTCCTATCGGCCACTAGTGTTTTTTTATCTTGGGAAAGATGTATTGTTATTTTTACAAAAATAGGTTTGAGAAAAGAAGTGTAAAGCAAACTCTTTAATATATTTCCCTCCACACAGCCTACGTTTGTGTGTTTGTGCAGACACTCAAACTGTGTCCCATGACACACACAGGACACATCTGAGGGACTCCCAGGGACGTCATAGCAGGGGAAGAGTTGGAGGTACCTGCAGGCTCGTCTGTCCTTACCTGCTTCCCAAGGGCCACACTGCTTGAGACTTTTTGGTATTTGGAGCTCCATGTCAACTTTTATTTGAAAAAAGGATTCCACCGCTTGCATGAGTTTGGAAGCCACTCAAGTAGAGAAGGGCTGAGAGAAAGCAATTTGTTTCTAGTCATGGATGAGTTGAAGTGTGTAGGGCAGCCTGCACCTCATGACCTTTTCACAGTTGAGTTTCAATTATTTTTCCCCCCAAGGTATGAATTCTCAGCATCCAACACATTCATATTCATTTGTCAATTCAAAAATGTGCCCCAATCAAATATCTATTACTTGAACAAATCTACCATTTTGGACGACCCCTAAGTGATTTTGTCCATGAAAACAAATCCTAAAAAAGAGCATTTTCCCCAAATAATTAGGGTGTGAGATCTTTGCCATAAATTAGGGAGGATTAATAGCAATAATAATCAATGATTATTTTTGTTTTGATTTGGAGCAGCAAGTTGTGTAACAATCAATACCTAAAACACAAAGTTTCACTGTCAATAAACATGGTCTTTACCATTATTTTACAACCCATTTTGGTTGAGTATATAAAAATTTTTGTGATAATAATATTATCTAACTTTTATCATGAACTTGGTATGTTTCAGGCACTGTCTTAATTCATGTGTTGCATGAATAATTTTATTTAATTGTCAAAGCAACCCTATAATCTCAATGTTAAAATACGTGTAAAAGGAAACACAGAGAGGTGAGGTAACTTGCTTGATGTCACACAGCTAGTAAGTGATATATGAGGAGTTAAAAGATCAAAAAAAAAAAAAATCAAGTACATGCATTACTCCATCAAGTCTAAAATCACTCACAGTCATACAGAATCATCTTTTGAACCATGCCAGGACTTCATAAGAAAAGTGGGATTTGTAAACAAGAATGTCTGCTTACAAGTACTACCACTTGGAGAGGAGAAATTGACATCAGTATTCCTCATTTGGGGGACACTTTAAATAAAATAAAAATAAAGTTACCCAGGAACTTAGACTAGGATCTGTTTTACAAAGGGATGTTTACATATTTTGAATAAATAAATCTGGCTCCATATTCAACATGCTGGCATAAAGAACAACCCAGTGCAATACAGACATTGTTGCTCAACACATTTAATAACTAACTACAGAGATTTGTCTTTGGGACCAAGAAGTTATTCATTATGAGAGATCAAAAGAAAATTTTAAAGAACTGTAGTATTTATTGATTAATTAGTAGTGTTTTTATAGTCATTTTCTCATTTAATTGTCCCAGCAATTTTGGGAGAATTTTCTTTTTTAATTTTTGAACTTTATTGTATTTATATTTTTATACAGCCGGTTCTTATTAGTTATCCATTTGATACATATTAGTGTATATATGTCAATCCCAATCTCCCAATTCATCACGAGAATTTTCTTACTTACCTCACTTTACAGATGAGTTTAAGTAGTTGGCCCGAAGTCCTGGAACTAGAAAGTGGCTGAGCTGAGTTTAAACCCAGACCCCAGAGAGTCCAAAGTCCCAGAGTATAGTTCTTGCCTCCTCCTTCTTTGTGTAGAAGAGAGCTGACCACCCAACATTTCATGTTTGTAAATTGAGTTTTCTCATCCCCTTGAGGGCTGTTTGAATGTTTTTTACCTCCACGGGAAGAAGGAAAGTGAGACATTTTAGGCAGACAGAGTCTTCCTTTTTTCCTGTTTCTGATAAATTTGGTCTTTGTAAACCTTAACAAGGAAACAGATTTCCTTTTCACACTCCTTACCTAGAATTCTCCTCACCAATCTTCCACCAACCAACTCCCCATCTATCTGGTTCCTTTGTTGAAGATTCAGCACCTCTGGGGTCTTTCCTGACCCCTCCACCTGGCATCAACCACTCCTTATGGTCAATTCCCTCCATATGTAAATATATCTCTGCACAGTATCAGAGTAGCCCATTTTTGTTGACCTTGTCCACAACTGGCCTGGGAGCTGCATGAAAGCTGAGACTGGTTCACTCTTGTTTCTCCAGTGATGGTTTCTAGCACAGAATAGGTGCCCAGAACAGTTGTGGACTAAACGAATAAAGGTGAGTTTTTACATAAAAGGGAATACGTATTATATGGCTTTGTACTTCCATTGCTGAACTGTGTCTGGTGTATAACAAGTGCTCAAAATGTTTGCTAAATGAATCGGTTCAACAGATTAGCGGTTTTAGCTAGAATCCTTAGAAGCAGCAGTTTTATGGAAAACTGTAAGCCTAAGTATCCCCAAAATGAACATATTTCTTTTAAAGCAGCTTTAAGGAATTAAATGCCCCTGAATTCTGAAGGGAACAGAGATATTTTTATATTGTGCCTTAAGAGGAATTAGATGTTCTTTTGACTTTTTTCCCTTTTAAAGCCAATGCATTCACTTACAACACTGGTCTACCTGTTACTTGGACGTGAAATTAAGCTTAGAGCCGTATCCTTATTCTTCTGGCCTCTATTTTATGTTAAAAGAAAACAATCTGGATTCCCATGTTCAAACTCCTAGGTTGCTGGAGGCTGTCTATGATGAGACAGCCATGTGGGCCAGGGGGAAATACATCTACTCAACTTCATGGCCATGACAGTTGGCCATGATAATTTGGCTGGTACCAGATCATCCGAGAATGATGCTCCTTTATAGCTATGAGACCAGAGTGTGATCACATTGTCCAATTCTCTCATTTAATAATTGAAGGAAATGCAGACCCAAGGAAGTGAAATTTCTTGCCCATGGTTACACAGTTAGTGGCAGAGTTAGAACTAGTCACCGATTTATGGAATCTAAGTGTCATTCTCACTATATCAACATATTCTATTGTCCTTAAACCACTGAACGAGTTGACTACAAACTTCTTGGCTGTGCTTCTCTCTCTTACTGTTTTTCTGATGTCAAGGATCAAACTCTCTGTATGCTGGACTCAGCTCATCATGTGTCTACCCAGAACAACAGCAGAGTGGTCCCTGGCACCTCCAAGCATTACCTCCAAGTGCAGGTCTCCTGGTCTCCTGCTTTTCTGCTCATGAAAGAATTCTCCCAAGTTCAAAATGGCCAAATTCCAGTTTAGTTAACCCTCTTAGCATAATCCTATGGCCACACATAGAAGCTACCTGTCCTGAGGGAGGGGCTGAAACTGGAAGAGAAAGAAGGAAATGGATGCCCTGGAGTCTTCTATTTGAAAACCACAGAAAGTCCATGTTTAACTAAGGCTGCCAGGTGTCAAGTCTGCTTCTTTGCTGTTTTACTTTCAGGGCATCGTTCCTTCCTGTTTTTCAAAGAATGCACCTCGTCCCTTCACTCCTCTCTGACTCTCTATCTGTCAAGCTTCTTTGATGTAACCAACTTTGGCTAATTTAAGAGGAAGTGATTCTTTGGAAGGCTCTCAGGGGCTCACGGAACCCAAGGCAGGTGGAGCCTGTGAGATGCTGGCAGGAGCAGTGGGGTTACCAGGCTGCCCAGAATCAAGTACTCCTTGGTTTAAGGCATTTTGTCTCTCTGTTTAAGGTTCATGCTCCAGGCTGCAACTGCCTGGTGGATCTGGCTTGAGTCACCTGACTCAAGGGAGGGATTCTAGCTCAGAAAAGCAGGGCTGTCATCACACTTCATCTTGGTTTGAATTCCTTGGAAAGCAGACCATGAGACAAGGATTCAAATACAAGTAGTATATTTGGGAGGTGATCCCAGGAGGCACCTAGAGGGCAGTAGGAAAGTGGGACAGGGAAGGGAAGGCAGCCAGGTGCCTGAATAAGCCTGCTAACATACCGGGCACTTGGGGCTTCATCCCACAGGGGAACTCGGGAACATATGTGGAACCCGTACCGCAGAGCACCCCACCTAAGGGCAAGGGAGCTGGGATTGATGTCCACCGGCTCTCTTCAATGATTGCTTGATAGCTGTGGAGGGAGGTGGTGGGAGTCCATCCCCAGGCACTTCTGGAATGCCACAGGGAGGAGTGGAGTGGTCTCAGGAAATGAAAGCAGAATCTGACAGCTGCAAGCCAAGCAGTCTTGCACTAACATGGTGTATTAATTTCCTATGAATTTCCGGATTACCATAAACTTAGTGGCCAAAAATACAAATTTATATACTGGAAGTCAGAAGTCTAAAGTCAAGGTGATGAAGGGCTGCATTCCTTTTGGAGGCTTCAGGGGAGGATCTATGTCCGTGCCTTCTCCAGCTTCTAGAGGATGCTTACATTCCTTGACTCGAGGCCCCTTTCTCCACCTTCAAAGCCAGCAGAGTAACGTCATCTCCCTCTGACTCTGCATCCCTCTACTTCCGTTGTCATATGGTCTTCTGTTACTCTGACTCTGACACTCTTGCTTCCCTCTTATAAGGACCCTAGTGATTACGTTTGATAAATGGAATATTTATAAATGGAATATTTCCTGCCATATCAATAAACAAAAGATGTCACATTCATCAACGACGCAGCCCTCCAGTGGGAGCCGGTGAGCCCTGAGGAAACTCAGGGCTGAAAAGAATACCTGCCATCTAGCAGCCATCAGACTGCAGCCACTCCCTGCTGTGAGCCCTGAAGAAACACAGGATGTGAAAATACAGGATACAGGCCCCAGATAGCTGAGGTGCATATCAAAGGAATGATTTCAGTGAGCCCAGATTCTTGCATCTTCCCATGCCCTAAATCCTTAACTTGAGATGTCTGGTTTTCTTTAATTAACAATAATCTTTTGACGTTCCGGACTACCTGCCCTTTGTTGCAAAACTCCTTTATATCCTGGCTCCTCCCCTCGCCTCTTAGCAGTTTTTCAGAGTTATCTGAAACGCTGTCTCCCGGGCTGCAGTCCTCATTTTGCCCCCAATAAAACTTAACACGCAACTCTCACGCTGTGCATTTTTTTGTCAACACGTTGGTCCCACCAGGATAATCCAGGAGAATCTTCCATCCCGAGGTCCTTACCTTCATCACATCTGCAAAATCTCTATCCACCTATGGAAGGTAACGTATTCACAGGTTCAAGGGATTAGGATGCAGGCATCTTTGAGGGACCATTATCTTACCGCACAGGGTAAGATCTCAAACCAGCCAGCCTTTTTCCGAGGGCAGGGAGGGACTGTTAGGAAAGGGAATGTAGATAATGACCAGCCATGAAAGGACAAATATCTTCTACAGAAAACATTTTCTCCTTTTTAAATAGAATAAATTGTCCTCCCTGCTCTCTCTACTTGGTTTAAAAATAAAGTCAGAAGAGGGAAAATAAAAGGCTCTGAGTCTTTGATCCCAGAGCTTTGGAATGATGAGACCCACTAAAGAGCCCATAGGATTCTCCCACTGGTTCCCACATGGGTCCAAGTCGCTTCCCGCTGAGAGCCTGTCTGCACCCACTTCAACCACCAGCTCCAAACTAACAACTGGACTCTCAGATCAAGTGCCTGGCATACAACAGGAGTTCCCCAAGTATTTGCTGTAAGAAAGAAAGGAGGAGGAGAATGTAGTTAATGGTGGAAACTTGTGTGTGTGCACATGTGTGTGTGTGTGTGTGTGTGTGTGTAGCCCTGTGTGTGCTCACATTTACCTTCTCTGACATCAGAGTGAAGCCTAATATAAACCAAGAGGTGAGGCTGGCCTGAAATCTAAGTCCAAGTGAAGGGGACTGTAATTAATTTCGAGTCAACCCTTGGCAGACATCATCTCCTCTTATGCTTCTTCCAAGCTGCTGACATGCAGAGTGCTGAGGGCAGGCAGGGGAGACGGGGACCCCCAGCCCCTGACCTGTCTGTCCTACACTTTGGTGCAGGTTCCACCTCTAGCCCGAGGAAAATGCTGACACCGTCTTGGTGATGTGATGGGTCTCCCCAAGGCCTGGTGTTTCCAGAGTGGCTGAGTTTCAGCTGCAGGGCAACGCTCTCATGCTGGGCTACTTTGGGAACCAATTATAAGAATGCCTTCTCTTGTGGGAATTCCCACACAGTCAGAAGAAATGAAAGGAAATCTAAATCCATTCCATTCGTTCCTGTGTCAGGCTCCTAAACCCCTTGGAGTCTCCCATACCACGTGTCCCATCCCTCTCCTTCTGTACACAGCACCATTCACCACTCTCCAGACCTGGTTGGGACAATTTTATTTGTATTTAGGGAACTAAAAACATACCCAAGCTGTGTGTTTGTTTATCAACAGAAAGCTGTGCTGCCCAAATGCCAAATTTTTGCTAATGACAGTTTCTTCTAAATATAACATTCTGGGTGGGAGAAAAAAACCCCATCTCCCCCTCCAAAAAATAATAATAACAAACAACACCGGTGACCTTTTTTGAGGTCCTGGCTCTAAGCTATTACATGGAAAAGCCTTCCCAGGAATAAATGATTGAAACTAGAAGGTATTTTTCCAGTTACATTTTCTATAGGAATTACATTGTAATTTTATTTTTCTCATTGCTTGGGCCCCCATGATACCTTATGAACGTCAGCTAGACCTAGACTTTTAGGTTTGCCCTATTCATTCGACTGATGTAAAACGAAAAGGGAGATGAGGGTTTGAGTTCCTTTTCTAACTCCATGCAGCGGCTGGGTGCAGAGCCTGAATGTTACCCAGGAGTCCCCACGCCATCTCCCCTGGTGGTTTTCAGAAACACCTTGGAAATGCATGGCTAATGAATGGCCGTGCAGAATAGGTGCTTTATCACAATGCAAGGACTTTCCCTCCCCAGTCTTTCTTTTTTTATAAACTTATTTTTTTAAATTGAAATATAGTTTATAATGTTGTGTTAGTTTCAGGTGAACAGCAAAATGATTCAGTTATATATATATATGTATATACACACACACACTTATATATTCTTTTTCAGATCCTTTTCCATTATATATTATTACAAGATATTGAATATGGTTCCCTGTGCTATACAGTAGGTCCTTGTTATTTATCTATTTTATATATAGTAGTCTGTGTATGTTAATCCCAAACTCCTAATTTATCTCCCCCCCTTTCCCCTTTGGTAACCATAAGTTTGTTTTCTGTCTGTGAGTCTATTTTTGTTTTGTAAATAAGTTCATTTGTAACATTTTTCAGGATTCCACATATAAGTGATATCATACGATATTTGTCTTTCTCTGTCCAACTTACTTCACTTAATATGATAATCCCTAGGTCCAACCATGTTGCTGCAAATGGCATTATTTCATTCTTTTTTATGGCTGAGTAGTATTCCATTGTGTATATATACCACATCTTCTTAATTCATTTATCTGTCGATGGACACTTAGGTTGCTTCCATGTCCTGGCTATTGTTAATAGTGCTGCTGTGAACACTGGGGTGCATGTATCTTTTCAAATTAGAGAATTAGAGTTTTCTCCATATATATGCCCAGGAGTGGGATTGCAGAATTGCATGGTAACTCTATTTTTAATTTTTTAAGGAACTTCCATACTGTTCTCCATAGTGGCTGCACCAATTTACATTTCCCCCAATAGTGTTCCTTTTTCTCCACATCCTCTCCAGCATTTATTATTTATAGACTTTTTTTTTTTTAATTTTTACTCTCTCCCTTCCCTTTTTTCAAAAATTTATTTATTTATTTATTTTTAGTTGTGTTGGGTCTTCGTTTCTGTGCGAGGGCTTTCTCCAGTTGTGGCGAGCGGGGGCCACTCCTCATTGCGGTGCATGGGCCTCTCACTATCAGGGCCTCTCTTGCTGCGGAGCACAGGCTCCAGATGCGCAGGCTCAATAGTTGTGGCTCACGGGCCCAGCCGCTCTACGGCATGTGGGATCTTCCCAGACCAGGGCTCGAACCCGTGTCCCCTGCATTGGCAGGCAGACTCTCAACCACTGCACCACCAGGGAAGCCCTATTTATAGACTTTTATTTATTTATTTTTTAAATTTTTATTTATTTATTTATTTTTTATTTATTTATGGCTGTGTTGGGTCCTCGTTTCTGTGCGAGGGCTTTCTCTAGTTGTGGCAAGTGGGGACCACTCTTCATCGCGGTGCGCAGGCCTCTCACTATCGCGGCCTCTCTTGTTGCGGAGCACAGGCTCCAGACGCGCAGGCTCAGTAATTGTGGCTCACGGGCCTAGTTGCTCTGCGGCATGTGGGATCTTCCCAGACCAGGGCTCGAACCCGTGTCCCCTGCATTGGCAGGCAGATTCTCAACCACTGCGCCACCAGGGAAGCCCTATTTATAGACTTTTTGATGATGGTCATTCTGACTGGTTTGAGGCGATCCCTCATTGTAGTCTTGATTTCTCTAATAATTAACGATATTGAGCTTCTGGACAAGGATATATTTCCAAAATATACAAACAGCTCATGCAGTTTAATATCAAAAAAAACAAAAAGCCCAATAAAAAAATGGGCAGAAGACCTCAGTAGACATTTCTCCAAAGAAGACATACAGATGGCCAAGAGGCACTGGAAACTTGCTCAATGTCCCGCTCTACCTTGAAAGAGGTGGGAGTGTAAGAGGGGCCTGCATGTGGTCTCTGGGGTCATTGTTGTCTCAGCCATGTGCCCCTAAGATCCCCAAAGCTGTTCCTGTTCTGCATGGGGTGTGGCCAGAGATAAACTTTCCCACTTAGGTTTGTAAAAATGTAAGTGCATTCAAATGCTCTTCAGCTTGAAACCCTACAGAGCAGGAGAGAGCTCGCAGAAGGATGTGGAATTTGAAGCATTCAGGAAAAGCACTGCAGCTAAAGGAGAAACACTGCAGCCAAAACACATGGCCCTGCAACGCTGCCCCTTTAATGGATCCGACCACGCTTGGAATAACACGGGAGTCCTTCCTGCAGTTCTTGAGGCTCTAAAGACCCCCTTGCAATTCTGCTTCTTACCTCTCATCACACTTAGCCTGCTTCGTCAATGTCTATCTTGTCTATTGTTTATAAGCTCTGAGCAGGAAGGGACCACGTTTTTCTCATTCACAGCTTTATCCCCAGGGCTGAGCAGAGTTCCTAACACATAGCAGGTGAGCAGTCACTGTTGGCTGGATGAGTGGACGGGATCGAACGACTTCTTCAGTTGACTGGAGTGTGGACAAATGGCTGCAGTCAGGAGGGTGTGGGAAAGCTCAGATCACTGGCCTGGGTCAGACCACAGTTTTGTGGAAAGGAACTCAACTCAGAGACTCTTGCTGTGCTGACTCTGTGTCCACGGGTGCTCAGGGAGAAAATGGTTTAACTTGCCTGGAAAGAACAAGGAGGCTGAAGTTTCTTTCCAGTTGGATTTATCTAAGTATATGCGGCAGAAATGGCTACCCCAGGCCTGGTCTCCACCAGATGCAGGTGGGTGAAAATTGGCCTAGTTTCTTTCCTTTTCCTGAAACAGAGTTTTGTCTAATCTCCTTTGTGAGTCTTTATTGCTGGGGTGGGCTCAAGTCAGGTAAGACTGCTCCCCAAAGAGTCAAAGAGCAGCTGCTGCAAATCAAAACACCAGTGACAGCTCCGATACCCCTGCCACTTCCACCTCTGCAGGTGCCCATCTGCCTGCCGACGCTTCTGCTGAAACTTTGTGTTGTCACCCGCTTCAGATGGTCCCAGGGAAGCAGAAGCCGGCCAGTAAGAGTCAGGATCTGTTAGATGGCTGTATTGCATTTCTTTCCATGAACAGAGGTTTCTTCTCCTGGTGCAGATGGAGAGCTCTGTGGCTCCCTGCGGGGAGAGGCACATTCCCAAATACCAGGGAAACCAGACTGGAGCTTTCTATCAGATCTGCGTGCAGCACTGTGGTTCCGGTTTCATCACTCTTTGCTGGCAGTCAGTGTGAAGATGTGCTGGAACTTTCCTCTGGAACACAGCTGTGGTCTCTTGGCTTCCAGACCACGTGGAGACAGTGGGGGCTGATGCAGAAGTGCTGGGGTAGTTGTCGGGAGACCTGGCTTTTGTCACCCCTCTTATACTCCCTGGAGACAGTAAGATTGTACTATGTGTCCACCCTTCTCTCCTCCCCTCTCCACCCTTGTCATGGGTCATGGGGCTGGAGTATCTTTCCTGTCCTATTGGCTTTGGACTTGGCCAGGTGACTGGCTTTGGCCAATGGAAGGTGGACATGACAGGATGCTAGTTATATGCTGAGGGTCTAAGGGCTTTCACTGCCCACTGCCCTTCTGCTTTTGTCAGCAATGAGAAGAACTTGCCCTGGGCGGCTGCTAGAACCTCCAGATAAGACAGGTCCCACAGGATGACCAGCCAACCTGCATGCTCGTGAGCAGGAAACAAGTGTTTGCTGTTGCAAGCCACTGAGCCTTGGGGTTGTTTGGTACGGGGCATTATTGCAGCAACATCTGGTTAATGTAAAGGCCTTAATTTTGCTTGATTTAGGGTTTTTTCGGGGGGGAGGTGTCTGAGGTATGATTTATGCACAATATAATGAACAGATCTTACTATTCTTATTGTATTTAATGAACTCTGACACTCATGTATCAGGGGCATGGTGAACTAATGTCATTTCCACCCCAAATAAGCTATTGAGCATTTTCTAGCCCTCCAGCAAGTCCCTTCATGTCCCTTTCCAGAAATTCTACCTCCCCAGTCAAGAGGCAACCATTTTCTGAGTTCTAGCCCTACAGTTCAGTTTTGTTTGTTCTTGGGCTCCATATAGTATAGTCTCTTTGTGTCTGGCTTCTTTTGATCTACATAATGTCTTAAAGATTCATCCATGTTGTAAGCATACGTAGTTTGTTCTTTTTATTACTGACTGGTATCTCATTGTATGAATATACTGCAATGCACTACAATTTGTTTCTCCATTTGTCTGGTGATAGACAATTGGGTTGATTCCAGATTTGGGCTATTGTGAATAAAGCTACTTGGTGTGAACATTGGTTTTCATTTCTCCTATTAAATAGTTGGCAGTGGAATTCCTGGGTTATAGGGCAAATCGTTTTCCAAATTGGTTAAAACTTCTTACATTTGGTTAACAATGTATTGTGTTACAGTTGCAGCGCCTTCATGCGCTTGGCGACGCGGCGTTTCCAATCTTTTTAGTTTTAGGTCTTCCAGTGGATGTGAAATGGCATCTCACCACGGTTTTAATTTTCATTTCCCTGGTGAGTAATGGGAGTGAGCGTCTTTTCTTGTTCTCATTGCCCATTATTGTATCTTCTTTCATGTGTCTGCTTAAGTCTTTTGACCCTTTTTTACACTGGATTTTTTTTTTTTTTTTGGTCTTATTGAGTTGTAAGAGTTCTTTATATCTTCTGGATACAAGTCCTTTATCAATTACGTGCATTGCAAATATTTGCCCCTAGATGGTTCTATCAATAACTGAGCTAGCATTGACCTCTCTATTACTGTCGTTTTGTCTATTTCTTCCTTATGTTATGTTAGTTTTTGCTTCATGTGTTTTGAAGTTCTGTGATTCAATGTTTCCCTTATTTAGGATTGTTTCTGTGTTCTAGATAAATTTCTCCTTTTATGATTATAAAATGTCCTTCTTTATCTCTTAGAATAGTTTCTGTCTTGACGTTTACTTGTCTGATATTAATACAGCCACTCCAGCTTTTGTTTGCTTATTGTTTGTATGTTAGATCCTTTTCCCTCCTCTTACTTTCAACCAATTTGTGTTTTTATTTTTAAAGGCATCTCTTTAGACAGTAAATAGTTGGGTCTTCCTTTTTGTTCTCTCAGATACTGTCTGTCTTTCAATTCCTGTTTCGTTGTTGCTGCATATTTCGATTAAATATAATTATTGTTGTGGTAGGTTTATGTCTATCATTTGATATTTTTATTTTCTGTTGCCCCATCTCTCCATCTGTCCTTGTAAGAATTAGAGTTAAATTTACTCCCCTCCTGCCCTCTATGCTCTAGTCATTTATTCTTACCATGATATGCTTATAAGCCCTACAGAATACTTTAATTTTGTCTTAATCAATATACTTTTAAAGAAATTTAATATAATATGATAATTTAAAGAAATGTTTTATGTTTACCTTTCTGGTATTCGTCCTTCCTTACCAGTGATCTGAGTTTCCATCTGATATTTTCCTTTGTCTGTACAACTTCTCTGAGCTTTTCTTGCAGTGCACGTCCTGTGCTAAATAAAGAGGCCCCTCCTCCTCCACCCTCGGCTGGGGATGAACAGCCTTGACTCTCTTCTCTCCCAGGAGGATGGTTACTTTCTACATCTTAGCTCATTTACGCTTCTTTGTGTCCTCAGCTCTCCAATGAGTTTGACAAAAATGATTTTAGAGCTTTTTATTTTTGCCGTCTTAGATAGGGTGGGAGTGACAGTGTCTTGCAATTTTCTTAATCTGAAACAGAAGTCCAAGATTTAGTTTGTTCATTTTAAAATGAGAAGTTTAAACTCCATCCATTTATTTGACCAATAAACCTTTCTGAGCAGCCCTTCCAGAAGCTCGGCACACAAATGATAAAGTGGCATAAAACTTTCCTTTTACTCACTCCTTAGGATAAAGTTTTACATCTTTAATATGACATTCCATTTTTACATGCTATTTGTACTTTGCATTTCTCTATCTTGATGTTTGATAATTCTTGAGACTTTTTATTATTTGTATTTCTGACTCATTTTCAGCTGTGTAAAGGAATGCTCCATTCATTTTGAAATGGTCGATCTGTGCTTTCATATGCATTATTTCTCTCCACCCTCCCTCTCAACTGGAAACGCCTTTTCCTTCCGTGTGTGTATTCAATGACCAATCTCCTTCTTCCTCTCTTGAAGTCACCCTAAGACATCTGTTTCCTCCATACTCCCCTCCCCAAATCCCAAAAGGCCCATCATTTGGATATGGGTGTAAATATTTTTGGTTTATGCCTCATTACTCAATTGGTTCCAAGTTTGAAAGAAAGTGAATTCTAGGATAACTCAACTGCTTGTGAAGGGTTGGGGTTCATTTTGGTAGGTCAGTACCTGTGCATTACTAGTTATTATTTTGTCAGTCACCTCAACAGGATTATCAGTATTTTGCAGGGTGCCTACCTCTTCGTATATGCTCAGTACCTATTTGTTGAATAAATTAAGGGTCTCCAGAATGATTGCATCATTTGGCACAGGTTTTCCAGCTGCTAGGCCCTGTTCTATGCACTAGGATTCAAAGATAAATGATGCACTGCCCCGGCCTTAATTGGGATCCAATTAGTGTATGTTGGACAACTACCTCCTCCCGTCCCATCATTTTGTTTTGGCCACTGCTGTGGACACCTGTTGCATACCAGTGTACCCCAAGGGCACTTGTTAGGTCCCATATCTCTTGCTTTTTGCATCATTGCCAGTACTCTCTGAATTCACCCTTGATCATTGTGGGGAGAGGACTTGGACCGTAACTACTCTTTTTTTTTTTTTTAAGCAGACTATTCTTTACACTGTCCCTCAGGGTTTCCTGACACAGGCTGGGACCCGGTACCTGGGACCCTTTGCTGCAGAGCTTGCACCTGGACAAATATCTCCTCCAGTGACAGAATACAAAGAGACTATAAGGGACTAAAAATAACTGCATGCATGCACAGTTGGGGCAAATTATGAACAATAAGATACAAAAAGACTGAAAACCCAACTGCTGCATCAAAGTTGTCGGGAGCAAAAGCAGGGTACTGCGCATGATTCCTGCACACAACACCACCAAGGGGGTGGGCAAACTACCTAAGCCACCCCTCTGGCCCGAACCCACCCTCAACCCACTTAAGGGACCAGCTCTCAGGGAGCGAGCAAGGGAACCTGTTACTTGTTTTCGCTCCCTCGTGCTGCAGCTTGAGTCCCAGTAAAGCCTTGCCTGAATTTCTCATTTGGCCTCTTGTAAATTTCTATTGATTAAAGAGTTCAAGAACCCAGGTCTGTAACAGCCCCAGTGGATGGAACCCAGCTGCCTACGGTGTTGATCAGCTCAACGGATTACCTCTTGGATTGCCTTTGCCTCCTCTCATTCTTCCCAGTCCCCACTCCTGTTCCTTGGGATCACTTTCCAAATTAAGTTCCCTGAGGCCAAGCCTGGTCTCTGCTTTTTGGGAGATCCCAAAGATACCCTGTAAACAAGTATTCACAGTATAATGTGGTCAGTGTGGTCATAATCATCAGGATGATGAAAACCAGGGGATTCTTTACAGAAAAATTACATTTTAATCAGTCTCTAAGGATGAGTAGAAGTAAGGCAGGCCAACAAGATGGATAAGGGCATTCTGTGCTGAGAGAACAGTGGAGAAAGGCAAGGATGGTAGACAACTTCCAAGACGGCCCCCAAGGATCTCCACTTCCTTGTACTCACACCTTTGTGTAGTCCCTCCTCCCACATTGTACCAGGACTGATCGTGTGACCCAGAGTTGATGGTATGTTTGTCCTGAGATTAGGCTATAAAAGATTTGAGCTTCCGTCATGGGTCATGTGCAGCTGCCATATCATGAGGACACTCAGGCTACTCATGGAGGGGCCATGTGGTGAGGAACTGAGGTCTCTGGCCATCAGTCAGCAAGGAGCTCTTAACAACCACATGAATGAGCTTAGAAGCAAGTTCCCTAGCCCTAGCTAGCCTTCAGTCTATTATTAACCAAGGTTCTTGGCCTTCCCCAATCAATAGAAATTGATAAGAGGCCAGAGAAGAAATTCAGGCAAGACTTTACTGGGACCCCTGCTGCATCAGGAGGGAGCAAGAATAAGTAACAGGTTCCCTTGCTTGCTCACTCCCCAAAGAGGGGGTGAGCTGGTTCCTTATATGGTGGTGAGGGTAGGGGTCAGACTAGTGGCTTAGGTGGTCTGCCTGCCCCTTTGATGGTGCTGTGTGCAGGGGGCATGCACAGTACCCTGCTTTGCTTCTGGCTCTTCAGAAATGGCAGTTGGGTTTTTGGTCCTTTTGTACCTTGTCCATAATTTGCCCCAGCTTTGCATACATGCCATTATTTTTAGTCCCATATAGTTTCTTTGTGTTTTGCTGCTTTGTGTTTTGTCCAGGTGCGAACACTGCAGCAAAGGGTCCCAGGTCCCAGGTCCCAGCCTGTCTCAAGAGCCAGTCACCAGCTTGACCAGAACCTTGTGGAGGACCCAGAGCCAGACCACTCAGCTTAGCTGCTCCAAGGTTGAGATAATGAATGTTTGGGATAATTTGTTATTCATCAATAAACAACCAGTGCAGAAAAGAATCGTGAGAAAAAAATGATGCATTCTGGAATTGCAAGTGGACTTTTTATGTCCTTTCAACTCCGAAAATAATGATTGCACTGTGATGCAGTTAGGTCAGCATTGTTGGGGTTAAAGGCATTGTCTCTGGAGACAGATCCTCCACATTAAGTCCCTCCTCTGGTGTGTACTAACTTTGTGATCCTGAGCAATTTGCCTGACTTCTAAGCTTTAATTTTCTTGTCTTTAATATGGGATTGGAATTCAAATCTATCTCATAGAATTGTGAGAGTTAAATAAGATGGTACATGTAAAGCTGTTTTAAATTTCTTGCACATGAAAAGCACACAGTAAATTTTAGCTGTTATTGTATTTACAAAATGACCTCAACTCGCAAAACTCAATGACACATATAGGTTATAGAATAAGGTCACAGCTTCCCTTTTTCTGGCTTTATTTATAGTCTCTCTTAGCCATTTTCAAGGGTAAATTCAACAGAAACTTCCCCCTTTTCTTCTTAATCAACTTAGTTCCAGAAGTCTAAGAATGTGAAGAAGTGTAAAGGTATATTCAATACCTTTAATCAGTAACCACTAATACATTTCCCCAATGTGCCAACAAAAAGGTTGAAAGTAATCAGCGGATGAAAGGTTAATTAATCAATCTTTTATAGTTCAGAATAGGCTGGGCTGAGCTTCAAAACACTTCATTTTGGGTGAGAGAGAGACTTATGTCCAAAAAGAAAAGAGAAAATAAAACTCATTCCAAACTAAGCTGAGAACAAAAAACAGACAAACGATGCCAAGAAGATTGGCTGACAGCTCAGTTTCTTTCCCTTTTTTCTCAAGACCTTTCCACTGCGGAAGTGGGATTGGTGCCAGGAGTGCTGCTGGGATAATAGAATCTGAGGAAACGGTTAAGGCAGTGTCTCCCAGGGCAGGACTCTGGGTAGCAAAGCAGAGGAGAGAACTAGTCAGTGCTCTGAGGCCAGCTGATGGTCAGGTCACATTAACCATTAGATGAAGTGTCTCTGAATGGTCCTGGCCTCTCCTTCTCCCTCACTTCCCATCTCCACTGCATTCTCTGATCCCCCTAGAAATTCTGTGTCTGCAGGGATCTTTTCTTCTGTCGTTCCTACCTTATGAATTGTAGCCATTGGACTTTGCTCCTGGGGGCATTTGTGCATAAAGTTCCTCCATCTTCTTGATAGAAGGATTTCAAGCACCAGGGAACAGTTGGGACAGATTTTTGTCTGGATGTCAGTGAACTTCTCAGAACCCAGGAAATCATCAAGAGCATCCTAAGGGGTCTTACAGCCCAGAAGGCAAGGCAGGACCAGCAGTGATGTGAGCCCAAGAGAAGAGTACAGCCTTTAGGAGGGCAGACTGACATCTGCAGTTAGCATGAATTTCAGTTAGTCTCACTGACACTACTAGTGAAGTCAGTTTAAGGAAAGCATTTCCCCTTTTCTCATTTTTAAGCATAAGACTTATAACCTGGGCTTCTACATGTCAGAATGTTGCAGTTACATCAGATCATCCTGACAAGGAAAATCTTCAGAGCTGCTTTTCCTTGTCTCCCGACCCAGCTGTGACAATGTCTTGGACTTCTCTGGTTACCCATAATTCCCATTGCAGAGCCAGGATGGTGCAAGCAAGGCATACGGTGGCCTGATGATCACACAGTGCTGGGATGCAGGGAATGGCTTGTGGCTTCCAGTTTGGCTAAGACAAAATTCAAGATGGTGAGGGCAACTTGAAGAAATGGTATGTAGCCTGTGTCCAGGACTTATGGTTTGGAAAAACAAACAAACAAATGAAAAGAAGGCTCTTCCATTTTGCTTTCCTCTTATCTTTATATCTCATTGGAAAATCTTCCTTGGGGAGAGGAGAAGAGTCATGGAAAGAGTGAGGAAAACTTGAGGAGAGGGTAAAGGGGAGAGTTCACAGACTGACAGGTGCTCTGAAGAGGTTTGCATCCACTGCAGAAGCAGCACTGCAGCTGACAGAGGACACGTGGACGCTCTCTACCGGCCCCTCCCGACAGGGTTGTGCCCAGGTGGGAGTCACCTCACAGCACGTGGAGACAGAACCGCCCCCTCGCAGGTTTCCTCCTGTACTCCTGGGGGCCGTGCCTGCGTTCTGCGAGGCTGGGGTAGAAGTGGCCTGCTCCTTTGCCGCTCTGTATCTGAGTAATCTTGGAAAGGATGATCCTGGAGGTCAAGGATGTCTGTTTTCACTGATGTCATCTGGTCCACCACCTAATGCCATGAAACTTGCACTCTCTGACTGCTGACTGCAAGGACAGTGTGTGATTCCTAAATGTGCTTTAGGGCGACCATCAGCACCACTGAGACACTGGTGGAGTGGAACTAGCTCCGTCCATACCCTGGAAAGGGGTGTCCAGACTTGGCTATGACACACTGGACTCTTCTAAGCCGCCAGGCCACTCATGTCAAATGAGGGCAGAGGTTAGATGAGCTCATTCTCCCCTTGCTCCTTCATCAGTGTTGAGATTTACTTTACATCAGCTCTTTATAGAGCTAAATTATGTGGGGAGGACAAATGCATTTCTGTGTTAGACTTCAACCTTTGGAATAAACCGGCTTCCTGGGTATTACTTTTTCAAACATGGGTCATGATCTGAAATCTTCTAACCAACGTGTCTTGCTCAAATCATACCCAGAGCATCTTAATTTATGATTTCTATACTGTTGGAAAAAATATGAGTGATGTCTATAGAAACTTGAAACACCATCAAACACTTGCTCTCATGTATATAGAGCTATGGGCCCATAATATTAGCCTCCACAGGCAGATTAGGGAAATGAATCATTATCCAAACAACATACATCAATTAGCTTCTACTCATGTAAGGCTTTCAATATGCCAGGCACACGTGCCATGTGCTGAACATACATTAACTCTTTTATTTCTCACAATGACCCTATAGAGTGAGCTTCATCTTTTTCAGTTGAGGAAACATGCTGCACATGGGCAGTCAGGCTGCATTGGATAGTGCCTCTGGGTTCCTCCGGACACACCCTCCCATCTCCACAATGCCTGGAATTCAGTTTCACTGCATCCTTCTTTAGCCAAGCAGAGGATCAAAGACTTTGGGGTCACCTAGTCCTGGGTGTGAATTCTAACTCCACTTTTAGCTGTGTGATTTCTGGTATGTTTCTGAACCTCTCTGAACTTCAATTCCTTTCTCTGTAAAATGAAGGTCATTCCATTTCCATGTCAAGTTGCAATGGGGGCTAAATGGATTAATGAGAATGTCTGGCACAATGAAGTTTCTCAAGTAAAGCTGCTTTCTTCCCTGCCTTGCACCTTATTTCTCCACCATTCCCTCTCCCCCCTTCCACCTGGTTCCCTTTGCTAGCTAAGTTGTGCATTGTTTTTTCTTGTGCTTCCCCAGAAAAGGGATTATATTAGCTTCTTTGTAAGCCCCTTTTGTGACTTGTTCTCTCTTTTCTACCCACAAGTATTTCCTTTTTGGATTCACCAACTTCCTTAGGCTGGGAAGCCCCAACCTTCACATTCTTTGCAGTGTCTCCCATGGGGACCCCATCCTGGGGCTTTGCACGTTGTCCCTCCCTGCTCGGGACAATCGCATCCCAGCATCCAAGAGCAGCCATGTAACAGCAGCATAGACAGGAGTCAGAGGAGGTCACTTGATTCTAATTATAACTAAAACAAGCAGGAGTTGTATAATGAGGTTGGAAGGAACAGAGTTACAGCTGTTTTAAGGGTTGTGACCCAAACTGACAAAAGATGGGAAACTCAGGGAGGCGAATGCCTCATCAAACTTGCCTTTGGATAGCCTGGTGTGGGAGCTGATATACTGTTCCCCTTCAAGGTATTTTGAGCTTCTAATTTCTGAATGTTCATTTTTAAGGCATTCACAGAACGTTATACCTAGGAGACTGATGAACTTCTTTGAAACTTAAATAACGCAAAGGAACCATCCAAATCTGTGGATGGAATACATATTCATGCATTTTTAAAAAGGCATATTATATACCCCAGAGACTTGGATGGCTCATTAGGAAGTGTTTGGTGGGGTATGTAATTCAGGATTTAATGTGCTGTCCATGGACTAACCTTACTGGGGCTGTGCTAAAGCTGTTTTATGTTCCACAGTAACATCTAAAGTCTAAAGCATTTACACAAAATGACTGATTAATCATTTGCATAGTTTCATTTTTGAAATCTAAGCCATTTTCAAGTTAGATGAAAACCAGACGTACCTGAAGCCAACATGCCCTCCATGAAGCTTAAATAGCCTTGGTAAAACATTCTCCTTTTTCTTCTTTTGATTTACAACTAAGCTGAGAGTGAGTTATTTTAACTTTTGTCTTTGGGGGATTTTCTGTGCTTGGATCCCTGCAATGCAACTTTTGGGATTCCTCATAGGAAACACTTTTGAGCTGAACTAAGCTCTACAAACACTTATAAATATTTTATTCTTTAGCATATTGACTAGCCTTTATATTTTTCAGGATTAAGAAAAAAGAGGAAGGTGATGAGCAGGATTTAGAGGGAAGCCAATGTGATGACCAAGATTTTGGGAATTACATATTCAAGATATAAGAGAAGTAATCATCAGATCAAGAGGGATGAAACTCAATTCTCTGCACCTTTTGTGGATTCCAGGATCTGTACTTTCCCCAGTCTCTGCACATTGCACCTCTTTTCTTCATTTTTGTCTGCCAAAATTTATAGACATAAAGCATATTTCTCATGTTGTTGCTGTTCCAACTGGCCACAGAGAAATATCCAAACAACTAGGGGGTCCATATGGCTACCGAGTATCTCTGAAATTCATTTTATTCTGGACCCTGGGGAGCTGCAGAAAGAAGTGAATTCAGTTCTCATCTGGAGAGAAGCAATCTCTCCCCTCTTAGTCTGTGAAGAATGGGTTGTATTGAGGATGCTATTGAGAGCCTTAGAGCCACAAGCTCTTGCCCAGAGCCTCCTAACCAAGCTAAGGGTATCACAGCTATAAGCAAAGATGCAGGGAAAGGTGGGTTTTTAAAGCAGTATTTAAGAAGCAACATAAAGCTATTTAACACTCCAAGCTATTTAACACTCTGTGGATGGAACGTAGAGAAACATGCTTCATTTGAAATAGGAAGCGGGGGTGTGTGAAAATTCCCTTTCCTAGGTATCCTTAAAAGTGGAAAAGAGTTTGGGTTTTCTTTAATCTATTGTTTCCGACAGCATTAGGTACAGCATCATGTTGTGGGTAGCAAGAAAGGGTGAATGGGGAGAGGATAATTTACCGAACATGGGCCCTGTGCCAATCATGCCAATCACTGTGTCAGGTATTTTACACACATCCATGATTTTGTGCCCACGTCCACCCATCAAGGTGACCATGATCATCCCTACTTACAGATAAACAAATTGAGACAAAGGTGAGAAACTTCATCCATGTCCTCATGCTGGGTTTGCAGTTGTTGTCTTGGTTCTGCAACTAACTAGCTGTGTCACCTGTTCCAACTCACCAGGTATCTCTGGCTCATTTTTCTCCTTTGTCCAGTGAGTGAGTTGGACTAGGGTTCTTGTGGATTCTGGGAGGAAGGTTCTGGACTCTAATATTCCAAGTATTTTCTGTAGATTCTCTTGTGGTCTCTCTCTTGTGGTCTTTTCCCAGAAGAATAGGTGAGATGACTTTCAGAGTTCCACGGAGTCTATCAACCCACCTGGTAGAGCAAGTCCACAAGGTCCCCAGCACATGGGGGAGCCCAAAGTGCCATCTGGAACCTCCACGGTTAGGAGCTGGGGGAACCACAGTAAAGGAAGTTTGTCTTGTTCTGCCTGGAGAAAGTGAGGACTCAGGTTATGGGCTTTTGAAAAGCGAGGGGTGAAGGGACTGCACGTTACTTTGCTCAGAAAACATGAGGTGTGAGACTTGTGGTCAGCAGCTGAAGCCACGTCTTGGTCACTTCCCAGGTGTCCCTAACTCCCTTTCCTAGTTGCACAGGGTGCCACGTCCTTCTACTTGATTGGAGACTTAAGATAGCTTTGCCTTGCTTGTCTCATCTCCACCTTTTCTTAGTCCTGTCCAGCCTTCTCTCTAATACTTCCTCTTACCTCTGGTCTCATTTATTTTACATAAACCTCTCCTATACATCTCAAGACTACTTTGCCACTCTTAAGCATAAACTGGTATGCTCAGAAATGAAAGGCCCTGGTTAGTTACTCTGTGTGAGACATAAAAGCAACATCATCTAGAGACAGCCCTCTCTCAATCTCCAGATCCTTGTGTTGTGAGAAAGCATTACCAGTTAGAGCCCTGGAGTAAATTATTTTAAAGTACATTTTCTGCAGACACTGTGGGTTCTGGTTCATGGCCTGCTCCACTTAGACTCTTAAGTTCGGAAGAAATACTGAGCTTGGCGTTGAGCTTTTCTCTTACCCAACTACTAATATATCATCAGACAGCCCTATCTCTTGTGTAATTAAACCCTTTTATTTTTTTTAATTTTTAGGCTGTGTGAGGATCTTCCCTTAAATTAGAAAAGTAATATGTTTATAGATTAATTCATTTGTGATGTTACTAATTTCTGGGCCAGTTTCTTCCAACTTTTATAATATACTGATAATGCTAAGAACTTTTCAGAAGTATTTTTTTTTAAATTTATTTATTTATCCATCCATGGCTGTGTTGGGTCTTCGTTTCTGTGCGAGGGCTCTCTCCAGTTGCGGCAAGTGGGGGCCACTCTTCATCGCAGTGCGTGGGCCTCTCACCGTCACGGCCTCTCTTGTTGCGGAGCACAGGCTCCAGACGCGCAGGCTCAGCAGTCGTGGCTCGCGGGCCCAGCTGCTCCGCGGCACGTGGGATCCTCCCAGACTAGGGCTCGAACCCGTGTCCCCCGCATTGGCAGGCAGGCTCTCAACCACTGCGCCACCAGGGAAGCCCAGAAGTATTTTTTAAAAAAATCTTTGACCACAATTGAAAAGCACAAATTGAGGACTTACTCTGAGCTAGATACTGTGTTGGACGCTCCACAGAATGCAGAGCTGAATAAGACATTGTTTATTCCCCAAAGGAATTTACATTCTTTTAGACAAATCCACAAATTGCTGCTCTGAGAAGCATGCTGGTGTAGTGTCACTGGGGTTCAGAGCTAAGGGGACTGCAGGTGTTTGAAGTGTGGGCAGGTGAGATCATTAGCTGCTTCCCAGGTCAGAGACCCGCTGCTCATGGGGGTGCTATTCTCTGCAGACACTCGGGAATCTCTATCTGGCGTATATATATTCCTCTTATTGCTGTGCTATCAAAGGCCCAGTCCTACCCTCAAAGTTCAAAATTCAATTCCCTCCTGCCTTCAAACGGATTAAAAATATTTAACAGATTGATGGAAGTAAAATTGACTTTTTGTTCCTGTGTTATTTGGTTCTTCAGTAATACTGGACATAGTTAGTACTCCTCCTGGGAGCGACAGTCTCCCGTTCTCTTAGCAGCAGTGACATTTCCCCTCCTGAATGCTCCTTCCTCTAGGGGCTGCCTTTCCTCCCTCCCCATTGGAGGGTCCCTTTCTTTCACTCAATCCAATTTTGAGATTCCTAGAGACTGGGTGTGCTTTCTCTCTTCTCTCCCTTTCCCTAGATGATCCAATCAATTTTCATAATATAAATGCCATCCTATAATGACAGTGCCTGGTTAACATCTCTCTAAGCCAGATCTTTCCTTTGGGCTTTAGTCTTACTTTTCCACTTTTGTCTATGTGCTATTTCCATCTGGATATCTCTCGGGCATCTGAGACATACTGGTCTGAAACGGAATGTTGGATTTCTACTCCAACTCACCCCTGTTGTTGTTGTTCTCAGTATTGGTTCTAACGACCAGCCACCCAGATGCTCAAGCCAGAAGTCTAGGGGTTCACCCATGAATTGTCCCCTCCCCACACATGATCATTAGTGATCCTAGTGGACCTTTTTAATAAATGTCTTGAATCTGATCATTTCTTGCCATCTCCCTCAGCATGCCTTTGGTCTTGACCTTCATGACCTTCATCTGGATTAATGCAACTGCCCTCCCTGCTTACTCCCAGCAGTGAATAGCATGAAAATATCACAGTGCTATTTTCACCCTACACAAGTCCCTCCAATGGCACTCTTTTTCTTACATCTACCCCCTCCATATCAGGCAAAAAAACTCCACAAAACACCTCTGTGTTTAAACTTTTTATTTTTTTGCATGCAGAGACACAACCATTTTTCTCTGTTGCTTGGGTTTCTACTTGTGATCTTGTTTCTGACCCCATGAGGTTACCAAGGGGTTTTCCAAAACAAAGACAGCGTCCTGCTTCAGAGAAATTCTGGTGAATTTCTCAGAACAATAAAGTGTGCATATCATCAAAAATGGGAAGAAATTGAAGAAGTCCTTTGAAAGGTCCCAGCCCTCTCTTCACCAATATTTCATAAGTCAATCTGGCCAATAACAGGTGTCAAAAGAGGAGCATTTATTTTCACTGCAATAAGGATATCAATGCCAGGAATTCAAATGGAAAATATTTCAAGGGCAGCAGATTCTGTAATATAAGAGTGAGAATTTACTATTTTTATCTAGATTCTCCCTATGACTGGCCTTCTCCTTCTTTTAAATTTCACTATTTCTGGGGGAGGATGGGGTGTTAGTTTGGTTCCTATATGGAAATTAATTTAAGTTCTTCCCCACACTGGGTTGGATAATTTAAAACTTAATACACTGTGCAGACAGCAGTGCCTAAAGGTTGTCAAGGCTGACTGGTGAGCTGCAGGCATATGAGTCTGCCAAGCAGAATAAGAAATAGATAAAGCTAAATTACAGACCTATTAAAAATAAATTAGTGATGTCAAAAAAGCAAATTAAGATGCAGATAATCAATCTAATTTCAGGGTCTCTGGTGAGTGTTAATGCTTAATTCTTCTCATGTTTGATGAAGCATCTATTAATTAAAAATATTTATATAAAAATGAGCTTGCACAAGGTCTTAATTTCAAGAGGGACCAACTTCAACTGATATGACTCTCAGAAGATGGACTTGTATTTATAGCAAGAGGCAAGACCTGCCTTCACACCACCTAACGTAGAACCCACTTTCCTAAAATACTTTTGCCAACTGGAGAGAGCATTTGCCTCACTTCCCTCTGCTTTTCTTTTCCTCCATTTTCTCATCTGGCTTCTTGTGACCAATCCTGAACCATCCACCGGCTTCCTTTGACTCCATGCTTGTTCTTAATGCAGGGGTTGCAGTTGAATACCCAGGGAGAGAAAAGAGTTGGATTCGTGACTGCTTTGGGGAAGGAAAGTGAGCAGAGAGATTGTGAACTAGGAACAGGGAAGATGCACTTAGACACCTGAGGGGACACAGCCAGATGCCGAGTCAGTGAGCAAACATATGGGAAGGAATTGTGGAAGAATGTGAAGTCCTGTGACTGTTAGCAGAGAAGAAACGTCTGGATCAGATGAAAGAATGGGTCACCATTACGTAATTTACTATCTGATACCATCTGGCTTCTTTCTACTCAACATATCGGGAAAGAGGTTTATGACACAGGTGCGAGTAGCATAGGCCAAAATGAAGTTTAGCGTTTCACATCTGTCCCTCTTAGCCAACCTCTGACAGAGGGTCAGAGAATCACTCAGCAGGGAGGCCACACGGAGCTGGGTCCTGCACACTGGTCCTTCTCCAGTTCAAGGAGCTCACAGTTTTGCAGCACTGGAACAAACCGAGCAAAGGAGACCAATCTTGCTGCTGCATCTCACTGCCCTACTTGCAGCAGAAAAAGGGGATGGAGTCAGAGGCTGGGATCAAAGCGGACCTTCCTCTCCTGCTGCCAGCCTTGCTCCTGCAAAGCTAGTGCCTGCTAATAATGGCAGGAAGATGGTGGTAGGCAGCATGCAGATTTTTGGTCTTTTTAACTTATTTTTTAACTGAAAGGTCGTAAAACACACAGGAAAAAGTGGGGAAAAAATCCCTTAAGAAAAGGAGTAAGTATAGAATGAAAAGTCAAGTCTTCCCTTATTCTCTCAATCCAGGTCTGATTTTCACAGAAAAAAAGGGGTTTGCCCGGCAGACAGAAAAAATAAATGAGTAAGGAAAGTGACATGCAGCTCTGACAAAACATTGAGCATCCAGAGTTCAGAGTGATCAGTGTCGAGGATGCAGTCAAAGTGGTAAACCCTTTAGTATTCTTGCGGGAACAGAGATGGAACATTTTAGCAGGACAGAACCCTGATCTCGTGGCATGGGCCACGCACCTGTCCAGCCCTCTCACCTGGAGACGTTGTCAGGGAAAAGCCACCCATTTGTTTCTGTGATCGTCTCTGGCGACATGCTGGCCATACTTACCAGGCCACTTCCATCTGGATCCCCGCCCAACGATCGCAGGCAACGGGCTCTTCCCCCTCAGTGACTCCGACACCTGAGAATTCTGCGTTTAGTATTTATTTTATACTTAGTTTATGTGACAACAACGATGGACAAGTCAGAAATTATTTATTGAGAGTCTGTTATGTTCCATCCCCTATATATACATATGCCTCCAAGGGGGAGTTAGGGGTCCCTAGGACTCTGTGCTCCCCCACTTCTTAGCATTTATCATGCTGCATGTTAATTCTCTCTCTGTATGTGTATATATATATATGAAATAAGGAAAATATATCATATAAGAATACATATCATATATATCTCTCTTTATGTATATATCCTTATAATATATATTTTCCTTATTTCATAGATATATAAAAGAATAATATATATAGTTCTTTTATTAGCATCTATGTGCTTTTCTGTATTTTTCTCTCTTATCCCTATTTGCCTTCATAGGTTTATAAGCATCATTTTCTCTCCCATAGCACAGAATTTACATGGAGGAAGTGGCTTATTCCCTGGGCAGGTCCCAGATCTTGAGTCAAGGCTAAAGACCTCAGGCTGCTCTGCCCAGCCTTGTTTTGGGATGTTCTGGCTGAGGGCCAACAACGCAGGTATGGGTGGCATAGCCTTGCAGATGAGCTGCATTGCTAGTAGACTACGGTACTATTTTTATGTTTCTGTATTTTTATGCCTGTCTATCTATATGAGGATAAAAATAATGCTACCTCTTTGTGGCAACCTGGAAATGCAAAGGTATCTGCCAGGAGATTGACAAGTGACTCAAGAGCCTAAAACTTTTCTTATTCTGCAATTTCCCCGAGGGCTTCTATAGCCTTAGAGCAAAAGAAAAATCAAGTTGATATCAGTGTGCAGGGAACACCGATCCTGAACTGCTGTTTAAACCTTAGAGATGGCCTGACCTCTGTTTTCAGCACTGTAAGGTGTATTTCATAACTGCTGGCAGGGGAATTATGTCACATGGTCCCCTGTCCTGATATCCTGCTCTGTGCTGCTGTGACCTGACTGCCTCAGGTATCTCTGTGGTTCTGCTGCTTCGGCCACCATGTACCCTCGGTCATCGAAGTCTGATGATTCTTAAAGAGAAGTAACAACCGAGAAGCCAGTGGGTTCCCTTTGTCCCCCCAGATCCATTCCCTCTCCTGCCCTTTGCTCCAGGAAGCTGACTTCCACGGATTACTTCCCCTGGACAACCTCGCTCTCTGGTTTCCAGCTGGGTCCACTAGAGAGAGGCGCTGGCAGGAGATCACTGGGTGGGAAAGGAGAGCCTGGAGCCACAACTCCAGCGAGGATGGGGTGGCCTCTGTCCCCAGCTGCAGCTCTGCTCGGTGTTCTGGTCATGCGCCTTCCCACGGCGGCCTCTTTACATGGTCTCAGATTCTCATCTTTGGGTGTTCCGCCAATCACGACTGGCTTCCTGAAACCTACTGCCACCTCTGTAAGTAGTCCTTCTATTAAACCTCCTCTGTTCCTACCTTAAGGATCCACCTGCGTCCTGCCAGGTGATGTAGCCGTCATAGCCACTAGGAAATTGGCTGCACTATAGCTTCCAAGTGGCAGCAAACTTAAGAACAGGCTGAGGCTTATAAAGCAGTAGAAGGTCCTGGCTTCGCACAGAGAGTCCAGAGACCAGGACCTCTGGGGCGCTCATGTCTGGATTTACAGTCTTTTTTTTTTTTTTAAATCACCCATTGGTGATTCTCACAGGGATTGAAGCAGGAAGAAAATATCAAAGGGCAGGTGGCAGTATAGATACAATCTTGACTATGGAATGAGAGAGATGTGTAGTTTTGTTAGTTATTATAGATGCTCGCCCCCTTGGAGACTGTTACTTTATAGACATATGTGTGTAATCCTACCCCACGCATATACGATTCTGGGGAAGAGTAGAGGTGATGGCTGTAAAATACACCATTTCAAGGCACACTTCCCTGCCATAGCCTTATCTATGTACACAAGCACACACACATGCATGTACACACACGTGCACACACACACTTAGCGTTTTCTTTCCAAATCGACCTTGGCTTTAGCCCCAGTGAGAGAATTCTTGTATCCAGGGAATGCAGACTGAGGGGATAGGTACTATAGTGGTTTAGCAGTGTGTCAACTAGACCAGGCTGAACTACGTCCCAGAATTCCTTTTCCCGTATGGTTCTGGTGAGGATAAACCACACCAGAGACTCCCAGGTGAGAAGTGGGGTGAGGAGTGAGGTGGCAGACATGCTGTGGTCCACACCCCTGTCTCTGAGATGCTCTCTCAGCTCACAGGTAGAGGCGGCGGCCGGGCCCGCAGCTGCTTCCATGACCCTCCTGCTGCTTCTCTGACTCAGGGGCTGGGCGTGTGTGTTTAGCAACATGACAAAGGGCTTTGGCTTCTGTGGGACACCAGCCTTCCAAGGTCAGAGGCAACAAGAAGACTTCAGTCCATTCTCACGGCCTCCAGCTCACGCCCGTGGGTTCCATCTTGTTCCTGCTCTCCCCCACCTCGTAGTCATCTTCCCTCCACAGTGCCTGATGTCCTGTGCACTTCCACCTCCAGCGTCAGACTCAGACCTGCAAAACACAGACACACCCCCGCCCCGAGAGGGTAAGTATCTCAGCAGGAAATGAAGAACAAGGCCTTCAGTCCACTTGAGCTCCATTTCATCACCTAAGCAAGGAATGATCTCTTGACTTGTAGTATTTCTACCCAAGTTAGAGGCACCCCAACCTGCCCAAAGTCCAGTCAATGGCTGGTGTCACTGCCCCTCCTTGTTTTCTGGTGGTGACAGGAGGGAATGAGTGTCACGGGCCACTTTGGGAAGTGAGACCCCAGTTCTGCAGAAACCCAGCATTGGCATCTGCCAGGGCTGGAAACCAGGGGCTTTCCTCCTCTCAGCACCAGTCTCTTGCTTTCCCTGCCTGGATGCCCGCCAGGGCCCAATGCTGGGGGCAGGATGAAAGCCCAGCTATGTATGGCAGGAGGGTGTTGTCTCCAGTTCTCAGGAGCAAACAAGCAGTGGGAACCTGGCCTTCTGCTGTTGAGTTCCTGACATTCTCAATTGCGTGTTAAGAACAGTCCTCTTGTTTAGGTAGGGCAGGCTGATATATGGAGATATTCACCTTTTAAAAAAAAATTTTTCTTCTTTCACTGGATTTCCCCCTTCCCCTCCAGTCATGCAAGTGATTGTTGCCTCAGAGGAGGGATGTCTAAGGCGAGGCCAGGAAACCAGAAATCACCTACAGATCTCCCAGGTTTTGTGTTTTAAAGCCCTATCCTCTTAGGGAAGTTGAAGATTTGCAGGTAAGGTAAAGAAAGAGGACTAGAGCTTTGTTCCCATCTTCAGAGTAGAAAGTAATTTCCTTGGTTCTGGAATGAGAGAGAGGAAAAATAGTGGGCAGAGTCTGCAATAGCTTTCCAAGGATACTTTTGGAAGGTGGCAAAGCCCTGGAGAGAAAGTGACCTTGTGTACATTTAGGAGACAGGCTCAGGGTTCCTGGATCCCTGGTCTGGCTTGTAGACAGTGGGCCCTTGACCTGAAGAACCTCATTGACCAAGGGGAAGACCTTCTCTGCATTAACCTGAGCACAAAGACCCCATCTCTTCCCTACCCTTCGCCATGTCAGGGCTCGACATAGATGTAGTCAGCCAATATTTTTTGAATAATGATAAACCATGTCATTATACATATATCATATGTATGATATATATATCAAATAAAGCTAGCTCTTAGAGTCTTAGATTGCAGGTACTGTGTGCTAGCCACAGTTCTTATTACTTTACAAATATTAACTCATTTAATCGTCACAAAAACCCTATGAGGTCACAATTTACAACCCATTTTACAGAGGAGGAAACTGAGGCCACACAACCAGGGTTCAAACCTAGACACTTTAGCTCTAGGATACGTGCTTGAGTTGTGGTTGTCAAAGAAAGTGATATTTCCTGTATGAATACCTGAGTTTTCAGGTGTAAATTTATACCGACTAAATAAGTAACCATGATTGCAATTAAGGTTGCCCTTTGAACAACTCAGGGGTTAATCGGCATAAAATTTATTGTCAGTCCTCTGTATCTGTGATTCCTCCATGGACCATGTAACACCGTAGTATTTACTATTGAAAATATCTCTATGTAAGTGGACCCGTGCAGTTCAAACCCACATTGTTCACGGGTCACCTGTAATATATTTTATTTTGGCAATTCCACAGGGGGAGATTCAGTCATTCGTCTGGAGGTGAAAGCAAGTGATATATACTAAGATCTGCTCCTGATACTTTGGCAGCCTGGCAGGGGTCAGGAGTGAAGGTTTAAGATTCTCAAAGGAACCTGTCTGTGGCCTCCACAGTATCATGCTTTCAGCTAAATGTCTGGAACATAAATCTCCAAAAAATATCAGCTGCTTTAATGATTATGATAACAATTATGGTTATTATCATCCCAGCAAAGGCTGCACAGAGCCACTTTGCCTGCACAGAATGGCTGTGCCCCCAGATTCTCATCCCCCTTCACAGGACTGGATTCATCTGAAGTCACCACGGTGATTACCTCACTGCTGCCTTGGATGCTCAGTCCTACTTCATCTCTCCCTCCTGTAGAGGAGAAACACAATCTGATCCTCTAAATTAGGAATTTGTTGTACTAATCCTTTCAAAGGCATTTGTGTTTAAAAGGAGACGGTAGTGCTTAACAAAAATAAAGGTGTATTTAATGATCTAATCACAGGATTTCATAGGCTATTTAATGATGGAATTCAGTAACTGTGACATATTGGGATGGTCAGGCTTATCATGGCCCCTCGGGTCTTCCCTGTGACCATGTGTCCTCCTTCTTGTCTGCCTTATAGGTAGGACACAGCAGGTGGCCCCAGAACTGAAACGTGGCTGCATAAATGGGGGCAACCAGGAGTGCTGAAGACAAAAGATTACTTTGGTGGTAATACAATCTAAAACATCATGGCCTCATAAAGCCTGCTAGAAAGTAGCACTTTCCAAAGAGGAAAAAGGAGCTGGCCTGGTGTGCTTTTGAGCATAGGAGGTGCCAGTAGAGATAGTTTGCCAAGAGCAGCTATACCAGAAAATGCAGATGTGTGTTATGGAAAAGATGCTCAGAAGTGTCATTTTTGGAGAGGAAGGACATGAATAAGCAGATGATTCTCAGGGATGTTAAATTCCTGGTGGGTAACCAAGTGTTTGGTACAGACTAGTTGATTTATTTTATCGAAAAGAGGACAAATGTTGTTAACTCATTCCCATGGAAGCTAGAACAATACCTTAATCACACCTAACAGTAGATATTTACGGGGTCAGTGAATGTAAGGCATGAGGCGAGGGTGGAAGAAAGATGGACACACAGGGATGCAAGAGGCCCCAAGGTCTATTCGCAGTACAGTCCCTTAACAGCTGTGTGACCCTGGCTCAGTTTCTCAGTCTTTCAATCCTCAGATGCTTTCTTTGTAAAACGAAGGGACAAGCCTCAATAATATTTAGGGTCTTTTCCAGCTAGATAGTGATGCAGGACTGCATTCTGTGCTTGGGAACCTCTGAGTGAAAATTGATGGCTATTCTTTGGAATGTCGTGCTTCACCTAGTTTTGCCTATTCTAGAACTTATTTAAATAGAATCATGCAGCACATAGAATTTTATGTCTGATTTCTTGTGTCTCATATTCTTCTCAATAATATGCCTATGATATTTTTCTGTGCCTTTGTGTATAGCTGTAGTTATTTTATCATCATTACAGTGTAGTATACCGTTGTATGAATAGACCACTATTTATACATATATTGATTTTACTGCTGATAGGCATTTGTGTTGTTTCCGGGTTTTGGTTATTGCAAGTAATGTTGCTATGAACATATCTGTTCCTGTCTTTTGGGGAAATAAGCACTCATTTCTCTTGGGTACTGGACTGGGAGTTATACTGTAGGTGTATGTTGGCCTTAATAGATACTTCCAAAAAATTTTGAAAATAATCTTAACCAATTTTCTCTCTCTATCAGTGTATGTAGGTTGCCCATCATTGCCCAGAATAGACATTGGTCAGTGGTTAGCTATTCTGGTGGTTGTATAGTGGTATCTTATTGTGGTTAGAATTTTCTTTTGGTACTTCATAGGTTTAATTTGTCATGTAGGTGTCCTCTTTTGTGAACATCAGTTGAAGTCTCTTGCTCATTTGAGTGTCTTTCTTATTCTTATTGATTTGTAGAAGTGGTTTGTCAGTTACACATGGTAAATATATCTTTTCCCGCCATGTGACTCACCTTCTCACCTTTTAATTTTGTCTTCTGATGAACGGAAGTAATTTTTAATGTCATCCAATGTATTAGTTGTTTCCCTCTCTGGTCACTGTTTTTTTGCTCCGTTTAAGAAAATTTTCTGTGCCCTGAAGTAGAGAAGATGGTCTTGGATGTTTTCTTCTAGAAGTTTTCTTGTTTTCCCTTTCATATTTAGATCAACAACTTACATGTGATTGTTTTTTATGTATAATATCACACTGTATTTTAATTACCCATTTAGTTGTCTGTCTCCCCAGCGAGGCTGTGAAGAGCTAGGAAAAAGGATGTCGTTTGCACCTTCCTAACCTTCAATGGGGGAACCATCTGTGTCATGTTTAGCGTCTACCAGTCTCAAACAGTAGAATTTTTTCTTACTTTTAGTTAACTTTCCTCTCTGGATTTTAAACATTTCTTTAGGTTTAACTAAAATTGAATCCTACTGTGTTCTTTGAGAAAATCTATGCACCACTCTTTTGCCATCATAATGTTATTTTACTTTTGGAATATTTTCTCTATTGTACACGGTGTGCTTTCATTTTTGTGGCTGACGACGTCTCTTTCAAGTCATTATAAAAAAAATTTGGAGCAGAGAGGGAAACTGTGTGACATTAATTTAATGTATTTATTTCTATATTTATTTATTTCCCAGCAATTATTGATTTAACCTTTTCTCCTTTTAATTGTGTTTTTTTTAAAAAAATAGGTAATACATCTATTGTGTTCAAACATCAAATATGTACATTGAGAAGTCTCTCTTCTACCCCTGTCCGTATCTAGCCAATATTCTTAATCTCTCTTGGTTTAACCACTTTTATTTATTTCTTATGTACATTTCCGTGGTTTATTTATAAACCAAGGGAAGCTGCTTAGCAAACAAGGGCTAATGACCAGAGAGCATGCAAAGCAGGCCATCTAGAAAAGCATTTATTGGGAAAGAAACTCACAGAGACATAGCATTTAGCAGATATGTGGTCCTTCATTACTTATCACTCTCTGAGGTGGCAGACAGGGGTCTAGAAAGGCTGGTGGTCAGACTTGGGGAGAGGTCTCCAGCCCTTGGGTGTAGGCTGCATGACTCCCCTCCCCCGGCATGATTAGAGGGTTGGGGTTTAATATTGTGGCTGCAGCTATGTGACAATCCTTCAGTGTCCTCAGGACCAAATACTCTACCTCAGTCTTCTCCAGAATCAATTGCCTTAAGCTAACAGTTTTTGTGCTGTCTTAAAGGAGACCATCACCTTTTCCTAGGGACCAGCCTACAGGGAATCAAAAAAGCTAAACTTCACTTTTCAGCTCACCCATTACATTATCTCAAGGGGTGGATGTTGTGTGTCATTACACACTCAGTCAGGAAACCATACCATTTCAATCTATAAACTCAAGAGATTAGTCTCTGGTATTGCCATTGGAGACACTGGAGGATGAGGATGACTTGAATAGGAAAATGAAAGCCATAAATAATATTTGAAGCTTTCCCCTAACACAGATGCTCAGGGAGCCCAGATCCAGTCCAGAGGACAGTGATCAGGTTGCTGAGAGCTCTAGACAACCCTTCTTTCTGTTCCATATATGGGACACTGACTCCTCATTAATGTTGGTTCATATAGGGGTGGTGTATTGGTCCAGGCTAAGATGCTCCCTAACTGGCCAACAAATAATTTAGTGATTCTGTAGTCTAAGATGACATTAAATTTTAGGCTTATCTGCTTGGTCTTTGAATCATGGGGAATCTTGTTGTTTACTTAACCTAGATGTTTGATGGAGTTATTTTGTCATTGTTTCAGTGTAATATACTGTTGTATGAACAGACCACTATGTATACATATATTGATTTTACTGTTGATAGGCATCTGTGTCATTTCCAGTTTTGGGTTATTGTTAGTAATGGTGCTAGGAACATTTTTGTTCCTGTCTTTTGGGGAAATAAGCACTCATTTCTTTTGGGTACCGGTCTAGGAGTTATAGAGTAGGTGTATGTTTGGTCTTAATAAATACTTCCAAAAAATTTCCAAAATGATCGTAATCAATTTTGTCTATAGTTTTGTCATCAGCACAGTTATTCCTTACTCAGAAACAATCAAGGTTGTAGTGTGCTATGACTCCTCTTGGGGTAACCATGGATCCGTACAGCTCAGATCTCTCTTCAAGAAAGAAGCTGCAGCAAGAAATGCAGACCATCTGTGGCCAGTGGCCAGCTGAGATCTGCCGTGGCATCTGAGTTGAGCCACACTGTTCCTGGGCTGCTCCCAGCCAGTGCCTGACCATCTTGGGAGTATTAAGGCCTGAGCTTTTCTACTCAATGTTGGACTCCGCAATGGCCATTCTTTGCACTGGAACTCCCCTTGGATAGCTGAGGCTTTCTCAGAGTTGCACTATAGTCTCTGTAACTTCCTGCATAATCTTTCTTTTCTCCATTCACCGGTGTCAGATCTGCATCATGGTCTGAAGGCTTTTCTCCACCCCTTCACATTTTACAGATGAAACCCTCAATAAATCTCTTGTACTTCTAACTCTGTCTTGGTGTTTGCTTCCTTGTGGTCCTGAACTGACAAACATACTCTGGGAATATTGTTTCTTCACACTTGGGCCAGAAGGCTAGATGACCACCTGCATACTAGACTTCGATTGTGTTCGACTGAGGCAGTAAGGGGATGTCTGTTGATCCACTCAGGAATAACAGCCCAGGGGAGTGAATTACCCAGTGAGGAAAGTGTCATATATAGTCATTGGGGTCAAACAGTCAGTAGCCCTTCTTCCCATTGGTGGATATAAGCAGTGTGTGGAATTGGCCAAAATTGGCCTCTATGGCTGCAGTTCATGGGCCAAGAATATCTAATCCAGGCCTGCAGAATGGATCTCAAGCCTCTTGTACTAACTACGGAGATGATGTTATCTTAGAATAGGGGAAGATTCTACTAGCGTAGCATGCTTGGCCTTAGGACCTAGGATTCATATTAGACACTTAGCTTCACTGGTAAGTACTGGGTGATGGTATTCAGTAGAATATGCCAGGATACTGGGGGTACAGAAAGCAGTATTTTAGGGGACATAGTAATGGCTACCAGCTCTTCCAAAGGCCCAGCACAGTATGGCAGCTACGACAGCATAACATATTAGAGGTCTCCAACTGTTGGAAATGCAATCAAGAATGCAGGGTGGTCTGGATGACAATCGTACCAGAGGGATTTAGGTATAACAAGTGGGGAGCACCAGTCTTTTCACCACCAGCATCACTACAACTACCTGATGTTGCAGGTATTCTCATCCTACCGGGCAATGAGCTTCTTCTTTCAGGTATGTGAGACATTATGTCTCACAATAAGATTATAATACAAACATATTCTTATTTTTAGATGACAAACCAAATTTGCTTTTTTTTTCATTTAGCAATATGTGTCCATGTAATTTAGATGAATAAACAGTACTTGTGTTTTCTCCATCCCTGTGGCAATTTCTGATAAAAATACTTGACAAGCATGCAGGGAATCTAAGGATGGCTGCCTTTACCCCTTCCCATTTTTAATTTTCAGTTTCCACGTGAAAAATAGATATTGGACAGGCAATAAACTCTCAGTCTTTTCAAGTATGAGGAAACTGCTTTTAACATCAGAAAGGCTTACAGACATCTGCCTGATTAAAGTTGATCTTTTAGAACGGATGGATTGACAAAATACCCAATGACCAATAGTTTCTATGAGTTCATGTGAATTTAGTTCTTTCTGATAATCTTTCTTTTATGAAACACAGTGATATACATATATATAATAGATATGTACATATATGTATATATGTGTATATATGTATGAAAAATGTTAGCATATGTAAGGATGAGATATATTTATTCAGGTGGCAATATTTGGAGTCCATGTGGAATAATAGAGCCTCTCATAGCTTTAGAAGCAATAGATGTATCATCTTAACAGCTGGCATCAGACATTCTTTTAGAGAGAAGAAACTTTGTTTAGGAAAATGCCTTTAAGAGCTTTTGGGGATGGAAGGAGAGACCCTAAAGCATGAAGCCAGAAAGATGAAAAGCAAGAAGGGAGACGACTGAATTGTTCTGTGTGAAATGAAGAGAGGAGTTTGTTTTCACTCTGGAGAGTGTGATGTGGGGGAGTGATGGAGTAGAGCAGGGACGGGGAGGTTAGCGTGGTGTTAGGAAAACTTATAAGGTAGCGTGTTTATGAAAAACTCCTGTGGGATAGTGACTGAAGGCTTCTTAAGAAGAGTGTTTAATGTGTACTTCAAAGTTTTTCCTTACAAAGTCTCTGTAAAAACCTTGCCTTTTCCTGTCCATAAAACTTCAGTAAAGTTTACCAAACACCCAAGTTGGCTTATGTGAGATGGCTTTTCGTGGGGCAAAGATGGCACACATAAGATGGCAAGACGATTCACAAACTGAGAAAGCAAGCAGTCAAAACTAGAAGTGCCCTGAAAACAAAAGGCTTTAGAAATTCTCAGAAGTCTTGGGGAGAGTTCTGCAATTTATAAAATATGTGTAGGTTGTGCTGTGGTAGTAGGGGTACTTAAGAAATCCTTACCTAAATCTCAAAAGACTTTGAGTCCCCCATTAATACTTAGGTTTCCTTCATTCATTTACTCACCAAATATTTATTGAAGACCTACAATAAACTCTTTTAGATCCTGGAACTAGAGTAATGAATATACCATAGTCCCTGCCTGTGTAGATCTTACAGTTTAGTGAGAAAGGCAGTTAATAAACAAAAGAGCAGAAAACAGATGCAATATGATGTCAGTTATTAAGAGGTGCTACATAAAATAAAGCAAGGGAAATAAGTCAAGACTTAGGAGATGCTTTTTCACATAGGATGGTCAGGAAAGTCTTCTCAGAGGGAGTAGCATTTGAGCAGAGCCTGAAAAAAGATCTGAGGAAGAGCATTCTAGGGGAATAGCCAGTGAGATAGCCAGAACTAAGGTCCTGGGAAGGGAGTTTGCTTGATGTGTCTGAAGAACAGCAGGTAGACCAGGGTGGCTCTTGGGCACTGAGTCAGGGGAGGGGGAAGCTGTGAGAGCAGAGATGTGGCTCTGAGCCAGTGTAACTCTCGGAAAGGACTCTGAGTTTTATCCTAAATGTGGTGGGAATCTGTTGGAAGGCTCTAAGTAGGAGTGTGATGAATATTTACTGATTAGCATTTTCAAAGGCTCACTCTGGTTGCTATGTAGAGAATAGTCTGTAGGGAGCAAAGGTGGAGAAGGAGATCCATTAGGTCTACTGTCATTGTCTAGGAGACAGAAGACTGTATCCTGACCCAAGACCGTAGTGGTGGAAGCAGTAAGAAGTTGTCTGACCAAGGCTCTGCTGGGATGGGTGATTCAGTAGGACTCAGTAGAGAAATCAAGCAAAGCTCTGCAGCTCTCCAAGGGCCATATTCCAAACAATAAGAATCACTCAGGTGGGAGTTTTGATTTGAGATGGTTTCTGTAAATTAACTGAAAAAGGTAAATTGGCACTACTTTCACTTGAAAATTATGCTTTTGATGATGGTGGTGGTTAAGGATGTAGTTTACAAGGTCAAAAGTACTTTTTATATAAAATAGATAACCAACAAGGACCTACTGTATAACACAGGGAACTATGTTTAATATTATATAATAAGCTATAAGGGAAAATAATCTGAAAAAAATAGATATATTTGTATGTATAACTGAATCACTTTGCTGCACACCTGAAACTAACACAATATTGTAAACCAACTCTACTTCAATAAAAAAATTTAAATTTTTGAAAAGAAAGAAAGAAAGACAGAGAAAGAAAGAAAGAAAAAGTACTTTTAAAAATGTACACAGGATCCTACTACTTTTCTTAGTGGTTGAAGACTTTCTGAATAATTTATTTTTAGTGTTTGTGATGTGAATAATAAAGGCTCCTCAATTAAAATATTACATAAATGTTGGCTTATTTTCTATCTTGTCTGGTTTTCACAAATTTATATGTAAAATGAATACCTAAAAAAGCAGAATGGGAATGATTACAGTAATCAGGAATGCTTATAGATGCTATAACTACTCAAAGTTGATTTTAAGTTGGAGAATCTTGGTTCAAATCTCTCTTTTAACATAAGATATGCCTTCTTAGCAAAATTTTAAGTATACAGTACAGTGTTGTTTACTATAGACACTAGGTTTCCTTCATTCATTTACTCACCAAATATTTATTGAAGACCTACAATAAACTCTTTTAGATCCTGGATCTAGATCCAGGAGATCTAGTACAGGAGATCACTAGAAAGAAAAATAATAATAAACAAAAAGGGCAGTAGGAAACTTTTGGAGGTGATGGACATGTCTATGGCATAGATTGTTTTGATGGTTTCAAGGGTGTATCCAAAAACAAAAAACAAAACAAAACAAAACACAAGGCATATTTCCATACAAATAACCCAATGAAAGTTTAGTATTCGTTGTTTTGTTTGTTTTTTTATACTGCAGGTTCTTATTAGGCATCAGTTTTATACACATCAGTGTATACATGTCAATCCCAATCGCCCAATTCAGCACACCACCATCCCCACCTCATCGCAGTTTTCCCCCCTTGGTGTCCATATGTCCATTCTCTACATCTGTGTCTCAACTTCTGCCCTGCAAACTGGCTCATCTGTACCATTTTTCTACGTTCCACATACATGCATTAACATACGATATTTGTTTTTCTCTTTCTGACTTACTTCACTCTGTATGACAGTCTCTAGATCCATCCACTTCTCAACAAATGACTCAATTTCGTTCCTTTTTATGGCTGAATAATATTCCATCGTATATATGTACCACAACTTCTTTATCCATTCGTCTGTTGATGGGAATTTAGGTTGCTTCCATGTCCTGGCTATTGTAAATAGTGCTGCAATGAACATTCGGGTGCACGTGTCTTTTTGAATTACGGTTTTCTCTGGGTATATGCCCAGTAGTGGGATTGCTGGGTCATATGGTAATTCTATTTTTAGTTTTTTAAGGAACCTCCATATTGTTCTCCATAGTGGCTGTATCAATTTACATTCCCACCAACAGTGCAAGAGGGTTCCCTTTTCTCCACACCCTCTCCAGCATTTGTTGTTTGTAGATTTTCTGATGATGCCCATTCTAACAGGAGTGAGGTGATACCTCATTGTAGTTTTGATTTGCATTTCTCTAATAATTAGTGATGTTGAGCATCTTTTCATGTGCTTCGTGGCCGTCTGTATGTCTTCTTTGGAGAAATGTCTATTTAGGTCTTCTGCCCATTTTTGGATTGGGGTGTTTGTTTCTTTGATATTGAGCTGAATGAGCTGTTTATATATTTTGGAGATTAATCCTTTGTCCGTTGATTCATTTGCAAATATTTTCTCCCATTCTGAGGGTTGTCTTTTCGTCTTGTTTATGGTTTCCTTTGCTGTGCAAAAGCTTTGAAGTTTCATTAGGTCCCACTTGTTTATTTTTGTTTTTATTTCCATTACTCTAGGAGGTGGATCGAAAAAGATCTTGCTGTGATTTATGTCAAAGAGTGTTCTTCCTATGTTTTCCTCTAAGAGTTTTATAGTGTCCAGTCTTATATTTAGGTCTCTAATCCATTTTGAGTTTATTTTTGTGTATGGTGTTAGGGAGTATTCTAATTTCATTCTTTTACATGTGGCTGTCCAGTTTTCCCAGCACCACTTATTGAAGAGACTGTCTTTTCTCCATTGTATATCTTTGCCTCCTTTGTCATAGATTAGTTGACCATAGGTGCGTGGGTTAATCTCTGGGCTTTCTATCTTGTTCCATTGATCTATGTTTCTGTTTTTGTGCCAGTACCATATTGTCTTGATTACTGTAGCTTTGTAGTATAGTCTGAAGTCAGGGAGTCTGATTCCTCCAGCTCCATTTTTTTGCCTCAAGACTGCTTTGGCTATTCGGGGTCTTTTGTGTCTCCATACAAATTTTAAGATGATTTGTTCTAGCTCCGTAAAAAATGCCATTGGTAATTTGATAGGGATTGCATTGAATCTGTAGATTGCTTTGGGTAGTATACTCATTTTCACAATGTTGATTCTTCCAATCCAAGAACATGGTATATCTGTCCATCTGTTGGTATCATCTTTAATTTCTTTCATCAGTGTCTTATAGTTTTCTGCATACAGGTCTTTTGTCTCCCTAGGTAGGTTTATTCCTAGGTATTTTATTCTTTTTGTTGCAATGGTAAATGGGAGTGTTTCCATAATTTCTCTTTCAGATTTTTCATCATTAGTGTATAGGAATGCAAGAGATTTCTGTGCATTAATTTTGTAACCTGCAACTTTACCATATTCATTAATTAGCTCTAGCAGTTTTCTGGTGGCAGTTTTAGGATTCTCTATGTATAGTATCATGTCATCCGCAAACAGTGACAGTTTTACTTCTTCTTTTCCAATTTGTATTCCTTTTATTTCTTTTTCTTCTCTGATTGCCGTGGCTAGGACTTCCAGAACTATGTTGAATAATAGTGGTGAGAGTGGACATCCTTGTCTCGTTCCTGATCTTAGAGGAAATGCTTTCAGTTTTTCACCATTGAGAATGATGTTTGCTGTGGGTTTGTCATATATGGCCTTTATTATGTTGAGGTAGGTTCCCTCTATGCCCACTTTCTGGAGAGTTTTTATCATAAATCTTATATTTGTATTTGTATGGAAATATGTATGGAAATATGTTAATATAAAGGTTTCAGACATTACATGAAATTTCTAAAAATCTTATATTTGTATTTGTATGGAAATATGTATGGAAATATGTTAATATAAATGTTTCAGACATTACATGAAATTTCTAAAAATCTTATATTTGTATTTGTATGGAAATATGTATGGAAATATGTTAATATAAATGTTTCAGACATTACATGAAATTTCTAAAAATCTTATATTTGTATTTGTATGGAAATATGTATGGAAATATGTTAATATAAATGTTTCAGACATTACAGGAAACGTCTAAAAATCTTATATGTTCTGGTATAATGTTATAAGTAATAATCCTAGTTATTACTTTAAAATGTATATCTCAGAAATAACTAATTTTCTTGTCAACTGCATTATTATGAACTTTCATCCAATCTTTAACCATGGTCATTTTTAAGTCTTTTGTCATTTACAGACAGTTCTGGGTGTACTCTGATGATTTTGCAAATATGTTCCTATAAAAGAGTTTCATCTTCAAGAAATTCATGGAAAAGACTCTGACAAGTACAGGTTTCTGGTAACTGACTGTACTGCTGAACTGAATGAATAAGCATTTTCAGAACTCTAATGAAAAACTGATGAACTCATAAAAGTGCTAACAAAAGATCAAGATGAAAAAAAAGAAATTAATTACATGGGACTGAGTGAACTGATGAGGATGAGTATAATTTTTGTGACTTTCTGTCTGAATTAAAAAAAAAAAAAATCCCACAAGGACTCAGAGGAAAAGAATATACAAATCAATTTTCACTGCAAAGTAAAGGAGCTGTTACAGTGGAGGATTACTGGACTGAATGTCAATATTATGATATAGTATAAGTGTGTTTCATGTTTGGTAATTGCAATCATTGTTGCTTTTGTTGTGGTCATCCATGTACAATGCTTGGTGTCAGTCTATCTATCTCTTGTAAAAATAAAATACAGTGTGTGTGTGTGGAAAAAAAAAAAAATCCATATTACATATTACAAATTATACCTAACAATACACTCTCACCTGCAGACAAGACTTTTTTGAAAGTCCATGGATTGAAGTAGGAAACGATCAGACTATCTGTGCTGGTCTCCAGGAGATAAATTGCACAGCCAGTTAAACTCTAACTGGGTTCCCAGAATCTCACTGCTTCCATATTAAGGATTCAAGATAAAATTGCATTCTCGTAAAGCAGTGGGCCAGCCTGCTTACCCCAGCTCTGTCTATTACATTTTGATAATGCATTGCATTTAGATACTAACAAAATTAATTAAGTTAAACTCTGTTCATTTTTGGTTTTGCCCCCAAATTTTCCAAATAACTGCAGACACAGAAAACATTCCCCCTGTACAAACATACACGCACATGCACACAAATTACAGGAAAAGTTTCTCCTTAAAAACAACAGGTTTTTTTGTTCATAAAAATTTGGAAAGCTCCCAAATTATTTCCATGAGTCAGACAGCTCTTATTTGGCAGTCAACAACCCCACCATATCGAATCAAATAATTCTTAATTTTTAACCCATAATAACTTAAAAATTGGTCAGGAAGACAGCTTTTGCTTATTTTTCACTTTGTAATATATTCGGTCAACAAACATAAGATATCATTTTAAAACTTATATGTTGATAAATTATGAGTTTTCTTAAATAATTAAGTTGAAATAAAAAAAAAAAAAAAAAAAAAAAAAAAACACAAGGCAATGAAATTTTCAACTGCTATCTTCAAAGCACAATGCAGTGGAATTCTTATAATAAAGATCCAGCTAACTAAAAAAAATCAATTTTGTGTCTTTTTATCTTTGAGCCTTTGAATAATTCACTTAACTGCAAAACAATTTCGACATCAGTTTGCATGAAATAATGATATCCGCCTGGCAGAGTAGTTCTAAGAATTAGAGGGTGATTAGCTAATGTCTACTGTATAAAAGGATGCAAGCAAGTTTATTTGAGTGCAAATTTATTTATATTTATATAGAAAATATTATAATACTGACATTTTCTATTTGGCCATATTATAATGTTTACCATGCCTTGAATGTTTGACTATTTCTCTAAAATAGTGGTTCTAAATGCTGGCAATTTTGACCCCAAGGGAACATTTGGCAATGTTTGGAGACATTTTTGATTTTTATGACTTGGAGGTGCTATTGGCATCTAGTGAGTAGAGGCCAGGTTTGTGGCTAATTACCCTACAATGCACAAAACAGCCCACTTCCCAAAAGAATTATCCAGTCTAAAATATCAATAGTGCCAAGGCTGAGAAATCATGCTCTAAGACATAGGTCAGAAAAATTGGTCTCAGTTGTAACAATATTTTTGCCTTGTCGGTTTAGGCATTTGAATATGATAAAATATCTCTAGAACATTTTTGTTGCCTTAAGGAAATATCAAAAAGAAGTTTGTGGTGTGTGAAATATTGGATTAGTGCTCAGAAAATATGTACTACCCCACCCCACCCCCAGCAATGTGGGCATTTGTGGCCACATCATTGATGCTGGAATAAGTCATGTGACTTGCATTGGCCAATGGAATGCTAGCAGATGTGATGCAAGTAGGGGCTTTAACTGGGCTTGGGTGGTTGGGCTTACCTTTTACTCTTCAGTCATTTGTCATTAGACCCATTCCTGAAAGTCTTTTGGTCCAAGGATGCAAGAGACACTTGGATCAGACCCAAAGCTAAGCCAAGCCAAGCTCAGATGATGTGCAACCTAAAGCAGAACTGCCTGGCTGAGCCCAGCAAAGGTCAGCCCAGATGTGAATCTGTAGACATCTGAGCATGAGAATAAACGCTAGTCATTATAAGCCACACAGTTTTGAGATAGTTGGTTATATATCATTATTGTGGCAATGGCAGTAGCTGACTTACATGTGATTCACGGCTGCTACATATTAAATGAACTTAAATAGATAAGGAAGATTAGCAGTTTGAATATGGGAATAAAACAGTACAATAAAGTGGAGATGTTTATAGTTAACAAGTGTCTCTAAAGATCCTGACATTAAATCTGGTAACCACAGGGTCAAGGAATTCAGAGATGCATTTGCCATTTGCCATCAGGACAATATCATACACTAAATGTTTGAGCATTCTCTAAAACAGTCAGTTCAGAGAAAATGCTTCCAGCATTGATTACTTTTTTGATCAGTTGACAAAATTGTATGTGTGTATTTGATTGGGGTACAGGGCCCAAAACTTTCATTCTATTCTCAATAGTGTTTGAGACATTTTCACTCCCTTCACACAAACAATAAAAACAAGAACAACAAACAAACACAATAAAACAAAACCTAAAGTTTCTTGATCCATATAATGGATGCTATAAAACTGACTCTCAGTTGGAACTTTTTGGAATTTCTCCATTTTCTGAGATCCCATTACGCAAGCAAACTTGCTGTCTTTTCCTCCCTGTTCCACACAATACTTATGTGCAACATGCTTACTGCTAGGTTTACTAGGCAGAACTTTGGGAACAAAAACCATGACTTGTGAGCCATCTGTTATGGCATCTGTGCTGCTGTAGCTACTCAATGTTTGGCAGTGCCATAATTATGATTTAAAACTTTATTTGAGTGGAAAATAAGAATTGCGATGACTTTACATTTATAAGTATGTATACATGACTTAGAATTTGTATGTATATTTAGGATCAGTGAAAGATCAAAATGAAGTGGTGAGTCAGAGATTTCTGGAATTTCTGGGTCTGGAAGGAAGACCAGAGTATGGGCAGCCTGGAGGATGATGTCTGTACAGATGGCAGAAGATCTGCTTCACGTACCAATCGAACTTGCAGAGGAGCAGCTTCTTCCCCTGACAGCTTATGGTAGAACTGAGCATGTACATTTTGAACACCAGCTACAGAACTCTAACAAGTCTATGTTGAGTTTTTTTTAATTAAACTTTTAATTTTGAGATAAGATGCATGTGTACTTGTGCATATAATAATAATAATACACAGAAATAATACACAGGTAAATATACCCTTTACTCAGTTTTCCTTAATGGCAATGTCTCGAAAAACTATAGTAAAATATCACAACCAAGATGTTGATTTTGATACAGTCAAGATACAGAATATTTCCAACACCAAAGGATCCCTCATTTTGCCTTTTATAGACACATCCACTTCCCTCCAGTCTCCACCCATTCCTTAACACTTGACAATCATTATCATGTGTTCCATTTCTATAATTTTGTCATTTCAAGGAGGTCATATAAATGGAATCATACAGTATGTAACCTTTTGGGATCAGGTTTTTTTCAATCAGCATCATTCTCTGGGCATTAATTTCGATTGTTGAGTGTATCAATAGTTGGTTCCCTTTTATTAGTAAGCTGTAATTATTGTATAGATGTACCACAGTTTGTTTAACCATTCACCCACTGAAGGATACCTGAATTGTCTTCACTTTTTTGGCTACTGTGAATAAAACTGCTATAAATATTCATGTACAGGTGTTTGTGTGAACTTGTTTTCATCTCTGTGTGATAAATGCCCAGGAGACCAATTTCTGAGTTGTGTGGTAGTTGCATGTTTACTTTTTAAAGAAATGGACAGTTGTTGTTGAGTGTGGCTGTATCATTTTCTATTCCCACCAGCAGTGTATGAGTGATCCAATATATCTACATTCTTACCAGCATGTATTATCACTTTTTCTAAACCATTCTGCTAAGTGGGTGGTGGGATCTCATTGTGGATTTAATTTGCATTTCCCTAAAGGCTAATGATACTGAACATCTTTACATGTGCTTATTTGTCATTTACTTATCCTCTTCAGAGATATGTCTTTTTTCCATTTTCTAATTGGATTTTTGTGTTGATTTTTATGAGTTCTTTATATATTCTAGTTAAAGTCCTTTGTCAGATATGTGACCTGCAAATATTTTGTCGGTCCATAGCTTGCCTTTTTATCTTCTTAACAGTCCTTTACAGAGTGAAAAATTTTAATTTTGATGTAGTATAATTTATCAATTTTTCCTTTTACTGATTATGCTTTTGTTGTCAATTTTAACTCTTTGCCTATCCCTAAACTTGGAAGATTTTATCTTCTTATTATTGTTTTAAAAGTTTTATAGCTTTATGTTATATATTTAAGTCTGTGACACATTTTTTTTAAAGATTTATTTATTATTTATTTATTTAATTTATTTTTGGCTTCTTTGGGTCTTAGTTGCAGCACGCAGGATCTTCGTTGAGGCCTACAGGATCTTACTTTGCAGTGCATGGTCTTCTCTCTAATTGTGGTATGCAGGTTTTCTCTTCTCTAGTTGTGGCTCTTGGGCTCCAGGGCATGTGGGCTCTGTAGCTGTGGTGTGCGGGCTCCAGAGCGTGTGGGCTCTGTAGTTTGCAGCACCTGAGCTCTCTCGGTGAAGCACGTGAGCTCAGTAGTAGTGTCACACAGGCTTAGTTGCCCTGCAGAATGTAGGATCTTAGTTCCCTGACCAGGGATCGAACCCACATCCCCTGCATTGTAAGGCAGATTCTTTACCACTGGACTACCAAGGAAGTCCTCCTTGACACATTTTGAGTTATTTATTTTGTACCAAGTGTGAGACTTATGTCGAGTTTTTTTTTTTTTTTTTTTTTTTGGTCTATGAATGCCATTTATTCCACTACCATTTGTTGAAAAGGCTACTTTTTATCCATTGAATTATTTTTGTACCTTTGTCAAAAATCACTTGAACATATTTGTGTGGTTTTATTTCTGGGTTCTCTGTTCTCATTCATTGATTTATGTGTCTATCCCTCTGTCAGTACTACACAGTCTTGACTACTGTGGATGTATAATAAGTCTTGTAATCAGGAAAACAGATTCCTAACACTATATTATTATGTTTCAGGGTTTTTGTTTTTTTTTAGCTATTTCCACTTTTGTCTTTCCATGTGAATATTAGAATTATCTTTATAGGTACAAAAATTGTTGTTTATATTTTGACAGTAATTGTGTTAAAGTTATATATCAGTTTGAGGAGAACTGACTAGCATTTTTACCATGATGAGTATTCCAGTACATGAACATGATATGTATCTCCACTTTTTAATCTCTTCTTTATTTCATCAGTGTTTTGCAGTTTTCAGCAAATGAGTCCTATACATGTTTTGTTAGATTTATATCTAAATATTTCATTTTTGAGCACTTGAAAATGGTATTGCCTATATCATTTCAGTGTACACATACCTTAGGTAGCATATAGAAATACAATTTATTTTTGTATATTTATCTTTTATTCTGTGACCTTGCTGAAATCACTTATAAGTTTTTCTAGAAGAGATTACATAAATTTGATATTAATTCTTCTTTAATCATTTGGTAGATTTCTCCAGTGAAACCATCTGATCCTAGAGATTTCTCTTTTTGGAAATTTTAAAATGATATAGTCAAATAACTTAATATTTATAGGACTACTCCAACTACCTATTTAATATTTAGTAATTTGTTATAGTTTATGTTTTTCAAAGAATTGGGTTGTATTCATATCCCCTGTGTCATTCCTGATACTGGTAATTTGTGTCCTCTTTTAATTAATATTTGCATGATATATGTTTTTCCATCCTTTTACTTTCAACCTGTCTATAATGCTGTATTTGTTTTTTTTTTTGTTTTTTTGTTTTTGTAGGCAGCAGCCTATAGTTGGGTGATACTTTTAATCCACTCTGCCAATCTATGTCTTTTAATTGATGTAGTTGGACTATTTACATTTAATGTACTTACTGCCATGGGTGGGTTTACAGGTTTTTTTTTCTGGGTTATTTGGCTGCAGAAATGTGGTTACTGTCTAAAATTTTTCTGTCTTGCTAGGCTTTTCTTTTCCTGGTCCTTTAGCTAGAAGAGCAGGCTTTTATTGGGGGACTTCATCGGTCTGTGCCCATTGAGATTTCTATTTTGCCACCTTCTTCAGCTCCAAGTTTGGAATATATGAGGCAAAAAGAATATCCAGGGAACTGTTCCCTTGTTTATCTGCCTTATTCTCTCTGCATTTCAGAGTCCTTTTATTTTTTAAAATTATTTTAATATCTAGGGATTTTAATTGTATCTAGCAGAAGAAATGGGCCACAGTATGTCTAATCCTTCTTCCTACAAGTGAAAGTCCTCATTTATGTTTTAAAGGCCCCATATTCAGACTGACTTTGATTCTAATCTCGCTCCAGCCTTTACTAATTGTAGATCTTTAGACCAGTAACTTAACTCTGTGACTCACTTTCCTCTCCTGCAAAATGGGTGAAGCAGAATTGTGAGGATTAAATGAGTTATTCTAGGATAAGCAAATGCAACACAGTGAAAGCACAAAGTAAGCTCTCATTAAATATGACTATTACAACTACTATTACTACTTTTACTGCTTTTGAAACTATTATTATTATTATTATTACCACCACTGTTTCTACTTACAAATACTGTCCTTGTCACTCTCTCTCTGAGCACAAAAAGTCTTCAGTGACTTCCAGTGCAGAACATGGTTTACTGAAATAGCAATCAATGGAGAGGTCAAAACGATACCCTTTGGGAAATGAGGGTGATGGTAAAGATGTTAGAACCTTTGGCCTCTCTGGTCAAGGACTATGATATGTTCAAGTAGACCTAAGACCAACTGGGTATACACCAGACTTAGTGATTAGACTCTGATAATTGCCAGATTTGCTTCTGAATTACTTTTGTTCCACAGCTTTGTGCCTCCTTGCCTCTGCCCTACTTTGAACCTTATCTCTCTTTGTCTTGACTTGCTTTCTCTCTTTATCATGACTTATTTCTTCCTCCTTGGATTGTTCTCACTCTCTCAGGCTGGGGCCTCTCTCTCTGAAATGAACATCCAGGGTTGTTCTGCCCAGAACTGCCTTGTGTTCTCTCAAGATATCGCTCCGTCTTGACTCTGGACTGGTTGGCTGGAAGTCGGGTAGTGCCAATAATAACAACAGGTCATTTCTAAATTGCCAGCAGGAACAGTTAAGGAGAGAAAGCAGAGATCTAAGAAGTGCGTCTTGGTAGGCTCTTACTCTAGACTCTTGAATTTAAAAGCATAGACTGCTTATTCAGAAATAGACACAATTCTTTGGAAAAGTTTATAGCCTCTTGCATTTTTTTAGTCATTTTTTTAAACAAAAATTTAGAAAATGCGTGGGAAAAGAAACATATTTAATTCCACCTCCCACTCCACTAAGGTTGCCACTTTTACCTCTTGGATGCATATTCTTCTAGACCCATTCCTTAATATTTTCTGTTCTCCAACTTCTGCATCTAATGATGCTGTTGAGAAGGTTTTCTTGTGACTAGAATTGTTGTTCTTCAAAGACAATTCAAAATAGAACTAGACAAAGGTAATTAACTGTTCTACTTTTATCTGGTTAAAACCTATTGAATTTCTAAATACTGGAAAACCCTCTCTGGCTATGCAAGTAGCCCACATTCCATATTATTCTTATATTTTTGTTATGGTAAATCAAATAATTCGAAGTTTTAATTTTAGTTTTTTTGAGCATTGAATGCCACCCACCATTTTAAACCAATGTGGGAATTTCCTGATTTGTGAAGTGGGGATAATAAATGTCTCCACTTCACAGGATTGCTTTGAAGTAAAATAATGACAACATTTACAATAAAGAGCAGAGCCTTTCTCACAGTGGTAGCTATCATTATTTTTGTTGCTATTGTTATTTGTCCAATCTATGTCCTTTAGACAACCAGCATGACAAGAGAAATAAGGTTAGCAGAATTGCTCCAAATTCAATGATTATTTCTCCTATCGTGTAAGAATTCTCAAATCTTTGGTGATATTGTTCCCAAAGACTACAACTATGTGAGATACAGGGGACAAAAAATTATTGATTGGATTTCATGGTTTATGTCTGACTGGGAAAATCTTTCCTGCAATAGATCAAGAGCAGTAAGGGGTCTTGCAGGGTAGTTCTTGCTGGTTTTACCTGATGGGGTTCAAGTTGGAGGCGGGAAGCTACGGAGCAATTTCACCCCAGTCAGAGAGCTAAAAGGATTCAACCAATGGGATGGGGGCTTGGTGAAATACCTTAGAACAAGGAAAAGGAGACTATGTCCCTGAAAGACTTGCAGTATTCTTAAAATCTAGTAAAACTTGCAATACTTTAAAGTCAAGATATGGGTTGACTTTTTTTTTTAACCCTTGATTTTAAGCTGACATAGAGACATGGCCATTCCTTTCCAAAACTAATCTATGCCAATGACTACAGAGTACTAATTCCCATTTGTGCAAAGGGAATTCAATTCCTTCCTGACTTTGGCAGAAGACGAAAACTATGGGTGCCTTTTCAGAGTTTTTCCACAGGCAGCTCATGTAAAGCTGACATTTCCCAGCAACAATCTCTGCCTCATCTTTTTATTGTGTGTCAGCCTGCGGTTAGGTCTAACAAATTGTCGGTGTTTCTGCTTCATTTCCCAGCACCCTGTATTCTCTACTTGATAGTCTCAGCAGTGACAGATTTCCCTTCCTTCTTTTCCTACCCCCAGATTGTTTTAATTACCACTTTTGTGTTTTGTTAGAGGGTAAACTGTGAAAATGGCCTCTGGTTGTTTAGGTTGCTTAGCTTAAAAATTAAAAAAAAACCCAAAAAACAACACTTGCTTGGAGTAAAAAGGGGTGCCTAAGACCTAAGGATCTATTGATTTACTCATTTATTCTTTAGGAAGAGAAGCGGAACTAAAGATAAGGGATAATTCAACTGCTGTGTACACCCCATTTTGACTACAGTGATTTTTCTTTTTGTTGACAGTGTCTCATAGGGAAGGGAGAGGAGCTGGGGCTTTGTCCTTTACTGGGAACTATTAGTCCCAAAGTCACCCCATTTCCCTGAACTGTTTCCTTTGTAGAGTCCTGAGAAAGGGAAGAGAAGGTCAGCAACCCCTTGAATGAGGTGTGAGTACAGATTGGACATCACAGTACCTTCCTTGAGTCCTGAAGGCAGAGTGCCTGAGGCAGATATTCCCTCCTCTAAGCCTCAGTTTCCTCATATGTAACATGGAGATAATAACAAAAACGATTTAACATGTGTGTGTGCTTATTAGTGTGTGATATACTGGAGATAGTTGTATTTATGGTAGTTCTTTTCATTCATGACAGAAAATCCTTAAAGTCCTTTATTGACATCTCTAGGCAACCTAGTCTATCACAATGCCTGGTTCATTAGAGGAGCTTGATACATTAAAAGAGCTTTTTAAAATGCATGCATGAATGAATGAATGAATGAACTAAACTGATGACATTAAGAAAATGGGGGGAAAGGAAAAAGTAAGAGGTGTTTGAAAGAATGCCGCCTATTTTTTGACCTCTTAAACACAGGAAAAATCTTTAGAGAAAGAAATTATCTCCTTCAGAAACAGAAGGACCATTTAACTAACACTATAAATGGTGTTCAGCTTAGCATTTAGGTTCAGTTTAGTGATACCTATACAAATGATTATACCTCACACTTCCTTAGGTGAGAAAAAAAATCCATCAATAATAATATTAATAATGATAACAACCAATATTTATTGAGAGCTTACTCCTTAATCTTAATTTAATTCTCAGAAGGTGGCAAATTAGGTGCAATTATTATCCTATAATATATTACAGATGAGAAAACTGAGAGACAAAGGTGACAGTGACAAATTGACAGTGCCTGAATTGGTAACCTCTGAAAACAAACCCAATTTAAGAATTTTACTTTGGACATTTTCAGTTTTTTTTCCCTTCCTTTTTATCCCCCCATATGGTGATGGAGTTTTTTTTGACTAACTGCACACACACCCAGACACCTTTGCCACCCAGGCAATCTAAATATGTCACTGTTCATTAGTTTTTTGTACCAACGATCATGCTGCATTTTTAGAATGCCATATTTGACAATGTGCTAAATAGCCTTCTGCTATGAATAGACCACTTTGTGAATCAGCTTGCAGACTGGCGGGCTTGTTCTTGTCAAATCAGTTCTCATCTAAACTTGCCTAATCACAAACCTTCTTCTTTTTCTTCCTCTGTAACTCTCAGGCAACTTTGGATAAATAGTGCTTCAGCTAACGAAAGCTCCTGCCTGCAGCTGGGTATTGCTACCTCCTTTCCTGGCTTGAAGCATGGTTACTCTGCTGTTAAACAACAAACAGCAGTTTCAGCACTAGGGACAGTGTATTTTAATGAAGTGGTAATGCGATGTAGAGTTGGACATGCCTTGATTAAAATGGAGCACTCTTCTTAAAGATTACAGTCTATTCCCATTTCCTCATGCAATTCTGATTTTTCTTCTGGTTACCAAGCTTCCTTCCCAGCCCTAGAAGACTGCAATGCAGTTTATGTATGCGGTGCCTTCAAATAACTTTTAATTAGACATTTAAATTAGACTGGTGCTGGTTCACTGAATCCAGCATTTTTATATTTCTCCAATCCAATTATTAGGTGTTTTAATTCCCGAATTCAGAGCTTGCCATTTATTTTAATATTACTTACTATGACGTTAATACTATAATTCCTAGATTTTCTCACACAGAAAATGAGATATAAATGTCCAAAATTAAGAACAACAATTCTAAGCTGTCAAATTCATAATAAAAAATAAATAAATTGGCTTAAGTCACCAAAATCCATAATCAAAAACTAGCTATCTTCTAGACAGGTGTTGATGAAAGAGAATGAACAAAAATTCTCCAGTGTGAGAGAGAAGGGATTTTGTTCTTTTTGTCAAGGTGGGAGTGAGTATGGACCTTCTTGATGAGATGGTACAGACCCATCTGTACAGACACATTCCAGTCTCCACGGACCAGAATTATGTCTCAGTCTCAGCCATGGGAGTCAGTCCTCGATGGGGGAAGACTGGGCCATGAGGTCAGGAGCCAAGCAGATGGATGGAGGGTCAAGGGTCCTTCCAAACATTTATCAAATGCTTGTAGTGTTTCAGGCATTGTTCTGGGTGCTTTTGCCCACCCAATACTGACAACACTGCTTAAAGTTAAGTGATATTACAACATCCATGTAGAAAAGGAAACTGAGGCACTCAGAAGTTAAGTATCTTGTTCAAGGTCACACAGATAGTACAGGTTGAGAGTAAGATTTGAACCCAAGCTGTCTGGTTCCTGAATTTGCACTTTCAACACTCACACTTGTATACCTCTCCAACAAGGCAAATAGTGCAGAACAAGCAAAGTCCAGGCTGAGCTGCCAAGCAAAGTGGTCACAAATGGTAATGGTTCTTGCCTAATGTAGAAGTTGTGAGGACTAAATATGGTAATTCGTGTTAAAATTAGTACCTGGCACAGAATATTATTTATGGCAAACATTAATTGAGAGCATACTACGTGCCTTCAAGAAGGAAAAAGCAATATAGTAACAACAACAATGATGTTGAGACAGAAGTACAAAGAAGACGAAACTTGAAGGAACTTCTTAAACATGATGTAGGCATTCCCTTCATTTATGGAGTGCCTTCGACCTTGACTGGCAGTGGATGGAGTCAGGAGTTGGGGGGATAAGGGGCCAGACATGAGATTTGAGGAGGTAAATGACTTGTCTTTCCTTCATGCTGGGCTTCATGAAAACTAGGTGTTAAGTCTAAACAAACTTTGACCCAAACCACTGGTTTTGCCCTAGACCATAGACGGCCACCTTCTTCTCAGGCTGGGGAGCCCTATGAGACCAGTGACTGGCAAAAATCCCATAAGACCCACTTTTTCATTCACCAGCAATTCAAGGAAAACAACTACAAGCCAAGCATCTGCAAGAATCCTCACAAAGATACATGCTTTGCCCTAAAGGCATTCATTATCTAAAAGTGAAAATAAAACACATTTATAATTAGCCAAGAAAGTGGAACTGAGATCTGAAGGACACATCTGAAGGATCTGTAGGGACAATTAGTGTGTATCCTCCAGCAACAGTGACCGAGATCTTTTTCATGAATTTTTATCTGAGGATTTAGATCAGACACAAAATGGAGGCTTTGGGGAGTTAACAGTGAGGTGACTAAGGTGTATGTGTAGAGGATGCTTGCTTAGCATCTGTGTGAGATTGCACTATTGTTACCAATATTATTCACTTTCCTCCTGCTCTCTCTTGGGGTGGAGTAGACTTGGCTGCCCTACTGAATTTGGGTTTGAGCATGTGATGGGCTTTGACCAAAGGAATGTGAGCAGAGATGAAGCAAACAGCAATTTACCCTCCTGTGCTGTTGTGATTTTCCTTGAGAAAATAACATGCTTGGAGTAGCCGTTGGTCCAAGGAGGACGTGGAAAGGTGTGGAGCAGATCTGGATATGCTCTGTGGTTTAGAGGCAGCCCCAGTCAATCTGTCACCTGAAGCAAAGCCATCCTAGTCTACTCACAGACCCATGAGCAAGAAACATAAATGATGGTTGCTGTAAGCCACTGGAGTTTGGAATGTTTGTTACTTGACATAAGTGAATTAAAAAACTGACCCATACAGCATCCATTTCTTTCCCTAAGAGCCCATTTATAGCCTTGGTGGGAGAGGAAGTTCAAGTACCCAGTGTCTATTTTTTAAACTGAGTAGGGCCATATTCCATCTCTCTTGTCTCCTTTGTAAGTTTATTTAGGAGGGAGGGAGATTACCTATGACTCAAACTTAAGCAACCAGGTGGTCTCTTCTGGGACTAAATCTTGAGGCAGTGACCCGAGAACACAGTGACTGAAGATTGTACATGATAAGGTGGTATCTTGGCTAGGGTTTTCCAGACAGGAAACTATCGGTGTGCCTCTTGCTTCCTGCTTCTTGCACTGGGCTCCTACATCTTTCAAAACCCAACCACCCACTCATTCTTTGAGCCGCCAATATTTTTCAAATATATTCCCCATTACTTAAGTAAGTCAGAGTCAGTGTCTGATACCTGTAATGAATAACTCTAACTCACTAATACTTGTACTGCTAGTACTGCCTTAGAACATGATTTAGTCATGGAAACAGTTAGATAAGGGTCCTTTTCAATGGTGTTATTATGCCATCTTGGAAACTGCACGTCTGTGTTTCTTAAAATTTCTCCTTTACGCCCCACATTGGACAGGTATTTGTGATGAGTAACCACTCTGGCTTTTAGTTCTACTAAAGTGCATCAATAAGATTTTTGAAGCCATAGGAACCTTTGAATTTCCTATGGTGTGAGATAAGGCTCTTTCTCATTACTCTAAGAATAGCCCAGCTCCCAGAGCCATCCAGAAACCCACAAAGGGAGATCTGGCTTGCAGGCCTTGCAATAAACTCTTATTAATGCTATCAAAAGTAATCTGCTTTTGTCTTGACCTCACTTTAGATTCTCGGCAGGTATAATGGAGGAATTTGTAGGGTTTCCTTTTCCATGTTAAAAGATTAGATAAATGCACCTTTTCTCTCATCAGATTATAAAAGTCCAGGGTAAATGGAAAGTTCATTGCTTTCCTTGATAACAGACATAATCTTCCCAACTGATGCCCCTCTGTCAGCAGACAAACGAGAAAGTCCTAGAGATTGTTTTCCGTGAAAGCAGGCTGAGAATAAGCTTAATTTCCCAGACTGTGTACTTTAACCTCTCTCAGGATGATGCATTGAGAAAATGTTTTGTATCAACTTTCAGTAAAGAAAAGATGTATGCTTTCTGCTGCTTCCAGTTACATTTGGCTGGTTTGGGCATAGGCAGCTTGGTTATAATTGGCTCCAATGTGCAAGCTTTCCAATTAGATTAATCTCTCTATTATTTATTTATTTTGGTGGGTGGATGGGTGGAAGCCTTGAGAGGAGGAGAGAGAGGTACTCGCATCAATGCTGATTTAGCACTGACAGTTAATTCAGCTCAGGCTCAAAGCATAGGTCAAAGTACATCAAAACAGCACCCATTACATTTGTGTAGCATTTTTACACACATTTCAACATGAGTGCATTTCTGTCATCTGTCTTCACCCTCATGAAGTTCTTTGCAGAATAGGAAGTCTTCGTGTCCCTTTAACAGATGGGAAAACCAAGGCATACAAACATCAGGGAGTTTGACTCAGGTCACAGAGTCAAGCAGTACTAGCTATGGGTGGAATTTTAGATTGTCAAGCTCTCTGCTCATTTTCCTTCCATTAACCAACATGGCAGATAGAAGTCTAGAAAACAGGGTTGAGATTTGAAACCAGAAGACCAGAGTTGTGGTTCCAGCTGTGCTCTAACCTGGTTGAGCGTGTGTGTATGTGTGTGTGTGAAGATTAAACTTTAGTTTTCTCATGTGTGAAATAGCAATAATAACAATGCCTGGGTTAAAATGAGGTGATTTTTGTGAAAAACACTTTGTAAAGTACAAAGGAGGATAAAAGTAAAGTTAGCATTATCATGTGTTTATGATGATAATAATTGATATTTATTGAGCACTTACTAAGTACCAAACACGACACACATTATTTTAATTTTTATATTGTGGAATAAAATATATATAGAAAAGTCCCTAAAACACTGTTACACAGCGTGAGAATTCATTGTGAAGGTTACCACCAGGTCAAGAAGGAGAACATTGCCAGAAATCCAGAAACTGCATTGCATACCTCTTCCTCACGCTAGAGGTCGCCACTGTTCTAGTGTTTAGGCTGTCACTTCCATGCTTTTCTTTACATTTTAATAATCCGTAAATAAAATAGTCCAGTTTTGCCTGTTTTTGGATTTTATGTCAATGGAATCAAATAACATGTATTCTTTCACATTTGGTTTCTTTAGCCAGCCTCATATTTTAAAGATTCATCCATCTTCTTCCATATAACTTTAGCCATTCATTTTCATTACTGTATAGTACTCTCTGTATGAATACATAATATTGAATAATTTATCTTGTACTATTCACAGGCATTTAAGTTGTTTCTAACATTTTGTTTTAGAGAATAATGCACCTATTAACAAGTACACAGGTTCTGGTGCACATATGTATGCATTTCTGTAGGTTGTTTTTTTGAATACAATTACTGAGTCACAGATTTTATGTATCTTTGATCTTTAACCATAGTAGATACTCCCAAGCTGTTTTGTTTGTTTGTTTGTTTGTTTGTTTTTTACTGGATGTTCTGATTTACACTTCCACTAGCTAGGTATGAGATTTTTATATTGTTCTATACCTTCATCAACATTCAATACTGTGATATGTTTAAATACTAACTAGTCTGGTGTGCATGCCGTATCTCTTTGAAATGTTAATAGGCACTTTTCTGATTACTAAAGAAGTTGTATCTGTTTATGAATTTATCCTCTTTTTGTCAGTGTTTGTTCAAAGCTATTGCCTATTTTTCATTGGGTAACTGTCAAAAGACATTGATTTATAAGTTTTCTTCTTAATATAATCTGGATACAAGAACTTCATTTGTTATACATGTATCAGATATCTTTTCCCACACTGTGCCTTGCCTTTTCATTCTCTTAATCGTGTCTTTGGATGAACCTAAATTCTTAATTTTAACGTCTAATTTATTAATAATTTCTTCTATGCTTAGGGGTTTTTGCATCTTATTGTGTGAAATCTTTTCTCTGAGGTTGTGAAAGCATTTTTTATATTAGTTTCTATATGCTGGAAGTTAGAATGAGGCCAAAACAGAGCTTATCATCTGGCAGCTGGAGCTAAGCTGCTAGTGAGAAAGGGAAAGAAAGAGACGTAGGTTTCAGGCTTGTGGTACCTGCTTTACCTTAGATGCTTATGAGGGTCTGTTAATGGAAGTAAAATTGCAGAGAAAGGAGGGCAGATGCAACAGCCTGGTCTTGGGAGAAGGCGTACGATTGGGTCACAGGAGATAACAAGTGTTTTCTCTTAGCTCCATTTCACACACACACACACACACACACACAAAACCAAGAAATTTTGGTTTTTTGGCTTTTTTGGTTTTTATTAGTCAATTCTGATCTAGGTACTATTTTCCATAAAAGAAAAGAGGAGAAGGAGAAACAGAGCCTGTTGATATAAAATTTCTCTTCCTTTAACATGGAAAACTCACAATTCAGGAAAATTTAAAACATGCAAGAGCGTGGAAGAAATGATGAAATTAAGGTTAGAATGTTTGCTGTCCTTTTAATTTTAAAGCAGAACTTACCAATTTTGTGGAAATTGTGTAAGTTTCTAGTCTCCTTTTTCCCTGTTCTTCACTCCTCCAAACTATAGACCTTATTGGTATTTTATAGATTCTTAGAATTGGCAGATCTCAGATCCAAATTTTTTATTTTTCAGATGAGGATACAAAGATTTGCCTATGGTCACAGAGCTATCCAGTGAAATAACCAAACCAGGTTTCTGATTGTCCATACATTGTTTCTCAGAGTGCTATAGGGTGCCTTTTTTGAACAAAATTATATTGCTTAGAGAAATTTCTGACAATTAGAGACACCATTAGAGATGACTGGAGACATCTATAGTTATTGTAAAGTCAAGATGAGTGCTAGAAAAGCTCATAAAAGTGTGACCAACTCTCTAACTTTAGTCTCATGTAAAACCTTAAATCTTTGAATCAGTAAGAAAAAGACAGTAACAACATTTTTAAAATATATAAGAGATTTGAATAGACATTTCACAAAAGATAATACCCAAGTGGCCAATAAATATGTGAAAAGGTGCTCGACTTCATTTTTCATTTGGAAAAAGCAAATTAAAACCATAGTGAGGTACAACTACACATCCACCAGAATGCCAAAAAACAAGCAAAAGGAAAACAAAAAACATCACAGATGATACCAAGTGTTAGTGAGTATGTACAGTAACTGGAACCCTTATACCATTATGATGGGAAGATAAAATGACCCAACCACTTTGCTGGTAGTCTGCTGCAGTTGAATGTATGGATACCTAGGACCCAGCAATTCCACTGCTAGATGTGTACCCAAAGGAACACATATGTGCACCAAAAGACGTGAACCATAATCTTCATAGCGTAACTTCTCATAAGAGCCTTACTTTGGAGACTTCCCCAAATGCCCATTGACAATAGAATAGATAAAGAATTGTGTCATATTTATACAGAAGAACACTACCCAGCAATGAGAAAGCATGAACTACTATGACATAAAGCAGATATGAAAAAATCTCATAAATAATATTTAAGGAATGAAGGCAGACAGAACAGAGTACAGCAATGTGTGTGGTTTCATCCACACAAAATTCAAGAACTAATTTATGCTGCTAGAAGTCAGGATAGTGGTAACCCTTGTGAGGGTGATGATGGGCAGGTAAGTGGAGTTCTGGCAATGTTGTCTTACTTGATCTGGGTACTGGTTACCCAGGTGTGTTCAGTTTGTGAAATTCATCCAGCCATGCAATCCTGATGCGTCCTTTTTTTTTTTTTTTTTTTTCTTCTTAGGTGTTATGCTTCAGTAAGATGTTAAAAAAATCTTAACTTTCAACCAAGTTTCAGGGCCAGAGGTCTTCAGGAAAATAACACTACCATCCCCATGACAACCTGAATACATTTTCCATTTGACACAATGCTCCTTCCACTTAGCCTGGCATCTGCTGCACATCTGTATCCCCCGTGGCATGCAGTAAGTTAAACAACTCAGATGCTGAAGGAAAATCATAGCAGTGGGAGATTGAATTTAAGACGAACTGATTGGGGAGGAAAAGGTAAGTTTGCAATTGACATCAGGAAAGAAAAGGAGAGTCCGTAAGGGAGCAAGGAAAGAGAAAATTATCTTTTGGGGCAGGAAGCAAGGCAGATTTTGCAGTGGAGTCTGGCAGATCGTGAATGGGTAGATACAGCACAAAAATGAGCAATGGCTAAGACCAATGTGTGGACAAGGTCCGGGGAACAGGGGCGTTCTCTGTCCTTGATAAAACATATTGCTGTTACCAGCTGACTCTGCCGAGGAAGGTTTGTACGGCTGTCTCATACAATACTTCTGAAAAATATGTAAGCCAGAAAGATAGATTGAGAGAGAGAGAACCCTGATCTCAAAATATTTTTTTTCTGTACTAGAGTGATAGTGGGGACTTGCTTTGATAGCAAGAAAAGAAAAATGACTTTGACTGATCATGCACGGTGTGCAAGAAACCTCTGCAGGTATCATAACACTTAATCCTCAAGGCAGCCTGTGAAGTGGTGAGAGTTATTCTCACGTACACATGGGGCTTGATGCTCAGAGAGTTTGACACACAAGCCCATTGTCCTATTGGTAGTTCAGGACAGAGCCTAGTTTGGAGCACACAGCAGTCTGACTCAAACTCCTTGCTCTTAACCTGAAAACATGCACCCTCTTCTGGAAATAACTCCCATTGTCCTACTCTGCATTGCTTTCCAAGAAGGATGGAAATTCTCTAAGGAGACAACTGGCCTGTAGTGTCTGGTTAGCATGTCTGTCTGCGGAATCCACAGGCAGGGCTGTGACTGTATTGATATTAAAAGGGGAGGGGGCACACTGAATCCCAAACATCGTGGCAGGGGCCTCGGATGTGTCCCCAAGCACACTGAGGGCATGCTGGTCTTCACTGTGGGCCAGTAGTCTTGGTTCCTTAGGGCAAACCACTCTCCTGGTAGGTGGGACCCGAGGCTGAGCCTAGCCACAGGCTGAGTGGGTGGACATGTGTTTATATGATGTGATTAGACTACACCACAAATCCCCAGAGGAACCCCAATTCTCCTATGCCTCCTCAATGACCGAAATTCCCACCCCAGCTGCCTCTCTGCAGTAAGGCCTCATCCTCTGAGGGTAAGTCCAGCCATTAATCACACAAGCCCCCTATTGTTACATTGGGAGAACCCATTGTCCCTTTGGTGGCAGGTCATAGGCTCTGGAGGCTGGGACCCCAAGGAAGGGCATTTTGATGGAGGAGAAGGACATAGACAGGACTGCTGATTTGAGGTTGGTCTCACTGCATCAGGCAGTGGCGCCTCGGGTCAGGGATGGGTACGGGAAATGGAGGGCTGGTCACTGGATTTGGGAGTAGGAGTGGAGGTGGGGAGGAGAACACGCGCGTGCGACACACACACACACACACACACACATACACACACTTCTTTCCTCCCAGGCACTCTGTGAATGAAGCGTTATACTGGAGTCACATATTCTGTGTTTGAACCTCACTTCTCAGTGTACGATCTAGGCCAAGTTACTGAACTTCTGAGTCACACTGACCTCATCTGAAAATTGTCATGGTGAAGATTGAATGAAAGATAAATCCATCTACCACGTCCATGCTGTAAACACAGTGTCTGGTTCAAGGCCCTTGTGCATGTATCTGCAGAGGTGGGAACAGAGTACAGGACAAGCACAGGAAGGCTGATGGGCCAGAGAGCAACAGAGAGGAACACAGAGGAAGTCATATGGATGCAGAATTCAATTATCTTAAAATTATGTGCAATAACGTTGCCATCACTCTGTGCAAGCATATTTAAAAGATTTTAATAATACATTTGCCAAGGCAGATGCATCTTCTCCTTGCATAGCCCGTGACTTGCAATCAAGTAGAACAATTAGATTTCTGCCCAGTCCTCTAAACCACAGTCAGAGTTTCTTGGAGATAGGGAATCTGTGAGGAGGTGAAGTAGAAATTTTTATTTTCTTATTACGCTTCAGTTTTCAGTTTATATTCCAAGGTGATTTTAAAAATAATTCTTAGATTCTTAGAAGAGTATAGGATCTGTATAGATAAGAAGAGACCTTCTTATTTTTCAGATTTTGCCTTAATTATACACATACACTGCAGTGCCCCAAAAGCTTGTAAATGGTCCCTTTGACAAGGAACCCTATGAGATTTTTGCTGAAGGAAGAAAAATCCAATTTTTTACTTAGGAAATAACGAATTCTTAGCCATCCATTGAGACTTGAGTGTATATCCCCCAATTACGATAATTCGTAGAGGGATACGGTCAGTGCCAAGCTATCTTCCATTTTTATCAAAAAGCCAATGTCTAAAAACAAACCTTCAAAACCTCAAAAAATAGCTAAAGCAATTAGAAAAAAGAATATCAGCCACAATTCCCATTGTGGAATTCCCATGTCAGTTGATGTTCAAAACTCATTTCAAAATGTTAAAGGATTAACAGATTTAAAACTAAAACAAAACAAACAAAAAACTTATAAAAATATCACATGGCTAATGTGTGCAATGGAAGTATTGACTGACCTGGAAATATTAAATTTGTGATTGGAGAAATTGGGGGAAATTAAATGGAACCTCACTTATTAGGGAATCATTTTCAGTTGCTACTAGGTATTTCCTCACATACACACACAGACAAAGATTCACAGTATATTCTCATTATTTGCAGTAGTTATATTTTGTAAGGTGCCATGGACACTGAATTAGCAGATATTGAACTCTTTGCTCCTAGAGAAAAGATGGGGGGACCTTCCTGCATGCCTCTGGCAACAACATTACAGTCAACCAGATGGCCATTCGTGTTATACAGGTTCGTTTGCGGGTATTCTTGTAAAACAAGCCAGTCTCATCATCACTGAAAACCTACTCTCCCACTTACCCCTTTTCCTGTATAACACCTAGCAAAAAAAAAAAAAAAATTTTTTTTCTTTCACAGCCTCTGCAAATGTAACACTTTTTATGTGGCGTTGCTTTTTGAAATGAACAAGCCCCCAGCACTAGCTGAGAAGGGTTTGACATTTTCCTGACCGTGGGTGACAGTACCATTAATTCCTTTGGCTCTCAGCCTCACAACAATGCCGTCCACTCCGCATGTTTTATCGGTCATCAGCACGTGAATCCACAAATCTATATAGTTACTTTTCCATCTTTTTCCATAGCACCATAAATGTTAGCTTTAAAATCTTCTGGAATGGCCTCATGTACAGACTGGTGAATTTCCTCTCCTTTTTTCTGGATGGACCAGGCTGTTGATTGATTGACACTGAACTCACAGCCAACAGCACCGTGATTCATACCTGAATGAAGCTTATCTAAAACGTGTATTTTCCCTGCAGGGCTTATCACAGCCATCTTGCACTTAGGAACACTTGACAGCGCTCCAGCGCTATGTTGGGGGGCATTTTAACAGCAAAATGATCAACAAAAAGCACAAAAATGTGAAAAAAAAACGACACTAAATAGACTGTAGACGAGACACTTGTTTACAGGATGAGAACTGAGACAGGAAAGCAGAGTTATCTTGCTCAGCCTCAGTTGGAAACGTGCACGTCAGGCAGCTTAAATTTTACACCACTCTGTGCATGTCTGTGAATTTTCCATAAGTATTGATTTTAGAATTACAAATACATTTTAGTGAATAGGTGAATTTGCAAATATGGTATTCATGAGTAATGAGGACCTGCTCTTTTTTTGGTTGTTCTGCTGCTTGCTTTTATTTAACTCAGTGCTATACATTGGAAGTCTTGTGGTGTCAACTAATATAAACCCATCTTATATAAAGTGTTGCCTAATAATTCAATAACCTAAGTACACTATTACCGAGCCCTTCCACTATTGGTAAACACGAAGTTCCCTTCCAATTCTCTGTTATTATGAACAATGCTGCATTGGCCACCCTAGTACCATCCTCCTGGTGTTTGTGGATGAGTGTTTCTCTAGGCAAGATATTGAGAAGTACACTTACTGGGCACAGAGTGTGTACGGTCACAATTTTAGTAGATTCCGGCAAGCTGCTCTCCAGTGTGGCTCTATCCGTTCACGTTCCCACTGGCCATGAGAGGGCTTGTTTCCCTGGCAGCAGGAATGTAGCAAGTGCTGGGGGAAGTGACAAGGGAGAGGAAAGGCCCGGAGAACCACCGGAGACTCAAGGCAAGTGTCTGCTCCTTTGTAATTCCCATTGGGCCTCCTGCATGCATTTTTTTTTTTTTTCAGGTTTTAGAAAACTATTTATTAATATGGAAAAAACCTTCATAACATATTATTTAAAGGGGGGTTTTAAAATAACATAGAATGCAGAAGTTCACTGTTGTGGGAAAAAACAAACATATACATATGCAATAAAACCAGATGAAGATACTCCAAAATTTAAATAGTGGCTATTACTGAGCTGTGATATTATGGGTGATTTTTATTTTCTTCTTGGTGATTATCTGCATTTCTAAAATTCATGAAAATAGTAGACAATGTGCTAATAATACATGGAATGACCTCATTAAATCTGTGTAACTTTTAAGAACTCTTATAGAAGACCTGAGTTCAAATTCTAGCAACTTCTGTCTTACTGAATTTTGAGAAAGATTCTAAACTTTCATTTTCTTATCTGTCAAACCAAGATAATAACACATCTACCTCAAATGATTATTATTAGGTTAAACTATGTAATAACTAAGTTCCTGGTATGGACCCATGTACCCATTAGGCATTCAATCAATGGCTTTTTAAATTCAATGATAAGGAGTTTGTCCCAAATTTTCAAACACAATCAGAATGAGCATTTGAAACAAATATCTGTAGCTCCCAATTGAATAAAGAACATAAAGGTTTGACCTTGTGTTTCACCACTCATCTAAAACAAGTGGGATTTGGCCAAAGTGCAAACCACTGCGGCAAACTACTGTGTCTCTCAAGTGCCACAAGTTGCTTTTTTTTTTCAGAGACATCAATGGTTTAATGGATGGGGGAGCTTACACGTCTGAATCAGGGTCCTGGAGCGACACCCTACTGTTTGTAGCAGACGGCGGGCAGGACATGGTGATAGTCATCCCTCCGGGGGAAGGGGAGATTACCAGTTATAGGGGAATTGATGTCAGGTGGGCTCATTAGTTACCAGGGAAACCAGTAGAAGGGCAAGCCCCTCACCGCCCCTTTGATGAGAACAATCACCAGCTGGCGCCTGGGACAAGTAGGTAGAAGGTCAGTCGAGTGCTTAGGGTATAGGTGAAGAGGCACTGGTAGGGTGGGGGGATGTACAGAGAGCAAGACAACAGCCATCTTGAGAGGCCTGACCATACACTCTACCCCTCCATACCCTGCACGACCCTTACCATCTGGGTCCGCCCCTCTTCCGCGATTCCCTGGGGTCACTGCCACCAGACGCCACAATACAGTACAGACAGCAGCAGCCGGAGAGCATCAAGAGTTAAGATACCTAGTATACTCAGCACAGTCATTTTTCCAGGATGTGGGCACGTTTTGGAGCCAAGCATTTACCGGGTCAATGGAAAGGGAGTCAACAGCAGCAGTGCTCTGTCCAGTTATAAGGAAGGTAAGGCCACCCCTAGTTTTCACAAACCCATAGCCACCCCCATGGGGAGGGGAAGGCTTGGTTTTAAAAGAAACATTCTGGTGGCCTATCCAGGAGTCAGAGCAGTCAAAGTTTAGGTCTGCTGCCCCATGTTATGTTGGGTGCCATTAGGGGTGGACCCATTACATCTTTCCAAACAAAAAACAGTTAATCCCAATAGTTGGACTTGCGTATCCAGAAGCCAGCCTGTTCCACTCTGCGCACATAGCATAGCCCAGGGGGGGCTTGTGAGCAGTCAGTTGTACAGTAACGTTCACCAACAGGGGTCCTTCTGATGTGTTGGCATGTGGAACGGGAAGGTGGTGAAGTCTTCCCCCATGGTCAGTGGTCTCCACATAGTCACAGTAGCTGGGGCAGTTTTTCATGGAAGTCCAGAGGAGGACAGTGGCATCTCGCTGTAAACCCAGCAGTCAGACTCATTTCCCAGTGTGGTCAGTGTTGCGGCTGAGTCCTCAAATAGATTTCCTCCCTCAGACGAAATGTAAGACATCTAACAGGCGCAACATGGGAAGATTATGACCATTAAGCAAAATACAAGCAGTAACCCCATGTGAGATAATGCCACACCCACCTGTGGTTTTGTCCTAGTCTGCAAAACAGTTCAGAAAACTCAAGTTTTCAGTAATACAGGAACGTGTCCAAAATCACGTATACAATGGCCACCTCATTTTACCTTGGATGTCTGAACCACAGTTACTCCATTTTGACTTTCAAATGCATTCCCTTCCTCAATGGCCAAAGCAGATGTACAATACATGTCTGAAAGGCCACAAAACAGGCTGCTCTGGTCAGTAAAATTTAAGTTAAACCATGTATAAGCCAGAATGACTTCCCCAAACCTCAATATGTGCAGATTTTTCCATCATTTCTCCTTTTGATTGCAAATCTTCCAGTAGAAAGCACTGATGATCAAAATATTTGTCCCGCGATGCTGGGGTGCTGACTCCTACCCCAGGTTCAGATCATGTTCCTTGGTGCTAGGCCTCCTTTATATTCACCTAGTCATTCATGGTGGGGGAAAACTAATCAGATCCCGCTAACAGGCTCAGAGGTATGTTAATGGGGAAACACTATATAGGCCATACATTTTATCACTTCTACCCAGTTTTCACACAAGCATTGTACACGTGCTTTTAGCAGCAGACTTAAAGCAAGTAGTGTCATACTTCAAGAGTAGTTATATCTGTGACAAGTTCACTAGATAATTTTCTTTCCATCCAGAACATCAGAGCAGAAGCATGGCTAACACAAGAACTTTCATAAATACAAGTAACAGAACGAGAATTTAACATCCACTGAAACATAATATTGTTCTCTCTAAAATTACCCTCATCTCCACCAAACACAGCCAATCAAAGCTAATTTGTTTGCAAAATAAGACTAGTCAACTGACCATATAGACTCCTGCAAACTGGCTGAGCGGGAACTCCTCAGGAGTCTCAGACTGAATTCCCAAAAGGCCTGTCAAGGCCAGGAAAGCCATGCCAAAGCCCTGTCATAAGGCTTCACCTTGGTGCATTTCTCTCTCCTAGAGGTCTCCAAAATATCAAGATTCCAGCACATGCCAGGAGACAGTCTTTCCCATCTGCCTGTTAAGGCTGCTTGGAACCCAAGAGTCCATTTTCTGGAGGGACCAGGCAGAGAGAAAAGAAAAATATTTCAATTCTCCCCACAGGTGTGGTTTACCCAATTGCTGTAAGTCAAAACTAAATTGAGGGGAAGGGCTTCCCTCTATCTGGAAAACACAGATCAAAACCAGTAACATTCCAGACAAAACCCATAAAAATTGTAACCATATTCACCAGTTCACTCAGTAACCAATCCTTTTGTTAACTTTTTATGAAGCCATCAGTTCTCCCAATAGGATTCTCTAAGTTCTTACCCGGTTCAGCAGTATAATCTGAAATTTATCAGACACCTGTTATGGTCAAAAGGTCCTTCCTATGAATCTTCTTGAAGATGAAGCACTTTTGCAAAAGCATCAGAGTATAACAATAACTGTCTATAAATGACAAAAGACTTAAAAAGTCACAGTTAAACACCTGATCACAATGTAATTGATAAACAAACTTGGTAACAGAAATTATAACCAATTATAATCCTAACCCTTGAAAACCTTAATCTCTAGCAAAAAACAAGAAGCAAGTAACTGTGATTTCCTGATTGGAAAACTTGATGCTTTAGTCTTCCTCTCCTAAGCAGGCAAAGGTAGGTAAACTGAGACCCACTCAGCAATTAGTGTTCCAATATTTTTTTTTTTATCCACACACACACACTGTATTTTATTTTTACAAGAGATAAATAGACTGACACCAAGCATTGTACATGGATGACCACAACAAAAGCAACAATGATTGCAATTACTAAACATGAAACACACTCATACTATGTCATAATATTGACATTCAGTCCAGTAATCCTCCACTGTAACAGCTCCTTTACTTTGCAGTGAAAATTGATTTGTATATTCTTTGCCTCTGAGTCCTTGTGGGATTTTTTTTTTTAAATTCAGACAGAAAGTCACAAAAATTATACTCATCCTCATCAGTTCACTCAGTCCCATGTAATTAATTTTTTTTTTCATCTTGATCTTTTGTTAGCACTTTTATGAGTTCATCAGTTTTTCATTAGAGTTCTGAAAATGCTTATTCATTCAGTTCAGCAGTACAGTCAGTTACCAGAAATCTGTACTTGTCAGAGTCTTTTCCATGAATTTCTTGAAGATGAAACCTTTTTATAGGAACATATTTGCAAAATCATCAGAGTACACCCAGAACTGTCTGTAAATGACAAAAGACTTAAAAATGACCATGGTTAAAGATTTGATGAAAGTTCATAATAATGCAGTTGACAAGAAAATTAGTTATTTCTGAGATATACATTTTAAAGTAATAACTAGAATTATTACTTATAATATTATACCAGAACATATAAGATTTTTAGAAGTTTCCTGTAATGTCTGAAACATTTATATTAACATATTTCCATACATATTTCCATACAAATACAAATATAAGATTTTTAGAAATTTCATGTAATGTCTGAAACATTTATATTAACATATTTCCATACAAATAACCCAATGAAAGTTTAGTATTAGTTGTTTTGTTTGTTTTTTTATACTGCAGGTTCTTATTAGGCATCAGTTTTATACACATCAGTGTATACATGTCAATCCCAATCGCCCAATTCAGCACACCACCATCCCCACCTCACCGCAGTTTTCCCCCCTTGGTGTCCATATGTCCATTCTCTACATCTGTGTCTCAACTTCTGCCCTGCAAACTGGCTCATCTGTACCATTTTTCTAGGTTCCACATACATGCATTAATATACGATATTTGTTTTTCTCTTTCTGACTTACTTCACTCTGTATGACAGTCTCTAGATCCATCCACGTCTCAACAAATGACTCAATTTCGTTCCTTTTTATGGCTGAGTAATATTCCATTGTATATATGTACCACAACTTCTTTATCCATTCGTCTGTTGATGGGCATTTAGGTTGCTTCCATGACCTGGCTATTGTAAATAGTGCTGCAGTGAACATTGGGGTGCATGTGTCTTTTTGAATTACGGTTTTCTCTGGGTATATACCCAGTAGTGGGATTGCTGGGTCATATGGTAATTCTATTTTTACTTTTTTAAGGAACCTCCATATTGTTCTCCATAGTGGCTGTATCAATTTACATTCCCACCAACAGTGCAAGAGGGTTCCCTTTTCTCCACACCCTCTCCAGCATTTCTTGTTTGCAGATTTTCTGATGATGGCCATTCTGACTGGTGTGAGGTGATACCTCATTGTAGATTTGATTTGCATTTCTCTAATAATTAGTGATGTTGAGCATCTTTTCATGTGCTTCGTGGCCGTCTGTATGTCTTCTTTGGAGAAATGTCTATTTAGGTCTTCTGCTCATTTTTGGATTGGGGTGTGTGTTTCTTTAATATTGAGCTGAATGAGCTGTTTATATATTTTGGAGATTAATCCTTTGTCCATTGATTCGTTTGCAAATATTTTCTCCCATTCTGAGGGTTGTCTTTTCGTCTGGTTTATGGTTTCCTTTGCTGTGCAAAAGCTTTGAAGTTTCATTAGGTCCCACTTGTTTATTTCTGTTTTTATTTCCATTACTCTAGGAGGTGGATCAAAAAAGATCTTGCTGTGATTTATGTCAAAGAGTGTTCTTCCTATGTTTTCCTCTAAGAGTTTTATAGTGTCCAGTCTTATATTTAGGTCTCTAATCCAATTTGAGTTTATTTTTGTGTATGGTGTTAGGGAGTATTCTAATTTCATTCTTTTACATGTAGCTGTCCAGTTTTCCCAGCACCACTTATTGAAGAGACTGTCTTTTCTCCATTGTATATCTTTGCCTCCTTTGTCATAGATTAGTTGACCATAGGTGCGTGGGTTAATCTCTGGGCTTTCTATCTTGTTCCATTGATCAATGTTTCTGTTTTTGTGCCAGTACCATATTGTCTTGATTACTGTAGCTTTGTAGTATAGTCTGAAGTCAGGGAGTCTGATTCCTCCAGCTCCATTTTTTTGCCTCAAGACTGCTTTGGGGGCTTCCCTGGTGGCGCAGTGGTTGAGAATCTGCCTGCTAATGCAGGGGACACGGGTTCGAGCCCTGGTCTGGGAAGATCCCACATGCCACGGAGCAACTGGGCCCGTGAGCCACAATTGCTGAGCCTGCGCGTCTGGAGCCTGTGCCCCGCAACGGGAGGGGCCGCGATAGAGAAAGGCCCGCGCACCGCGATGAAGAGCGGTCCCCGCACCGCGATGAAGAGTGGCCCCCGCTTGCCGCAACTGGAGAAAGCCCTCGCACGAACCGAAGACCCAATACAGACAAAAATAATAAACAAATAAATAAATAAATTTAAAAAAAAAAGAAAATCCTTTAAAAAAAAAAAAAAAAAAGACTGCTTTGGCTATTCGGGGTCTTTTGTGTCTCCATACAAATTTTAAGATGATTTGTTCTAGCTCCGTAAAAAATGCCATTGGTAATTTGATAGGGATTGCATTGAATCTGTAGATTGCTTTGGGTAGTATACTCATTTTCACAATGTTGATTCTTCCAATCCAAGAACATGGTATATCTCTCCATCTGTTGGTATCATCTTTAATTTCTTTCATCAGTGTCTTATAGTTTTCTGCATACAGGTCTTTTGTCTCCCTAGGTAGGTTTATTCCTAGGTATTTTATTCTTTTTGTTGCAATGGTAAATGGGAGTGTTTCTATAATTTCTCTTTCAGATTTTTCATCATTAGTGTATAGGAATACAAGAGATTTCTGTGCATTAATTTTGTAACCTGCAACTTTACCATATTCATTAATTAGCTCTAGCAGTTTTCTGGTGGCAGTTTTAGGATTCTCTATGTATAGTATCATGTCATCCGCAAACAGTGACAGTTTTACTTCTTCTTTTCCAATTTGTATTCCTTTTATTTCTTTTTCTTCTCTGATTGCCGTGGCTAGGACTTCCAGAACTATGTTGAATAATAGTGGTGAGAGTGGACATCCTTGTCTTGTTCCTGATCTTAGAGGAAATGCTTTCAGTTTTTCACCATTGAGAATGATGTTTGCTGTGGGTTTGTCATATATGGCCTTTATTATGTTGAGGTAGGTTCCCTCTATGCCCACTTTCTGGAGAGTTTTTATCATAAATGGGTGTTGAATTTTGTCAAAAGCTTTTTCTGCATCTATTGAGATGATCATATGGTTTTTCTTCTTCAATTTGTTAATATGGTGTATCACATTGATTGATTTGCGTATATTGAAGAATCCTTGCATCCCTGGGATAAATCCCACTTGATCGTGGTGTATGATCCTTTTAATGTGTTGTTGGATTCTGTTTGCTAGCATTTTGTTGAGGATTTTTCCATCTATATTCATCAGTGATATTGGTCTGTAATTTTCTTTTTTTGTAGTGTCTTTGTCTGGTTTTGGTATCAGGGTGATGGTGGCCTCATAGAATGAGTTTGGGAGTGTTCCTTCCTCTGCAATTTTTTGGAAGAGTTTGAGAAGGATGGGTGTTAGCTCTTCTCTAAATGTTTGATAGAATTCACCTGTGAAGCCATCTGGTCCTGGACTTTTGTTTGTTGGAAGATTTTTAATCACAGTTTCAATTTCATTACTTGTGATTGGTCTGTTCATATTTTCTGTTTCTTCCTGATTCAGTCTTGGAAGGTTATACCTTTCTAAGAATTTGTCCATTTCTTCCAGGTTGTCCATTTTATTGGCATAAAGTTGCTTGTAGTAGTCTCTTAGGATGTTTTGTATTTCTGCGGTGTCTGTTGTAACTTCTCCTTTTTCATTTCTGATTTTATTGATTTGAGTCCTATCCCTCTTTTTCTTGATGAGGCTGGCTAATGGCTTATCAATTTTGTTTATCTTGTCAAAGAACCAAGTTTTAGTTTTATTGATCTTTGCTATTGTTTTCTTTGTTTCTAGTTCATTTATTTCTGCTCTGATCTTTATGATTTCTTTCCTTCTGCTAACTTTGGGTTTTGTTTGTTCTTCTTTCTCTAGTTTCTTTAGGTGTAAGGTTAAATTGTTTACTTGAGATTTTTCTTGTTTCTTTAGGTAGGCTTGTATAGCTATAAACTTCCCTCTTAGAACCACTTTTGCTGCATCCCATAGGTTTTGGGTCGTCGTGTTTTCATTGTCATTTGTCTCTAGGTATTTTTTTATTTCCTGTTTGATTTCTTCAGTGATCTCTTGGTTATTTAGTAACGTATTGTTTAGCCTCCATGTGTTTATCTTTTTTACGTTTTTTTCCCTGTAATTCATTTCTAATCTCATAGCGTTGTGGTCAGAAAAGATGCTTGATATGATTTCAATTTTCTTAAATTTACTGAGGCTTGATTTGTGACCCAAGATGTGATCTATCCTGGAGAATGTTCCGTGCGCACTTGAGAAGAACGTGTAATCTGCCGTTTTTGGATGGAATGTCCTATATATATCAATTAAATCTATCTGGTCTATTGTGTCATTTAAAGCTTCTGTTTCCTTATTTATTTTCATTTTGGATGATCTGTCCATTGGTGTAAGTGAGGTGTTAAAGTCCCCCACTATTATTGTGTTACTGTCGATTTCCTCTTTTATAGCTGTTAGCAGTTGCCTTATGTATTGAGGTGCTCCTATGTTGGGTGCATATATATTTATAATTGTTATATCTTCTTCTTGGATTGATCCCTGGATCATTATGTAGTGTCCTTCCTTGTCTCTTGTAACATTCTTTATTTTAAAGTCTATTTTATCTGATATGAGTATAGCTACTCCAGCTTTCTTTTGATTTCCATTTGCATGGAATATCTTTTTCCATCCCCTCACTTTCAGTCTGTATGTGTCCCTAGGTCTGAAGTGGGTCTCTTGTAGACAGCATATATATGGGTCTTGTTTTTGTATCCATTCAGCCAGTCTATGTCTTTTGGTTGGGGCATTTACTCCATTCACGTTTAAGGTAATTATCGATATGTATGTTCCTATGACCATTTTCTTAATTGTTTTGGGTTTGTTTTTGTAGGTCCTTTTCTTCTCTTGTGTTTCCCACTTAGAGAAGTTCCTTTAGCATTTGTTGTAGAGCTGGTTTGGTGGTGCTGAATTCTCTTAGCTTTTGCTTGTCTGTAAAGCTTTTGATTTCTCCATCAAATCTAAATGAGATCCTTGATGGTTAGAGTAATCTTGGTTGTAGGTTCTTCCCTTTCATCACTTTAAGTATATCATGCCACTCCCTTCTGGCTTGCAGAGTTTCTGCTGAGAAATCAGCTGTTAACCTTATGGGAGTTCCCTTGTATGTTATTTGTCGTTTTCCCCTTGCTGCTTTCAGTAATTTTTCTTTGTCTTTAATTTTTGCCACTTTGATTACTATGTGTCTCGGCGTGTTTCTCCTTGGGTTTATTCTGTATGGGACTCTCTGCGCTTCCTGGACTTGGGTGGCTATTTCCTTTCCCATGTTAGGGAAGTTTTCGACTATAATCTCTTCAAATATCTTCTCTGGTCCTTTCTCTCTCTCTTCTCCTTCTGGGACCCCTATAATGCGAATGTTGTTGTGTTTAATGTTGTCCCAGAGGTCTCTTAGGCTGTCTTCATTTCTTTTCATTCTTTTTCCTTTAGTCTGTTCCGTAGCAGTGAATTCCACCATTCTGTCTTCCAGGTCACTTATCCGTTCTTCTGCCTCAGTTATTCTGCTATTGATTCCTTCTAGTGTAGTTTTCATTTCAGTTATTTTATTGGTCATCTCTGTTTGTTTGTTCTTTAATTCTTCTAGGTCTTTGTTAATCATTTCTTGCATCTTCTCAATCTTTGCCTCCATTCTTATTCCGAGGTCCTGGATCATCTTCACTATCATTATTCTGAATTCTTTTTCTGGAAGGTTGCCTATCTCCACTTCATTTAGTTGTTTTTCTGGGGTTTTTTCTTGTTCCTTCATCTGGTACATAGCCCTCTGCCTTTTCATCTTCTCTGTCTTTCTGTAACTGTGGTTTTTGGTCCACAGGCTGCAGGATTGTAGTTTTTCTTGCTTCTGTTGTCTGCCCTCTGGTGGTTGAGGCTATCTAAGAGGCTTGATGGGAGGCTCTGGTGGTGGGTAGAGCTGACTGTTGCTGTGGCGGTCAGAGCTCAGTAAAACCTTAATCCACTTGACTGTTGATGGGTGGGGCTGGGTTCCCTCCCTGTTGCTGTGGCGGTCAGAGCTCAGTAAAACCTTAATCCACTTGACTGTTGATGGGTGGGGCTGGGTTCCCTCCCTGTTGGTTGTTTTGCCTGAGGCAACCCAACACTGGCGCCTACCCGTGCTCTTTGGTGGGGTTAATGGCAGACTCTGGGAGGGCTCACGCCAAGGAGAACTTCCCAGGACCTCTGCTTCCAGTGTCCTTATCCCCACGGTGAAACAGAGCCACCACTTGCCTCTGCAGGAGACCCCCCAACACCAGCAGGTACGTCTGGTTCAGTCTCCCCCAGGATCACTGCTCCTTCCCCTGGGTCCCGATGCACACATTACTTTGTGTGTGCCCTCCAAGAGTGGGGTCTCTGTTTCCCCCAGTCCTGTCACAGTCCTGCAATCAATTCCCACTAGACTTCAAAGTCTGATTCTCTAGGAATTCCTCCTCCCGTTGCCGGACCCCCAGGTTGGGAAGCCTGACGTGGGGCTCAGAACCTTCACTCCAGTGGGTGGACTTCTGTGGTATAAGTGTTCGCCAGTCTGTGAGTCACCCACCCAGCAGTTATGGGATTTGATTTTACTCTGATTGCGCCCCTCCTACCGTCTCACTGTGGCTTCTCCTCTGTCCTTGGACGTGGGGTATCCTCCTTGGTGAAGTCCAGGGTCTTCCTGTCAATGATTGTCCAGCAGTCAGTTGTGATTCTGGTGCTCTCGCAAGAGGGAGTGAGAGCACGTCCTACCCCGCCATCTTGGTTAATCTCCCCTCCTGCATGCATTTTGATTTCCAATTCTAGGGAAAAAATAATACAACAAAGTTGTTTTTTTTCCAAAAAAAAAAAAAAGGACAGAAAATTATTTCCCATTTGTCTGTGCTCAGAAAGCTTCTAAAATCTCACTTCTTTATTAAGAAGTAATGTGGGGTCTTTTGTTTAGAGCAGGGAGAACAATATTTTTTCCCCATCACCTAACTAGCCTCCTACACCCAGCCAGCACTATTGTAAAACCCTTCTCAGGATCCACTCACCCTCCTGGTTCTCACATTACATCTCGAGGTACAACTCAATATGACAAATTTCAGTCCACTAAAGAAGTCTGGGTGACTCAAGAATTTTCAAAGCTGTAGGAAAAGTCTTTCCAAATGGTCAAAAAAGCAAACAGAATTTATCGCGAGGCATTTTCCTTAACGGCAATTAATAGCAGGCTTTGTAACTACCTACAATAGTCAGCAGACAATTAGGAAAATGCTGTTCTGACAATTTAGAAAGTTCAGTCTTTGGAAATTGGACAGCAACGCTTGGTTCTAACCTGGTAACCAAAGCTAAATAATTAATTAGTTTCTGCGGGTTTCAGGCAGAAAATGGCGTTGTTGTGTTACAGTAAGAATCCTGGGTGTCGTCAAGTTATCAGCAAACTGCAGCTCCTCTCTTGGGGGAACAAACCCTGTAATTTAACAAATCGCTGTATTTTGGGTTCTGACACTGCACACGCTTTTCAGTTTCCATCTGTTCCTCTGGTTCATTAGTATTTTATTGTTGCTACAGTCAGAAACATTTTAATAGTTTTTTTCTCTCTCAAATAACATACCATCAACTATCTTCTGTCATCCCTTTGGACACCTAAAAATGGCATGTCCATTCCAATTTTAAATTGCTTTTAGGAAGTATTATTTTGGGCATTTTCCCAAAAGTCCAAGATGGCTGCCTTTGGCTATAATCTAGAATAACTGCTTTGTGTGTGAAAACAAATATTCAAAGTCTACTTCAAACACAGATTTTTAAAAAGGGAATAGAGCAGTATCCTCTTACATTCCTAAACTATCTCTTTATTAGATCAGAAAATGGTCTAGAAATTCAGTGTGTGCCCACAAGTGCGTATACACACAATTTTCACATACACACCCTACACTGTCCCAAACACAACATACATAGATACACACTAACACACGCGAATTCCACGTATGCCACACCCCACACCCATTATGTATACCCATCCACACTCCATATACACACACAGTCCTCCAGATATAAGCCACACATATCCCATGCACAAATACACATACTTCAGTGCACATGTGTACCACCAGACACAATCACATACACACTACATACACACACACAACCTCAAATACACACACATACACACACCGTAGTCACACGCATTTTACTCTCCCCAGAACACATCATACATATATATTCATGAATATACACATTCACTATATGCACGTGCATTTAACACACACACACACACAATCCACAACTACACAAACCACACACACACATGATTAGCCTGTGGTGTGAAGATGAATGATAATATTAACCCACCAAAAATAGTAGTGAAAAATATTTATGAATAAACACAAGTAAAAGTGTACATCAAGAAATAAATATTGGAACATATATAGGGAAATATTTTGGAATTTAAGATTATTGCAGAAATTTTAGTAACTTTATAGAAAGTCAGATTTTGGGGGCCAAGTGGTGGTTTTCCTTTGTTGGTCATGTGGGGCTGTGCTCACCTCAGACCCAGTCCTCTTCAAATAAAACGAAAGGTCATGACCAAAAATTCAAAACTGAAATCAAGGTAGCTCACCAAAACACACACACATGTGCATAACAGACACACACACATGTGCACCAATATTCATGGAGTAGTGCCAGAGGGCAGTATTGATTCCAGAAGGTACTGGGGATAAGCTTATGAGAAGAAAGAGATCACTCTGAGAATGTGGTTGTCCATCGCTGGGGAGGATGTGACAGTCCTGCCTGGAATGCCCTCCAGAATAGATGACCCTGCTATTCTAGGGCTGCCCTTGGCTCTGCAGTATTTCTGGGCTGTGCATGATCTCTAGTCTCCTGGCAACTGATTACTTGGAGATACCAGCACTGCCAGGAATGCTGCTCACTGGGAGACCAAGGGCTCTCACCCCTGGGAGTGGCCAGTGGGTCCCTGGGGAGGCCAGAGCACAGTGCCCATGAAAGCTCAAAGGACTGTCAACACACTCTAAGGGAGACCCTCCTCAACAGAAGCCCAGGCATCCCCTCGGGAACCAGAGCACATACTCATGTTCTGTTATGAAACAGCCTTTTCCCAGCATCACCTTCAGAAAAAGTTCTAAATGCACTGCAGACTGCTGTCAGAACTGAGTGTGAAGGTCAAATGCAGAGGAGGCTTGAACTTAGAGTGACATCTGACTTCACAAGTTTAAGCACTATCTAAAGTCGGCTCTGATGGGAAATCGATTCATGGAAAGTACTGAGAACCCTACTAGACTAGTTAAACAATTTCCCTGCACATCTTGGTCTCTGTACCCCTTGGATTTTTTCTTCCATTCTTACCCACCTACTTGCTCTCCTTCCTCCCTTCCTCCCTTCCTTCTCCCTTCCTTCCTTCCTTCCTCCCTCCCTTCCTTCCTTCCTTCCTTCCTTCCTTCCTTCCTCCTTCTTTTCTTCTCTTCTATCCTCCTTTCCTCCCTCTGTAGTCTTTAGTCTTTCTAAATTAAGATCAGAAAAAGCTATTGTATTATATTCCACGAGGAAGAGTATAGGGCAGCCCTCTACTAAAATATAATATAATCCAAACCAGCTGGATGTCTACTTGTTTAGAGCAGGATTGTGTTTCAAATTTAGTACAAAATTTATTCAGCCAACTAGCAGGCACTGAGGATTGACTTTTAACTAACTCACCCAGTTCTTCCCCAATAGAGAATTGTCTTTAACTATTAACAAGTGTATTACTGTTTGGGGCCACTGATAGCCAGTTGAAGTTAGTTTAGATATGAGCATGTAGGGTAGGGAACCTTGATTAGGGGTCATTAAACACATTTAAATTCATCCCTCATCCACTATTTTAATCCTTTCACAATGGTTTCCAAACTTATGTTCTTCTCAAAACACTCTCTGGGTGTCATTCTCCTCTTTAGACCTTTAGCAGATTCCTCTCTAATAAATAAAGTCTAAAGTCTTTAGCAAGTTCACATTCAAAGATGCCCTTTGCTATCTGGCTCCAGTTCCCCATTGATTCACTTCCTAAACTCTAAGAATTGGTCACATGTCTCCAAACCTTAGCGTTTGCTTCCCTTTGGGCTCCATGTATTGGAAGCCCAGCCATTTTTGAAGCCCACAAAGCCCTTCCATGTGTGTAAAGCAGAATGAATCACTCCTTTCTCTAGAATCTATAGCACAGGGCTTGTGCTTCCATTTGGCTTTGCACAATAATTAGGGGTCTCCTATCCCTCTCTTTTGAGGACTGACACTATTCATCTTGATGTAACCCATAGTTCCTAGCAAGCCGTCTGACACAGAGTGGGACCTCAGTAAATGATGATAGAAATATTAATTTGTAGGACACCAAAGTACTGGGTATCTGTTGTTGTTGTCGGTCTAGCAACCATTCCCTCTCCTTCAAGCAAGAGAATTTAGATTTTCCTTTGGAAATCACATCTTCCTAACTCAAAGGTCACGGGAACTGACCTTACCCCATTGGCCAAGGGGCATGAATATGACCTGACCTGGCCAATCAGATTCAGAGTGATTGCTCCAGCCATGGATCCATGGCCCAATTGGGTTTACTAAAGTGAATCTTGGATTTTGGTGTTTTTTTTGTTTTTGTTTTTGTTTTTTTGATTAAATAATTGGAAGAGAAGTTTGTTCCTTTGCTACTATAGCAGAACTGCCAGGATACAAGCCTGGACTTGCTAATGGCCACATTTCCTACTAGCTCTTGAAAAAGTCTGCTTTCATATGATATTTATGTCAGAGACGTTTCCAAGAGAATGGAAGAGACAAATTCCCAATGACAAATTCTAATTCAGCCAGGCCTGAAGACATATGCCCATGGACATTTTATCATATGATCTAATACAGTCCTATTTTTGCTTTAACCAATTTAACTTTTCTCTTATTTGTACTCTTTTTCTTTTTCATTTATTCTTTCATTCTTTTCCTTTTTTTCCCTGTCCTTGGCATTCAAAAGATTCTTGAGAGATACAGCCATTTAATGGAATAATACAAATAAGCAGATTCTGTCTCCCAGGGCCAAATGATCAAGTAGGAAAATTTTGTTTTCTGTAACTTCCAACATCATGATTCCAAAGACAGCTTTCTGGAGCCCAATGATCCCAGGGGACCTAAGATACCACTTCTTAGTTTTCACTATACCCATGAATTCCCTGAGGTTCCTGTTAAAATGCAGATTCTGACTGAGCAGGTCTGGGGTGGACCTGAGGTCCTGAATTTCCAATAAGCTCCAAGGAGACTGTAATGATGCTGGTTGATGGATCACATTTTGTGTAGCGGAGACCTAGAGTAGAGGGTCATTATTAGTGCCCAGATCCTCCCACCCAAGAGAAATGATCTTTCAGCACGCCACATTTGCTTAAAGTGGTGATGGCTGAATATGCCACTCTTTTCCAGATAACATCCTCACTTTTAAACTGATTTTCTGAAGAAAAAGAAGCTAAGCCAAAAGCAGGATCACCGATGGGGAGGTGAGTGGGCAACATGTGAAGCCAGTGCAAAGGCAGGTAAAGTAACTAGCTTCAAATGCAACAGATACACAATGAACGTCTTGAAATCCTCTCTTCCCCTGCTCTTGAATCACACATTTGTCTTCCTAGAAGCATTTAGTGCAATATAGCCCATCTCTGCTGGGACTCGGCAGAATTACGGAACACGCTCTCTTCCGAGGCCCATTCTGCTGCCCAGCAGAATGCCTGCACCACCTGGGCTGTGATCTAATTTATTTCCTTCCCTCCGTGCCAGATTCCTGGGTACTGGCGTCGGGAACTGAAGCAACACCGTTGCTCACCCAGATCGAAGTTGGCTGCTTCCTGACAGCGCCGCGGGGCTCAGGATAAACCTTCGCATGTTATCTGGCCTGATGATGCAGTAACTTGGTTTCACTGTAGCTGAGACATATGCCTTGTGAGTTTGTGATGTTAGGGGATTATTAATAACCACACAGAAGTATTTCAACAGCTCATTTCCCGGTAAACATGTCACTTTCAAATCCAGATTCTGCCTCCACATATTCATAAACTCCTCTTGTCAGAATCACTTTTTGTGGGCAGACTGGGCCTGACTTCCATTTTCTAGCACCTCCTCTCTGAATCTCTCTGGTTTTCTTTCTCCTAATCAAGAGTTAATCAAGCAGAGGTAACATTACTTTGTCCCAAGAGCATCTCTTAGCAGCAGAGGTAATTTCTTTTTTTTAAATTGAAGTGTAGTTGATTTACAATGTTGTGTTAGTTAGTTTCTGGTGTACAGTAAAGTGACTCAGATACATATATATATATATATATATATATATATATATATATATATATGTATATATACACGCACACATATATATATATATATGTGTGTGTATATATATCCTTTTCCATTATGGTTTATTACAGGATATTGAATATAGTTCCCTGTGCTATACAGTAGGTCCTTGTTGTTTATCCATTCTCTATATATAATAGTTTGTATCTGCTAATCCCAAACTCCAATCCATCCCTCCCCCACCCACCTCCCCCTTGTCAACCACAAGTCTGTTTTCTATGTCTGCGAGTCTGTTTCTGTTTCATAGATAAGTTCATTTGTGCCCTATTTTAGATTCTACATGTAAGTGATATCATATGATATTTCTCTTTCTCTTTCTGACTTACTTCACTTAGTATGATAATCTCTAGGTCCATCCATGTTGCTGCAAATGGCATTATTTTACTCTCCTTATGGCTGAGTAGTATTCCATTGTGTATAGGTACCACATCTTCTTTATCCATTCATCTGTCGATGGACATTTATGTTGTTTCCATGTCTTGCCTAGGTCTTGAATGAAGGGTGGAAGATAAGGATGGGAGCCTATTATTTGTGTTTTAAGAAGCAAATGTGACTTCAGATTTCAGGCACATTGGATTCAGTGTCCCATAACTTGAGACAGACACTTGTTACTTCTTAGCTTCCAGAAAAGAATGTGATGACAAGGGTTTCAGAACTAAAGGAAAGAATAGGAAAGAATAATTGGAAAAACCTGTTAGGCTCAAGTTTGTTTTTCTGTTTTCAGTGTTGGGAGAGAGAGAGAGAGAGTTTGAACTTAGTCTTTGGAACAAAATATGATATTCAAAATAATACTTGGCATAAATGGGGCCCATATTAAAGTCACCGTGAAAGCTGAGTGAGCAGCTTTATGGAAGGAACAAAGCTGGCTTTGTGAAAAGACAGACTTCTTCCTGTCTCTCAGCAGGCTGCTGGAGGCTTCCCTGCTAGCTGATGGAGATATGCTCAGAGAATGCAAACATGATTCTATTACTAGACTAAGAAAAAACCAACCAGTCACCTAGATATTATGTAAAACAATTGTACACATTGCACTCTGTACACGAATATAAGATAAATTTGATTTGTTGGTGCTCCCATTAATTAAATTTGTCTAATAAAAGGGAGGAGGGAATGCATCTCTGTGCCAGGGCATGGGGGACAGAAAATGGCCTTTCCTCCAAATTACTCTGGTTTCATTCCAGAGCCAGTGTCCTTAATTCGGCCCCATATGAGTAGAAAATCAGTCTTTAGGTACTTGTTCTGAGGTTTCTTTATAATACATATATAAAACAGGGGTGTTATTGGCAAAGATCCCTACTGACATCAAATTGACCATGAGAAGAGTGGGGAACCAGGGTTTTGTTTCTTCAGGGTTTTGAGATCACCCAAGGGAGCCTTGCTGTTGACAGCCAAATGGCCCTGTAGACGTTATTAGAGGAGCAGGAGGTGCATTTGTGAGAAACGTCAAAGAGATAACAAAAGAGAGGTGAATGGAAGTTCCCATCAGCACATGCACCGTTAGCCTCATGAGACGACCCCAAGATTTTACCAAGAGGGTAAAATCTGTAACCCAAGAGGGTTACTGTTTATTAACCCAGGTATCCATGAATTAAAAGGGAAGTCTGTTGTGCAAACCTCCCATGAGAACAGGACTATTAGCTGGGGCTGGTACCTCTGCCAAGAACAATGTCACCGTTCTTAAGGGCTAAGGGGCAATGGTGGCAGGAACGAGGCCTGACAGGGGTGCACATGTCTTCCATGTCACTTATTCGTGGCCTCTCCCGGCGGGGTACTGACTGGCCTCCATCACTGGCAGGGAGGCAGGGGACACTGAAACTAGGAGTCCTGGCATGTCCTCCCAGCTCAGCTGTGTGTCTCTGGGCAAGTAACAGCTCTCTGAATTTCTGAGTTCAGATTCCCCAACTGTGACATAAGAGTCTGGGACGAGAGTCCTGGTCCCAAGGCTTTATGCTCTGTGACAGTCTATGATTTTCTCGTATGCCTTATGTAGACTTTCTGTAAATTCTGTCTATAATCAAAATACGGCCAGATTCTGTTCACCATCCCCACTGCTACCACCTGGGCCAGGCTCCCCAGTCAGCTCACTTGGATCACTGACTACAGCAGCCTCCAAACTAACCATTGCTCTTTCCCCCTCCAGAGCTTGCTCTCAACCAAGGAGACTGCTGATCTCCTTCAAATCCCACCTACTGCTCCCTCACGCTGTCTCCTGTTTTCTCCCTGTCCTTATAACACCCCCAAAAGCCTGAAGACCTGACCCAGGTTTGTGTCTCTGATCCCATTGCCTACCATCTCCCACGTGATTACAGTAAGTCCCCTACATACGAACCTTCAAGTTGAGAACTTTCAAAGATGCGAACATGCGCTCCATCAATGTTGTCAGTCATGAGTGAAATTGCATAAAAACTTGTTTTTTATGTATTATTTGTGTGAAAAGTATTATAAACTTATTATAGCACAGTACTCTATAGCCGATTGTGTTAGATGGGTACCTAGGCTAACTTTGTTGGACTTAACGAACAAACCGGATTTATGAACGTGCTCTCGGAATGGAACTCTTTCGTATGTTGGGGACTTACTGTATTTCCATCCAGCCGCGTAACCACCCTTCTTCCTGATTGACCCTCCACCCATCTCCATGCACCAGCCGTTCCCCTCCTCCTAGAGTGCTCTTCTCACTCCCTCCCCACTGCCATCACACCCCAGACACCTGCAGGACTCACACTCACCTCCTTCTAATCTCTACGCAAATGTTACCTCCTCCAAGAGGCCTTCCCTGATCATCATATTTAAAATTGCATCAACCTCAGAGTGCTTTCCAGTCTCCTTATTCTGCTGTTTACTCCCCATAGCACTGAACTTCCAGCATATTATACAAGTCACTTATCATTTATATGTTTCTTGTCTCCCCCTAACAGAAGGTAAGCTCCATGTGGGCAAGAACCTTTGCTTATATACACATTTTTACTGTTGTATCCCCAGTGCCTGGAAGAGTTCCTGGTTCAGAGAGATGCTCGATAGAAATTAGTTAAATGAATTAATGAGTCCTTGAAACTCTTATTTTGTACTTAGCATGCTCTTGGATTTGAGTGATGCCCGTAACTGACAGCAGGGAAAGGCCAGGAAGAGAGAATGTCTCCATACTGGAGGGCCGGCATCTTCTGTGCACACAGAAGATGGCCTCACTGTTCCTAAGCAGATGAAATGTTCATAAGTGGGTATCCACACCTTGCACTTTGTCGTGCATGTAGTCAGTGCCCTGGTGTATGCTGGCCCTCCTGCTTCAGCACCTGTGTCTCTGCTTGAAAGCTTTCTCTGCCCATAGAAGCATGCGCAGGACCTGTGGGCAGGTGTGGGCTCAAAGTGCCAGGGAGCTAATGCCCCCAGGAGTATCCTCAAATGGAAGCTGACTAAACATCCCAGCTTCCCCACCCTTGCGTGAGACTGTTCTCAACCATGTCTACCCTTGTCCCAGAGGTCTGTGGTGGGTTCGAGCCCCCTTTGTCTGGGTGGTGATCTGCTCATAAATGTATGTTTTCCTGATTTCCATCCCTTCCCTGTGTTACTCTCCCACTCTCTTGCAAAACCGTGCCCCCTGATCACCGTAGTTTCCTGTGATCACCTCCCATACTGCATTCTTGTTTCATAGACAACTTCCAGGGGAAACCAAATGCTCATCAACCTGTAACGGAGACCCTCGTCCTCCCTCATGTGTCTTTCAGGGCCTCTGCATGTCAAGCAGGTACATTCCCCATGCAATTTAAGTCTTGGCTAAGGATGTGGACAAGGTCACCCCAAAACCCTTTGCTATTTCAGGACCCAAGATTCCAGCTTACGGAGGCAGGCTGACGTGCAATGGTTAAAACCTCAGACTTTAGAGCCAAAGTGCCGGGGTTCAAGTTCTGACTATGACTTGCCAGTTGTATGACCTTGGGCATGTTACTAACCTTTCTCTCCCCCAGTTTCCTGGTCTGCAAAACAAGTCTGCTAGTAGTGTTGGTCCTTGAGGTTGCCATGAGGATTAAATGAGTTCACATTTGCAAAGCACTCTGCCCAGTGCCTGGCCCAAAGCAGGTGCTATAGAATGTTAAATAATTAACTTCCCATCTTGCCAACAAAAGAAACTAAAACAAAAGGAGTTTAAATTCAGTGACCAAGATCACATAACGGAGACACTTTAGAACTGAAAACCCAAGCACAGTGTGATTTTCGTTACATTTGAATCAATTAAAAAAAAAAACTGAACACAAGTGCCCATGTTTTCTTGAGACATATTTTATAATGAAGATTAGAAGCTTTTTTTTTGTATAATTACTATGAGCTAATTAGTGGAAAGGCATGAGCAATTAAATATGTGGTACAAGTTAATTTGAAACAATATTAGATCTATATATTTGGATTGCTTCATACACTTCATAAAAGAAAGTCTGGTAGATAAACATTTCACTTGGATAATAAATCAATCTCTCCCTAACCCCCCCTTCCCCAGTACTATAATCCTCAAATATATGAAAAGTTTTTGTGTGGAGGAAAGCAATGCACTTTGCTCATTCTCCATGGAGCCGTGTAGGAAAAGATTTAAGTTAAATGTTGCTAGGAGGAATTCCATCCAGATGTAGGGCAGAGATTTTCTGATAAATCTGGAGAGTCAGAATTAAAGTTAGCTCTATGTGAGATTTAAGTTATACTTGGAAAACCTCTTTGTCCAAGAATGTCTCCCCTACTGGCTTATATTGGTGCCTAAATTTCTACTATTAGAGATTTATTCCTTTGGTTAGTTGAATTCAAACAATACATCGAATATCATTTATGGAACAGTGCCTGGGTTATGCACGAGGTAAGTCTTGTCTGTTTCTAATCTAAGACCCCCTACAACGTGCAAATATCTCTGAGCAGGTGACACATTATGCTTTTGTCAATGATTAACGTTTTAGCAACTATGACAGGTACGTGAGAATACAACCCCGAGGGAGTAGGACACAAAACTCTAGTTATGAACAGGGAGGTGGTGGTGAGAGGAGCCAGTGTACAGACCATGGCTCTAAAGGAAGGTATTTAACATTCACTGGGCATGTGCCATGGACCAGCCACTATGCTAGGGATGCTGATCAGCCATTGTGATGGGCCTCTGAGGCAAGCTTGAAGGTACAAAGGGCAGGGAGGGGACAGGGGCATTGAAAAGACCCATTTTGTCTTGCTGCATGGTGGTTCTAAGGCCCCTTGTTGGGCCATAATGGAGGATAATGGATACTGACCTTCCTTGGCTCACTTTTGGGACAGGAGAATAACCCAGAGCATAGCAAGATGGAAAATCTTCTGTTACCACATAGAATTCTTAATCAATGTGAATGGAAATTCTTCATAGGAATGAAGTTGCAGTGAGTGTTCAGGGTTACTAAATTTCTTTCTACCATGAAATGCAAGTCCCATGACAATCGTAGGCTTATAAATATATCCTTGGTGGAGGAGAATATTTAATGATATAAAATGATATTTACATATCATTGTGTGAAGGTTTGTAACTTTTACTAAGCATATAGCGACTAGCTTACAAGTACAAATTGGCATTACTGAAGTTAAATACTAACAAATGTGGAAGAAACAAGAATTTTTTCATCTTCTTACAGCATGCACCTTGCCTCTCCTCCCTCCCCATTTCGTGGTCATTCATTCCATAGGCATTTATTGAACATTTACTATATGGCACTTAGCCTCCCTGGACACCTCCTTTATTCTGCCTCCTGTGCATTAAAAGGATGACACAATTTTAGCATCTGTTTGAGATGCTATTAGATCCAGCACCTGTTTCTTTATCATTCAAAACAGTAGACAGTTTCTCTTCTGATGAAAAACTGAGATATGAGCCTTTACTAATCACCTTATAAAACTCATTCCTGATAGATAAAAGAAAACGAATATCAATTCAAAAAATATTTAAGGCATTAGGGACTAATGCCAAACCATTACCTCCAATTAAACTTTTAATCTTCTAGTTTATTACACCCTTAATATTTATTACACCAGCATTATTGCTACAGAGTCTACGATTTCTGTACCATGGCATATCTTACTGCATTCGCTCAGTTTTTTACAGGCCACTTCCTGTCAAGATTCAAAATTGGAGCCTGCCACTTAACAGCAAAATGACTTCAGCCAAATTATCTCAATTTCTTCCTCTACAAAATGAAGATGATAATATTCAATACATGCCATGCTAGGGGGCTGTGAAGAATATACTAATTAAATGAAATGATGTATAAAAGGTGCCTGGCCCAGCTCTAGATAGAGGGTCCATGCTCAATCAGCACAGCTTACAATCCTGTCCCAAATTTTGGAGGTTCCTGGGAGCCCTGCGTTCTTGCTTGCTCTCTCTATGAGGCGTGGGTTGAGGCTGACACCTCAGCTAACCTCTCCTCTGAGATCATTTCCTACAGCTTTACAGGAGCTCCAAGGGCTGCTCTTTTACTTAAACTTCCCTCCGAGCCCCTCTCCTCAATTCCGTGTTTCTAAATCAGAAGAGAAAAGCTGGAGGAACTCTCTCTCACCATTTTACCATGGCAACCAGCCGTTTCTAGAGAAGCCTTATCCCCTTTCCTCAACTGAAATTCCGCTGATCACAGCTGCTTCTCCCCACGGTCCCCACCCAGATGGGTTAGATTTTAGCCATTTGGCTGAATCTTCTCTAGTTTTTGCAAGAAATAAACAACTTTAGATGGAAACCCTGTTTATATTTTAATGTATTTTTGATCTCTGCCTCCCTGTCCATAAATGAAAAATAAGAAAAATAAATAAATAAAGGCTTAGAGGCCGACCAGGCTGTTGAAAGAAGCCCGTTGTAAATCTCCTCTCACAGTGGACGGTTCTCAGCCTCTTTGATTCCGACACCGTGCAGAGCCCCGACTGGACTTGCGTTCCAGGCGGGGCCAGGATGTCCCGCAGGACCCCATGCTTACAAGCGCCCTGGGCTTGATGTGCCTTTCGGCCATCACTCTCTTGAGAGTCTCCATCCGTTTCGCTCGAGGGCCCCGCATTTTCATTTTGCACCGAGCTCACGGATTAGGTAGCCGATACTGCTCCAGGGCTGCTCTCCTCTGCCTTGGGCACCCCCCTTGGTCACCACCTGACTACCTGCCACCTCTGTGAGCGCTTCCCAGCACCACCGTGACCACCACACCCGGCACTCCGCCAAGACAATGCTGGGATCAGACTCAAATACACTTTTACTGGAAACTCCTGTTGGAAAAAAAGCAGGGGAGTTTTCAGTGGTTACTCGGTGCCCTTCCTGTTTACCCTGTTTTCGTCTCTTTTAAACCTTGTAGAATGAAAATGGGAATAAGCAATAAAATACCAAAGTATGTTTGGTCACCGCAGCTTTCCAGCTGTAGTTGATTTAGCCAGACCGGGCCGCCTTTGATAGACTTCCTTATGACGGAGGAGCATGTGAGATGGGTGCCGGGGTTTAGGTAAACGAAGAGAACTCATTGCCCCTCAGAGCTGCAAGTGCCTCTTGTTTTAAGTATGACGTTTATTATAAAACAAGCACGATATTTCACCTGCCAGCTGTGTAATAAAAGCACATTACTTGCATCTCACCAGTTAGCACTCCCTGATTAGAAGATGGAGGTGGAATAATTCAAGTATTCTGAGTTGATGTCTTCTGAGATCCTTTGTCAGAAAACTCACCAATCTAAAAAAGGGGAAAAAAAAGAGACAACTGTCATGATTTACTGAATTGGAAATAAAGACATGTAATGTTAAGGCCCCAGGAATCAGAAACTTGCAGTGGGTAAACATCTGCTAATAAAGATCATGGTAATTTGATTCATCAACAAAAACTGGTAGGGAAGCATCTGTGAGAACCTGCAGAAGATCCATCTCAGCGAACGTGGAGGATCCCAGTAGGGGAGCTTTGGGGCCACCAGGAGGAGCAATCAGCCACATCCCTGCAAATGATAAAGCAAAGACTTAGTTAAAAATGAGATCCATCTTTTCCTTTAAATTATCTTTTGGTTAAAACGGGAAAGTTTGGGGTGGAGTTGTGCTGTTATTGTAATAGGGGAGAAGAACTCTGACTCCATATTGGTTCTGTTTCTTTCACTTGAACCTTTGTATTCTGTTGCTTTGCATTAAGAATGTTGCTTATAGCCTGAAATACACAGGATAGCCCATCCTCATGGTTCTGACCTTTAAAGATATAACAGTTTTCCATTCATCTAGAGATAAAAAGTTGCAGAACAGAGAATAATATGTGTCTTGTTGGAGGTTTATAGGACCATCGTGGGAGGTTTATAGGAACATCGTGAGCTGCCTTGGGTGGACAGCTACGAGAACAAAGGATTCCGACACCAGAAAGGTTGCAACAACCAACCACGCCCCTCCCTTACCTTGCCTTTAAAAATGCTTTGCTGGAACCCTTCAGAGAGTTCAGGGTTTGGCCGGCGTGAGCCACTCGTTCTCCTTGCAAGGCCTTGCAGTAGACCTTCCTCAGCTTCAAACTCCGTTTCAGTATTGTTTGGCCTCACTGAGCATCAGACCCACAAACTTGTGTTCGTTAACTATTAATATGATTCCATGTTAAACCGGTGGTGAACTGTGTTACTTGCTCCTTATGGATGCAAGTTGTTCCTTGTTCATTATTTCCTAAGTATTGGGGATTAAATCATTTCAAGTTGAGTGTTGATGTTGCTTGTGTTTTATTACATTTTAATCCTACGACTGTTGGAAAACCAGGTGTGGTTGGTGTAGGTTGGTCTCTTCAAATCCACTTGCTCTGCTGGTTTTTTAAATAACACAGATCTGATCAAGTGGCTTAGCTGTTGGAAACTCATCAGTGGCTTCACATTGCTCCTGGAATTAGTCTAGAATCCTCTATCTGCCAGCAATGTCCAGCAAGTTCAGGTCTGACTCCTTCCCTTAATTCTTAACGTCATTATTCTTTTTGCTTGTGAATCCCCAGTGAAGGCATCATGTATTTTCCTTTCCACTTCTAAAATTCCTATCTCCATTTGTGGTGCTGTGAGCAGGGACTGCATATGTTGTGTTCACTCCTTATCCACATGACCTAGCACCGTGTCTGGCAATAGGGGCTGCTCATTAAAATAATATTTTTAAAAGAATCAGTAACTGAGTACAACAAAGAACCTTACACACTAATACTGGGAGCTGAAGTTCAATTATTATCCAGATAATAATCTACTATTAGATTGGATTAAGGTATATTAGATTAGAAGAGGAAACTGTGGGTCCATGGAAAGAATTTAATGTTAAAGACAGAGGATAGTCATTTTTTAAAATCTATTTTCCTCCAGCTAACTAGCTAGCTTTATAAAATTAATATTTAATGGAACTTTAACTTTATGAAATATTTTATTTATGAAATATTATTTATGAAAGTTATACATGAAAACAGTTGCTTGTAAATGCTTTTAGAGGGGTCTGACATCTTTTGTGTCTACCTCCCCCAATCTCCAGAGGTAACCACTGTTACCAAGTTTTCTGTGCATTTTTCTAGATTTTTCTGTTTGTGTGGGTTTCCTCTATGGTGAGCTACAGAAACTGCCCCCCGCAGGGTACCACTCCAGCCCTGCTCCTGCTACTGTGCAGCTGCAGAACAGGGGCTGAGGTGTCAATTCTTTGGGTCCAGGGCAGTGGGTAACAACATCAAGGCACACACCCCACTGTCCTGAGGCAGCAGTGGAGCGTTGGGTACCAGGGACCTAGTCACCCTTGATTGAATAAGGAAACCACTGGGAGAGCTCCATGCAGCAGTCTGTCCACTCAGAGTCAAAGAGATTTAGCTGGGGATGGCCCATTCCCGCAAAAGATCACACGCCACTTTCTAGAATTAACGCATGATTAGGGAACTATTAGGTTAATTTGATGAATGATTTGTGTTATGAGGTTAACATATTTCCTTTTATTCTCTAAACTAAATTGTAAGTATAAAAAAATCATAAACGATTGGAACACTGTTAATCAAATATACTCCATTATGAAATAAAAATTAAAAAAAAAAAAAAAAGAATGATGAAAACAAACACAAATCTACCTGGGAGAATTATCCTAGTCTGGGCATCAGGAAATAAGTTATGTTTCCACCTATCCATTTGGGGGCTGGGGGGAGGGCCGAGGTTGAAAATTTAAGACTGGCTAGGAAGGTTTTTTTGAGAAGAGGTCTTTGGAGAAAAAGCCTATAGGAAGTGAGGCAGGGGGCTTGGGGAGTTGTGGGAGGAGATGCAAGCAGAGGGAACATTGGCTGTGCAGTCTGGGCCACCTGGGAGCTCCTGGGAGCTGGGGTGAGCGATAGAGTGGAACAGGCAGCCCCTGTAGGGCCAGAACTCACTGCCAAGCATGGGCTTCTATCTGAGGATTTTAAACAGAGAAAGAATGTGATCTAAGGGCTCAACGGAACTCAGGATCCTCCTGTCTGTACAGAGGCAGGAGGGTGAGGTGCAGGTGGGAAAACCAGGGAGGAAGCTGTTATAAAGCAAAGATGATACCTGGGAGAGGCTGGTAAATGTAAAGGAAAATTGATTTCATTTGTTGATTTTGTATACCAATATCTCATGTGCTTTATCATTAGGAATCAACATCCAGATCGTAAGCATTTAGAAACACCCACCCGATCCTACAGCAGGTATGACTTCTAAGCTAAGTGCTCCCTTGTGCAAGATGTAACTTGTTCTTTTATATAACTAACTTCAATTTCTTCTTTTTTATTTTACCTTTGTAAAAAAAAAGGAATTTATTTATTTATTTATTTTTGGCTGCGTTGGGTCTTCATTGCTGCGTACAGGCTTTCTCTAGTTGCAGCGAGTGGGGACTACTGTTCGTTGCGGTGAGAAGGCTTCTCATTGCGGTGGCTTCTCTTGTTGCGGAGCACGGGTTCTAGGCACGTGGGCTTCAGTAGTTGTGGCACTTGGGCCCAGTAGTTGTGGTGCGGAGGCTCTAGAGCGCAGGCTCAGTAGTTGTGACGCATGGGCTTAGTAGCTCTGCAGCATGTGGGATCTTCCCAGACCAGGGCTCGAACTCGTGTCCCCTGCATTGGCAGGCAGATTCTTAACCACTGTGCCCCACCAGGGAAGCCCACTAACTTCAATTCTGTATTAGGGAACCATTAACCCCAGTTAAATTTAATCCCAGGGTAAATTTAAACAGGTAGCATTTTCTAAGGCAGGTCTGGACTTTCTCGTTCCATTTAGGGATTTTGCCTGCTTCTTCTCATGGTGGGTATTTCCTGCTGCACTTTCCTACCCTCGTGCTTGCATTATCGTGGATGCCCTTGTCTGTCACTGCTGTCCCACGCTAGTATCATGAAAACTCTGGCTTTCTAGCTGGACTTCGGACACTGGTCCCCTGTATTCTGGGTCCTCAAACCTATCGGAGGATCCTCCCATCTGCTCCCATCTCACTTTGCCCTTGCCCCTGGGTGGAGAGAAACCACTGGTCTAATTCTCTCGATTTTCCTAGAGAGTTTTACTCATCATTGTCTATGGAAACTTTGCCCAGGCTGGTGAAGAAAGGAAAGGAAGCTTATACGGTTTTTATTTTTTTTTTAAACATCTTCATTGGAGTATAACTGCTTTACAATGTTGTGTTAGTTTCTGCTGTATAACAAAGTGAATCAGCTATATGTATACATATATCCCCATATGCCCTCCCTCTTGCCTCTCCCTCCCACCCTCCCTATCCCACCCCTCTAAGTGGTCATAAAGCATCAAGCTGATCTCCCTGTGCTATGGAGGTGCTTCCCACTAGCTATCTATTTTACATTTGGTAGTGTATAAATGTCCATGCTACTCTCTCACTTCATCCCAGCTTACCTTTCCCCCTCCCTGTGTCCTCAAGTCCATTCTCTACGTCTGCATCTTTATTCCTGTCCTGCCCCTAGGTTCATCAGTACCATTTTTTTTTTTTTAGATTCCATATATATGTGTTAGCATACGGTATTTGTTTTACTCTTTCTGACTTACTTCACTCTGTATGACAGACTCTAGGTCCATCCACCTCACTATAAATAACTCAATTTCATTTCTTTTTATGGCTGAGTAATATTCCATTGTATATATGTGCCACACTTCTTTATCCTTTCATCTGTCGATGGACACTTAGGTTGCTAACATGTCCTGGCTATTGTAAATAGTGCTGCAATGAACATTGTGGTACATGTCTCCTTTTGAATTATGGTTTTCTCAGGGTATATGCCAGTAGTGGGATTGCTGGGTCATATGGTAGTTCTATTTTTAGTTTTTTAAGGAACCTCCATACTGTTCTCCACAGTGGCTGTATCAATTTACATTCCCACCAACAGTGCAAGAGGGTTCCCTTTTCTCCTCACCGTCTCCAGCATTTATTGTTTGTAGATTTTTGATGATGGCCATTCTGACCGGTGTGAGGTGATACCTCATTGTAGTTTGGATTTGCATTTCTCTAATGATTAGTGATGTTGAGCATCCTTTCGTGTGTTTGTTGGCAATCAGTATATCTTCTTTGGAGAAATGTCTTTTTAGGTCTTCTGTCCATTTTTGGGTTGGGTTTTTTATTTTATGTCTCTGCCACTCACTTCAAAGCTCCATGTGTGTGGGTATGTGTGTATGTGTGTGTATGTGTGTGTGATACCTATAAATCGAATGGCAATGGGTAATATAAGGAATAAACTACTGATGAAAGCAACACCATGGATAAATCCCACATCAGTAGGCTAACATCCTGTTGGATGGCATTTATATAAAACTCTAGACAACACAAACTAATCTATAGAACAGAAAGCACAGAAAGCAGATCACTGTGCAGGGATGGGGTTAAAAGGAGTGATTTTAAAAGGTCATGAGGGAATTTGGGGGGGATGAAGGACATGTTCGTTATCATGATTGTGGTGATGGTTTCATGGATGTCTACATATGTTAACACATGAAATGGCATGATTGAAATAGGTGCGGTATACCCATGTCAATCATAACTCAATAAAGCTGTTACAAATTGGTATCTTTAAAGACAGGATTTTAGGGTAGCTGTATTGTTATGAGTAGTGACACAGGACCCACTGAAGACCTGTCTCTTGATGTCTACATCCCATTGCTCTAGTCCATCTGTAACGGGCTCCATGGGGGGAAAGATCTTTTTTTTCAGTCCCACATGAACTTTAATGATTGTGAGATGGGGAGAGAGAGTACACTGTCTTGTGTTTGCAGATTGAGAGGTCTGGGCCATGGGGACAGGGGTGGAGAGAGCAATAGTCTGTCTGAACTTGTGGCCCCCCACCCACCTCCCCAGCATGTGTGGTCCTCGTTTTTGCCAAGGCCTCCTTCTGGTCTCAGAAGTAGTGGCTCTGGTTGCCATCAAAACCCCACTCCACCCAAATATGATGTCCAGCTTCTCAGCTAGCTGCACGGACAGGGTCCACTGGGCTGAGGCTCGCTGCAGTGAACCACAGCCTCTTTGACAGCTGGTCCATGGAAGCCACAGGGTCTTTGTTCATGGTTGTCTTCCTGACGGTGGGGCTGCACGGTGGGCAGGTCTATCTAGCTCTAACCTGTACATCAGAAAGTGTCACCATGCCGAGTCGTAGGCTGTGCTGTAGGTGAAGAGGTAGGTGCGCAGGGACTCATCCTGCATCTTTCTGACCAGGCTTAGGGAAAAGGCTCACACTTCACTGTTCATCTTCTTGTTGTTGAAGAGACTGGTGGGTCTTCCAGTTGCCCATCTTAATTGCCTCGGAGGCCACAGTCATAGGTTCCCTTATGGCCGCAGGGGGCTCAGCAGAGCCTTCCACTGGGCCACCCACAGCTGGTGATGGGACTGTGTGTGACATGCATTGGCTGCATTACTCTTGTGAGTAACCGTGCAGGGGACCCCCAGGAGATGGCACATGCCTGGTAGACATGTGCCTGCAGCTCTAGGTTGATGTGCAGGTGAAAGGCACTTCCTGGCGCCACTCCACCTTCTCCTCCAAGCTCTGTTTTGACAATGAAGACTGAGCATTAACTTGTTCTATCTTTCTTTCCTCGTTTTACAATCATAATGATGAGGGAGAAATGATTTAAGTGCTAGGGATGAGGAAAAAGACGGTGGGCAAAGGAGATGGGGGGCAAGTCAGTTTATTTTCTATGATAATATTCCACCACTGACTTTTTCTTGCAAGGTTGAGGACCAGCCGCTAAACCTTCTGTAATAAATACATCAAGTCCCTGTCACTGTTGGACGCCTCCAGAACTAGACCCTTGAGGATTGCCTTAGCACCACAGAACTTCCCCTGGGAGGGGAACTCTCCTAAATATTGCCAACAGGACAGTTTGTATTTGCAACATTGCGGGGATGTAGCTAAGATTATAAAACCCTGAAGCGGAAGTTGCCCTCCTTTCTAAATGCCTTTTTGGCATTCCTCTACATATACGATACAGAAAATTGAGTGATAAAACTAATCTTAATTGCTTTATTAGTGCAAAATATCTGGCACAGACTTTTTCTTGGGAACACTGGGGAGAGCTCTAGGTTAGAGGAGAGGAAAGAAAAAATGTTCTATATATGAACATCAGCCTGATACTATTTGCACAGAACTTTGGGGCTTGAGTAACCTCAGTCTAACTCCTGTCCTAAATGTTCACTGAAATATTTTATTAAATTGAGCTTCTAATCACCCAGAAGATATTTTCCTGAATCATGGCCATGGCTGACAGAGGTGGGTGTGAAGGGTAGGAAGTGGGGAAAGGTTGAAATTCCCCAAATCTACTAGCTAAGACAAGCATCTAGTTTGGAGAGAATTCTAGCAATTTAATTTTCTATTTGTAAATGTTTCATTGAAGTATAATATACATACAGAAAAGTACACTTATCATAAGTGTAGAGCTTGATACATTTTCAGAAATAAAGCACACCCATGTAACCAACACCTGGATCAAAAAACAGCATTTTCTGTCCTCTAGGACCACACACACACACACACACACACACACACACACACACACACCACTTCTGGTCACTACCTACCTGGTCCTCCCGTCTGGCTAACCACTCTCCTGACTTCTAATACTGTAGATTAGTTTTGCCTGTTTTGGAACATCAGATAAACAGAATTGTACATCTCTTTATTGTTTCTGGTTTCTCTTGCTCAATATTATGTTTATGAGATTCATCTACGTTGCATATAACAGTAGTTCATTTATTCTCATTGCTTCCCATTTCCATTGTGTGAACACATCACAGTGATTTTCAAACCATTCTATTGTCGATGGGCGTTTGGTTTGTTTCCAGGTTTTAGCACTTATCAAAAAAGCTTCTGGGACTTCCCTGGTGGCGCAGTGGTTAAGAATCCGCCCCGTGCAGGGGACACCGGTTCTAGCCCTGGTCCAGGAAGATCCCACATGCCGCGGAGCAACTAAGCCCGTGTGCCACAACTACTGAAGCCCGCGTGCCTAGAATCCGTGCTCCACGACAAAAGAAACCACCGCAATGAGAAGTCCGTGCACTGCAACAGAGTAACCCCTGCTCGCCGAAACTAGAGAAAGCCCGCGTGCAGCAACTGAGACCCAACACAGCCAAAAATAAATAAATTAATTAATTACTTAAAAAAAAAAAGCTTCTATGAAAAGTTTTATACATGAACATAGCCCACCAAATTGTTTACTGGTAATTAGTGTATTCACATGCATGATGTGTGTGTTCCAGTTTTCCACCCATTTTCTTTTTATTGGGTGATCTGTCTTTTCAGATTGATGAATAGGAGTTGCTATAGATCCTGAACATGAGTCCTTCATTAGACATATACACTGCAAATAACTTCTCTTATTCCATGGTTTGACAACTTCCTTTTGAAAATCAGGAGATTCCTAGTCCTCCTCTTATGGTTATAGGCTTTGTCATCTTGGGACCTTCACTTATTTTCTCTATCAAAGTTTTCTCATCAGTAAAATGACACTTTGATTTCTTGATTTTTAATTTTCTCTTGAGCCTGTATTACATACATCCTTTTGCAAAGGTTGAGTAAAGCTCTAAATCGAAATTTTGAGGCTCCCCTCAGCTGGCTCAGACTGGACGAGGAAAGAGCAAAGGAGCCATAGGCGGCAGCATCGCAGAACATGCCAGCCTATGCTCCCTCCTCCTCTAAATTTCTAGCCATTTAGGAAGTAACTTTGAGAGTTCTATACTAGAGAAGGAATTCCTGCTAGAGAAAATTTATTTCGTTTCCAAGTTCTGCTCCACTGGAGTCTTGCTTTTTAAACATTTTACCTCGTGGCTTCGGCTATTTCCTGCTTGTCTTGAAGAAGCAGACTGCTGCCATCTTGTCGCCAAAATAAGCATCTACAACAGTATTGACACCTGCTTAATAGATTATTTTAAAAAGGGCAAAGAAGATCCTGAGCAAAAAGTGAAATTTGAGTGGTGATTATGGTAGAACATTGTGTGGAATTGTGCTTCCTTAATTTCGCTGGTCTCATGTTGACCTTCTGAGAGTATTATTCATGTTTCTTCATGAAGATGCCCAAGGAATCAGTATAGGTTGACAAAAATCATATAGAGGCTGGAGTGAGACAGGACTGGTTTTAAATATTAATTCCTGATCAAGTTATATGACTTCTCTGGGCCATACTTTTCCTGTCTGTCAAATAGAGATGATACCTTCAATCTTTTGGGTGGTTTTGAAGATTATGGACATGTACTGACCAACAGAACAGCCAGTAGCACCCGTGGCTCATCCAAACTGAGATGTGCTGTAAGCTGAACTGATGTATTGGATTATAAAGACTTGGTACAATTGATTTCATGTGGATTACATGTGGAGAAGATACTATTTTGTATATCTTCAGTTAAATAAAATACACTACTAAATTTCATCTCACCTGTTTCTTTTTACTTTTTATAATATGGCTATTAGAAATGCTGGAGAGGGTGTGGAGAAAAGGGAACCCTCTTGCACTGTTGGTGGGAATGTAAATTTATACAGCCACTGTGGAGAACAGTATGGAGGTTCCTTAAAAAACTAAAAATAGAACTACCATACGACCCAGCAATCCCACTACTGGGCATATACCCTGAGAAAACCATAATTCAATAACAGACATGTACCACAATGTTCATTGAAGGTCTATTTACAATAGCCAGGACATGGAAGCAACCTAAGTGTCCATCGACAGATGAATGGATAAAGAAGATGTGGCACATATATACAATGGAATATTACTGAGCCATAAGAAGAAATGAAACTGAGTTATTTGTAGTGAGGTGGATGGACCTAGAGTCTGTCATATAGAGTGAAGTAAATCAGAAAGAGAAAAACAAATACCGTATGCTAACACATACATATGGAATCTAAAAAAAAAAATGATTCCCGAGAACCTAGGGGCAGGACAGAAGTAAAGATGCAGATGTAGAGAATGGACTTGAGGACTTGGGGAGGGGGAAGGGTAAGCTGGGATGAAGTGAGAGAGTGGCATGGACATATATACACTACCAAACGTAAAATAGCTAGCTAGTGGGAAGCAGCCGCATAGCACAGGGAGGTCAGCTTGGTGCTGTGTGACCACCTAGAGGGGTGGGATAGGGAGGGTGGGAGGGAGATGCAAGAGGGAGGAGATATGGGGATATATGTATATGATGTATAGCTGATTCACTTTGTTATACAGCAGAAACTAACACATCATTGTAAAGCAATTATACTCTAATAAAGATGTTAAAAAATATGGCTATTAGGAAAAATTTAAATTATATATGTGGCTCATAATATATTTCTATTGGACAGCATTCTTGTAGGTTATAGCTTATAATAGCCATATCCATGGCTGTGAGTTCACCACTCTCCCACTTCGAGTGGCAGGTTCTGCCTGTTCTATTTTGCTAGGGCACCAGAGGAAACAGAGGAAAGGGAGGCAGGCTTCATGCCCTCATCTCCCATGTAAAGATTCCAAGTCACTCACCCTGTCTTCAGGGACACTTAAGGGAATCAAGAGAAGACCATCAACATTATCCCTTCTACTCCTTGTCCTGAGTCTCCTCATGGAAGTTTCTTTCTCTATTTTCTACTTTGAGTGCAACTAATCCTTCCAACCCATTTTCCTTCTAGTTCAAGTGGCCCCATGGATGCTTCGCTTCACTAACTTTCCAGCAGCCTCAGGCTTACTCTGTCTCTGGGAGAGGAAAAACTGCCAAATATGATATTCACTAGACACTTAGCACTTTAAATGCTTGCCCCTGTTTTGTGTGCTCAGGGAAGGAATCTCTGCTCTCAAAATACCCATGAGAAGAGAGTACAAGGTGAAAAAAACAGAAAATATCTTGATTTATAATTTAAGAAATAATGTTGCTATATAGCATTCTTTTATAGAGTGCTGATCACGTGTCAAGAGTAAGGTAGGAAATATGCCAAGGGAATTTAATACATTATGTCATTAGTCTTTGCAACCAGCCAATGAGGTGGTGACCATTATTATGCCCATTTTATAGATGAGAGACTAAGACTTGAAAGCTCTTGGTACTTCCTTCTGCTAAAATTCTAACTCTGAGGCCTGACTCTAGAGCACTCCAATTTAGTAACCATACTTCAGTGCACTGAGTGAAGCATCCAGCAGAATACCAGGCACACAGCAAGGACTTAATAACTGTGGTGGTCACTGTTCTTATTAACATTACCCAAGAGGCAAAGCTGGCTTTTAAGCCCAGTTCCAGATCTCTTTTCCCTGTCCCTTAAACTTCTGAGTCCACTCTTATTATCCCGATTGTCCTTTTTGATGACTGGAAGGGGTGCATGATTTCAGCCACCTGCCAGCTCCCACTGGTCTGTAGTGGCTGCCTGGAATGTCGACGGGAGACTGAGGCCACATCAAAACTTAGCAAGAAGGAGTGCCCAGGTGATTGGAAAACCTCCCACAAGCATGGGAGGGTTGGTGGCGACATGGTGACACATTTGTTGCTTCTGTCTTCCACGCCCACTGTACTCTCACAACTCAGAGGTCTCTGACCACTGAGTCTGTCCTCCCCAGCTGCCCCCCACCCCATGCTCTGGCTCTTCCTATCTTCTTTAAAAGAAATCTACTTTTCAGCTAATTTAAGCCATTGCCATAAAGAGTGGGTCACTATTCCCAGGGGCACTGACATTATGATAGGGAATTAACTCCAGAGCTGTTCTTCCCTAGTCTATCTTTTCTAAGAGTTAAATGTCATGGAGTCCCATAGGCCTGGGGAGGAGGGATAAGGAGCTGTTGGGGAGAGCAGAAAATATCCCAAGGCAGCCAGTCTTTCCCCCTATTCTCCCATCACACTGCATCCACCTGTGGATGGAGCCTATATGAGTAAGAGATAGCTGGAAGTCCCCTAGCAAATCCCAAACAGACAGCTTTTAAATGTTTGCTTGTGGGGCTACTCTTACATTTGGACTCAAAATAGAATCCATTTTCTCTCCATAACCGAGATGATTTGGAAAACAGATATTCTCCTCCAGACAGGCCCAGATATTTTTTATAACATGGCATAAACACAAAGCTCTGATATTTGTTTGAAATATGCCCCAAAAGCCTCCAAAGGGGGGAAAAGTGTGTGGAAATGGCATGAATTAGAACAGGCTCTAATCCTCTGAATGTACAGTCTGTCCTCAGCCTGGCTGTTTTGCAAAAAGCATCTAAAATTTATGCTCTTACATTTGTCAGTTTAAAACTGTGAGCTGTGTGTTAGGCCAGCACAGTAAAATACTGAAGGCATCACTGTGGATGGGAGACTGGGGGTGGGGCTGGAATACATCAAGATCAAGGCATACGTTATAAATTCTGCAGAGATTTTTATCCCGCCTCATTTGTGAATTTCAGGAAGCTTTGCATAGCTTACTTTTTCCCCCTTAGATATTTACTAAGCATAACAAATTATATTGTTTTTCTGTCACTTTTGGAGACAGGCTGTCGATGAACAAGCTGTAAATAATGTAATATCTTTAATAAATAAGTGTGGACAAATCACTTTGCAAAACGAGGTTAGAAAAAGAGGTGATAGGTGGTCAATGGCTCATGAAAAACCGATAAGAGGCGTGGAGACTGAAGCCTCTGTGTTCTTCCAGAGCAGTATTATCACAACTGTCTTTATTCTGAAGCGCTGTGGATTTAACAATTTCGGCATCACAACCTGCAATTAATTTTAAAGGGAAAACACAGCATTAAGTATTGGAAAGGAAATACTTCTGAGCCTCTTTTAAACAAGTACCGACATCATTCACTTACAGAACATCTCAATAGAATGTTTAAACAGGAATCCAAATTAAGGCACATTTTAATCTTATTTTTTCAAGAGATGACATGCCAAGCAGCCTTTGCTTTTTGCTTTTCTTTTCCGCAAGCCAAAAACTGAGATGTCTTTAGAATCTGCCTGGGAAGCATGGCCAGTCCTTGTATCCCTTAGCAATAAACTTGAAATGAACTTGATTAAATCACAATGACTATGTTATCACTTTTAAATATGTCAAAGGACCCTTGTGATTTGGTTTACGATCATTTTGGAGTATGAGTAAGTTGGTTCTATTGAAGAGTGGGGAGAATCTACTTGGGGGAAAATTCTTTCCTTCAAAGACTTATATAAGCCTGTCTAATTGGCATACATGAAGCTCAAACAGGGTTGCCTGATATGATATTATTTTAAGATGGAGCTTTTATAATAGATGTAACGCTTGTTGCATAGCGCTTCTATTTCAAAACCTACACATGGAGATAAACCCTGTGTTCCTCTTAGAACCAAGGGCTGAACGCCAGCTAATATGTTGGATGAGAGAAGATCATTTAAGGAACTCATCAATTGGGTTTCTGTTTAGCTATCAGTTATCTGGACCATTTTATGTTTTCCCCTGCTCCTTGGCATTAATTACATCTATTACTGAAGATTTGAAGCATATCTAAGTAGCCTCTGTCAGGCACTCTGCTATATGCCAGGAATGTCATGGGGGCACTGCCCTCAGAGGACTGACATCTAGGGAGGGAACGAGCATCTTACTCAAGCCATTATGTTATAAACCTGTTTCCCAGGTGTGAAGGGCAAGACCTCAATGCCATTAATTCTTCCTGAGTTCCTACTGTGTGAAAGGCACTATGAAAATGTATGAATTCCAAATACATTGTTATAAAGGTCAAGGGCCACAACGCCAACATTCACAATCTGTTCTTTTCTCAACAGAATATCAACCTCGTACTTAATAACTGACTGCGTTCTTATCTGAGCTGACATGGGCTGCCAGCAACCAGAAGTTGCTGATGATGGCAGTAAACAGAATTTTGAGCCAGAAGTCTGTTGGTTCACAGCCTGCTAAGGGACGCTGCCCCTGGCCCCAGGTGAGAGAGGTTGAGTTGAAGCATCTGTATGAAAATAGAGACAGAATGAAGAGAAAAACCTCACAGTTGTGGGAAATATCACATACACTTTTGACTCTGTCTTCTCTGCCTGTTTACTTGTTTATCTTTCCATCTTCTAGAAATGGGCTTTTTTCCTCTTAACAGAATACATGGGAGAGATGACAGAGGAAAAGCCTGTCTTTACAAGTCACACCAAAGAACAGTGACTCTTTTTTTTTTTTTTAAACATCTTTATTGAAGTATAATTGCTTTACAATGGTGTGTTAGTTTCTGCTTTATAACAAAGTGAATCAGTTATACATATACATATGTTCCCATATCTCTTCCCTCTTGCATCTCCCTCCCTCCCACCCTCCCTATCCCACCCCTCTAGGTGGTCACAAAGCACCGAGCTGATCTCTCTGTGTTATGTGGCTACTTCCCACTAGCTATCTATTTTACATTTGGTAGTGTATATATGTCCATGCCACTCTCTCACCCTGTCACATCTCACCCTTCCCCCTCCCCATATCCTCAAGTCCATTCTTTAGTAGGTCTGTGTCTTTATTCCCATCTTGCCACTAGGTTCTTCATGACCTCTTTTTTTTTTTTTTTCCTTAGATTCCATATATATGTGTTAGCATATGGCATTTGTTTTTCTCTTTCTGACTTACTTCACTCTGTATGACAGACTCTAACTCCATCCACCTCATTACAAATGCCTCCATTTCATTTCTTTTTATGGCTGAGTAATATTCCATTGTATATATGTGCCACATCTTCTTTATCCATTCATCCGATGATGGACACTTAGGTTGCTTCCATGTCCTGGCTATTGTAAATAGAGCTGCAATGAACATGTTGGTACATGACTCTTTTTGAACTATGGTTTTCTCAGGGTATATGCCCAGTAGTGGGATTGCTGGGTCATATGGTAGTTCTATTTTTAGTTTTTTAAGGAACCTCCATACTGTTCTCCATAGTGGCTGTATCAATTTACATTCCCACCAACAGTGCAAGAGGGTTCCCTTTTCTCCACACCCTCTCCAGCATTTATTGTTTCTAGATTTTTTGATGATGGCCATTCTGACCGGTGTGAGATGATACCTCATGGTAGTTTTGATTTGCATTTCTCTAATGATTAAGGATGTTCAGCATTCTTTCATGTGTCTGTTGGCCATCTGTATATCTTCTTTGGAGAAATGTCTATTTAGGTCTTCTGCCCATTTTTGGATTGGGTTGTTTATTTTTTTGTTATTGAGCTGCATGAGCTGCTTGTAAATCTTGGAGATTAATCCTTTGCAGTGACTCCTTTTAAAACCCATTCCATCTTGGAAAACATGCATTGTTATGAAACTCTGTGACCTTTTTCCACCAAAGTTTACCAAGACGTGGGAGGGGCTAGGGAGCTAAGGGGTTGACTGTGAAAAGTCCTCAGATCACTATGTGCACAAGCATCCTTTTAACCACTTGGCACCAAGGACACTACTTCTCTGCTCTATAATGTGGGTGGATCTGATAAATATTTTGGCATACTGCTGGTGAAAGCAAAACAGTACAATTCGTTTGGAAAGCTTTTTAGCAGTATCTCTACCAAAGACAGGACAAATATATATACCCTTTTACCCAGCAACTCTCCTTCTGGGTATATAGCCAACACTAATGGATGCATATCTTTACAAAAAGACGTGTGCATGAAGGTTCAGAGCAGCACACCCAGTGGCCATCAAGAGTAAATAGATCATAAGTTTGTTTTCTACATCTGTGACTCTATTTCTTCTTGGTAAATAGGTTCATTTGTACCATTTTTTGTTTTTTAGGAAACTAACACAACATTATAAATCAACTATACTCCAATAAAAATTAATTTAAAAAAAGAGTAAATGGATCACTTTGTTGTATACTTGAAACTAACACAACATCGCAAGTCAACTATACTTCAATTAAAACAAAAGAGTAAATGGATAGATTGTATTTTTACAATGGAATGTTCTATGCTAATGAGAATAAAAGAACTTCAGCTCCATGCAACGACATGGATGAATCTCAAAAGCAAAATGTTAAGTAAAGGAAGCCAGGCACACATGAGGACAGACTGTATATGAACTTCAAAAAACCAACAAAGACCTGTTGTTACATGTCAGAGTAATAGTTATCTTTGGAGTGGTATTAGCTGGAAGGGGACTCAAGGAGCTTCTGGAGGACGCAATGTTCTTGAAATGGGGACTGATTACCTGAATATGTTCACTTTGTGAAAATTCATCAAATTTTACACTTATGATTAATGTTCTTTTCTGTATGTATGCTACACTTCAACAAATTATTAAGAATGCTAATTAGTTTTTAGGGCACTTGAGATGCCCTATAATCAAGAGCAGTCAGTTTAAATAACTTTATTATCTTTTGTTATCAATCAATCAATCAACACTTTATTGACCATCAACATTTTCTGGCACTGTTAAGCTTTAGAAGGACATTTTTTTTTAAAAAAAGCACAACACATGGGCTCCAACTGACTGTAAAATCTAATTGGGGAGACAAGCCACATGAACCTATTAGAAAATTCCATAGGTCAATATAAAGTTGAAGCACCAAAATGTATGCTTAGAAAAAAAAATTCAGTCACAATTCAGATAGACAGAAATAGGTCTTGGCTCTTTCTTTTCTTTCTTTGTCTTTCTTTATTTTTAATGTTAATTTTAATTTTTTTAATTAAAGTACAGTTGATTTACAATGTTTCAGGTATACAGCAAAGTGATATACATATATATGTATATATATACACATATATTATTTTTCAGAATCTTTTCCATTATAGGTTATTACAAGATATTGAGTATAGTTTACAAAACAGAAATAGATTCACAGACCATAGAAAACAAACTTAAGGCCCTGGCTCATGGTTAACCCCTGCTGCCACTTCCATCCCGGTTTCAGTGGCACTTTTTGAGATGCCTTCTCTGACTTGTCTCTGTCCTATACTCCCATAATATCCCAAAAGGATGCTGGGTAGCTCACATCATCACAAATTAAATTAACTATGTACTCTAGTGTTTATTTTACACTTCTCCATGTAGCAGGGACAGTTCTGTTAACACCGATGTCCCTGGGCCTACCTCAGACTCAGAAAATTTGCTTGAATAAGTAAGAGGGGAAAAAAATAGATTTTAACATGAGCTGACCTTGTGAATAAAGAATTTACCAAGGGGCCTCATCTAAGCTAGATTTTGAATGATATATAGGAATTAAATTAATATGCAGAGTAGGGAAAATGGGTATTAACCGAACAACAGAGAATGTCTCAAACTTTTTCCATGTGCATCTCATTTAATTATCACAATAACCCTATGACACTAGTCATCTGATCCTTGGTTATTTATCCCTGTCAAGTATTTAAGAAATGTTAAGTAACTTGCTCCAACTTAGTGACATTTGAAACTTTAAATGGTTCAGTGTCTAACTGGCTCATTGTAGGAATAAAAAGAAAGCAGGTTTAGCACATACAGATGAGTTCAGCTGGGTCAACAGAACCCCCGCATACTATTGTATGCATTATTTAGGCCCTGAGAGATCTTTTGGGCAGAGACCATTTTGTTCCATTAAACAAACAGTAGGATTTTTTTGGTTTTGTTTTTAAAGAAGGCCAAATGATTTCTCTACAGGCTTAATCCATTTGACCATATAAATCCCAGCCAATTGTTAAGGCTTAAAATAGTCTTGTCCATTTCTGCAAAAGAGAGATTTGGGTATAAAATCAATATAAGCAATCAAAATGCATTTCTCATATAAAGTCTAGGAGGAGCTGCAGTGAGGAGAGGGTTGGAGTATGAGGCCAGAATAAAAACAGACCTTGATCTGGAAGGTAACCATTTTCTCTGTATCCTGCCCTATTAAGCGCAATCTCTGCTCTACTCCCTCTCCCCCACCTATGTGCTGCATGTATGTTTCCAAGTACCTGAGTGTTTATGTGAACATATGATGCAGCTAATGCCCACCAGCTCTCTAGCGTCTAGGAGATCAATATATCTACAGTGAAGTCTCTCATTTCAGCTAAAAACCATAGAATGATGAAGCTGGGGGAAAGTACACAAAATTATAAAAGCCCTAGAATTTATTTCATTTAGTTCCCTTATCTACAGATGACAAGTTTGAGGCTTAAAAATGTTGTTTCAGTTAGCTTTTGCTGTGTAACAAACTATTCAAAAACTCAGTAGCTTTAAATAGGAAGTTTTTTTTTTTTTTTTTTTTTTTTTTTTATCCTCCTGAGTCTACAAGTCAAGCTGGGAGATTTTTCTACTCTCAATCAGACTGGGTCTCAGTTCATTCATGCTTGTGAGTTAACAGGGATAAGCTGCCCAAGGATGGCCTTATTCACAAGACTGGCTGTGAGCGGGGGTGATCCTCCAGCAGGCTAACCTGAGCTGGATCACATACAAGTGATAGGGTCCAGGAGAATGAGTGGAAGTGTGTGAGGCCCCTTGAGGCTATAGCTTCTATTGCATTCTGTTGGCAAGAGCAAGCCACAAGGCCAGATCAGGTTCCTGATGGAAAGAGCAGAAAGGCTCAGGATGTGAATACAGGGAGAAGTGGGAATTTAGGGACAATTTTCCAATCAATCTATCAGAGCAGTGAAATGGAAGGACTGGTCAAACATCACGTGGGCCATTAGAGGCAAAGGCAAGACCAGCTCAGTGTCCTGAGCTGCAGCCATGCTTCTTCCACATACTGAGTGTTTTGTGACCTGCAGGTCACCTCTTTTCTGGCTCCTGTTTCCTTCCTGGTTCAGACTTCCATTACTCACCAATGACTCTCCCTGCCCCTATTCCTCTTCCACTACTCAAGCCCCTTCCTAAGTGTAAATTCTGATACCCCTGACCCTCTTGCTCAGAAGACCTCAACAATGGTTGTTCACTGTATCCAGAGATTCAAGATTTCCCAGATTGGCATGAAGTCCTCCATGGTGTGACCTCAGCTACACTGCTCCCCGCCCTCACTCTCTCCCTGTAATGTTCTACCACGTGGGCATGCGTGTGTTCTCTGACCATGACTCTCACTTTCTTAGCCTCAGCTGTTGTTATTCCCTCAGTGGTGAATGTTCTTTATTGATGTTTCTACCATTCAAAATCCTTCTTGTGTTCTTCAGGAAACATTTAACAATTTTTCCTCATATAGGAAGCTGTTTTTTTTCCCCCATCAACACTTATTATTAAAACTTTCTAACATATAGAAAAGTTGAAAGAATTGTATAGTGAATCCTCTTATATCACACCTAGTGTCTACCATTAACGCTTTACTGTATTTGATTTATCATACATCTAGCATCCATCCACCCATCCTCTCTCCATCCATCAATGCATCTTATTTTTTAAGCATTTTAAAGAGAATTGCAGACATTAGCACATTTCTCCCTCAATACTGCAGAGGCATGTCATTAACCAGAGTTCCATATTTATTCATAGTTTTTTAGGTAAAATTTGCATACAGTGGAATGCACACATATAAAGCATACCTCGTGATGAGTTTAACAAGTGCATATACCTGTGTAACCCAAACCCCTTCCGAGACAGAAAACAGAAAGTGCCCTCGTGCCCTTAACCAGTCACTTCTTCACTGCAGAGGACACCACTGCTCTCATTTTTTTTTTCACTATAGATTAGTTTTGCCTGTTCCAGAACATCGTATTAATGGAATTATATAATAGAAAACACTTTTAAGTCAGTCTTCTTTTGCTCAGAAAAATGTTTTGTCTAATGGCCTTGAATAGGAGTAACATGAGTTCTTGTCTTGTTCCTCCTACTGAATGGCTGACTCTGTAAGGCTGAGGCTCCGCCATGCACATCTCTGAATGCACTGCAGCATGGAGCAGCCTGCCTCACTCATAATAGGGATTCAATTTGCATTTGATGAAGTGGAAGACAGAGTTCCTAAGAGAATCTGAAATATTAGAAGAAAACATACTTTATGTGTTGTGCTATGTTAGGTTGAAATTAAAGGCAGAGTAAACATTTCTAAATTTCTACATTGGCTGAGAGGTATGTAACAAGTACCTGCTTTTCACAGTTGCCTTTTCTTTTTTTGCAGAGCAGGGAGCTGGGTAAGCTCCTACACACATCCTCAGAGTGGCTACACTTTTGTGGCAAAGAACAGCCAACTCCTGACATCCTGCAGAATCCCCAATAACAAGGTGAGTAGAGAACGTTCACGGTCAGGCTCAGGATCTTAAATAGAAATCTTGAATGAAGACTATGAGTGCGGGAGTTTAGGATTGACATGTCCACACTGCTATATTTAAGATAGATAACCAACAAGGATCTACTGTATAGCACAGGGAACGCTGCTCAGTATTCTGTAATAACCTAAATGGGAAAAGAATTTGAAAGAGAATAGATACATGTATATGCATAACTGAATCCCTTTGCTGTACACTTGAAACTAACACACTATTGTTAATCAACTATACTCCAATATAAAATAAAAATTTAAAAAAAAGACTGTGAGTGGAAAAAAAGAGGACTTAATAAATGCTCAACCATTAAAAATCTGATCTATGTTTCTTACAATTTCTGTGGAAATATCATGATAACAGTAATTCTGTTAGGCTTATTTGGGAGGATTAACTTTGTGAATTGCAATGTGCTGGTACGTTTGAAGGATATAAAAACATGGTAAATGGTTCTCACCTTCATCTCCCAGGAGCTTAGAGTCTCGTGGGCTGTAAAGGTCATCGGGGAATGCACAACCCCACTGTGGGCTCAGCCTGGTGACGTACAAGAACTGATCTACCTTCCAAAAGGTGCCAATTCAAGTATGTTAGTTCTTTCTAGTGTAACAGATGATTATTTGACATTATTAAGGAAAAAGTTAACTACTTTTTTTTTTCCAAAAAGAGTCATATATTTATTGACCATAAAATTACTACTGCAGCAGCTGCCTCTATTTCCCTTGTAGAATTCAGGGGCAAGAATTAAATATTAGCCTCATCCTTTGATAATCACAAAGCACATTGGGAGTCAGCAAACCAAGCGTGATCAATTTTCATCTTTGGTACTTAAAAGAGCTCTGTATTTCTGTTCGAATAGTTAAACTGGCTAATTTTTTTTCCCCAAAAGAATCGACCTTTCTCACCTCCTTTTCACTTTGCTTCAGGCCTTCTTCTAAGTTATTATTTATCAACAGTGTGGTTTTCTTTTTGTAGCTGTTTGCACTTACACGGAGAGCGACTTTCCCAAAGAAAGCCCACACGGTAGCTACTGTTAGTATGCATTCTGGAGGTGGACCTGTATATTATGTTCTTTGGAAGTACAGAAAATCATCCACTGTTTTCCAAGAAAATCATTCACAAGGGCCTCCACAGAGCGATCTCACAGGGAAGCATGCTTTTTCTCTCTGGGCTCTAATGTTGTTTTTTGAATTCTTCATGTTCGGGCATTCATATTCATTAGGAGCTACAGTGATGTGCCACCCTGGTTAATTTCTCCATGCAGAAAGCAACAGAGATTTCTATGACATTGCCTGTGGTGGGCAGTGAGAAACCCCTAGCTCAACTCGGTACTTTTCCCCACTGGGTAAACGATTCCTCAGAATAGTTAATAGGGCGTTGAAATTCTGCACAGACAGAAATGCTAATGTCTCTGCCAAATACCTATGATTATCAGCTCATCCTTTAGCAGGTGGAATCTGACATAAATCCTCCGAATGTATTAAAGTCAGCTGTGGTAGTTGGCAGAGAGGCTTGTTATGCTGACCTTGGGCAAACCCTTACCTGACAGCAATTCAATAGACAGATGGGTGCCAAGGCACTCTATTTGTATAAAGATGAGAATAAAGAGGCTGTTTAAGTTAAGCGTCTGCCATCATACACCATAAAAGCGGGATTCGGGCTCCCGTGTATGAGCCATATTCCAATGAGACCGGAGAGAGTGGGACCCCAAAGAGAGGGACATTAAGCCAAGATCAGAGACCGAGGGACATCTAACTTCCCATTATCGCCTGCTTCGCTGTGGGGACTAAAAGTGCCTAATGACTTTGTGTTCCCCCCAACACAGTTTTATTGCTGCAAACTGCGATACTTTGGTACTATATGGGCAGAAGATCTTGCCTCTGAAGTTTTTCACAGAATCTGGATGTAGGAATACATTGAAAAAAATCAGTAGAGGTTTTCCAATGAGGATTAACTGGTAGAATTGAAATCCCCTGTATAAAATTGAAATTCCCTGCATGAAGGGAAAAGGGTATCATTTATAAAGTAGCTAAAGACCTATTTCTTTTTCAAAAACCAGTTAAAATTTGTCAAGGCCCAACTTCATAATAATGTTGAAATAAAAATGTTTTGGAAATATTGGGTTGAATATAATTAAAATTAATTTTACCTGTTTCTCTTTGCTTTTTTAACGTGATTGCTAGGAAAGTTACAATTACACACGTGGTCCACATTGGACATCCTTCCAATGGCTTCTTAGCCTATTCAGATTGAAAGGGCACTCCCTCCCCATGGCTTACAAGGCTCTATGTGACCGACACCTTGACTGTCTCTTCAACCACCTCTCCTAGCATCCCTCACGTGTGTACTCCTCTCTAGCCACACTAGCTTTGCTATTTCTGAATACTCAAAGCTTACCTCTCCCTCAGGGCCTTTGCACATGCTGTTCTCTCCACCTGGAATGCACTTCTCTGGATTTTCTCATTTGCTACTCCCTTCCTCATTTAAGTGAAGGATTGCCACTCTTCTGAGAAGACTTTCTGTTCATTCTACCTAAAATAAACTCTCATCTTCCTGATGCTCAATATCTCCTTATTCTGATTATTTTTCTTCATAATATCTATTACCAGCAAATATATTTTTTAGTAAGAATCATGTATTTATTAATTATTCTTTAACTGAGATATAATTGACATATAACATTATATTAGTTTCATGTGTACCATCAGATCTTTTAATACATATTTATTTTATATTATTTGTTGTTTTAATTATTTAATATTTTGTTTATCTGTTTATTTAAAATATCTTCTTCTAGAAGGTATGTACCATTAGAGAAGAGACAGTGGTATGCTGTATCCAGCTTGTACTGGGTCATCAGAGCCAACTGTTAAATTTTCAGGAATTTTCAGAGCTGGTTTTGAAACACAGCCATTATTAAAATTAAAGTATATGAACTTATAATTAAATGAATTACATTGAAAACAAAGGTAACAAATGCTTAGTCCTTATTTTCTATTTACTTTTTTACATTTTATTCTTATCCATGCTCTAGATGTTATTTATATTTATTGTATCTTTAGGGTGAAAATACTACTACCCATCTTTTGCCAACTTATGTTGGTAGTTTAAAATTGGCCATAGTGGATGTCTTTACACCATGAAAACTGACAAATGCTGCAAATCAGGGCTTTCTTTTGCAGGGGTTGGAGGAAGTTCTTAAACACCACCAGAACTCCATTGGGAAGAACCTTGTTTTTTGCTGCTGTTCTCCCAGTGTTTGCAGAAGCAGAATCTAACACATATGTATTTCTGAAGAAATATTAATTTAATGGATGGGACTTTGTGAAAAGGGCAGAATGCTGTAGGCTGAAATTAGTTAGAAGATTTGAAGACGGTGAAATATTTCTTAAAAGATTTGGAAGATTTAGAAATCAGAGAGGAGTGGGATGTGTGTGTGTGTGTGTGTGTGTGTGTGCACATTTTTGGTCAAAGCAACCACATGAATAAAAGAATGAAAAATGAGACATTTAAAATGAATTCGGGGCTTCCCTGATGGCTCAGAGGTTAAGAATCTACCTGCCAATGCAGGGGACATGGGTTCGAGCCCTGGTCCAGGAAGATCCCACCTGCTGCAGAGCAACTAAGCCTGTGAGCCACAACTACGGAGGCTGCCCTCTAGAGCGCACGAGCCCCAACTACTGAAGCCCACGTGCCACGACTACTGAACCCCACGGGCCTAGAGCCCATGCACCGCAACAAGAGAAGCCACCACAATAAGAAGCCCACACACCGCAACGAAGAGTAGCCACTGCTCACCGCAACTACAGAAAGCCCGCATGCAGCAACGAAGACCCAACGCAGCCAAAACTAAATAAATAAAATAAATAAATAAATAAATAAATAAATACATAAATAAATAAAATGAATTCGGCCCTGCAAATGGAACCATTTGTAGTTCAGAAAGGTAGAGAGGGATGAGATTGATTTCTGCAGGCTGATGTTGGGATTTCAGCACAGCTCTGGGTTTCTGAGCAGATTAATGCATAAGGACCCACATATGTCTTACTGGCGCCATGATCCTTGAATTGGCCAGAGGCGGCTTGGCAGCCTCTTCTTCTCCCCATCCTCTGAGACCATCTGAGTGTCTACGTGCCTTCTGCAGGTCATTACAGCCCACAATTATGCCCCCCTAGGTGAGCACTCAGGCCCAGGGCTTTGCCATTCCTTGTAGGTTACTTCTTTTTAGCTCATCAGTATGTACTCCACCCCCCTGATGATTTGTGCAGAAATTTTAGATGCTGTGAAATATTATTCTTCCAGACTTGAAGGAATGGAAGCCCAGGCAACTCTGTGTTGTACTCAAAAGCCCACATCCCTCCCACACCATCTTTCAGGCACTGTAGTTCGACACAGTGTGGAAGGACAACTCCAGCCTTCTTTTCTAGGCTTTGGTCCACTGAGTCACCCAGAGCACAGAGCCCATCCAGAACTAGTCAAAGCCCCACCACAGAGAAAAAACCAGCTGCTAAGACTGAGGGTGAAATTTCCAGAAAACCCAAATCAAGCTAACTTAAGAGAAAGAGAATGTCATAGAAAAGGGCTGGCTTTAGGCACAGCTTGATCTGTGCCTTAAATGATACCAGCAGGACCAGTTTTCACTCTCTTCATGCCTCTTAACTTCTCTTAAATAACAAAGCTCCATGTTGGCTTTATTTTCAGACAATTACTTCCCCAAGTTGACTATGGCACTTCCAGACCTTATATTTTCTGGACTTCAAATTCCATGGAAAAGGAGGAGAATTTCTTTCCAGGGGGGAAAAATGATAATAATAAACAATACTTGAATGGGCTTTTAATTTACTACTTAACATGTTAGTACTTTACATATGGTAACTCCTTTCATCTTTACATCTTCAGTGTGAGACGTGTATTTAGATTATTCCTATTTTAGAAATAAAAAGCTGAGGTCAAGACATGTTAAATAACGCATCAAGGCCAAATAGTAATTAACTGGTTGGGGATTTGAACCCCGGTAACTGCTCCCGGAGGTGTCTGTCTTGAGTGTGTGTGTGTGTGGGGGGGGCAGGCCTTACTACACCACGTGACCTCCCAGAGGCCCTTTATATGGATCTCACTGGCTCTGACTGAGCCACGTGCACCAATCCCTGAGCCAATCCCCATGGCTATCGGTTGCTCAGTCCCCAGTCGTGTGTGGTATCCTGAAGTTGCAGGTGGTGCCCTGTCCACCTGACATGGACTAAAAATCAGGGATAGGTGGGTCTCCGCAGAGCTATGACTTGAGTACAGTGAAAGCTGCAGTGCTGACTACAGAGGAATCTCAAGCCACACAGCGCTCTAGTCTCCCTTGGTGGTTTTCACTGGGGCAGAATACCTCCCACCCACACACACAGCACACAGCGGGTTTCCTGAAGCTCTGAATGGTGGGGATGGACCAGTCTCTGTCACAGAAGAGGCTGAATCCTCCATGACCCTGGGGTGGGGGGCACTCCCTGCCCCACGGTGAATGGAACCTTGATACCAGTGTAGGTCATGATTGGGTCTGCCTGCCAGGCTTCCCTACAGGGCTTTCTTGTTCCAAGCCACGGTTCAGGTGTTCGAGAACTCCTTGAACGAAGCCATTTGTGCTGGGCTTTTGAGGGATGCATAGCAATAAACTAGAAGTGGAAATCGCCCCTCTGAGAAACGAGGGTGTCACGTTTTCATCAAATATGGCTCCCGTGGTGAGGGTGGAGGACAGACACGACCTCTCTGGCTGTCCAGACCTTTCCACCTCTCTGGCTGTCCAGACCTTGTCAGCTTAATGAATTTGAGCACCAAAGCCTGCTGACAACTGCCCGTGCTTGGAGTGAGACAGTGATGTAATCCTGATTAAAATAGTTAATAAGGAATTAATGAGAGGTTATCTCCTTGTCTTCAATCATTTCCTGGTGAGAAGAAGATTCTCGAGCAGAACTCACTAGGGCTGTTCCTTTGCAGCTACTGAAATTACCCTGTTTTGAAATTACTCAGGGTTTTCAAGAAGCAAACTCATTTCAAGTCATTGTTTCCAAATGTTATAAGATCGTAGTGTGAAAAAATTGTTTCGTTCTTTTTTTTAAGCCAAAGATCTAGTCCAATCAGGCGGGTTTGAACACTTATTCTGTTGTCTAAATTCCACTCACACTTTTTTATTTTCTGATGGAATTTTTTGCAGGCACATGAAGGAAGGCAGAGGCCATTTGGGTCTCCATCAAAGATAGTAGATGAAGACAAATTTATTCTAATGGGGTATGGGAGAAGAATTCAGTTCAATCCAGTTAAACAAATATTCACTGTGTACCTTCTGTATTGTGATAAGTGGAGTGTTTAAGATACAACAACAAAAGAGCACTGTTGGTAGAGTCTAGCTGTTACGAGCACAGACTCTGGGATCCCACTGGAAGCTCCAAATCTCAGCCCCAATATTAGCCATCTTTGTAACCCTGGGAAACTAAAGTCTCTAGTTTTCACCTTTTTAATATGCAAAATGGGCATAAATGTAATACTTTCCTTACAGGGCTAATATAAGGAGTAAAAGAAAAAATCTATAAAAAAAATATTTAGAAGTGTGTTTGGTGCATATAAGGGTCCAATGGGTGTCTCATCAAGGAGCTCAAATTAGTGCAAAACTTCAAGTAAGAGAATTCTCTGCTTGGAAGTTTGACAAAGTACGTGGACCACTACCTGGTCAGGTTCTGTCAGCAAAACACATTTTATTTCAAGTGATCTTAATGGCTTTCAGGGAAGCTGTTTTCATCAGAGCACCTGGGAAAAAACCAGAAATTGCATCCAGGAAATTTGGGAATGACGTGACCATGATTGCATTTTAATTCAAGATAGTTTATTGACTATATCTTACTGTAATAATTGCTACATATATGGAAGAACATGTGACATCCCTTTCTGACTCTACACACAGATGTAAATTCCAGATGCATTAAAGACATAAATAAAAACATGATCATCTTGGAACAAAACAGAGAAGAATATTTTCATAACTTTGGGACGATGGAGCATTCTTAAACAAGGCAGGAATGTCAGAAACCATCATAAAATAGAGATATTTGACTATATAAATATTTTAAAAAGTGTATGGTAAATATAACACTAGTAAAATGAAAATCGAACTATATAGATTGTTAACATAATTACAACAGAAATTCCAAGAAAAGGGTATGGTCTCTACTGTTCAAAGAACTCTTTCAGTTGATAAAATTAAAACCAAAGACAAATCATTCTAGTAAATAGGAATAGACAATTCAGAGAAGAAGATCTGGAAAAAGTCAGCAAATTTAGAAAAAGATACTCAAAACACATGCAGGAAAAGTGCAATTAAAAATTGAAGTACCGTTTTTTCAGTCATCACATTATCAACCTAATGTGGTGAGATATTTTTGTGGGGAGGTGGGAGGCAAGAGAGGAGACACATACATTTCTGGTGGGAGAGTAAATTGCTACCACATTTGGGGAAATCATCTAGAAACACTGCTGAATAAAAATATTGACACTTTTGCCCAAGAAATCCCACTTCAGGGACTCTTGCCTACAGAAATAAAAGCACAAGAAGATAATGATATTATGTAGCAAAGTGTTTACTGCAGCTTTACAGAGGAAGAAAATGGAAAGTAAGCTGAAAAAAGCATCAACAATGTAAATATTGTATGTATATTCTATTGCACATTATGCAACTTTTTAAAGAAAATGAGTTAAGGATGTTTATTTTCCCATCTCCCAAATAAGTTCTTCCAACTCTCTCTTGTTTTTATTGCTGGCAGTTTTCAGCCTTAAAAGGAAAGCTTTACTGTAGTGTTGTTTACATTTTCCTCCACATCAGTAATAAGAGAACTGTACCCTGGATGGAAATTCACCTGTTAGATTCATATTCTGTGTGGCATGAAATTGCTACCTGGGACATAGTTGAGGAAGCAAGAGGGGTGGAATCTCAGGGAAAGCATATCAGCACTATCATGGAGAAGAACACAGGTAACATATAAATAATTCATTTAGCCTGGTTGCTTCATAATGATTTTTAAGGCGTGGCTCTTTCTACCGGTCGGGGGGGTTGGCTCTTTACAAGACAATGGAAGATTTAGCCACACAACCTGTTATTCTCTGTTCATGACATCAAGGTTAATGTGGCTCTCTGTCCCCTGGGACCTGCCAGCTGAGGTCATGACTACCTTCTGCATCATTAAAGTCGATTAGTCACTTTTCTAATAGCTACATCCGGGTGCCCTTTGATGACTTCTAATATCTGAAATAATTCCTTCATCCTGTCATTTCTGCAACAGGTATTTATTAAACACCTGATATTTATCATGTGTTATTCTGGACATTGGCGATAGAGTAATGAATCAAGTGGACCAAGTCTATGCTCTTACAAAGTTTGTATTCTAACTGGGGGAGGAGTTGGGAAACAGACAATAGAAAAATAAATAATGATATATAGAAGGTGATAATAAGTATATGCAGAAAAATAAAACAGGTAAGGAGATGGAGAGTAAATACACATTGTGTGCATGTATGCAGGCAGGCATAAGTGCGCATGCATGTACCCACACTATTTTTTTTTTAAAGAAATTCACGTTCTTTTATTTATTTGTTTATGACTGTGTTGAGTCTTCGTCTCTGTGCGAGGGCTTTCTCTAGTTGCGGCAAGTGGGGACCACTCTTCATCGCGGTGCGCGGGCCTCTCACCATCGCAGCCTCTCTTGTTGCAGAGCACAGGCTCCAGACGCGCAGGCTCGGTAATTGTGGCTCATGGGCCCAGTTGCTCTGTGGCATGTGGGACCTTCCCAGACCAGGGCTCGAACCCGTGTCCTCCGCATTGGCAGGCAGATTCTCAACCACTGTGCCACCAGCGAAGCCCTACCCACACTATTTTAGTTAGGGTTGCACCTTTCTGTAAAGGTGAAATTTCAGCAAGACTCTAGCTAAGGGAGGACGTGGACTCTTGAGGCTTCCCAGGAAAGAGTGTTTCTGGTAGAGGAAACCGTGAGAAAAACTGTTCCAAGGTGTTACCGAGTCCAAGTTCGTACTGCTTGCCACACTACAGGCCAATAAATTAAGAGATGAGTTGTTGGAGGAAGGAATAGTTACTTTATCTGGTAAGCCAGCAGACCAAGGAGATGGTGGACTAGTATCCCAAAGAACCATCTTCCCAGCATCAGAATTCAGCCTTCTTTTATACTAAAAGGGGAGGGGGTGTTGTTGGTTGGTGCAAACTTCTTGGTGTCAGATTCCTTTGTTCTTGCAGCTATCCACGTAGGTCAGGTCACAATGTTTCTGTAAACCTCCAACAAGAGAAATGTTATTCTCTGTTCTGCAACTTTTTTATCTCTATATAAATGGAAAACTGCTATACCTTTAAAGGTCAGAGCCTTGAGAATGGTCTATCCTGTGTATTTCAGGCTATATATTGTTATTTTCAATCTAGCTTGTTCAACCACTAAGTTCCTTTAAAAACAGGACTTTCTGAGAAACAAACTTCAACGAGGCTCTGTTTGTTGTTGTGGAATCGGTTGGCTGACACCTCTCAGAGTAGATTTTGGCGGAGTCCAACTCAGGGCTGAAAAATTCCCACTGTCAGGAAGGGTCAGCCCAGGAAGCAGAATCACAGTCTAAAGAAAGGAAAGTTCCTAAGTCTTCCCTGCACTAAAACTCTGAAGCTGTTGCTGTAACCCATCTGAGGCAGGCTGATCAGAGGAGGCACATCATTTAGACAGCAAAATCCTATCCCTTTCAAGGCATCACCGCTCCGTGTCAGCCGGAAACTCAGAAGGCACATAGGCCCGGGGAAGGCACTGATGCCTTTCATTGCTGCTGCCTCCTCGTGCTGCCTCTAGCCTACTGTGGGAGATGAAGCTGGCTGGCGCTGCTCTGAGATGCTCGGCTGCCCTGTCTGCTTAATTTCTGGTGGACCCTCAGTGCCCACGGAGAACGCGGGGTTTGCTTGTGATGTTGATAATGAACAGCCGCTGGGAACAAATTAATGAGTGTGTCAGAAACTGCAGTGAAACTATATTATGATTCATAAACACCATGATGAAAATGCCAGTTAAGCTCTGGTATACATACACACAGACTCTGAAGAAGCAAACTCCTTTTTCTTCTAATGAGAGAAAAATTTTAAATAACATCATTCTGCCTTGAGCAGCATTGCCAGGGCAGAATTCCTTAGTGGATAGATAGTTTTTCTAATTTCATATTTAACACATAGAGAAACATAGGCGAGTTTAATTTTGCTTTTTATATTTGAGTGCACATGTACTATACTTTGAAATACATATAGTATATATACCATGTATGGATGTAAAATGTACAAAAATGTAAATAGTGTCATCTTTCTAGGTGCTGTATCATGTTTGTTAAATGAGATCTTTCTTTTTTCTTTTCATAAAATTTTTATTTTATATTGGCGTATAGTTGATTAACGATGTGTTAGTTTCAGGTGTACAGCAAAATATGATTCAATTATACATATACATATACCTATTCTTTTTCAGATTCTTTTCCCATTTAAATTATTATAGAATACTGAGTAGAGTTCCCTGTGCTATACATTAGGTCCCTGTTGATTATCTATTTTATATATAGTAGTGTGTATATGTTAATCCCAACCTCCTAATTTAACCCTCCCCCCATCTTTCCCCTTTGGTAACCATAAGTTTGTTTTCTAAGTCTGTGAGTCTGTTTCCGTTTTGTAAATAAGTTCATTTGTATCATTTTTTTAGATTCCACATGTAAGTGATATCATATGATATTTGTCTTTCCCTGTCTGGCTTACTTCACTTAGTATGACAATCTCTAGGTCCATCCATGTTGCTTCAAATGGCATTATTTCATTCTTTTTTATGGCTGAGTAATATTCCATTGCATGTATGTACCACATCTTCTTCACCCATTCATGGACATTTAGGTTGCTTCCATGTTCTGGCTATTGTAAATAGTGCTGCAATGAACATTGGGATGCAAGTATCTTTTTGAATTATAGTTTTCTCTGGGTATATGCCCAGGAGTGGGATTGCAGGATCATATGACAACTCTTTTTAGTTTTTTAAGGAACCTCAAACTATTCTCCATAGTGGCTGCACCAATTTACATTCCCACCAACAGTGAAAGAGGGACTATTGTGTTTACATGGCCTTTCATTAATATTCTTCTTTACCATTCTGAGTTTGGAATTTGGAATCAAAAATTAAAACTCAAAAATCCCCCCAAAACAAAAAAACAACACATTGGTCCACAGAGACTTATGACTTTAAAACTCATGGAAGGAGGAGAAAAAGAAACTTCCATTTACTTTAAAGTTGTAGACGGATTGTGTTGGGAGCACCTACAGGCATCTGAGTTTTTGATCTGATCCCTGATATGCATAAGGAAGCTCACGTTTATGGTGGGGATGTTGCTGATAGGAGACCTAACACAGTGCTTCCACAGAGCCCTGACTTCCCCTGAAAGCACTGGGGGCTTCTGCAGAGAGGGTGGGAAATGGGGAAGGGATCTCATTAGTAAGGTTCCAGGCTTTCTCTTCCCAATTCAACAGGAACCACCCCATTTTTTATCTGCTTCGCATATTAGGGCTCCAGGTAAATTTCATTTCATTAAAGTGTGCTGTAAATTAAAGCTAGAACACTAAAAGTTAATAGTAGATTGAGTATGGGCTTGAGAACCAATAAGACTTGACTTCATATATTGATGCCAATATTTATTAGCTATTAGATGTGGAGCACATGTAACCTCTTGGAGCTTTGATTTCTATCCAAGAGAGTGATAATAATACCTACTTGATCATTGCCATGAGGATTAGAGGTAGTGAATTAGAATGCCTTGCATTTAATTGATTTTTACAAAAGATTACAATTATAATAACAGGTTCTAGCTGGTAACTAAGTGGTTTCTTTTCCTCCTCTGACAACTGCAGAACATGAAGCCGCCTTCCTCCAGCTGCTCTAATGTCAAGGCTAACAGAAGGTAATTTTGCCTTGAGTCAGAAACTATTTAGCTACTCACAATCTAAAATGTTAGACAGATTTTTAGAAAAGAGAACAAAACTGGTTCAAAAGTATTGCTTGTTTGTCATAAGTGACCAGTTTGAAGTTAGAACAATTGTGGGAAATGATTTACTAAGACTTGAAGGAATAATGTTTCAGTTTTTTTGGCCACCTCATTTTCAGTTATATATTCTTAGATGTTTCTTTAGTAGCTTAACATCATAACCTGTGACTTTCCATCTAAAACAGTATGCAAAAGAGAAAGCACAATGACTAAATCAGGATTAGGTGTCAAACCAAATTTTCAGAAGTAAAAAAAAAAAAAGCACATCTGGTGAGACTCCAGTTTAGTCCCTTTGTGTCTAACTTTAGAAGCTGGGTTTTTAGTAGGGGACATGTTAGAGCCCTATTCCTTTGTCTGCATCTCTCTGGTCTTATTACAAGTTTGGCATGTCATATCACTTGTTTTACTCTATTTACTCATTCAACAAAGTGACTCCTTATTGATACAGAAATCTTTCATTCGAATGGAGATTCAGGTCAGTAATTAATGATTTGATCAGTGGTCAATAAAGTGGAAAAAGTGACAAGACATGCATTTGTTTTGAACGGAGTGTTAGTCTTTACAGCTAGAAGAAAAAGGTTATATATTGGAAATTATAGGAGAAAATCCAAACTGACTGATACTGCCAAGATAAAAGGGAAGATTTGCTCTTTTTCTCCCTCTCTTTTGGGAATTCTGTTACTCTAGTTGAACAATCTCACATTTATTTTATGTAGTTCAAAACCAAAGAAGTGAGGTATTACATGATCTTTTCAAACTTACCAACCCAAGGTGAAATTTTGATGAATGGATCCAGTTTCACATAGACAAAAGATCTTAAATGTGCCATTCACAAAACAACAGTGAATGTTAACAGGGGCATCACAATTTATGTTCTTACATAACCAAGTATTTCCAGAGATGAGATACCCATTGAGCTCTTTTAGAGCAGAAAAATTGATGTTTTAGATCAAAATGGCTTCTATCTATCATGAAAATTCATCCTTGAAGTACAGTGAATCAAGGCTTAGGTAAGGGCTTTTATGAAGCACTCCACAAAGAATTACTAGAAAAAAATTTAAGGACTCATTCATATTCACAGTTTCTAGGTGCTTATGACTATATGGGACCATCTTAGCAGAGCTGGAGTGTTTCATATCAGCCAACACATTGTCTTAACTCAATATTCTCAAACTGCTTCTTTCTGTAATGCCTGAAATGAAATAACAATGAGGGGCAATAGTAAGTTACTTAGCAAAGAGCAGTGATTTGTAGGTAGCTGCCCGAAGGCCAAGGTGAGTGCCAGCCTGTTTTGTAGACTTCTGTTCAGTCCCCCTGGGAAGGTAGTTTCTTTGTTTTACAAAGTTGTTTTGCTATGGCGTTCATTTTCTCCAGATGTGATTTTAGCAATGACTAAAATCACTCAGAAATAAATGAAGACAGTATTTAGTATCTTAGTTTGGCTTCCTCCAGAAGCACATTCTGAGAAAAGGATTCAAGAACAAGAGATTTATTGGAAAGGTAGTCCAGGAAAAACTGAGGCATGGGGTGAAGGAAACTGATCAAACATGGATTGTAAAATAAGTTACCTCTGGAGGCAACTGGAACTCACACTCACTGGGAAGTTTGGGAAAATGGTGTGGAATATACCTCAGCATTACCCCACATGAGGGGCAAGGAGGGTTAGAGAAGAGGCAAATAGGAGGCAGGGACAAGGTTAGGTACTGATGGTGACATTGTGATGAAGGTACAGTGAGTCCCCTACATATGAACGAGTTCCGTTCCAAGGGTGCATTTGTAAGTCCAATTGTTCATAAGTCCAACAAAGTTAACCTAGGTACCCAACTAACACAATTGGCTACGTAGCACTATACTGTAATAACTTTATAATACTTTTCATACGAATAATCATAAAAAACAAACAAAATATAAAGAAAACATTTCAATCTTACAGTACAGTACCTTGAAAAGTACAGTAGTAGAGTACAACAGCTGGCATACAGGGGCACATTCGCATCTTTGAAAGTTCACAACTTGAAGATTCATATGTAGGGCACTTACTGTACTGATTTCAGGAAAGTTATTTGGAAATTGGGGTGAGTTCGAGAAGGGTGGGAGGAAATCCTGCACATAGGAAGAAAAAGCAGAGCGAGCCAAAAAGATATCATAGAGATGGGAAAACATTGGATACATTAATTCTCTAGTGACGAAGGGTACTTTTGTTAATACTGACTTTCTACCTTGATTAATTTTTACGTATCCACAGAATGATTACTCGGCATGTAGGTTTTCCGGGCACTGATCCTTTGTTTCTTCCTGTTGGCCTTTATTTGACCATATCCTTAATGACCATCACTGGTGGACAAGCAAAGAAGGAGGAGGAAGAGGAGACATGGAGGAGAAAGAAGAGGAAGCATATTAGGAAGGCGGAGGAGAACAAAAGGCAATGTAGATTATATAACCTAGATCAGAAGTTTTGGAAAATGGATGTATGGATCAATGCTAAAATGTGATAACTTTTTTTCTAGTCCACAAAGGAAAGAGAAATAAAAGGACAGTGAAGTCAAGTGTTGATAAAGTTTAATCTACTCTGAGATTATATCTTTCCAAAATTTTGTTATTAAAATTTTCTCTTTTATGCAACAATAGTGGTAATAGATGAGTATTTTTAAAAAATACTCTCTTAAAGCAAGATCATCAGAAACCTCATGCTCTCAATTTTAAAAAGGTGCATATATTTTGCTGGTATGAGAAACCCAGAGTCCTGGAACCATTAGCCTCATCCACTGAGGTATTCCTTACATCATTCAATGTACAGTCAACCAGTAATAATGACTATAGGTCACTGCTTAGCAAGGCTGCATCTGAAAGAGTATATTCAAGTGGATCAGAGCACAGGTTGGGGCTAGAGACTGGGTCTATCAGCATGGTCACTTACTCTCCATGAGAACTTTTATGGGTTATTCAAACCTTTGTGCCTCAGTATACTCATCTGTAGAATGGGCAAAGTAGTAATAGCACCTACCTCAACAAGTTGATTCAAAATTAACAAAATAATAAATGTACAATGCATAAGATACTAAGCAAACAGTAAATGCTACCAGTTACAGTGAACTATAGGTCCTATTGTGAGTTAAATGAAACACGCTAATACAGCTGGAAAGTTCCAAATCGAATTTCTTTCTGAAGCAATGCTTTCAAATTAAATTACTTGCTCTATATGCATTACAAGGTGGAAAAGCATTTTCTAAATAAAGCAGTCAAAGAGCTAAACATAATTTTAGACATCAAGGACAGATACATTACTCACTGTAGATAATAACTTTTTCCATTTTCACCTTATTTTAATGAATATGCAGATGGACTCTACTACAAAGAATTTACATTTGTATGAAAGCATTTGTAAAGCTTTTAAGCTTTAGCACTAGTAGTTCTTGACCACTTGTTTTACTCACATTCTTTGCAAGTGTTTCTTATAATTGGTGTGGAAAACAATGGCATTTTCTTCCTAAGTAAGACACCCTTTGGAAATGTGTAATTGGCTATAGTAACTATATAATAAATACTGTAATATATCATAGCAACTGCATTGTAAAATAATAAAGTGAAAGAGGTCATTTTCTGTTCTTGGGTTTTTTCCTAAAGTTTTAATAGCATTTTACCAGACAAGGTAGTACACGAGAAAGGATTTAGGAGATGGCACTGGTTCTATTATACCACCAGTATAAATTTTGGGTGACACTCTATGAGAAACATAAAATAAGAAGATAGCATCTTTACAGAGAGGAAAATGAGAACTGAACAGATGAGCTAACTCTGCCTTTTTTAGGCAGAGTTCTTTCCCATTATGAAAGCAGCCTGGTGGACATAAGAAGAGACATTTTGTCTGAACTCAGCACCTGAAACAATAAATGCTGACTCTTTTCCCGTTACCATAAGGGAATCTTGGCCAGGACAGCAGGGAGAGTGATGGGAAGAGGAAGACAAATGTGTTTAAGATACATTAGCTTCTTATCTCCTAATGGACAGACTAAAATTTGATTTTAATTCCAAGCAAAATCGCATTAGTTGAGCTCAGCAGAACTACTGAGAGACAGTTATTGGCCATTCCTTAATCGCTTCTCAAGTGGTCACTTGGCTGGGCTTTTAGCAGTCGGCTGGTTTCCAGACTCACCAGAGGTGATGGTTACAGCACCTGGAGACAACTACACCATGGTTAGCTTCTCTTTCTTCTGTGATGTCCTTACGTTTAGTGAAGCCACATGTAGCTGCTTGTGGATGTCTACGGTAGTTTGTTGGGAAAAATGCAACTCACAGTTATGTTTTGCAAAGTGTCATTTTCCAGTCTGACAAAATACACTTCTGTTTTTATGTAACCGAATTGGTCACCCAGACCCATGTTGGGGTCCTAACCCTGGCCGAGACCCCCTGTCTCGGCCAAGGAGGTTCTTTTTCCGATCAGATTTGCAAAGCCAGTAATGAAATCTATACTAAGACTGGAAGAGCACAAGCTTTGTTGCATGGCCAAAGAATGGGGAAGCAGGATCCTAGTTTGCAAATCAACTTCTCAACCCAATTTGTGTAGAGACACCAAATATATAGGAGGGTCGAGATAAAAGGGAGGGAATTGGAAAGATTGGGAGGAATATTCACGACTTATCTGACAATAGGCCTGTGATTTGAACCTGGAACTGATGCAACTCTCCTTGTCAGTCCTTGTAGGGGCTTTTCCGGTTGTTGTCATGGCAATCATCAACTGCCATGGCGTTGGTGGGTGTGTCATTTAGCATGCCAATATATTACAATGAGCATATAATGAGGCTCAAGGTCTACTGGAAGTCAACTTTTCCACCATCTTGGACCTAGTTGTTTTTAACCCGTTCTTATTTTTTTCTCTTTGCAGTTTCTTCCTGAAACTTAGATAAGAGGGAGGAGCAAGGGTATGATTCTGGGGCAACAGCTTTGGCAATATTTATTCCTGTTTAGGAATTTGGAAACGGACTTGGCTAGTCCCTGAGAAGCCCGCTCCTCATTACAGATAATTGATAGCATCGAAGTGTCTACCCTGGATGGCTAATTCTGGATCCAGATGGTTTTATGTATTTAACTCAATATGACTACAGTATCTAATTTTACTGGGAACATCATGTCTTTCATTTTTTAAACTTATTAAATTTCTACTATGTGCAAAAGATCCCTTTTATGGGGGCTGAGAAGAATGTCAATGAAGTACAGGGCACAATCCACACACACATATGAAAACATGCTCACATAGCAAGGATATTTGATTAAGTAAATCCGCCCTGAAGAGTGGATTTACAAATTTTGAAAAATGGTGATTAAAATCGGGGCCTGCAAAAATGGTTGAACTTAATTTGGGGTAGATCCTAAGATGACAGTGCTGAATGCACATTTTAAAAAGATGATCTGCAAAAACACAATTTGTAGAACTCAGCAGTTTCAACCAAAAAGTGAATATTATGATGTAGACTGAAAGATAGAAAATTAGAGGTAAATAAAATTTCCTCTTGTAGGTTTTTCAAATTCATCAAATCCAAAGTTCCCAGGTTGGTTTTGCTGTGGTGACTAAAAAATGGTCATATAATCCCTCTCTCTCTCTCTTCTATGTCATGCTGATACTAGTTCCAGAATTTAAAGCTGATGTAACTTTAGGCTGGAGGGGTATGCACATGTCAGATAGTTTCAGAAAGGCAGTGACCCCTGAGCACAGGCTATTTGGGGAACAGTGAACCCCTGCCATTTTTCTCACTGCCTTGTAGTAGGACAGGAAGAAAAGCAGACCCCACGAGCTCCCTTAACTTCTGTTATAGGTGGTGCAGACCTGACCAGAGATTCCAGTCTGGTCCTGCCTCCTCTCTGACCTCACTTCCTCCTACTTCTATATAAGCTCCCTATGCCTCTGCCCAACTGAACAATCAAAGAGTTCTCTCTGTAGTTGTTTAGCTGTGGCCCAAGATGTTTCTCTATATCATACATCTACTCTTCTAAGTCCAGCTTATCTATTTTATCTTCTGGGAAGATTTCCCTCACCACTCCCAGGCAGCAGACTCCAATACACTCCCCTTTGTGTCATCGCCATGCCCAGGTAGACCATAGTAGGCACAGTTCCAAGCGGTGGATGCTCAAAAGATGTTTATTATTGGAGGAAGTGGGATAAAGGAAGACAGTTATTTGAAACACTGGCACCAAGGATCTTGAAGTAAATCCAAGATTTATCAGCTCCACTGATGTTTTGTCTTCTTGTTTTTCCAGTTGGTGGAGAGTATAGCCACTTCTGACATGCTTCCCATCTACAATGAATACGTTATGAACACTGGAACTAATAGCAGCATAGAATGGAAAGAAGAGACACCACCTCATCTGCCCATTTTCTCAGTCCTCACCTGCAATACCAAACCTGAGGCCATTAGCATTTGATGAAGAATCAGAAGAGCTGTATTTACAAACTCCATTTTGCTCTCAGCTTCCTTGTGTGACTCTGGAATTCAAGCCAATGGGAGGATTATATGGTAGCAATTGGAAAACCTTTAAACTCAGAGTGAATTTTTTCCCCTCTAATTTTCTGATTGGCAATCTACATCACAATACTCACTCTTTGGTTGAAACTGTTGAGTTCTACAAATTTTCCAATTGACTTAAGAAGTCTGCTTGGAGTGTTTCCCCAAAACATAACAATCCATAAAATGCCATTTGTCTTGTATATATATATATATATATATATATATATATATATATATATATATATATATATATATAAAATAAATGTATAATTAGTTGCTGAGGAAACTAAGCCAAATACTAAGAAAGTATAGAGCCAGGGAATTGAAACTTAATGGCTATATTGGTTATCTCATTGGACCATGGATTTTCTTCCAAAATGTAGGCATTATGAAGGCAACTTACTAATTTCACCACAAGGTATTCAAGGAAGACCCAGTAGTAAATGAACTGACAATAAAAAGAGTAAACTTTCTAAAGTAATAGTGGTAAAACTGGGGATTGCATTTCCCATCAAAGCCTCAGCATTAACTCTAAAAACCATCAAAATTGGTGTTAATAGCAAGTATGTAACAACTACAAGCCATGGAAATAACTTATAATAGTCAAATTATACTTTAGGCTCAGTAGCCATAAATGTAGGGTAACTAATTATCTAAAAGTGACTCCATGGGGCTATAAACAGCAGGGACAGTGTTTCAATGGGTGTTCAACACTTGGTCAATGCAGAAGCCATTTTTATTGAAATCTTCCACTCAGAACACCAATAGGTAAACCTGAAGGAAACACTCTTGTTAGAGGGCAAACAAGAACGAATTTCACAGACCATCCCATCCTTCCTCTTCTCTGTCTTGCATGGTGGGTACCATTTAAGGACTTCTCTAGATAATTGTGACAAAAACTTAGGCAGCATTATTAAGCAAAATTAAACATTTGACTTTTGCTCATTTTGTTTTTCTTAAAATTATTTTTACTTATTTTTGATAATTGATAAGCTGTATATGGTTAAAAATTCAAAAGGCACAAAAGGGAATAGACATTTCTGGTTTGAAGATGATAGCATAAAGCTGCCATGTACCCTCCCTCTTTTCATAAATCACCCCCAAACAAGAAGGAAAAACAAGAGGGAAAAACAGAAAAGCAAAGTCCATATTAGACACACTTAGGGGTAATTGAAATGGCAAATAGAAGTGGATGGAAAGGGCTTCAAAAGCAGTGGAGAGGATCTGGTATAAGTCACCTTCCTTCTTTGTTCTGAAGCTGCAGCTTGCCCTCCCCGGAGGCGATAACAAATACCAGTCAATTGTGTATCCTTTTGGAGATTATCCCTATTATTTTTCTGTAATCACACAAATAGTACATATTTTACATGCAGTTCTACACTTTGATATTTTTAAAGGTATCTTTCCATATCAGTTCAAATAGATCTATTTTTTAATGACTGTGTAGTATTTTATTTTAATAAATTGCTCATAATTTGTTTAATTGGTCCTTGTTAATAGACATGTAGGTTGTTTATAATATTTTGCAGCTACTAGCAATGCTCTAAGGAATGAAGCTGCATGTCCATCATTTGACACATGCTTATCTATTGAATAAACTCCTGGAAGGTGAATTGTTATTTCAAAGGGCATAGGCATTTTTAATTTTGATACATCTATTTAAGTAGCTCTGCATAGAGCTTGTTCCAATTTATACCTTTACTGGCAATGAAAGATATTTACTTTCTTCACAATGATACTGAAGAAGTGTGTTTTCAAACTTTATGATCTCTCTTAATCTGTTAATGTTAATATCAAAGTTTAATATGCACCTATTCTATTGTAAGTGAGGTTAACATTTTCACTATTTTTGAAACTTTTTAATGAACTCTATGTCACATGCTTTGCACTTTTTCTATTGGGGTTTTCAAAAATTGATTTGTAGAAACTTTTTGTTTGATAAGGGAATTAATTTTCTGTGATATGAGTCACAAATATGTTTTACAAATTTATTGTTTGACTTTTGACTTTGTATATAGTGCTTTTGAACACAATTAAAGGAAAAAATGAATGTTGTTTAATTTAACAACCTTTCTTTATATGCCCTCTACCTATTTTATCACACCAAAGAGTCTTGTCTGCTCAAAATTATACAAAAATTTTTTCATGTGTTTTTTTTGGCCATTTTCTGTTTTATTTGCCATAAAATTTTTTTAAAATCAATCTGAAATGTGTTTTACACATTAAATTTTACAGTTAAATTATGGAGTTTAAGGTATACATACATTTTTTTTTCCTGAAGGCTATTAAGCTATTCCAATATATTTGTTGAATAAGCCTTCTTCTCTCCACTCCCAAAATTGAAATGTTGTCTTCATGACATATTTAATTGCATTTGTATATAGCTATTTCTAGACTTCTACTATTCATCTCTTATTCATGTATAAGCTCCACACTATTTAAATTTCTGTGGCCTTATAACATGCTTCAGTATTTATAGCTCTAGTCCTCTCCCGTTATTGCTCTCCCTGAATATCCAGGTTTATTTTTGCTTGCTTATTTTTCCATATGAAATTTAGAGTGAGTTTGTCTAGTTCCAAATAAAATACTATTCACATTTTTTTGGATCATGGCCTTCAATTTAAAACCAACACAAGAGTGCTTAATAGTATAAAAATGCTAAGAACACAGGATTTTTCCCATTTTTTTCTCCTTTTTTGCATCTCACTAGTGTTGCAAAATATTTTTTTTTACAGATTGTGCATATTTTTGTTAAATTCATGTATGTATCATTTTTTTGGTTGCTACTCTAAATGGCGTCTCTTATTCCATTATATCTTCTGACTATTTGAATGCATGAAAGCTACTGATTTCTGTGCATTAGTTTTGTGCCCAGATACTTTTTGAATTCTAGAATTGTCTGTGGTAGCTTTTAATTAGATTCTTTCTAATTTTCCATATTTACATCTGCACATGATCATTTCATTTCTTGGTTCCTCACTAAAATCTTTTTTCTTTATTTTGTTTAACTATACTGGTTGGTATTTCTAGAGCAACATTAAATGATAATGGTGATAGTAGCACCCTTATTTTATTTCTAACACTAATGAAAACGCTTTTTAGTGCTTCCCTAATAAACCTAGTGCTGCCTTTGTGTTGTGATCATTTATATTTCAGAACATTATATTATTCCTACTTTATGGGTTTTTTATTTTGAAATCAAGAGTGGATTTGATTGTTATTAAAGACCTTTATAGCAAATATGATGATGAATGTCCAATTCTGGTCTGTTTATATGGTGAATCATATTAATAAACTTCCTAATATTGATACCTTCTTTCATTTTTGTATTAAATCCCACCTGGTTATTCTGTCTTTTTTTTTTTTAAACATATTGCTCCATTTTCCCTTACACTATTTTGTTGGGCTTTTTGTATCACTTCTCATTATGGGATTAACCTGGAAGTTTTGCATGTTTTTTGTTTTTTTTAACTGTACTAATTTTGTCGGGTTTTAGTAGCAATGTTGTAGTATTTCCAAAGAAAAATGTAGTTTGAAGTTTATATTTTTTTCTTTCTGTGCTTCAGACAAATTTAAAACAATGAATATTAGAATGATCTGTTCTTTAAAGGTTTAGTTGAAATCCCCTGGGAAACCATCTGTGCTTGATGCTTTTTGGGGAAGACAGTTCTTTGAAGTATTTTTTTTCCCCTATAGCAGTTGGATTGCTTAGATTCTCTATCTCTCCTAGAATTGGTTCTGGTCAAGTTTTGCTCAGCAATGGCTACTGAGAATCAGTTAACTAGAAAAAATCATATTTCTGGAAGCATGTTGAGAGCTATTTGGGCACTATCCATTTCTCTGGTGAGATTTTATAGCATTAGAGATATAAACATTTAAATTCAAAACAAATTGCTAAAATAAGCAGAGTATTTGACTATATATGTTCTGCAGCCTTCCAATCCTGGAAACTGGCAGGAATATCTGAGTGACAAGAAAAGGCAGGGAAGGTTTTCAGATTGTAGAAATCCTTTAAGATGCCTCATAGCTCCCCCAAATAGAGTGTCATCTGTGAGAATGTTGCTTGGTAGAAACCAATCGCCCCACAATCTACTGCTCTACAACTCATCCTTGGGGATCACTAATTTCTGATCTCCTTCACAGAGCTTTGGTACATCCTTGTCAATGTAGAAAAGTGACCCTCTACAGCCACAGCTGCCTCTGCTTATCATCTCAGATATACCCATGTGTCGTTTGTGTGTGTGTGTTATTTAAAGTGTGTTGTGTTGCATAGGCCTTGAACTGAGAGTTAATTAGGCAACAGGAAAGGAAAGGAAGAAAGCAAAAAAAAAAAAAAAAATCGATTTTGATCACCTGCTATGTATATGACCTGATGACAGCTCTACATATGCTATGATATTTAATTTTTACGTGTCACTTTATTTTTTTTCAGTTTCACCAAAGAACTAAGTGAGGTCCAGGAAAGTTAAATGACTTTCCTAAAGTCACATCATTAATGCATAACCGAGTTGCAACATGAACTGATGTTCTTTCCTCTACACTATCCAGAAACTCCAATGATAAAATGAAGAGCTGCAAAGAAATAAAAGTGTAGTTGGTAGAGTATAATATTAGTGACCCCAAGGTAAAGGGTTAAGAAATCCCATAAGCAACAAAAACTGAGGTCACGAAAACTTCACATCTTAGCTAATCATTTTAATTACTCTTTTATCAATCCTTTTATCACATCAGGGGGGAAATAACATTCTTAGTAGTTTCTATTTTGAAGTTGTCAGAAACATTAAAAAAAAAAAAAAAGGAAAATTATGACTTTGTTCTTAGCAACTTCCTGTCAGAGAGGTAATTTTCTAAGTAGGCAGTAAGTTCCTGAGTGCAGATGCTGCTATTTTGGTCTGACCTAAATTTCCACCCACCATCCATAAGAAATTGGCAGACACCTCTCAGAAGGCTTTGCTGTGAAAAGGTAGGCTTTACAGCAATGTCAATGTCCAACAGGCACTTAATCCAGGATGGTTTCAAGAGCTAAACTTCAACATGGAAAAACCTCCCACTTGTACCACACTAACCAGAGCCCACTGCTGGCTGGACCAAAAGAAGTTTGATGTTTCAGCCTTCTCGTTAGTTCGTGTATACCCCTGTAATTTTCTTAGAACTCAGATTTTATTCCATAAGCTAAATGTGTGTTTCCAAGAGAGGTTTATGGAAAACACTGTAAACACTATTCCCTTAAGATAAACTTGCAAATGTTATTTCTAAAGTTAAGAATGTGTTTAGGAAATGTAGGACACTGCATCCATCTCTTGGTGATTTGCAATACACATTCACATAGTAAAGGATCTGAGAAGTTCTGCAACAAGAAACTTGCTTAACTTTTCTTAATCCAGCATTTTCAAAATAATATTTGACCGACACTATATTTTTAATTCATGTCACATTCCTGTGTATAAACTTTTTTTCTAAATCAGTGGTTGGCAAATTATAGCACATGAACCAAGTACAGTAAATCCCCTACATACAAAGGAGTTCCATTCCAAGGTGTTCCAAGAGTGCGTTCGTAAGTCCCATTTGTTTGTTAAGTCCAACAAAGTTAGCCTAGGTACCCCACTAACACAATCGGTTATACAGCACTGTACTGTAATAGGTTTATAATACTTTTCACACAAATAATACATAAAAAACAAACACAAAAAATAAAGAAAACATTTTTAATCTTACAATACAGTACCTTGAAAAGTACAGTAGTACAGTACAACAGCTGGCATACAGGGGCTGGCATCGAGTGAACAGGCAAGAAGAGTTACTGACTGGAGGAGGGAGAGGAGGTGGGAGATGGTAGAGCTGAAGGATCGTCAACAATAGGAGACGGAGGGCAAGCTGCAATTTCACTCATGCCTGACATTGATGGAAAGCACGTTCACATCTTTGAAAATTCTCACCTTGAAGGTTAGTATGTAGGGGACTTACTGTACATCCACAAGTTTCCTTTTGTACACCCTAGAGCTAAGCATGTTTAAACAAAACAAACAAAAAAAAGTTGTATAATAAGGGTCTTACATGACCCTCAAACCCTAAAAATATTTATTATCTGGTGCTTTCCAGAAAAGTTTTCCTACCCATATCATTCTAAACCAAAAATATTAACACATTTTAAGTAAATAAAGATACACCACTTATTAAAAATTATATAAAGAAATGAGGTAATCATTTTTCATTTAAAATTACTCTTCTAAATAATTCAAAATTGAATTATTCAAATGAAAAGCATGGCAATGAAAAGATTAGAAGGTTCAGGCAGCTCCTACAGATTTAAACCCTCAAATTTACAGTCAATATCAAGAGGCAACATTTTATGGGATAAAATAAAGATTCATTTTAATTAAATAAAATAACTCAAAAAATAACTTTTGTGTCATACCAAATGAATACTTTCTATCCTCATAGAATCACATACCCTCTCTTGTAGTCTTTTATTTATATATATATTAAATAAAGCAGATTGGGTTCACTATTCTTACCTTAAGGAGAGAGTTTCAGAATTATATGGTAATTTAAATACTTAAGGTTTGCAAGATTCAAAACTGTCTCGTATTAAGTGGATCATGTCAAAACTCACTGAATCTTGGAAAGCTTTTCAAAACACACATTACTGCATTAGATCCTCCCTCTTGAGATGCAAATTTTGTAGGTGTGAGGTGGGTCCTTTATATGTAATTTGATAGATCTTCCAGAAACTTCTCTTTTGCTTTCTTCCTTCCTCTTCCCTCCTTACTGTTGTGTAACAAACCACCCCAAAATGTAATGGCTTAAAACAATGTAAGATGACCACATGTTAGTATGCATTATGGTTATATGGGTTGACAGAACTCAGTTGGGTGTTCTCACTTTACCAAGTTGTGGTCAGATGGCTCTTCAGGATACAGACATCTGAAGGCTTGGTTGGGCTGGACATCCAAGATGGCTCATCACATGGCTGGCAGTCAATGCTTGCTGTTAACTGGAGCTCATCTGGGACCGTCCACTGGAATACCTACAAGTGGTCTCTCCATGTGGTTTGGGTTTCTCACAGCATGAAAACTGAGTTCAGAGGAGGGGACATCCCAGAGACCCAGCTGAAATCTTTGAAAGACCTAGCCTCGGAAGCTCAGAGCCTCCCTTCTACAGCAATCTATTGGTCAAACAAGTCACTAAGGCCAGCTCAGTTTCAAAGGGAGGGGAATTAGGTCTTATTTTTTGATGTGAGGTACAGCATGAGCAAGAAGGAATTGGTACCCATTATTTTTGGAGTCTATCTACCATACTCTACATCTAGATGATACTTAGTCATTTAAGAAGTTCTTCTATTCCAAACCTATGGTGAATAAAAGGATGGTACTTTCTCTTTTTAATATCTCATTGGCAAGGCATTGATGCTACTCACTGTTTCTGAGGAAAAGTGAAAACTACAAACTTGGATGTATTCTGGTAGCCTTTTAAGAGGAGCTACATTTAGGGTAGGCTAAGGTTGTAATTGTTTTATTTTTCTGTGGCGTTTTCTTGTCAAGTAACTCAATGTCTTATGTAACCTCATCAACTGTGGGATATCATACAGTCTGGATGATATGATGTAGAGTGTTTCCTTAGTCTGAAATTGATGTGATTCTGCAAATGCATGCAGTATACACAGCAAGACAGTGTACTTATTGGGGAGGTTTCAGGGGTTATTTGTTTACACAATTGAATAAAAGCAATAGTTGGACAAAGTGATTCATTGGTTAGGGACAATCCTGAAAGCAACTGATATGTTTAATATGTCTCCATTTATTTAGTCAGGTTGTATAGTTTCCCCTTACTGCTGTCTTTCATGTATGTCTTCCCATCTCTTAATTGATATATATGTAAGAGATGCTTGTACTCAAATAAGAATAGGTCTTGATGCTTGGGCTGATACATACCCAAGGCATATTATAGTGAGTTAGGTAGGGGAGAAGAAGGCCCATTTAGCAGTACACATTCATGGAGAGCCTTAAAGTTAGAACTGATATTTTCTCAAATTAGGTCATACTTATACTCAGAAAGATACTCTGACACCAATGAAAAGACAGTCATCATACATCTTTAAAACTGAATTCATGATCTGACCACTCCAAAAACTTGTAATACATGACAATTTTTATAATTTAAATAAATCCTATGACTGTCATGTGAATAGAATCATTATATTGTGATGCATTTGTTTGTATACGTGTGTGTATGTTAAAGGTGCTGAGGTTTTTTTCATTACAATCACATCCCATTGACCACAGTTTTTGGACTCTGTTTTGATCTTTCTTTACTTTGCTTCATGTATGGAGCATCTCAGGAGGTAACAGGGCCTTCTGTTGGCTTCAAGAAGCCACATGTCTCCCTCATCTGCATTTTCTGGGGGTGAGGAGGATAGTATAAATGCTGCTCTGTTTCCCCAATTGAGCTCTCCTTAACTTTACATAAGGAACGTAGGAAAAATGTTTATCTTCTTAGCAACAGATGCAAGAAATTCATTTGTGGCAAAAGGCTAGCTCTTCTGAAAAAAGCCTTTGATATGTGACTATAGTCTGGAACTCGGCTTCAGACCGGTTTCCACATTTACACAACAGACCGAGGAGGACTTTAATAATTTTTTGGGAAGAAGGGAGAACAGCCAGTTGAGCAGTGAGTGTGGGGAGAGTTCAAGGACAGAGGAGCACCCCCCCACACCTATTACATTGTTTCCTGTATAATTACTGTTAAGATACTTGCTTCATTAAATTCCATGTTGCCCCAAAATGCTTTTGCACAAGTGTTCTTTTTGAGAATCTCAGAAAAAAAGAACAAAACAACTGGTTGTTTGGACTACGTGCAAGAATAATGCAATTGGGTGAGAGTGAGTTACTGAGCAGGGTCCCAACAGGACAGAAAATGGACGGCCTGAGCTCCAAGCTGTTTCAGCAAGGCCAGCGGCTTAATAACAGGAGACAAAAGGCAGGACTGAACTGAGTCTAAGGAGTTTTCAACAACTGGGGAAAGATACCGAGGCCTTATTTTTGTCCCATCAATGGCAGGAAGCCCAGTCCCACTCATCCCTATGGGAAGACACAGTCAGCAGTGAGATTAGAACTAGTTTTTGGTACCAGTTGGGAGCCCATAGCCTGACTCTTCAACATGGTAGCAGTGTGTCATTGGGCAAATTCCTTAACTCTCATTGCCTGTTTCCCCCAAAGTACATTGGAGTGAATGATACTCACCAAAAGTGTTTCTCTGAGACGTAGATGATATTGCATAGAACATTCCTGTCAGAGACTCACATCTAGTAAGTGCTTGATAAACTGTTGCTATCATTGTCTTTAGCGGCTATGGTTCCACAACTATGAAGGACATTTAGACATCGGCTAAGGAAGCTATACGGGAACCATTTGCTTTGAAGGAACATCATGCTTCTGGCAGTTCCGCATTTGCATGGAACTTGGCAGTAACAATTCAGAGCAGAAATAGCTGAAGAAATAGATGCAGACTTAGTGATTTTTCAGAACTGAACTCTGAGGCTTGGAGATGCAATGTCCTCTGGAATTAGAACACAGGCTCTGGATCAAAATTAAACATTAAGACATCAAATAGTAAGGACGAGCATGGGGCAGGGCCCATTGGAGCTTCATAGTAGGGTAGGGAAGGAAAAAGATGGAATCCATGATATTTAGAGCTAAAAAGTAACTGCAGCCTGGAGAGTTCCTTAGCTCAGGTCTTTGAGAGTCAGACCCTCAGGTCAGGATTCATGTCCTCCCAGAAGAAATTGGTGAGAATGAGGAGGAAGCAAGACAGAGGAAGGGACAGGCAAAGCCAAACAATAGCACAGTATTAGAAATCCCAGCCTCAGCCGATCTCATGGAAGTTCTGACGCTGCTTCCCTTGAGATAAAGAGGCTGGATTTTGGTACTCAACCCCTATCAGTCTTGGCACTTTCCAGCTTTCATCATATAGCAGCAACCAGGAACAGAGTGGAGAGCATTGGCTGGAGGCCAGTCACTCTGGCCAGAGCAGGATATGGCCTTACTTGTGGCATAATATTCAGTTGGTAACCACAGCGATGGTAGAACTAGTCATTAAATATTGAAATCCTTCTGTACAGTAACAGTTTGTTAAAGAGCCATTTCTCTGATGCCCCTGAGTGCCCCATGACCACTCCTAGGAACCTTCAGATTTCCCCACAGGCTCTGGCTACTAATATGATTGTTCGGTGTCCTACCATAGAAGGAGAAGATTGAGATTATCACCCATGGATAGGAGTCTCCCAGATCATCAGTATATAGTTTTGTAAGTTATTAGTTAATCCTTTAATGAAATTGTATATAGTTTCTTAAACTCTCCCTTCCAGGGAATAAATTCCAAAGCACTGTGGGAAGCAGCAAAGACAGCACATTGCGTGACTTTCTTGGTTAATTTATTTTCCTTATCTAAGAAGGCTCAGACATTTTTAATAATGTCCTTGGCCTGAGTTAGTAAAGTGACTTTTAATGGCAAGTAGGCTTACTTCTCTTCTAAACCCAGGGAAACTTTAGAGAAATAGTCTACGAATCACTGTAAACTTCCACATCCTGACAAAGGAGAGAGAGGTAGTGTGTCTCTATTTAGTACAAGGTTTGTTGCTACGTTTACTACTGTGAGTTCCATTGAGGCTCCTATAATGACTATTTTGACAAGCTAAATCTGTCTTCCATCCATTTGTAAATAGAGCTGTTTCATGGTACACTGGGAAGAGGATAAACCTGTAAGGGGTGATGGAATAAACAAAGATGGGCTTAACTCTTACCATGAGACGTTTGCCTCCTAGTCAAATTCCAATGGAGCTTGATTCAAGACAGGGTCCTGTTCAGTCATACTCAAGAATAGATAAGACATTTGTTCTCCAGTTGGCTTCTGGATTACTTCTAACTGAGGTATTAATACATGATGACACAACTTCTGGTCTTAGGGGGGTGTGTGTGTGTGTGTGTATGTATGTATGAAGGGGTTGTCATACACTGGGTTTCCGCAGAAGCAGACCCTAAATCAAAGTCACGAGTGCCAGCAGCTTATTTGGGAAGTGATCCCAGGAAGCACTGGAAGAGAAGTAAGGAAGTGAGTAAGGGAAGGAAAAGGGGTGTCAGTGAGCAGGTTATCACTGTGGGCTCCTGGAGCTCAAGGTTGCTGGGAAAGTTAGGTAGTGTAGAGCCAGTGTAGAGCATGCAGCTCAGGGTAATCCTCACCAAGGCACTAGTAACATTACTCTATATCCAGGCCATTTCATGCCTGTATTTATCTGTCTTCTCAGGACACGTGTGAGTTTGGAAATCTGCGATTAGTTGATGAGTCAGATCAAATGGAGGATGGGTGTAATTACTTGGCGCCTCGACTTTCTTGACACTGGGCATTAAGAGGGATATCTTTGTAACTCAAACCATAGAAACATGAGAGGTTTTGCTAACTGCCACATTCTATCTTTACAAAGTCTTCAGTGTTATCTTTTTGTTAACAAACTCATAGCAGCCATTTTGACATTTCTAGGTTAATATTCTTATTAATGACTCTTCTAGGGAGGACTCAACTTTGCAAAGCTTTAGACATCTTCACAGCTGTGCCCAAAGCAAAGGAGAGATATGGGAAAACAAGACCTTTGCATAATCTCTCCAAATTCCATTTCTTTAACTTCCATTATCAACGAATGAATCCAAGGAGGCAATCTAAGGAATACCAAACAGTAGGAGTAAGGACATTAAATCAACTGCAATACTGTTACTATAAGGAAATCTCAGGGACTTGGTGTGATAAAATGAACCTTAGGTTGGGGTTTTGAAAACTTTTTTGAGTCAAAAAACTTATTTTTGAGTCTAAAAATAAGTCTAGAACCTATTCTGGGGGGTTAGAAAACTTATTTATTTCATCTAGAGAAATAACCATGGTTTACTCTTCACCTATTCTGGTCTCAGTTTTAGCATGTAAATGAAGAGAAGCCTGAATTATATGATCTCTCCTTTTGCCAAATATTCAGCAAATTTATTTGTTTCTCTTTCTACTTACATTTTTTTCAGAAGGAAAGATAACATTTTCTTTTTCATTTTTATACCCTTTTCCCCCATTACCTAAACAATTTCACAAACTTAGAAAACATTTGGAAAATATAGAAAAGAAATAAAGATCATGCTTATCATTCTATTTTAGTGTCTCTTTAATTCTTTCTCATGAGAACTATTTTTATGCAGTCAAAATTATAATGCATATATACATATATTTGTACAGCAGCAGTGGGGAAATAAAAACACCAGAAAGGAAGGCAGTATAGCTCTTTTCAAATACTTAAAATAGTGCCATATAGAAGAGATGACAGACTTGTTCAGTGCAAATTCAGATTATCAGTGAGAGGAAGGAACAACATCCATTTTGGCTTATTACAGGGAAAAGGGTTCCTTTTCTGTGTCCCTGGAGGATTAGTGGTACCCAATGGGCATGCAGCAGGGAAGAACCAGAGAGGTGTTAGCACAAGGTGATGTCACTCCATTTTGGGGAAAATACAGTTCTAACGTTTTACTATTTTTTTTTTTAACCTCTTTATTGGAGTATAGTTGCTTTACAATGGTGTGTTAGTTTCTATTTAAGGTCATTTTCTGATACTCTACTTGGTGCTTTCCATCTTTGTAAAGTCTTCATTGTAATCATTCCATTAGCAAACTCACAGCAGCCCTTTGGCCATTTCCACATTTCTGGGTTGACGCTCTTACTAATGAATGATTCTTCCAAGGAGGATGCAGATTGTAAAAACCTTTAGATCCCCACATCTGTGCCCAAGGCAAAGGTCTTAGGGGTGTGTGTGTGTGTGTGTGTATGTATGTATGAAGGTATGTATGTCTGTATAGGAAAACAGAATCTTTTCATTAACTCTCCAAATTCCATTTCTTTAATTTCTACTCCCAGCTACCTTAAATTGTACTAACTTTGCCTTGTACATTTCTCCTAATTGGTTTATTTCACCCCCTTTTCATATTCTGTTTTTGTAAAATTATATTTCAGACTCCTAAGGTTCTGTTGGATTAATCACTGATGATTTGGCTCCTATTAGCTGTGAGTAACACAAGTGGCAAAAGTAGCAAGGCAAGGAATGTCACATCCATTAAACCTTGCTCATAAAAGCAAATTTGAATTCTTGAGAAATGGGTGAAAACAAGAACTCTAATTCTTACAAGATTTTCTCCATTCCTTTTTTTCCCCCTACTTCTTTTTTTTCTCATTTTAGTACAGTTCTTAAAAATACATTTTAGTGTGTGTGGGAGTTAAATTGATCATCAGCTGGAAGTTAACTCTGTTCTGCTTGAGGAGGCTTCCAGAAGGGGACATTTGGATATTCAACATCCTTGTAAGATGAGAGAAGCATATGCAGGAGGAATTAAATCCTCTAGACATATCATTGCAGAAGGCATTTAGCTAAAACATTTTTCTACCAAATTGTCTCCTGAAGGTTTTATTGAGATTTACAACTGAGAGATTTTAGAAGGCAAGTAGAGAAAGTGGAAATTCAGACATGATCTGGAATAGATATGCTTAGGCCGGAGACCCGTTTTTTATCGGATGTCTGGTGCTTTAATTTCTCTCTATTGCAACAATTATTAATGATAGATGTATCTTACTTCTGGTGCCTTTAAATCTTCAAGTTGCATCTATTTGTTTTATTTCATACGCTCTTAAAACAAGAACTCTAACAATAGGAAATGAAGACATGAACCCCACTCAAAGAGCCCAGGTGTCTGAAAGATAATGGACTTTTACTAAAGTCTTACAAATGTTAATAATAGTAATGAGACTTTGTTCCAGGTCTTCTGCTGTTCATTTCTTTTGTTTGTTTCCTGTACATCAGGGTATGGATGATTATACATATACTTCATCTGTTTATTTTTAAATAAATTATTCTCAAATGTGAGGCAGTAGAAATTGAAATGAGGTTGACACAACAATGGTATATGACCTACTCTTGCCTCTGGAGAGAGACAGAATGGTACTGTAGAAAGAGCATATGACTAAAGAAAGAAACTGGGCTCAAATCTTAGCTTCCTGCTACTTTGATTGAGATGGGTAAGCTGACTATTTCCACATTTCTTCTGAAACATATTTCCTTAAATTCTATTTTGAAATAAATTTGTTTAGTAAAAACCATTTCTATTTTGGGTCTTCCTTTTGATGTCAAAAACCTACTCACTTAGTCCATCTCAGCCTCAATGTCTACATATTTCTAAATTCTTTCCAATATGATCCTTACTTAGATGGTACCAGCTAGCAGTTCCCAATAGCTTGGAATGGTTAATAGTTGTCCTGTGGCTGCCAAGCATGGTTTCTACTTTTCTGTAAAGTGGGTTTTTCTAATATTCCATGAAAAAAGGAAATGTGGAAGATACCTATAATGTATACAGTTACTGAATCCCTGTTAAGTACTGAATTTCAGTTACAATCTCTGTAAGTTGTCTCTAGGTTGGTTATTAGATTCACATCATCATTTTGTGTGGCTATCCTGTTGTTTCAATGATGTCTAAATTCCCTAAATTCATTACTTCTAAAGAGAAACTGTGTTGTCTACTTTCCAAGTTTTGGACATTTTCCCAATATCTTTCTGTTACTGATTTCTAGTTTGATTCCGTGTTGGTCAGAGAATACACTCTGCATCTTTTCAATTATTTGAAACTTGTTGAGGTTTGTTTTTATGGCCCAAGATATGGTCTATATTTGTATGTGTTCTGTGAATGTCTGAGACAATATGTATTCTGCTGTTGTTGGGTGATTTGTTCTATAAACGTCAATTAGACCCTGTTGGTTGATGGAGCAGGAAAGTCCACTGTGCTTACCCACATTTGTGCTTACTGTGTTTTCCCAAGATTTCTTTTCTTATCATTTCCTTTCTGTATATAGAATTTTTTTTATTTTAGGAAATGTCTCCTGGCAACAGATCTCTTAGTTTCCCTTCATCTGAGAAAGCCTTGATGTTCCCTTCATTACTAAAGGATATTTTCACTTGGTACAGAATTGTGGGTTATCAGCTCTTTTATTTCAACACTTGAAAATTGTTGCAACTGTTCCATATGACCTCCATCATATCTGATGAGAAATCCACTGTCATTCAAGGTTTTTTCCTCCTATAGGTACGGTATACAGTTTTGAGGGTTGTTTTTTGTTTTTTGGTTTCTTTTGTCTTCAGTTTTCAGATGTTTAGTTGTGATATGTCTCAGTGTGGATTTACTGAGTTTATCCTGTTTAAGATTCTCTCTGCTTCTTGACTCAGTAGGTTTATGTCTCTTGTCAAATTTGATAAGTTTTCAGCCATTATTTATTTTTCAATTTTGCCCTCTTTCTCTTCTCCTTCCAGGAGTCTAATGACACAAATATTAGGTATTTATTTTAGTGCCACAGGTCCCAGGGGCTTTGTCCATCTTTATTTTATTGTCTTTCTTAGTTTGGTTTTAGATTTTCCTGGTCTTTAGTATGACAAATGATTTTTTGATTGAAACCTGCATATGTTTGTATTACATTTAAAAAAGACTCTGGATCTTATTTAAACCTCCTGTTTCAGTTGGCTTTCTCTTATACAGTTCCAGCAGTGCAAGGGGTTAGGAGGACCACCTCATTACTGTTAGATGGAGATTGAATTCCCAGTTCTCCACTTGGCCTCTGTTGACTACTGAGGTGAGGATACTCCTTGTTATTACTGGACAGGTGTGGGAATTCTAGCTCCCCTCGAGGAGTTCACTGACACTGCACTGGGGGTGACACTTATTTGCATGTATAAAAGAGAATATATAATAGTTCCTTCTGGAGTATTCTGGCACTGCTTCCTTGACTAGACATTATTCTCTAGCCTAACTGTCCAGGATACATGCAAAAGATACTAATGATTATTAACAAGTAATTCTCATCAATATCCTGACATTTAAATAAAATGGTTTGTTGACTTTATCTTAACACCAAAGAAAGAGGTGCTTTAAAGCTAAAGCCTCAATAGCCTCTGAAATTCTGGTGACACAGAAAACAGATATTGTAATAATGTTGTGTATATCTTACTTTGTCTAAATAGAAGTTTCTCAGTTTTTATTAAGTACCTAAAGGGTTCTATGTACACCAAATTAAATAAAATTACCAGTTTAGAGAATTTAAACTGGTGAAGAAACTTCTGCACTTCAGCAACTGGCACTGGTTTAGTAAGCCTAGCTGTTTGTTAGACATTTTTTCAAATCATGTCCTCACAAGGAGCAGAGTAGAATCCTTACGAATTAATTATTCATGGTCAGAAGCCACGTTTTGGCTTTCCGAGTGAGCAAATCCTTTTATGACGCTACCTTCCGCAGGTAGAATTTTTCATTGTCATTCTGCCTTATGTTGGGATTTTTACATTTCAGTCTCCCCACCACACAGTAGCTTCTTGAAGTAACATCCACATCTGACTAACTTCTATCTCTCATTCCTAGCAGAGAAAAAAAATGTTATGTGTCAGGGTTCTCTTCTTGAGTAACCTGGTGCATTGTACACCCTCTCACAGCCAGTGGTGTGATCCAAATACCAGCCAGCTATCTTTGTAAATGTCTGCCACTGATCACAAAGGAGGGCTTGAAAGGGAGCAGGATAAGGTTGTGTGGTATAGAGATTAAGAGGCAGGGTCTGCCTCAGACCAGTCATGAAATCTTGGAGAAGTTGCCTTATGTCTCTGAGCCTCGGTTTTTTCACCTATAAAATGTGGATATTAATAGCACCCATCTTACAGATTTTTCTAAGATAATGAATTATTTCATGTAAAATTCTTAGCACTGTGCCTGTCATATAGTAAACAATCAGTAGTTTCTTTCTGTCTTTCTGGGTTTTTTTTTCATTGTTTGGTGCAAATCCATGCTGCATATTTGTGGTAGGCAGCCTATAAGATGGAATCTAATGGTTCTTGCCTCCTGGTATCCATGCCTTTACATGGTCCCCTCCCGTTATGTGGACTGGACCTGGTGACTGACTTCTAACAAACAGAATATGGCAAAAATAATGAGATGTCACATCCATGATTTAAGTTATAAAAACCCCATCTTCCATCTTGCTTGCCCTCTTTCGCCCTCTCAAAAGCTTGTTCATAGGGAGGTCAGCTGCTGTGTTGTAAGCTACCCTGTGGAGATGCCAGGGGGGGAGGATTCTGCCCAAAATCTAATCTTCAGACCAATAGCCTGTGAGAAACTGAATCCTGCCAATAGCCACAAGAGTGAACTTGGAAGTGAATCCTACCTTAGTTGGGTCTTGAGATGACTACAATTCTAGCCAACCTCTTGACTTCATCCTTTGAGAGACACAAAGCCTGAGGACTCACTAAGTCACTCTCATACTTCTGACTCACAAAATAAATGCGTGTTGTTTGAAAACTCTATATTTTGGGGTAATTTGTTACATGGCAATAAATAACTAATAGAGTATTGGAAAAAGGACTAAGATCGTAAGACCTATTGGTGATGACTCACGAGAATCTTTATATTCAGAAAGCTGCCCATTTATGGCCACATTTGTACATTTAGCCATGAGAGAAATATGGATGGTAAACATGTGTGCCTCCCGTGCTATGCCCCTTACCTGATACCCTACCTGATGTTTACCTGGTTGAACATAATTTATAATAAGCACAATATATGAGGCTGAAGAGCAAAATGGTAGTGATGCGGGACAGAGAAAAGGAGGGAAAAGAATTAGGACTGACATTTTACGTCTCTTAAAAAATCTGACCTTTTGGAAATATCACTGTGTACATTTAAAATATTAATAAAGGCTCTTGCTGTTAGTAGGCAAAGGGGGTTGTTGTCATGTGTGACCTTTTGTTGAAGTAAAAGAAAATTGACAGTTTTATTAGCGGTAGAATATCACACGAGAAAATGCAAAGGAGGAAGAAAAGCTGTCACAGTAGTATTTAGTTACACAGGTGAATATCATTAAGCAGCTGTGATTTTATACAAGGGAAGCCTAAATGTGACTTTTGAGCCTCCTCCATTGAAGCCAGCGTAAATTATGGCTAGAGTGGAAAGGCGCTATTCCTATTCTATTCTTTCTGGAAGGATATATAAGTGTTTTTATATTTCCTTTCTTAAAAAAAAATTCAACCAAGTCATTCTCCCCAAGATGAACTTATATACAGAACAGAAATAGACCCACGGACATACAAAACAACTTATGGTTGCCAAAAGGGAAAGAAGGGGGACATTAAATTAGGAGTTTGGGATTAATATACACACAGTACTATATATAAAATAGATAACCAACAGGACTTATTGTATAGCACAGGGAACTATACTCAATATTTTGTAATAACTTATAAGAGAAAAGAATCTGAGAAAAATAGGTAGATATGTATGTATAACTGAATCACTTTGCTGTACACCTGAAACTAACACAACAGTGTAAATCAACTATACTTCAATTTTTTTTTTCCCACACACACACACTGTATTTTATTTTTACAAGAGATAAATAGACTGACACCAAGCATTGTACATGGATGACCACAACAAAAGCAACAATGATTGCAATTACCAAACATGAAACACACTTATACTATGTCATAATATTGACATTCAGTCCAGTAATCCTCCACTGTAACAGCTCCTTTACTTTGCAGTGAAAATTGATTTGTATATTCTTTTCCTCTGAGTCCTTGTGGGATTTTTTTTTTAATTCAGACAGAAAGTCACAAAAATTATACTCATCCTCATCAGTTCACTCAGTCCCATGTAATTAATTTCTTTTTTTTTCATCTTGATCTTTTGTTAGCACTTTTATGAGTTCATCAGTTTTTCATTAGAGTTCTGAAAATGCTTATTCATTCAGTTCAGCAGTACAGTCAGTTACCAGAAACCTGTACTTGTCAGAGTCTTTTCCATGAATTTCTTGAAGATGAAACCCTTTTATAGGAACATATTTGCAAAATCATCAGAGTACACCCAGAACTGTCTGTAAATGACAAAAGACTTAAAAATGACCATGGTTAAAGATTTGATGAAAGTTCATAATAATGCAGTTGACAAGAAAATTAGTTATTTCTGAGATATACATTTTAAAGTAATAACTAGGATTATTACTTATAACATTATACCAGAACATATAAGATTTTTAGACGTTTCCTGTAATGTCTGAAACATTTATATTAACATATTTCCATACATATTTCCATACAAATACAAATATAAGATTTTTAGAAATTTCATGTAATGTCTGAAACATTTATATTAACATATTTCCATACATATTTCCATACAAATACAAATATAAGATTTTTAGAAATTTCATGTAATGTCTGAAACATTTATATTAACATATTTCCATACAAATAACCCAATGAAAGTTTAGTATTAGTTGTTTTGTTTGTTTTTTTATACTGCAGGTTCTTATTAGGCATCAGTTTTATACACATCAGTGTATACATGTCAATCCCAATCGCCCAATTCAGCACACCACCATCCCCACCTCATCGCAGTTTTCCCCCCTTGGTGTCCATATGTCCATTCTCTACATCTGTGTCTCAACTTCTGCCCTGCAATCTGGCTCATCTGTACCATTTTTCTAGGTTCCACATACATGCATTAATATACAATATTTGTTTTTCTCTTTCTGACTTACTTCACTCTGTATGACAGTCTCTAGATCCATCCACGTCTCAACAAATGACTCAGTTTCGTTCCTTTTTATGGCTGAGTAATATTCCATTGTATATATGTACCACATCTTCTTTAGCCATTCGTCTGTTGATGGGCATTTAGGTTGCTTCCATGACCTGGCTATTGTAAATAGTGCTGCAATGAACATTCGGGTGCACGTGTCTTTTTGAATTACGGTTTTCTCTGGGTATATGCCCAGTAGTGGGATTGCTGGGTCATATGGTAATTCTATTTTTAGTTTTTTAAGGAACCTCCATATTGTTCTCCATAGTGGCTGTATCAATTTACATTCCCACCAACAGTGCAAGAGGGTTCCCTTTTCTCCACACCCTCTCCAGCATTTGTTGTTTGTAGATTTTCTGATGATGCCCATTCTAACAGGAGTGAGGTGATACCTCATTGTAGTTTTGATTTGCATTTCTCTAATAATTAGTGATGTTGAGCATCTTTTCATGTGCTTCGTGGCCGTCTGTATGTCTTTTTTGGAGAAATGTCTATTTAGGTCTTCTGCCCATTTTTGGATTGGGGTGTTTGTTTCTTTGATATTGAGCTGAATGAGCTGTTTATATATTTTGGAGATTAATCCTTTGTCCGTTGATTCATTTGCAAATATTTTCTCCCATTCTGAGGGTTGTCTTTTCGTCTTGTTTATGGTTTCCTTTGCTGTGCAAAAGCTTTGAAGTTTCATTAGGTCCCACTTGTTTATTTCTGTTTTTATTTCCATTACTCTAGGAGGTGGATCGAAAAAGATCTTGCTGTGATTTATGTCAAAGAGTGTTCTTCCTATGTTTTCCTCTAAGAGTTTTATAGTGTCCAGTCTTACATTTAGGTCTCTAATCCATTTTGAGTTTATTTTTGTGTATGGTGTTAGGGAGTATTCTAATTTCATTCTTTTACATGTGGCTGTCCAGTTTTCCCAGCACCACTTATTGAAGAGACTGTCTTTTCTCCATTGTATATCTTTGCCTCCTTTGTCATAGATTAGTTGACCATAGGTGCGTGGGTTAATCTCTGGGCTTTCTATCTTGTTCCATTGATCTATGTTTCTGTTTTTGTGCCAGTACCATATTGTCTTGATTACTGTAGCTTTGTAGTATAGTCTGAAGTCAGGGAGTCTGATTCCTCCAGCTCCATTTTTTTGCCTCAAGACTGCTTTGGCTATTCGGGGTCTTTTGTGTCTCCATACAAATTTTAAGATGATTTGTTCTAGCTCCGTAAAAAATGCCATTGGTAATTTGATAGGGATTGCATTGAATCTGTAGATTGCTTTGGGTAGTATACTCATTTTCACAATGTTGATTCTTCCAATCCAAGAACATGGTATATCTGTCCATCTGTTGGTATCATCTTTAATTTCTTTCATCAGTGTCTTATAGTTTTCTGCATACAGGTCTTTTGTCTCCCTAGGTAGGTTTATTCCTAAGTATTTTATTCTTTTTGTTGCAATGGTAAATGGGAGTGTTTCCATAATTTCTCTTTCAGATTTTTCATCATTAGTGTATAGGAATACAAGAGATTTCTGTGCATTAATTTTGTAACCTGCAACTTTACCATATTCATTAATTAGCTCTAGCAGTTTTCTGGTGGCAGTTTTAGGATTCTCTATGTATAGTATCATGTCATCCGCAAACAGTGACAGTTTTACTTCTTCTTTTCCAATTTGTATTCCTTTTATTTCTTTTTCTTCTCTGATTGCCATGGCTAGGACTTCCAGAATTATGTTGAATAATAGTGGTGAGAGTGGACATCCTTGTCTCGTTCCTGATCTTAGAGGAAATGCTTTCAGTTTTTCACCATTGAGAATGATGTTTGCTGTGGGTTTGTCATATATGGCCTTTATTATGTTGAGGTTGGTTCCCTCTATGCCCACTTTCTGGAGAGTTTTTATCATAAATGGGTGTTGAATTTTGTCAAAAGCTTTTTCTGCATCTATTGAGATGATCATATGGTTTTTATTCTTCAATTTGTTAATATGGTGTATCACATTGATTGATTTGCGTATATTGAAGAATCCTTGCATCCCTGGGATAAATCCCACTTGATCGTGGTGTATGATCCTTTTAATGTGTTGTTGGATTCTGTTTGCTAGTATTTTGTTGAGGATTTTTCCATCTATATTCATCAGTGATATTGGTCTGTAATTTTCTTTTTTTGTAGTGTCTTTGTCTGGTTTTGGTATCAGGGTGATGGTGGCCTCATAGAATGAGTTTGGGAGAGTTCCTTCCTCTGCAATTTTTTGGAAGAGTTTGAGAAAGATGGGTGTTAGCTCTTCTCTAAATGTTTGATAGAATTCACCTGTGAAGCCATCTGGTCCTGGACTTTTGTTTGTTGGAAGATTTTTAATCACAGTTTCAATTTCATTACTTGTGATTGGTCTGTTGATATTTTCTGTTTCTTCCTGATTCAGTCTTGGAAGGTTATACCTTTCTAAGAATTTGTCCATTTCTTCCAGGTTGTCCATTTTATTGGCATAAAGTTGCTTGTAGTAGTCTCTTAGGATGTTTTAACTATACTTCAATTTTTAAAAAAGGAAAAGATAAAAAATTTTTTTTTTAATTTTTAAAAAGCAACATCTGTCCAAGTCAGGAAATGTGGACTTAAAATCCAAAGCAATTTCTCTCTCAAATGAACTTAAATTTTCTTGGCCAAAAAAAAAAAAAAAAAAGGAAATAAAGAAAAATCATGTAGAAAAGCTCCTAATCCCCTATGTCCAGCTACCCACTTATGCATTCAATCAACAAATATTCATTAAGAACTCACAACATGCTTGGCATTTTTCTAGGCTCAGAGGAATCAATGATAAAAAAAAGAGATAAGGTCCTTGCCCTTGGGGAGCTTATGTTGCAATGGGGAACATAGAAAATCAGCAAGCACAGAAATATGTGTAACTGATGTGTTGAAAGAACAAGCTCTAGAAGGAACAATCATAAAATAACACTATTTTTTTCTCTCTGCAACTTAGTACAACTCTCTGTGAAATTAGTTCTTTCTTCTGGATGAAATGTTGGTCCAATTCCAGCACTTCTTCAACTCATATCACCATTCCAACAATAGAAAATTTCTCCAATCACTTTTAGGCACAAAACAGTTTCATTTAAGTAGTAAAAGTATCCAGTCCCAGGGACTACTCAAAACTCTTACTTACATTTATAGCTAAAGCTTCTCACTTTACCAACTAGTAGGGGTGGCCACAGTCTGTTTATCTCCATAAGATTTTCCCACTGAGTGTTTTGCACCACATAGGCGACACAGTTTCCAAAAGCCTCCATCAGACTGGGTACAAACACTGGATGAGGGAGGGGAAATTCACAGCAAACCAACAACTCTCCCAAATTCTCTTTCTGAGATGTTTTAACCTTTTCATACACTTGAGGTGAGTGTTGGGCTCAAGCCACAAAACTTCTTATTCCCAGTGTCTTCTGCATGTTGTAGCCTAACCTCTCATTTCTAAAGGTGCAAGTACCTACCACCTACTGTTTTCTTCCCAGCTTTTTATGGTCTTAACCAAATTAGAGACAGAAAGAGCCCCAATTAAATGTCTATCTATCTTTTAATGTATTTTCAAGGTCATAATATACTAATAATAGCAATAATTAAAAATAATAAAGCAAGGTATGACATAATATATTATTGGTGTGATAGGAAAGGCTTTTAAGCAGGCAACCCTACTCCACTGAAGGGATTTTACACAAAGGAGATAAGGAGGAACCGTGGCTCAAGGTGACCTTGGGCTTATTTACCAAATAAAATTTAAGCAATTTGATGGAAGGGTTCATGTCTTATGTTCCTGCAGCACTATCTATTGTTCCTCACCCAGCACTGCACGATAGAAAACGTTAAATAATTTTTGGTTTATTGACTAAATGATTGGAGAGATAAAAGCCAAGAGGTCCCTTGTTGATATTCTCAACCATGTGGATTCATGCCCATTAAATATGCCATTAATGTTGGTCAGGTTGGTGGGTCCAGTTTTGGGGTCTACCAGCCACTGAGAATTCTTCCTTTGGCTCACATTTCCCTTCCTTTCAGACCCTGTATTTCTTCATCCAGAAAATCATTTTTAAAACTATGACTTGTATTTTAGAGATTGTTGACTTCAAAGAGAATCTCAGGCTAAAGTTTGAACCTGTCTTGGCTTGATATATAATTTTTCTTTTACTGATATATTTACAGATATAGAAAGTAAACTCAGGCATTTACAGAAAACTTTATGAATATTTGAAGGGATCCCCACCAAGGGGAGTTATGTGTCTAAGTGCTTTTATAGCAGAAAAAAAACAGCTGTCATAGAGCTCAGAGTCAAATGGGAGTTGTAAGTGTGAACTACATGAAATCCATTTACTGGAAAATAAATATATGCCCCTATGAAGGACCCTGAGGTAGCCAAGGACTGTTCTTACAATGCTTTCTAGGTTGTCTCTCTAACACTAGTCTAAACATCAGACTTACTCCATGTCTAAGGAATTTGTGTCATCTGATAATCTATTAAGTGGAACTCAGGGACAATGTAAGTTGTTCATGTAATTAAGGGATTAAGAGTATATGATTAAAATAGTTGGGATGGCCTTTCATTTCAAGAACTTCAAAGCCAAACTTCATGGAAAAAAATGGTTATCCCTCTAGACAATGAATCAGCTCATAGCATATAACAGTTACCTGATGTTTATTGTTGGTTTGCACATTGTATTCTCATTCAGCCTACAGATATTCATGACATATTATGTGTCAAGAGTTGTGCTAGGCACAGAGCATGCAGACAGGACCACGGCATACTTTTTGCCTTCAAAGGCCAAATGAGTGTCACACTTTATTGGCAATCTAATATTTTGGATACACAGAGTTAAGAAATATATCCTTAAAGTTAATTTCACCTATTCCTTTTTACCTTTAAAATGTGACTACAAGCATACCTTGGAGATATTGTGGGCTCATTTCCAAACCACTTCAATATAAGCAAATATCATAATAAAGTGAGTCACATGAATTTTTTGGCTTCCTAGTGCATATAAAAGTTACATGTACACTATATTGTAGTCTATTAAGTATGCAACACTACTATGTCTAAGAAACAATGTATATACCTTAATTAAAAATAATTATTGCTAAAGAATGCTAACCATCATCTGAGCCTTCAGCAAGTTGTAGTAGTAACATCAAAGAACCCTGGTCACAGATTCTCATACCAACTACAATAATAATGAAAGATTTGAAATATTTTGAGAATTACCAAAATGTGACACAGAGACATGAAGTGAGAAAATGCTGTTGGGAAAAGGATGCCGGGAGACTTGCTCCACATAGGGTTGCCACAAACCTTCAATTTGTAAAAAATGTAATATATGTGAAGTTCAATAAAGCAAAGCACAATAAAACAAGGTATGCCCATACTAGAAAACTTAAAATCCTGCAGATGGCTCACATTATTCTGCTATTGGACAACACCCGTCTAGGAGGATCTGTCCACACATGCCCACAAGCCTGCATTTCAGCCCCCCACTGGTGAAAGTCCACAAGGGCGTTTCACTACTGATGCAGCCCAAGTCCATGACCAGGATGTCTCATAAGTAGCATTTAGCCTCCCTGTCTGGACATGTAAGACCCTCAAGTCCTTATCCAAGCTTGCATCTTAAGTGCAGTGCTGTTTATAAAAACATTTTATAAATTTTTTTTCTTAGACAAGTGTGTGCCAAACTTTATGGGTGGTGTCCCATAGGGGAGCATATAGGTCTTTTTCTAATCCTTAGAGTCGTAAAACTTCCCCATCCAGGTCAAATATCACAAACATTTGCCACGTACATCAACTATCAACTATCAGAGTAAAGTTTTAGACAGCAATCACCAACAATCGCCCGTTAAGTTTTTCTTGTCTTTTTTTTCAAGAAAACCAAAGAAGGTGGAAGAGATCAGGTGTGCCTGGAGTAGGGACAGGACTGAATAAGTAAGTGGAAAATCTCTTCCAAGAGAAACAACAGTGAGTAACTTTTTATTAATCGATAACAATTATGGATGACGACCCTGTTGCTTTCCCTCAGGAATTTCCTGGGTGAATTTTTCACTTACTCTTGTGCGTTTTAAATACTTCGAAGTAGGAAAATGTCTTTGTGGTAGATTGCTTGCAAAAATGGCCACAATTGTTCCTGTCCCTGTGTCCGTGCCCCTTTGCCATGTGGCTTTGAAGTTTTTCCTCAGAGAGGTGGAACCTATTTCTCCATCCTTTGAATTTGGTCTGACCTGAGACTTGCTTGGACAAATGCAGCAGAAGTGACACTGTGCCAGTCCTGAGTCTGGATCTCAAGAGACATTTCATGCTTCTGCGTTTCTTGTGGAACCCTGCAACCACCATGAGAGCAAGTTCGGGCTACCCTGGGCTTTATATCCTTCCCACACGATAGAATACAAGTTTCTGTGGTTGGGTGACTACCAATTAGCTCCTCTGTAACGTTTAAGTGACAAGCCTATTTGAATATTGAAATCATACCTCTGATCCAGAAAATGTCTTAATTTTAGATGATACTGCAAATTTAGAAGACAGTTAAGAAGGTAGGAAGCTATAAGTAGTCTGGTTCTACCCGTTTTTAATAACGTCAGATAATTTTCAAGATTCTAAAACAATTGTATCACCAGACAAGTTCTCGGAAAAGACCTGTTATATTTTTTGAAATCACATCTTCAGTGATTCTGATCATTTCAGAATGTTTTCCACTGTTTTATTATGCCCTCTGAAGATGTGAGTTCAGTCATTAAACTCCATCCCCTAGCAAACAAATTGCCAATATTATTTCCTTTTGAGTGGGATAATACCATAATCAGGGTGCTCTTTGGAGGCACACTTCTCTCCAGGGAAATTGTGCTGGCTTTAATGTAGCTAAGCTTAAATGTGAAGGTGATGTGCTCTGTGACACTTGGCTATGTTAGTGACTCGAAATAAGCATCCTACTTCAAATACGGACAAAAGAAAGAAGGTTCTTACAGATATATTTCCTTTAAAAAAAAAAAACTGATTCACTGAAAGGAGCTACAGTTATGCAAACTGGCTCCTGGCTGGACTTTTTTTTTCTCCTAAAACAAAAACAAATGTGAAGTAGGAGTTTTGGACAAGAGTCCCCATGGAATGGTGCTTGGGGGGAAGGCCACAGGGGAGGAGCATGGGTCTTTGGAAGTTCGCAGAGAATGGGCAGAAAGGAGGGGGTGAGTGAGATGGTGGAGAGCTGAGCCCACTGCTACAGAATCCCAATCCTTCCCTGACACCACGAAGCCCCACAAGAACCTCCTGAAACATAAGCAGGTTTGATTGTATTTCCTGAGGAGGCTAGAGAAAGCATTGTTTTATGCCAGTGAATCTAAATGACTGATGTGGTCATGGGTGTGTACAGATAAAAGAAAACAATGGGATGGTAACATTGGGGAGTTTGTGAAATTGTTGGGAGAGACTAGAACTACCCACAATGTAAAATTAAATGTTCCAATTAAGAATTGTAAATTTCAGACAGGCAGGAGGGTGTCAAGTTATTTACAAGGCATTATGTTGTAGAGGGTTTCCCAGCTATGGGTCATAAGCAGCAACATACAGCTGCATCATCCAATCACTCTTCTTGAACTGAATTATGTGTGCCAAATCCAGAGCACCAAAGTGCAACTCATTGTACAGGAAGTGAACATTGATCACAGAGGGCATGATGGTCCTTACTGGAGCAGAAATGTGGAAACAACTCTGACACTGACATCAGAACCTCTGGGGAAGCTCTTTTAAGACTACATGTTTCAGAGAGATCCAGGCTCATGAGTCAGCCAAGCAAATGATGTGAAATCACCAAAGCGAGTTTCTCATGAAATTTCAGACTGCAAGTTGGTGAGTATGATGTTTAAGTTTTTTCTTTTCTTTTTCTTTTCCCTGCAGACCACTCTAGAAGGGAAAGGAGCTCCAGCTTCATAGTGGGTTCTGATTTGTTGAGATCAGGTTCCCTGCACACTAGACACTAGACTGTGTTGACCCCAGGGCTGGCTGTCAGCACAGTTGGAACCCTGGTTAGGGCTACTCATTTCCTGAAATTGAAGATTTTTGTAGAGTGTAGTGCCAGGAAGTAGGGCATTTTTAAAAGTGATGTTAGAACAGTATCTATCAAACTGGAGTTTATGAATTCTCTAGGAGAAAATTTGTTTTTAGGATTTTCATTGGATGAATGGAATAAAAGAGCAATATTTTAAAGCCTGTTTCGGGTCCCTTAGATGATCCCTTATAAGCCTTGCCCTGCAAGTTTAGGACCTGCTTTTTTGTTCATGGAGTCACACAAAGACTCTACAATGTAATTACAAATAAAGGTTTTGTGGGTGTTTAATAATGGAAAAGTGGTGGGAAAATTGAGCCATCATGGATCACATAGTACCAAAGGCAAATCAAATTCAGAGGCAGTACTAGGGTCCAAGAATTTTTTCTTTTAAATGATATCTACACACATTACTCATATTTGGAAATATTGAGTTAGAATCTGCCACTGGAATGCTGCGAGAGTGGCAGGCTTCTGGGGAGAAGGTGCTAGAAAAGCTGTGTGGTCTCATTTGCAAAAGCTCTGTGCTGGCTGCACTGTCCAACACAGCAGTCCCTAGCCACGTGGGCCATTTAAACACATATGTAAATAAATTAAACCTTTATTTAAGTAAAACTTCAGCTCCTCAGTCCCACATTTCAAATGTTTCAATTGCCACCTTTCATTAGCTTGGCAAACCCAAGCATTATATATTAATTCATTCAATTCATAGTTATTGAATGTTTATGTATGCAAGGTACATCCTAACAATTATGTTAAGAATCAGGCAAGGCAGAAGGAGAACATGGACCCAAATAAAATACGAATATTCCTGAGTCTCCAATTTTTGTCAGTAACTTCAAAATCCATTCCTATCTAGCCTTTTACCAGGTATATTAAAAAGTGACCAAACTGATGACTCTGAATTTTATTACCTCTTGGTATCTCTCTTCTGACATGATGAGAAATGAAATGGCCAAATTGCGGATAAGTGAAAAGAGAAGAAAAGGGCAGGATCCACCAGCTAGTTAATTGCTACTTGAAAAAGTGTGAGCTGAAGATATGCCCCTTATCTTGCTATCTATCTTACATTCTAGCGGCAGCTAAAAAAGTAGAAAATTGTCAGTGCTTCAAGTTGGGGAAGGATACCTTTTGAATGTCTACTGACACCAAGCAGTTATGAATAAACCTAGTGCCTCACCCGCATGACTATTTTTCTAAGAAAAAATAAACATGAAAATGCTTCTATTCATTGTGATGACAAGAGAGAAAATGTTTCTTTAGTTAGAGTATGTAATTTAGAGTTATGAACCGACTACTGCTCTGGAAACCATGTCCATCTTCTTTTTGAGGGAACATATCTTTATGCTGTAAAGCTTTCTTTACAGAGACCATGGATTTCTATGGTATTTAGTAATCATGGAAAAGAATTCCTCCCGTTTTCTGTCTTACGACTGAATCTGTTGACTCTGTTGAATCTTACATAGAGCGTTTTATCCAGAATGACGTTCGAATTGGGAGTGTTACCCTGGGTGAGGGATAGAACTACTGACTACTATTCTCTCTTCCAAAGAGAACAGAATACCTCTTCTTCTTTGTGTGTAATTGCCTGATGGGGCAAAAGTCTTGAGTTTCTTGTTTGATAGAACATATTATCAGACCGTGCTGTTTTGAGGCATGGTCACCATATAATTCATATAATATAACTTCATACAATTCACATAATTCCTCTGTACATATTTCACCACCTGGTTATTCCTTTTGTGTAAGTTTTGATGAGGAGGGATTTGAATGAAAAGACCAATATAAGACCAGTGCTGCTTACAG